>NC_066834.1:25671172-26871172 GCF_001640805.2 Lates calcarifer
AGAGAGAGAGATGTCTAATCTTAGAGGGTAAGGGAGCGTGGACTCCCCAGGGCTTGTCGTGCTCAGCACCTTGTTAACCAGACATCTCTCTTTCCATCTCTATTTCCATCTCTCTTCCCACCTTGCTTCCCCCCCTCTCCGGTCACTGTCTTGCTCATTCTCTCTCTATATATCTCTTTCTAGTTCTCTGTCCCTCTTTTTGCCAGACAGGCAGGAAGAATCAGGCATCTTGCCATTATTGTCAGTCTCACCTTTAGAGCTTCCCCGTCTTTTCTCCACTTTCTATCTATCTATCTATCTATCTATCTATCTATCTATCTGTCCATCTATCAGATCTTCTACTGAGGTGCCAGCAGTTATTGTTGTGTGTGTATGTGTGTGTGTGTGTGTGTGTGTGTGTGTGTGTGTGTGTGTGTGTGTGTGTGTTTGTGTGTGCATGTGTTTTTGTTGTCAGTGCATTGTCAGGTTAGGGAAACTCTTGTCTCTGGTTAATGGGACATCAGCCAAGGTTAACACAGACTGGCAGCTAAAGTCCGAGCACACACACACACACACACACACACACTGACAAACACTGTAGCAGAATTGCTGCCATTTTAAAATCTCTGGAGTGAGTCTGGCTGGTGCGTGTTTAAACAACATCTGTAATAACAATAGCTTAGCTTAGTGTTGTCTCTGGATCTCAAATACAGGAGGGCACATTGTTGCACTTGCTAATGCAACAAGCCCTGTGGACTGAATATATTATCACATAATATGCAGACTGATATATAGTTGCTATGAATCTTTTAACTTATGTGTTAGTGCAAATCATCATTAGAGGGGGTTGGATTTGGATTTGATTGTATTTGCCAAAGTTGGCACATGAGATGCATACATCATTTGTAGATCCATTTAACCACAGGTAGCAGATTAAACTGTTGTGAGGCTTCGGCGGGCTCAGGTGCATGTGCTACCATCTACCAAGTGTGAAATCTGGGGCATGGGTTGTACTATAGAGACTTCCTCACTCTGAACCACTGCCTCCTCTGAGTTTAGAAAAAAGAATATATTTAGAATAATCTTCCAATTTCTGTTAGACTTGGGAGATAATAATATTATAAAATTGTTGGTGCAACATTCATAAAAGCTCCCCCTGTAGGTAGAGTGAGTTGACCATTAATCACACACGCAGCCACTGAAGGTGTGTCCTTCAAAGAACTTGAGGGCTTGTGTGAGCTTATGTCTTCTCCCAGAGTCAGACAGTCTAGATTCACAGACACCAAGACCAATTCTGAATTTGGGTACAGTGTCTCAGGAAATCTCACACGATCTTTTTGTGTGCATGTGTGCATGTGTGTGTAAACACCACTACATATGAATAGTTAATTCTTAAATAGCTTAAATGACGTCCAGTGAGCCTGGCTCATGAGCAGTTTGTGACGACAAAGTTCCAGGCTAAGGCATCCGTGTGGGACTACAGGGTATTATGCTGCTTAGTGCTGAGCTTTGAGGTTTCAGGATGCTGTAAAACAATGTGAGAAGCACTTTCTACTCATTCAGACACTGCCGTAATGAGAAAATACTCTTAATCCAGCTCACACATACACACACACACCCTAACACGCGCAGAGGCGTATTTCTGCTGCTGAGTGGTTTCTTGGTGAAAGCATATTGCGAGAGAAGCAGTTTAAGGAGTGGCAATTATAGTTTTGGACAACGTCATTGATTTAAACTCCTGATTAGAGGAAAGGTGACAGAGGTGGTACACACAATGGCGAGTGTAGGGGTGGGGGTGAGGATGTAGGAATGGCACACGCGCATGCATGTACACACACAGACACAGATACAAACACACACACACACAGACACACACAGCCTTACTCTCTCCATCATGGGAATGCCTTAGAATGGCAAGGGTCCCCCCTCATTCCTACTTTCATGTTTCTCTCCCTCCCTCTCCCTCTCTCTCTTTTTCTCGACATACCTGACTGAAATATTGATGTCTCCCAAGCACTGCTGTTCATGCCTAAGTGGTTGTTTTTGTTTCAAAGACCGGGTGACTCTCTCTCTCTCTCTCTCACTCACACACACACACACAAACACACACAATACAGACTCAGGAAGAGGTAGGCAAGAGAGGAGGCACATGCACACTTTGCTTCCTTGATTGCATATGCTTATACACGGGTTTTACACGGTTATCTTTCAAACACCTTCATTAAAAACAGCAGCACAAATTTTATGTTTGACCGACCTCAGATGTAGCACAATAGGCAAACTAGTGTAAGTCTAAATGTGTTAGTTTTAAGATTATCAGCAAATATAAGAGAACAGAGTTCTGTATACAGCTTTAGTTTCCAAAAATATGTAATTTCAGAGGCAAATTTATTGAATAATTAAAACTTGTTTATTGCTTTAAGGCCATTTAATTGTGGGGGCAGCGGAGGTTCTCTTAATTTGAAATCTAGACACAAATAAAGTTCTAGTTTGGAGAGTTCACTTGCATGTCACTCTAGGTTTTTTGTAATTTCAGCACATATAATCTACTACTCCTAAGTCTTCCTACTTAAACAGCTAAATGTGGCATTGTATTTGCCTTTCAAACTACATGAGCATTTTTTGATCTGTCATGCCATCTTTTATCTGTCCTTTCCAAAACTGTTACATGAATTATTCAGAGGACATTTGATCTGCCACTGCAGTTGTTAGGTTTAGGCATGCTTTAATGAAACTAACTGTGACTGTTGGCAGATGACTAGATGTGAACACAGATTTCAGGTGTCAAAGTTGGACGTTGTATCTCCAACCATCCACCCTGACCTCCACCTTTAACAGGCGTCATCAACAACACATCTACTTCTACCTCTGCTTTTGATATGACAGTTGTTATTAACACAGGGCCACAAGACATCACTTGTCAGGACAAATGAATACTATTGTTTTTCCAGTGAGGACAGTCTGACTATTGGCTGGCTGGATTGTTTCCACAGGGAGCAACTTTCCAAAATATTAACATGCATGCTTATATTGTACCAGAATGCTAACAGAGTGGGTTCTATTATTCTTGATTTTTTTTTCAGTCCCTGTGGCATTCGTCTCCCCATACGGCAGGAAAATACATGCATGTGTACACACAGACTCACTCAGAGATGCTGTTCTCTTTTCTGCTGCTTCTGTGTTACCATTTAGCATATCCTATTAATATTAGATGAGAATCATTTGTATCTGAGCGCACCATTGACCTTAGTCTGCAGAGGCATGTAGACTACATGTGTATGTGTGTGTCTGCGCTCCCAAGCCTCCGCTCACAGAACTTGTAATAGTGGATGTTACTGCATAAGCAGAGAAGTCCCTTTGATTTTTTTTACCCCGAAATTAAAAAAAAAAACACAGAAAAGTGAATGATAAACACCCTCAATTCCTACAAATGAGGTGATTCAGCAGAAGAGTATGGCTGCACCAGAAGTCAACTCGAATGCTCTGTATTGATGATAGCTCCAAGAATATAGTGTTATATAAAAAGAAATTGTAACCATTGTTAACCATTGTCTCATCCACCAAAAAAAAAGAAAACCATACATTTCGTTGCAGGGGTTTGGATCTCTGGATTGTCCCTCCTATGACATCTGTCTCTACTGGCCACCATACTGGCACAAAATAAACTGACACAAGAATGGTTTTGCTTCTACCCCATGTTCGCTGGTGTGGGGCCTCTTGCACTTAGGTTGCTTGTGTGTTGGCAAAAAAGGGATTTTAGGCAATTTGTACAATTTATTGTTACACACACTAGATAAACATGTCACCTAAACGTTTGGTGGTAAATGGAATTACTAGGTTACACCAGAATATACACTCTCTGTCTAACAGATACCGTCTGATACCGCTTTCATTTTGAGCCTGATGAAGCCTGCGATATCTGCTGTGTTACAAGATTCATTTAAGCTGTGGTGTGTTAACTGCTTACTCTGTGTGTGTGTGTGTGTGTGCGTGTGTGTGTGTGTGTGTGTGTGTGTGTGTGTGTGTGTGTGTGTGTATTCAGGCAAAGCTGGGGTCTACAAGCTGATGTCAGGTTGTAATTGAGTAACTCTAGTTCGAATGCATCTCCATTAGCTCTCCCTATCAGTGTGAGCTCACTCTGAGCCTCTAATCCACCTAGTGTTGCTAACTCTCAAGGAGTGACAGGGAGACTCCCTCTATCATGGTTCAACTGTGAGATTTTTATTTTCTATTTATTTTTTTGGCATTTTAAACATGTTTGTTTACAATATAGGTTTGTGTAATTTAAAAAAGTTATTTTTGTGAAAATCTGCTATCTAATATTAATATAAAGCTCATTAAATGGTAATTTCATTACCACAGCGCAGTTACAAGTTTATAAAGAGCAGGAATAATACAAATTAATTCAATCAACAAACATGCCTGTTGAAGGTCACTGAGGGACAGCAGTAAGAAAAAATTAAGAGTATTTTGTGTTTTGAAGTCTGTGTTAGAGATAATGCTGTTATTACACTCCTGGTCTTCTGGATTGTGTTGTAGATAAATTGGGCTGAACACAGAGCTCCCATAAAGTACACTTTACATGCATCTTGTAATTTGCTGCAATGATCTTTGTCGCTGTCATTGAAGTGGTGTTCAGTGTCATAGTACTGTAGCTATTACTCAAATGTTGATTATAAAAGGGAATCTTTCATTCTCTCTTGTGCTCTCTCACTCAATCACTCTGTGATGGTGGTTGAATTGCAGACCTTGTGCTATTGTATACATGTGTTTGTCTGCTTTTTTGTAGGTAATAGATGCACACTCATCCATCCAACCATCCGACACTCATTCAGGCCTTGGTGTTAGTGGCACTGAGTTAAGTTAACTCTTGAAGGAAAAGTTCTATTATTTATGAAAACATTGCAGTGAACAGTAGCTTTCCATCAAGGACTGAGCATTTTTCTTTTGAGTTTCCAGATGTTCATTGTTACTCTACAAATTGAAATGATTATTATCTTACATCAGGAGCACCTGAACTTTTCAATTCAAATACTGAGAGACTGACAGAGGTATCCTCAAGGATTAAAGTGGGACTAAAATGCTAAGTCTTTTTGTTAAAGTGGGATCTAGATGAGATAAGAATAGGTTTCTTTCTATAGATGCTGTAGGTGTTTTGCTCTGTGTGTCTGTGTGTGTTAGTGTGTGTGCCTCCAGTGTGTCCTCTATGCCCCTGCATTGTTCCCCACATTGTTTTTCTTCACAAAAAGTCATAGCCTGACAAGGTGCTGTGCGCTGTAAAAATTATGCCTTGTTTATACGTATTTATTTCCCCTTGACAGTTTAATTATTTCTGGCCCCATTGGAGGAAACCACATAAAAAAACTCCCCATGTTCATACAGATTCTAATTAGGAATGCTGGGAAATTAAAACAGAGTTGTTTCGAAATGCTGTCATTTTTCCAGGGCCTCGTCTTGGAATTATGTCTCAATCAGCACAAGCGGAAATAATTACTTGTATACCTTCTAACTGCCAACATTTACCAAATGGCAAAGCAATTTACAGCCATCATGGCCCGAGAAGCAATCATTGGGCCAACTATAAATTCACAGGCCGACGGTTTGGAGCGCAACATTGGAAGGAAGGGTTATTGTGGAGAATTAGAGGGAAAGGGTGGAGGTCTCTCTTTCTACCTGTGTATCCCTCCTTCTCTTTCCCTCGTTTCCCCCCCACCCACCCCCCTTTTCTTCCACTTTAATCCCACTCTTCCCTCCCTCTCACCAATCTTCCTCACCATTTTAACTCTCTTTCTGCTTCCAGACCTTCCCACTTATGTCTGCATCTTTCAGGTTATTTTACAGTGAAATCATAGTGCCAAGACACACACACACACACACACTCTTCCTCTCAAATGGAGGCAGCACGACGATTAAGTGATTATTTCCACACACACCATTAAACACACTCATTGCGGGCACAGACATAGACAAAAGCACAGATAAAAACATACATGAGCACAGACACTTAAACACCCGCAGACACTGACTTTAAAGTAATTACTCACACACATCATTAGACACAGACACAGATGAAGTGGAGTGTGTTTATGTTCTGTGTATCTTGAAGTGTGGACTATTGTAGCCCCCTTTGCTCGTTGGAAGCAATAATATCATCCATCTAATATAACAAATTAACTCATTTTCACCATCTTACAGCACACAGAGTAAAATAAGTAGCACCAGGGAAACGGCTAAATGGCAAATCTCCCCCTGAAATTTGAATGAAGCTGTTCACATCGACAGCAACAACTGACAAATACGGTTCTTTCTGTCTTGTCAAATTTCTTCTTAATAATATCCACAACAGTTTCTCGACTAGTGTGCCACTTTGTGAACCTATTTAAAATATTGTGGTTGAATTTTTGTTATTTATTTGTTATTCTATGTAAAGTTAGCCTGAAATTCAAATATTTGGTTCATACAACTTTTTTCCCCAGTAGGATTCCTCCTGTGATCAACCTCTCACCTTTCATCCACCTGACTACTACAGACTAGACATAGACTATTATAGTCTATGTAGTATGCATTATATGCCCCGCCCCTCTGCCTCCTGACCTAACCGAAGGCACATGAGAGTGTAGTCCCAACAGGTCACGACTTGGTCATGACATAACCATTTGGTCTGTTTCGGTATTTAACTGAGGATCAAAAGAGGCACACTCTGAAGGATTCTGCTGATGGGATTTAGCTTGTTGTTGAAGACCAGGAGTTTCTGGTCATTGAGCATTTACCCACTTCCACCATTATGTTCTTGTCATATTGTGGAAAAATGGTGAGTCAGTTTCAGTGTATGGCTGTTAGTAAATTAACTACTGGTTGATTACAATAGACTTGAGGTGTGCTTTGACGTTGTGGCTGAGATCCGTCTTTGTGCTTTGATGGTTGGTTGACTAGGCTGTTGTTGCTATGGGCTCTCCCTGAATGGACAGAGAAATCTTTTGCAGCTTAAAATAATTTAATTGAAAGCTACAAACAGTAATTTCATTTTAAGCTGCATAACACAGCTGCATAGCGTGTCACCTTTTCATTAGTGGTCAAGAATGAATGTATCTAATAGCCAGACAAGAAGTCGGAAGACAACATAAAAAGAGCCTTATACTTTGAAACACACCCCAGCTCATTTCTTTCGTTACTATCTCCTACAACCATGGTCACATGGCTTCTTTTACTTGTTGGCTTGCTAAACAAGAACACTGCAAAATTCAGTTTGCAGGCCAGGTAGCTTATTAGCTAGTCAGCACACCTTTTACATAAACACATACCATTAATGTTTTTTACAAAGATCTCCCTTTAAGCCATGTCTTTAGAGTGCTCAAAAATGTATTTTTAACATCTAAAGTTCAGTGACAACTGGGCAAACTCCATCATCAGAATAAACTACTAATTGACCTTGTGCTGAGATTTCCATCCCTAAGTTGTTAAATGAACTTTTTCTCTTGTGGGCAAACTATGTAAGAGTGAAACTGTTTCTAAATCACCCAAAATGTTATTTCACTTACTGGCTGACATGTACCGGTACAAGGTGTGTGTTTCTCAAAACATTAAATAGGTCTATTTAACTCTAGTGTCAAATATCTGTAACCTACACACACAAAGACATCTGTTACAAATCAAATATCCTCGCTCACCAGTTTGAAACTGTCAATTGATGTTAGATTTTATATTTTGTTGTCCTTGAAAATCCTTTTTTTCTGTGGGCTTACTTTCCTCTCTACACGTGTCTCCCTCCTCTTCTGCTGTTTTATCCCTTTTCTCCCTTCATCTCCTCTGTACGTACTCTCTCTCTTACCATCTTTATTAGTAGTGGAATTATTCACTTGGTTTGCACCTCAGTTTGAATAAATTGAGTGTTGAACTATTGGAGAGAGGGGCTTTTTTGGCAGGCATACATTTGTGTTGGAGTACACGTGTGTGTTATGTGTGTGTTGCATTAACACAGAGACAGCATAGAGAGACGACTAATCCCAGTGGAATAGCCCACTCATGTTCTGCTTGAGAGCAGCGTAATTAAAAGAGCGCACCTCTCCGAAGTCACCTATTTCAATACAAAACACAGCTTTATACAGACACGCAGGCAGCGAGACACACACACACACACACATACACACGCTTTCTTACCCAGGCAAAACTCACTCTGTATATAATCACATCCCAGTTCTAATATATCCCTGGGAATATATCAAAACCTGAGGATGAGAGGGAGGGAGAGAAAGAGAGCATAGTGTTAGCAGTGAGGTTCAGAGAGATCATAAGGTCAAGAGACTGAAAGAAAATAAGGCTTGGGTGATAAAATGACTGATATTTATGTTTTATTGTTAAATGCCCAAACATGCTACATTAACATCTGTGTTCTTGGGTCGCTGGCACGAATTTACAGTGACACTAATTTACCTTTTTGTTTTGTGAATTTCATCAAGATTAATTTATTAATTTGTCTCTTTCTGTCATTCTGTCCCCCTTTATTCCATCCTCTCTATATCAGTACAGCACCTTTTCCTCTTTTCCACATCTGCCCATTGTAAAAGTTCTTCCTGTTTTCTGAGATTCTAGAAAAATATACAGAGTGGAAAACTCTGTATTTTTTTTTTTAAAGAAACTGAAGATGTGCTCCAAAAATGACTAATGGATACAAACAATTGATCATTGTGGTGAGACAGTGTATCCCTCTCTTCTGAGAAGGATGTTGTCTCTAGCACCTCTGTGCATGAGACAGACTGAGACATCTTGAGTGTAGAGTGGAAGGTGGAGTGGAATCTCACTTGGTCTGGGAGGATTCACACACACTGTTTCCTGTTTGCTTGCACTGTATTTGGCAAGAACAGAAGATATTAGGAACACACACACACACACTAACACACATTTTCATAGTTGACATCTATCATGTGTGCCCTGTCTGTCCACGTTTGATGAGGTTACACCTCAGTGCAGCCCAATGCATGCCCCTTTTGCCTGTCCCCACTTGATGAGGTTACGCTTTTCGCTCTTTGATGAGGTGTTGTCCAGCCAACCTTCAGTCTGACCACTGACAGGATGGCAACCACAACTCCCCTAGTGTGTGAGAGAAAGTGTGTATATTTTTACGTGAGCAAAATCTTCCACCCTCTTTGGTTTCTATTGAACTTGATGCTGTTGCACTACTGTGGATAACAGCAGCATTTATTAACTACAATACCTACAACACATCTGCCTGTAAACTAAACTTTTGAAACAAGGATACATGAGGTGTATGTTTGTATTTGTACTTGTGTGTAAGTCTAAGTGCATTTATATGTAACAGTCAAGTAGTGAAACCATGTGAAAGTTTAAAGGAGGTTAATGATCCCTTTTTATAAACACTAAGGTCACCTTCTCCATATGACTCTCTCTCTCACCCTCTTTTTGTCACCTAATTATACACATATTCTCCCCTCACTGTCTCTTTCTCCCCTTCACTCTCTATCTGTCTGTAACTCCCTCCCTCTCTCTCTCTCTCTCTCTCTCTCACACACACACACACACACACACACACACACACCTCTGTCTTCCTAGCTGTGAATCCTGCCTGACCTTTGTATGGAATAACAGGGCTGTCACATGTCACTCTGTTCTAAAGAAAACACATCATACATCCTCTAAGATTAAAAGCATGTGCATCTGAGTGCACATGTGACAGTGTATGCATGTGTACGTGTGTGTGTGTGTGTCAGGTCTGCTGTCTGGTTTAAACATGTTTGAATATATTTTATATGTGTTCGCCCTCTTGAAATCTCACACACACACACACACACAAATCTGTCACACTGTACTGTGTACAGTCTGTGTATACAGTATGTCTTGCAATGATAGGATTGCATGATTGTAAATGAGTGATTGCATCAGCTTTAGTGTGTTCTGCATGTGTGTGTGTGTGTAACTTCCATGTACCCTCCTTCAAAGGTTACCCAGACAGAGTTGTGGTGACAGGCTCCAGAAAGCCCCCTAAACCCAGCAGCTTTTCCCAGCAGCTGGTGTTCTCTCCTTGGCCTTGATCACCACCGCTAGTCCTTGCCTCCCTGGAGGTGCCTGGGTGGACACACACACACACACACACACACATCCACATGTGCACACATGCACACATATACACAGAGTTAAGGAAGTGTAGTAACCAAAACCATGACATGTCAAAATGTTATCCTTGATGATAGGGGGGGATGATAGATGATTATTATTAATTTATCCACCAATTATTTTACCAGCATGTGATATCAAGGTGTAGGTGTTTTGGTGCAAGCCGGGAAATTTGTCAATTATTTGACCAAACTGAATGATTCCACCTGTGCATCTGCTCGTTTACTAAGCATGTGTACTGCAGACAGTCTAAAGCTTCTGAGTGGGTCAAAGACATGGGATTGTTTGTGAAAGATCAAATTCTGAAAACCTAAATTCAGCTGCAAAAGCCATTGAGTGTGTGAGCATGTGTTGAGTCTGCATATGCATATGTAAGCTAGCTATGTGTGTGTGAGTGTGTGTGAGTGTGTACTCATACTCTTTGTGAGGAGGATGCTCTCTCAGTGAATGTAGAGCAGGGGAACCTCTTTTAAGTCTGAACATTTTTAGTTGGTGCTTCCTTGGTTATTTATGAACTGGGGATCTAGGGCTCAGTTTACAGTCACAATTAAGGTTATGAGTAAGTTTAAGATAAGGCGGCAGAATTCAGGGGATTCAGTTCAAAAGGCAATTGTCAACATGTGTTAGTTGTCTACTTTATATAAACCTAAGTTGCCATCTATGAAGACACATTTCTATGAATGAGTTAGATTATTAAATGTATATATTATCAACTGATATATCACTATTGCTGTGTTTTTCATGCTTGAGTTCTTTGCTGCTGCAGCCTGATCTTTAAAGACACTTGAAAAAAAAAGCAACACACTTGGAAATGTGGCTAAACACACTCACACACAGCCTGAAATGAACTGCAGCTAAAGTGTAGTGTTTATCTAATAATACCTTGTGACTGCAGAACCCTCACTGCTATTACACCAATTGGTCACTTTGGTGACAGAAATGTCTTTCCAGGTCTCAATCTCACTTTTTCCTCCCCGTTTTGAAGTTGTTGCTATGTCTTGCTCTGTCTGTCGCTGTCGCTCTTTCTCTCTCTCTCACTCAATCTCACTCTTTATCTCTCCCTCTCTCCCTCCCCTTTTTTCTTCTGTTTCTCTCTCTGGGTTCAGTGGGTAGCTGGTTGGAGGACCAGGCAGGGGGTCTGTGGTCAAATTGGCCGTTTCCACACTGTGTTCTGCTGTACCTGCTGACAGAGCTATCAGATAACTTAGCTCCATCTCTCCCACCCCTGGTGGCAGTATAACTGTGTGTGTGTGTGTGTGTGTGTGTGTGTATCTGAGGATTTTAGGTCCTTTAATGTAATTGGATGTCATACATGAATTTTTATTATTGGAATGATTTTTAAATTTATGATGATTTAATCTTGCATGCTTTATGGATAAACACACACACTCAAACACACACACAACTTGTACATTCCTGTGCTGCAGTTGGCTTTAAAATGACCAGAGTCCATAGCTCCCTCTGTTGGCTAGTAGTGAACCACAATCTCTCGCTCTCCCCCTCTCTCTGTCTCTCCCTCTCCCACCTCTCCCCTGTGTTGGCAGATCTCTCAGCCTTTACAAAAGCCAAGTTCAGTGTTGTGTGTTTTATACATTTTTCAAATTGGCTGATTTCTTTTCAGGTCTAAAGAAGTAAGTGATACAAACAAGGATTACTTAATGTATTTTATTATTAAACATCAATAATTAAATGTTAATAATGTGATGTTTATTTTTCAGTTACATTGTGTTTATAGAATGTGCACTGTGTTAATGCTAAATACAATATACACAAACAGAGAATGTGGTAAAAATATTACAGTTGTTACAATTAATGCAACTTGATTCTCTATTAAATTCAATATTATTCTCTCTATTGAATTTTCCTAAGTTTAACCAAGCATGATGTAAATCACATGCTGACTTCAATTAAGCTGGTTTAGCTCATCGTCTTGGCATTTTCATGTACTCATTTTATTACTGTCACAGTTACTGTATACTATTGAGTTTTCCCAACTTAAAATACTAAGAACTCCATGTATCTTACAAAATCTGCTTGGAAAATATTCCCTTAGTTTTTCTGGATTTCATCTACTCGACCATTTTTACAGTGAAGAAGTAGTTTAACCTAATTATCATAAACATAAAAGCACCAAGTGTTATCAACACAGAAGTGTTTTTGTTAATCTGCACAGGAGCTTTGTTTGCATTTGTAGCTTCAGTCCAGTGCTTTGTGTATGACTGGCATACGTGTCGATGGGTGGCCTGAGGTCAGGTGCTTAAGTGACCACTTCTTGAATTTGTCAAAGACTGTAAAGACTGTTTAGACCAGCACAGACACACACACACACACACACATACACACACCGCCCTGAATGAACTTGCTGTGGCCTATTGAGTGATGTGATTGATGTCAGTGAGAGTTGCAATGGATAATTCTTCTACAGATGTCAACAGGCTGCCACCACAGGGTCAAAACACACACACTCACACAATCACTGACAGAAGACAAGTGAGAGATCAGCAGTGTGCAGGGTCTTCACACAGTAGCTGAGCTGCGAAGATGGCACAAACAAACCTGTTCTCACATGCACATAGTTATTAATTATAATGCTATTATACATTTTCAGTGTGTATTTTATGTAAACACGTGCACACATAAGTGAACACACAAGGTCTTTCCCTGGCTTTTACTGTAATAGGTTTGCGTTCAAGGAATGTGCTTGTGCAGCTGGGTTCATCCAGTGTGAGAGAGTAGTGGCCTAAAGGGGTCACTGTCAACATACACACTGACCGAGAGCCAATCAATAGTCAGGGGGGTGGGGTGAGTGGGGATGGGGGTCAGAGAGGGAAAAGAGGAGCGGGGCAGAAAAAGAGAAGGAGTTACACTTGTTTTAGGTGCAGCTAAAATCACTGACATGCACAGTGAAACCTGAAACCTAGATTTCATGCTTATGCCTCTTATGTTTTTGTACTAAAACTGACTGTCAGTGTCCTTAAAAATCACTCCTCAACACAAACAGCATAAATGCATAAATTTCACAATGTGAAACTCTGCTAAGAAAAGTGCCACTGAATATTTTCAAAAGTTAAGTGCCACATTGTGTTGTGTCTCCATAAACATAACCAGTTCACCACAGACAGACTGTTTAATTCATGTTTTTTAAGTGAAATTACAGTTTCTGTTTGTAGTTCAGTCCACTAATAAGTTCATTTACATTTATTACAAACTCCAGCCATATTTTTACTCATGTTTTTCATTTATATTATTCTAATTATTTATATTTTAGCATACATAAGTGGAATATTATTTAATAACACCATGTACTATGAATTAATGTAATCTGAAATGAAGGTAGATGAAAGGATGTGGAGGTGAAGGAGAAGATGCTTACATGTGTGAAATTAATTTTTCACAAACAGATTTCAGATTTTTCAATATATATTATGTTGAGAAAACATTAAATCTGTGTTCCTGTATCTTCTTGTGTGTGCATGTGTGTGTGTGAGTATTAGAGACAGAGGTTTTGGTAAAGGATTTGTTTGCTCAGTAGTGACGGCAGCATCGATTCACACTCATCTTTGTCGATGCTTATAAGCCCCTGGATACATCATAACTGTGTGTGTGTGTGTGTGTGTGTGTGTGTTTGTATACATTGTATACATGAACCTCATAGCATCTGTGCATACATACGTTTGAATACATGTCCCTCTGTGAAAACAGCAAATGTACTTATGTGCAAGCAATGTCTGTCAGTAAGTGTGTGTGGAGTTCTTGGAAACGTCATACAGGCTCCTTCCTTTGTTTTATAAGTTGTTATTCTTGAAAAGGCAGCTAAAGGGAGTTTCAGCTTTCTTATTGTGATTATTCTCACATTCCTATCTGCAGCGTTGGGTGTTGCTTCATATTTCTCTTTTTGTTAGAAACACAGTTGGTTTTACTCAGAACAAGTATCTGTATTTTCAGTGTATTACCATACTGTATGTTCTCCAGGTCTTCAGAATGAAGTAATAACCATATTCACTGACGTGCTTGTTTGACGGGGCCTACTGAGTTCTCCATGTAGCTCCACAGAGACTCTTCATCAGCATACAAAGTCAATATGCACAGAAAAATGATATTTTAGTAAAGTAAGAAATATATGTACATTTTATTGTGAGTCAACAAGACTGAGGATTTATACATTTAAGTCTTTGTTTAAACATGTTTGTGAATGTGTGTGACAGAAATATGAGAAAAGAGGTTGTAGTTACTGTTGCATACACACACACACACACACACACATACACACATACATCAAAGCAGAGATTGGTTTCAGGAAATGTTTTATTATCTGTTCGCCTCCAAAGCTGCTAATCACAACCACTCTCTTTCATCTTTGCATCCCCCCATTTCCACCCCTCTGATTTTCTTTCTCTCTATCTCTCCCCCCCACCCCACCCCACCCCCCATCCTGTGTGCAGGAGGGTGTCAGAGTGTTGGAGAAGTCGAAGAAATTAGAGAGAAAGAAAGAAAGAGTGTGTGCATTATTGTGGCTGAGCAGATCTGAGTCTCCCGTTTGGCTTCCCATTTTCTTTTTTTTTTTTTTTAGAGAAAAGACTCTTCCCTCTCTCCTCACGTTCCCTGTCCTCTGCCTCCTCCTCTCTCTGAGACCGAGGAGCAGTGAGCTAATGCTGCTGGAGAATCCCTCTTGCACTCACAGTGCCCACATTCTAAGGCTTTTGAAACATTGGAAATACTGGGAATGCGCAGACCGCTGGTACCGAAATGGCAGGGAGCTCGAGAAAACAGCAAGCAGTGGGGGGAAACCTTGTCCCAATCATTCCCAAATCATTCCACAACAAAGGACAAGGGCCCTGGAATTGCCATAATCCTGTATTTTACTGCTGAGCTGTGATGGGCTCTGCTGTGCTGTACCTGTGTGTGTGTGTGTGTGTGTACATGTGTGTATGTTTGTGGTGTGACATATTATTTAGGCTTAGGGTTTAGGGTCACACTCACTTACACTTTTTCCTTTGATCTTGCAATTCCCTGGATTTGATTAGGTCAATTTAGTGTAATGTGGCTGAGCAGACACAAATCCATAGTTTCTGACTGAAACTGTCTCAGAACAGAACTCAAATGTTTGGCCTTTGCTTTAGATATTTTTTATTTGTAACTTTTTTTTTAACGCTGTGTAGAAGAAAAAGAGAGGGATTATTATTTTCAGTTATTTTATTTTATATTTTCTTTTTTGCTGGAATGCAGTTTCCAGTGCAGGTACATTACATGAGGAGAGCAACAGAAACCAGTGGAGAGAGACTGCGAGAGAGATTTGGTCTGAGACAGAGACAGAAAGATTTGCTGATAAAGAGACAAAGAAGGGGAGAGAGAAAGATGGAAGGAAAGAGAGAAAGAAAGAAGGGGAGCGGGTTGTCTTGCCGTAGATCTTTCCCTCACCTGTCTCTCCTCTCCGTTCCCTCCTTTCCTTCCTCCCTCCCTCTCCCTTCCCCTCTGTCGCTCTTTGTCTGATCCCTCCCTCTCCACCTGCTCTTCTCCCTCTCTCCCCCTCTCTCACCCTCTCTGTCTCTCTCTTCCCTCCTTGTCCCCACCCCTTACTCCGCCCCATACCCGCAGCCATTGGTCGCGCGTCCACCAATCACAGCAAAACCAGGACCTGGGGGACTGCATATGCAAAACACCGCTTAATATTCATGAGCCGCTATCGGGGCTTTAAGTCGTTGATTAGGACAGCGGCACAGCTTTCCGTCCCAACTGCCTGGCTGGCTGGCTGTGTGTGTACCTATAGCCTCCCATCTCCCTGGCTCTCACATAGACACGCCGCGCGCCCTCACTTCACACACACACACACGCTCCCTCACATCTACACACACACACACACACTCACGCAGAGCCGATCAGTGCAGGCAGCGCAGAGCCTGGTAATTGTACTGCTCCCTCCAAGCGGAAGGAAGGACCGAGAGAGAGGAAGACCAGAGAGAGAAGAAGAAGAAGAGAGAGGAGAGATACAAAAACTTTGATTTAAAAAAAACAAAAACAAAACAAAATTCTTTTTTTTTTCCTGGAGGAGGTTGACATGACAATGACCCGGTATCGCCGATGGATTTGGTAGGACACCCGTTATCCGAGTGTTTTTTAATGCACTCTGAACAAGAGTAGGTAAATTTTACCTTTTTATCTTATTCTTTCCTTCGTCATTCAACTTGTCATTGTCACAGTGTCATTGTCTTCCACTGTGTATGAGTGCATGTGTGTGTGCCTGTGTGCGTGTGTGTGTGTGTGTGTGGTGGTATGCAGCGGAGGTGGCCGGCACCATGTCAAGGTTGTTTCTGCTGTCAGGTAGCACGCGTTCACTCTCTCTCTCTCTCTCTGTGTGTGTGTGTGTGTGTGTGCCTGCCTGCAGTATCCGGACAGAAGCTCTTAGTCAGTGGGCAGAAGAGCGGAATTTCTGTCACTCCACCTGGGAGCGAGACATACCCACAAACACACCTGCACACACACACACACGCTCACACACTCATTAATAACGCAGAGACACAGTTTCTCACTCAGTTTCTCTGTTTTCATGAGATTGTTTTACTTTGCTTCAAACTGTTCTTAGGACAAAACATCAACTCAGAGAGGTTTGTGTGTGTGTGTGTGTGTGTGTGTGTGCCTGCGCGTGTGTTTATGCTTGTGCACGTGTGTTTTAAGTGTGTGTTCATTCAAGCAGAGAATCAGCGAGGTAACGGGGCATTGAGGTTACAGGAATAACGTGGAGAGACGGGAGGAGAAGGGCCCATAAGAGAGGAGGGAGGAGAAAAGGGGGAGAGCTGCGCTCTTAAATGCCAGAGGAGGTAGAATTTCAGTCGGGCAACTCAGCGTGTGGCCCCGCACAGGAATTAGAGACAGTCACACACTCGTGCGCGCACACACACACACACAGACAAACAAGTGATTGCCGCTGAGCTGCTCCTTTTGCCAACGCTTTGCTCTTTTAGGTGTATGTTGAAGATGCTGTTTAAAATGCAGATGAACTGGACAGCAGTGTGTGTGAATTATTGTGCGCCTAAGGTGTGTTTTATGGAAATACAAAATTAGGGCAAACAAACTCATATGCTGAAGAATAGTAAATACAGTAATATACACACAGTTTGCCCTTTTTCAAACACAGTAAGAAAGACACAGATTTATCTGAAGTGATGAGTGTAATTCAGTAAGTGGACTCTTTGCATGTAGCTATGAATTCACTACTGACACTGACAGTGTAGAATTTGCATTGCCGTTATTAATGTCAGGATTTTACACTAAATATGTATAGCAATAAAATTATATGTGCAGGTTAATTTTTTTCTAAGTGGTCGTGGCTTTATAGCAAATAAATTAAAAAGCATTAGACTGAATCACAGCCACAGCTGAAGTGTCTTCATGGTAGAAAGTCAGAGCTGGAGAACTGAGAGGACGAAGTCAAAGCAGAAGCTGGTGCAGGATGATATAGGACTAATGTGTTTCCCCAACATGAATTTATTCACATTTTTAAAGAAAACTGACATGTTGTGTGTGCATTGAAACTGTCTCACCTTTGTTTGTGTCTGAGTGCCTGTTACATGCAGAGACCCTCTCACCGACACAGCATGTGGAATAGAGAGGGACATTTTTCAGAAAAAAGGCAGATGGAGAAATAACAGCACTTCTTTACCAGTGATCTTTCACTATTTTTACAAACTAAGTTTCTGTTTTAGTAATGAAATGAGATAATGAGATTTGCACATTTCTAAAGAGTGACCCCTTGTGCACGCATCTTTGTTTAAAGATTAATGATTTGAAAAACATACATAGGGTTTTAAATGATTATTTGAATATCTGTGTAATGTGATAAATCAGGTTTTTAGTGAGTGTGAGGTTTTGATATGAATGAAGACTCTTCAGGGCGCCCTTTTATTTTGAGCATGCTGATTTCCTTTTGTTAATCCAATGACTGGATGTCCAGAGCAAAGTCTGAGTTCAGTCCATATTAACTGTAAGGACTCAACCCTGAGCACTGCACTGTCTGTGTGTCGGTCATTCATCTGCACAACAGCCTGGTGTATTTTAAGAACCCTCAACGGTTGGTTTTTAATTGTGAATTAGACAAGTACAATGAACACCTACGACCAGGATTCAGTCCGTAATGGGTGAAGAAGTGTAAAGCGTGAGAGCTGCGTTTAGAAATCACTTCACTACACTGATGAAAAAACACACTTTCATCTTAGACAATTAGCAGTGAAATGTGCCTGCTTTACCTGTGTGTGCTTCAGTGAGTGTATGTAAACTGGGACCGCTCACACATATTAAAAAAAAAAAAAAAAACCTGGTCCATTCCTCCATCTGTCCACTCATTCATCCATCGATCCACCCATCCATCCACCGTTCTCTTTTCTCCACTCAGGCTTCCCCTTCTTTGCTCTCAGGCACTGCTTTCCTACACTAATTAAAATATTAGGGATAATGATGATCATACCGATAATAATAATAACAACAACAAGTACCGCTTAAGCTGTTAACATAATTGCATTCCCCTCATGCCACCATATACATACCATTTGCATATCATTAAGATATATTTTCTGCAGTGACTTTAGTGAATTCGGTGGTTTTTGTAAGTGGGTGTGAGGGAGACGAGTGGTGAGAATCGCACAGCGGCCGTGCAGATCATTCAGGCAAAGGTTTGCAGTATGAGAGATGAAGACAAGGCAGCATAAGTGATTTCTGAATTATTTTCAGCCCTGATTTTTGTCTTGATTTTTTTTTTTCAATGACATGGAGAAGCAAATAAATTATTAGTGATTTAAAGTAAAATTCCAAATTTCTCTTCAGTCAAACATCTGAATGGTGTATGTTTGAAATCAGTCAGAGCATGCCCTTCAAGAAAATTTTAAATCCATCGCACTAAATTCTGGAAACTACCAACAAAATCAGTCAGCTATATTCTTATTTATTTGCTACTTGAAGAGATCTAACGATTAATTGTGTTCACAAACACAGCGCTCAGTTTTCACCCTGCAGGTCTCAGAATGTTCATCTTATCGTGTGAAGAAAAATTCCATCATTTTAGTTCATTTGGGAGACATACTCTGACCTTAAAGATTTCAGAAGGATTTGTTTCTTTATGATTTTTCAAATTTTTATCTAATTTAGGTGAATTAACTGAAGAAAAAGTAATTTTTTTGAACTTGAAGGCCGATCATTTCTGCTTTACACTTTACACTCTCCTAGTTAAAAAACTGTTTTTACATAAAACATAAATAAACCTAAATAATGCAGCTTTGTAATAATGTCATAGTTGCTTAAAAAACATAATGATAATCTTCTTCTAAACGTCATCATCTATGGAATTAATAAGAATGAAAAGAAAATATTGCTTGCTTCCTGAAATTAAGATAAACATTTTTTTGGCTTTTTTTTTTTTTTTTTTGGCCTTTTACTTTTTGTCAGTCTCTCGTTTTTTCATGTGCCATGAGGGAGGGAAAGCAGTAGAGAGAGAGAGAGAGGTGAAGCTGACTGGAGGAAGGGACGGGGAGGAGGGAATGGGGGGGCAAAGAGAGATTGCGTAAATTAAAATCCTTTTAATCTCCTTATAAAATCATTTACTTAATTCATCTGTCAAAGCATGTCAATATGTGGCACACTGATTTGTTGGCTCTGTGTGTGTGTGTGTGTGTGTGTGTGTGCGCGTATGCGGATTTGCATCTGTTTGTTGTCTCGCATGAGTTTGTGCCTGCCCATATATTGTATGTGTGTGTGTGTGTGTGTGTGTGCATGTGACCCATTGGTGGCCTGCATGAAGAGGTGTTGTTCTTCTTTTTGTGTGTCTGTTTGCCTGTCCGTCTGTCCCTACGGCATTCATTGTCTGTCAGTTTTTTGCATTGTCCGAGTCTACACACACAGAAACACACACACTCCTGCAGACAGCGGACCTCTCTCTCTCTCTCTCTCTCTCTCTCTCTCTCTCTCTTTTTCTCTCTTTCTCTCTCTCTCTCATGTGAAGGGTCCAGGCATTCCTCTGGTAATTTAGTCAGAGCAAGAGGTGGGAAGGAGGGGGTGGGTGGGGTGGGGGTCGTTGCTTTTGTCTGACACCAGCACTTAGGGGTCTGCTGGACACGTATGTGCGCATGAATGCACACGTGCATGCACACACACACGCCCTCACACACGCACAGCAATGAACTGGCACCCATTTTTGACGCATTTGCAGCTAAAAAGTAACCAAACTGTGGCAAAAATTCAATTACACATTCATACACGTACACATGGACTTACACGCACGTATGCAGGTATTGAAAACACACTATTGCACTCACGAACACACACTTCTACGCATAGCCACAGAGATGACAGAGCAAAATGGGATGAACCTTGATGATGTGAATTTCTCTGATTTATGCTCAGTCCATCAGTGTTGTATGTGTGTGTGCGCGTGTGTGTGTATGTGAGTGTGAGGGAGAATGTCATGGGTCAGTGACGGCCTTTATGTGTTGAAAGAGCAGTAAGAGAGACTGGTACCAGCTGTGGTGCGCACACACACACACTCTCACTGCAATTAGCCATTACACCACACTGGCGGTGAAGCTAAATGTGTGTGCGTGATTGAATGCCAAAGCGCTGACTGAAAGGAGCAAGAGAGTGAAATATAGTGAGAGGCAACACTGCTCATCTCTTCTCATCTCTAACCCCCCCCTCCTCATCTGCTCATTCCTTGTGTTCATCATCCATACATCACCATCATCCATACATCAAAATATGCCTTCATTTATTATTACTGTTATCCCAATCTATCAAATCATTTACGCTTTGAGAATCGTTCTTTTTACTGCTTCATTCTCACTTTTCTGTCTCACTCAAGCCTACTTTTCATAGCTGTGTAGAAAGATTCAGAATAAAAAGGGGAGCTTCTTTGCTGGTGTGTAAATTTCAGCTTTGAATGTGGAAGAATGAGGTATTTCAGTGTGTTTGGTTTTAAGGAATACTGACTTTCTTTAATTTATATCTTTAGAATTGGTATTGTAACTGATTTTTATAGTTTTTAGTAAATGTGGATTCATCCGTCTTCTGGATAATCTATTGAGTTGCACATGAGATCAAGAGACAAGTATATGTATATGTGTGTGTGTGTGTGTGTGTGTGTGTGTGTGTGTGCCCATCGTGTCGTGCTCAAGGCTTCTAATGCTGCCTCTCACTCCTAATGGGAGGAGACAGGAGAGACTGGGCCACAATAGCACAGATTTAGATGGAGAGGTGCCGTGTGTGTGTGCAAGTGCGGAAGTGTGTGTGTACGCAAGTTAAAGAGGATCGGGAGAATGATGCAGGTTCAAACGTCTTGTCTGTCGTTTGCACTTCTCCGGTGTTGTGCTCTTTTCTTTTTCTGTGTCCGCGGGGAGAGTCCTATAGATTGGCTGGCTGGGCAGTCCTCTTCCTCTACATGCCCAGGCCTATGGTATGATTAAATTGTCATTGTTTCAAAGTGTGTGATGTGTGTGTGTGTGGGAGGGGGGGTCAAAAAGACAAAAAAGGGAAAGATTCAGTAGAGGGGGGAAAGGGATGGATGCTAAGAGAGAGAGAAAGAAATGAATGACCATGCCGCCTTCCGACTGACAGTGAAATATTCCTCCTCTCATCCTCCCATCATGCTTCATGTGTGTGCCTGATGGGGAGAGAATGACAGCCCAGCCCACCACCCCACCTCTCTCTTTAGTTTTTTTTTCCTTTTTTTTTTTCTTTTCTTTCCCTTTTCTCTCTCTGTTTTCTTGTCTGTGCACATTGGATTTTCTTTTGGTGTAATTTACCAACTTTATCAAACACTCAAACAAATAAACTCTGCCATCACACAAATATATCCAACAGGAGTTACGCTTCTATCTTTTCTTTCTTAAATAGTTAAAGCACTTCTATTCATTCTATTCTCTTCATTCACTGGATTCTTGTGCAAAGGAAAGTTTTTTTTAAATGTTAATTTTTAAATTTCCCCCGTTTTATAACTGATTATTTCTACTAAACTTTTTTTACACACGTTCAGAACCATAAGAAAGTACTCATCAACATAACATGTAATCTTTAAAATGCACATGCAAATACTTCATTAAAACAAATAGCAATAGCAAAGACATTTTCTTATCTCTGATAAGATCATGTAGTAATTTTGGTTTGCTTCTGTGCTCAGTGTTTATTGTGTTTATTGACTCTTGTGTGTGCACTGGTGTGTAGTCAAATGACATAAGTTGCACATCTTATTGTCATAATGTCTGTGTAAGTTAAATGAAATTTAATATTTCTCATTAGCTTGAGATTTTCAGAAATACCAGTGGTTTTAAATAGGAGTGCCACAGCTGGATTTTTTCAACATAAACATGTCAATGAGATGAAAAAGAACAATATTTTTATATTTAAATACAGAAATACACACAGCTTCATTCACATATGTGTTTTCAAACCTTTTCAGGTATACTGTGGTGCCATTTAAAGACAACTCTTGTATTCAGAAACAATTTTTTCTCTTCATATCTATTGTGATTATGTGTAATTTTTGAAATAATGCTTTATCATTAGCACAAACTTTTGATACTTAAAACAGATGACTGTTAACATAAAGGATGAGATCAAAACCTTTTTGTTTGTCATATGAATCAATAATTTTGCAAAAATGAAACATTACCTACACTTCTTCCCCTCAGGAGGTGCATTCTTCTACACAGCTGATCCATACTTTTCTTCACCTCTGCAAATAATTTGTCTCCCCTTTTATCCCTACCTTCCTTAACCCCCTACCCGGCCCCACACACACACACACACACACACACACACACACACACTCTCCCCCTCCTCTCCCTCCCTACGCACCCCTCCCTCGTGGAGCTGTCACCTTTCTGCACCCGCTCAGTCCCTATTAAGGCCGACAGCCCATCTGCCGCCTGCCCCGCTAACAGCTCCCGTCGCTAACGCTAACACGCACACACATCCACATCCACTCGCAGACACACACAGAGGGGCTGCGTAGGACCCCACCTGCCCTGATGCACATGCAGAGAGAGAAACGCAATCACACACACATTTGACTAGAAATTTGTTTGCGCTTGTTTTTATGTTAAGATTGTGTTAACGTTTCTGTGTCAGACTCTTTCAGTGAGACTTGATGTCACTGTGATTTCACAGACATTATGTATACATTTAAAGCAATTGTGTGACATTGTTATCTTTAATAACTAACAATGTATACTGTATATATGAACAATAGAGCAAGTCATAAGTTATATGGGACCCTTGTAGTGAAAAAAACAGTTCAAGAGCCACAGTTTTACAATTAAAAAGCAAGAAAAATAATTAAAAGATTATAGATTTTATTCTATTTGCTTTGTCAGGTTTGTGTTATTGTGTTGTTTTGTAGAAGAGAGTGTGTTATTTATGCTCCACTTAAGCAGAGGAGGTGGACTAGATCTCCTTGTTCCTTTTTATCATAATCCTGCAAATACATTTGTCGTCGTAGTTCTTTGTTCAAGCGTTTATCAGTTTTAATATGTGCATATTTGAACTATGCAACTGTTTATCAAACAATGTTTATACTTATTTATGGATACTCATGCATGTTTATGATCCTTATTGCGTATGTGACATCACACTGCCCTTACTAGAGGGGTAATTAGGTAGGGCAGTTGCAGCCCTGTGTTTGTGTGTGTGTGTGTGTGTGTGTGTGTGTGTGTGTGTGGGTGTGGATGTGTGTGCGTGTATGTGTGTGTTTTGTGGCATTTGCTCCCTTCAGGGATAGGTGCGTTTTGCATTAGCAAGAATGGCAACTGTCTCATCAATCACTGCATCACCATGTGACATACACACACATGCAGACACACACACACACACACACACACACATACTGTGTCATGGTCATTCTGTTCACAGATGGGCCAGCAACACATGAGCGAGTCACTGAGCATCAGAAAGACACCCACGATCTCCCTACTTTTACACACACGCGCACACACTGCCACACATCCACAGCGTGTGTGTGCGTGTGTGTACATGCTGGTGCCACTTACATGTACTGACAGGAGCGTGAAATAGGTTAGGTAGAATCACGTAGGTTAATACTCTTCTCCTTTATTCTCTCCTTTTACTTTGTAAGGATAAATGAATATTTATGACCTCAGCTATTTATTTATGTTATAAAATAATCTGAATCTATTTATGTAGAGAAAAATGTTTAATTTGTTTAATGTTCATTTTTATTTTGTACATATTTAGTACTGTACCAGTACCATCTTAAATGATTGTTTTATGGTTTTAAGATGCCTTTTAGCCTAGATTTAATCTTCTGCAATGAATGAAGACATGAAAAAATATCCAATTACCTTGCCATAAGGTATAATGGAATAAAACAGAATCTCTCTTTGTAATCCCCAACAGTTTTAGTGTCTGGGTTAATGCAAGTGGCTGACTGGGAGTGATTTCTGAAAAATCCAAAAGCCTTTGCTGCCTAGCAAAAATATTGAAATAGTGATTTATCTCAGAACTTGGTAAAGGATAAAATGATTTAAACTTGTGTTCTCTTTCCAGAACCGCATCGCTGATTCACTGTAATAGTGATGTTAAGTTAAATATACAAGGTACTTTAGCTTGTGTGCAACTGGAAAGGCAAGGAAGGGGATTCAAGCAGTATCACGTGCACATGGTACTGGATGTACCTTAGTCCAGTGTGACACCAGGACACTCCCCAATAAAAAAAGCAGTATTAAGTGTTGCCTGTCTATATAGCATTGTGACACCGCAACCAAAGCCAATAAGTGTCTGAAGCAGCAGCAGCAGCAGCAAGATATCGATTCCTCCTATTCACCAGAGTGGAACTAAAACCTACATAGTACACACTCTGGCCCTCCACCTCTCACTGAGCCAACCCAGCTCTGTGGATGGAGGGATGGCTGTCAGACGAGTGATTGGTCTGTCTACCTGTCTGTCGACCTGGCCCTCACCTTAACAGGAACCCACAGTGGGACAGCATCACACACACACAAATGCACGTACAGACACACACACACACACACACACACAAATGTCTGTGACTGTTGTTTGTGTGGTAAACACATGTCTATCAGTTTGTGACACATACCAACATCCTGCTCTGTTTACTGATAGACTACATCTGAGACAATGCACACAGGAATGTGACACTGGCAAAATCCAAAAAACAAAACAATAATAAAAGATTATTTTTTGGTTTGACGTGTGGCATGAAAGGGTTAATCTCTTTACAGATCAGAAGTCAAAGAGTCACTGTTTCAATTTGTAGACTTGTTCAGCAAAGTTTTAGCATTAAATATAAATAAGCCCATCTTACAGTTATCAAGTACAGTCATTTAAAATTTTCTGTAATTATGCAAAACACATACAAATGTCCAAAATGCAAAGTGCAGGGAGCGATGCCTCAAGCGTCGCCAGTAGTCATCGCTAATGCATTTTACATGATTTTAGAGGGATCACTTTATTACCAGTCGTGTTCTGACATCTGTTTCACAGTCTGAATTGGTTTCTGTATTTTCTATATTTTGTCCGCTGGTAAGAAAGTGCTTTTCTTCCCACCAGCCCTGCTCCTTTCTCCCCTGATAGTTTTGTTTAAATGTAGGCCACCCAGCCAGTTTTATTACAAACGCTGCCTTCTCTCCTCCTCTTTGACGTCAACTATGAGTTCTGTCCCTTTCCTCTTTCGCTGCATGTCATCTAATGAATTTATTTTTTGCAATAAATGATTTTGATTCTGTTGCCCACGGTGACCTTATCACCTCGGCAACAGCTCCTCCCCTGACGACAGTGCTGAGTTTGATTGACGGATGGCGGTCCCTCCTCTGGAGCTTTTTACTTTTATATGCCCTAAGTCTGAAAGCCTTTTCAAAGGCTAAAACTGGTATAATTGCTCTGACGTTACACACAGCCCGTTTGCTTCAATTAGCAGCTTGACGCATGCAACCATGCATGTGCGCACAGACAGATTTGACAGAAATTTGTTAACACATTCTAGAACAAAAGTCTCATGTACTGGTTTAAAGTCACAACCTGTCCTCTGTGCACCAGTCTGGCTGTCTGTCTGAAAGCTGTCTGTCTGTTGGCAGTGCCCTCTCTGTATCAGTTGGTCTTTCTACGTGTCATCAAGCGACTGTGTTTTTGTCTGTGTGCCTACCTTTCTCTGTCCAGTCTGCGCTAAGTAGTTGCACAGTTGCACAGTTTGTGTTACTGTAGCAGTTTGTAATTGAGTGTATATGAATGTGTGTGTGTGTGTGTGTTGTGTCCATTGTAGCCCGTTTACTACATTTATAACATCATTAGTTGATTTATATACCACTACATTTATTGTAAAATTAAATTTTTATATTGCTTCATTTTAACTTTTCCATAAGTTTTGTCTTTACCTGTCTCTCTTACTTTTTTGTGTCCCTAAGCTCTTGTTTAAAAAAAAAGGGTTTTTTAAATTAATTAAATATTGAGAAATCAATCAAATCTATATAACATATTATAGAGATGTTAATGTTTTTATTTACTGTGCAATTCTCCTCTGCTCTGTTAGTTTTCATTCCTCATTTGAACTGAAACAGGAAACTAGGTTCCTGTTTATACCTGTTTTTAGATTAATGTAAACAAATAATAAGCTTGGTTTGCTTTTGCCGCATTTTTTCAAGTTGTGTAATGTTATTTGCATTATTTAATGCAAATGCAAAATTGATTTCTGTGTAATCTTTTGTAGTTTTTACATTAGAGTTTTTTTTTCTGAACAGATTTTGTATCGTTTATTAGAAAAGCCATGTCTCAGCTGTTTCTCTACCTTTTTCTGTTGCACTTGCTGTATTTTCACCACTATCCCTCCTTCTCTTGCTTCGTCCCTGTCTACAGAATGAACTTATCGAAGGGGCCATTGGTGAACAGCAGCAGTGAAGATAACTCCAAGTCAACCTTTGGTAAATGCGGCGCTGGCGCCTGGAGGATGCACCAGAGCTACGATCCACTGGAGGCCAACCACATGAGAGACGCACATGCCCTCTACAATCCCAGGTAAGACAAAATGACAAAAGAAATGACCAAAGGTACACAGAAACAGAGGGAAAGAGAAAGCGAAGGAGGTAAAAGTAAAAGAATCTATGAATCTTTTAGGTTCAGTTTTACACAAAAGCCTCACTTGACCTCTATAAACCTCAGATGAAAGAGAAAGAAAAGGCAAGCACTTTGAGACATCAAAAGCCAGTGTTTTACGTGGTCAGTGTGTTTGAGACATTGTGCTGAGAGAGGTAACTTACTTCCATGAGCTATTCAAATGTGAGGGCATGGATTTTGTGTGGGTGTATATCTTTACATTTCTTGTTTTTCATTCGTTTATTTCCTGATCATGGTATTCTTCTTTTTCCTCAGACTTTATTTTCAAACTATGAGTGTTTTATATTTTTGGTATTTTAGTAGATCAGCCTTTAAAATACGCTGCTCTGTTACCATGTGTATAAGAGTGAGACGAAAGGACTGAGTATTAATGTGTGTGTGTGTGTGTGTGTGTGTGTGTGTGTGTGCGATCTGTTTACTGTGTTTACTACGACTTGTTCCTTACATGTTTTTCTCACTGTCCAAAGGAACCATTTTATTTTTAAGTGATGTACTAATATTTATGCAGCCTTTGTGTTCACTGCTACTTTTTTTTCTCACCTATAGCACTATTTTCATTTTGTTAGATTTTTACAGTATACATAGAGTATCACAAGAATTCAACTTCTGACTCAAGGACACTTAAGTAGTGTAAATGCATTGCAGCACAAAGGCTTTAAATCATATCATTTGGTTGAAGGACAGTCAGTTTTACCATTAGAGATAATCCTCCATGCCATCAGCACGTGCAATAAAACTTGAAGCATGGAAGGCTTCAACAAAAGTGAAATTTCACTCAGAAGCTCTCCGGTAGAAACCAGTTCTAGGTTTGTGTGGTTTGAGGTGGGTGAAACCGAGGGCAGCTGAGGTCCATTTTTAGAACTTGAACTGTAAATATGCTGCTTGTTTCCTGTTAAAACACAGCAAACCTGTGACGCGTGAAACACAGACACACTTTCTCTATCTTCATATTCCTCCTTCCTCTCTCCCTCTCTGCCACTGTCTTTCAATCATTTAATCATTCTATATTTCTATGGATAAGAGATAGAGACACATGCACAGATTGCACAACTGTAATTGTAAGTATGTGCTTTGTATTTAATTAGCATAATGCAGGCTTATTGTGCTATTTTATGCAAATGAGCATAGCTTGCTGCCCTGTGTTTTTACATCTAAATATATATATATACATGTATATATTTTCTCATCTGAGTTCAGACTCAACTGTCATTATTATATCAGTTTAACAAAACAAAGTTATTCTTTCCAAAACTTTATTTATTCATCAATCATCTATATTTTTTTTAAAGGATCGTCTTTTTATTTACTATATGTTAGTTTTTTTGTGACCAGACTCTCACTGGCCGACATGATTATCTTAATGAATGTTACTATTGTTTATTTTGTTGTCATTGTTGTTGTATTATTGCACAGCTTATTAGAACACCATTGATTAGTGCATTGTTAGGCTCATGCAAAGCCCCTTAATTTTAAGTGTGTGTGAGCATGTGTATGTATGTATGTGTGTGTGTGTGTGTGTGTGTGTGTGTGTGTGTGTGTGTGTGTGTGTGCTGCAGACTGGGAAGTCTTAGTCCAATAGGATTTCAGGGTTAGTCTGGGTCAAGCCAATTAGAGGTCTGGCAAGCCATTCTCACGCAGACTCTCAGCCAATCACAGAGAGGAGTGTTACTAGCACGATGCGAGAGTGTGTGTGTGTGTGTGCGTGTGTGTATATGTTGGCAGACAGTGAAGTCTGGTGATGAGAGGTGTAAAGGTTTGCCAGGGGCTAGGGAGTCACGCCATGGCTTGAAGTCACACACTACATTTGCACACACAGATGGACACACGCACAACACTGCAAACTGGGGAACATTATTCCCCTCCTCACACTGGTTCAAGTTTTGGACCAAGTTAAACAAACTACCACTGATATTGTAATTCTGAATTCAATTGCCAGAAATATGCCAAGCCTCAGATGTGAGACAAAAATATTTCTCCAGATGGCAGATAATAATAATACTAACAATATCTGCTGAAGTTCACAATCTCACAACTTATCTCAAGATGTACTTGAATACCGGAATATGTAATGAGTCAAAACAAAAAAAATACAATTTATTGTAAAGAATATGCTCACAATATTTTCACATGATTGAACTATCATTGTAGGAATTAGTGTTACTAATAATGTTCTATTCAGGTGTCTCAGACAGTGACAGTGAGCCAACATGAACAATACCAGGACCTTGAAACTCAAGTAGCTAAATGGGATGCAGCCATGATAAAGTATTTACACCTGTGCTTCTCTTACTGTGATATGACAACATGTCCTCAAGAAGAGCCCATTCTTTAAAAAGAAAAAAAGAAAATGAAAAACAAACTAATTAGGGACCTTGTCTAAATACCTTAATTTGTAAATTACCTACCAATTAACTCACCCTCATACACAAACATTCACACACAAATGCATTTTTTCACATACACAAACAGAAAAAGGAAAGTATTTTTACACACACACACATGCCGTATAAGATCACATGAATACTTCCTCCAGGATATCTGACCCCCAACTGTGTTGATGGGATTTAGTCACACGATTGACATAAACACTCTCACAAATACACACACATTGTTGAAGCATCTTGTGGGAAACCCCACTTTAAATAAATATCAAAGAGTATGTTAAAAATGTTCTTGTTAAAATATTTTAGAATGCATGTACATTATTGAGAATGGCATTAATTTTTCATATCACAAATTCCACCAGAAATATTAATTGTTTTATATGAAAACAACATGAAAAACCTTTGTTTACTTTGTTTCCTGGATCCTTTTCTGAAATGAAAACTTTTGTGAATTCTGAAGAAATTCCTTAATTTGTTTTTGGAGATCTGTAGTTTTCATTGGACAGCAACAATATTATTCCTCTTTTTATTTAGGCCATCAAACCATGGGAATGTGATTAATGTCAGGCAGCCAGGGTGCGCTTGAATACACACACATACACATACACACACACACTTTGCTGTAAACTGAGCCCAATGTAATCATAATGATAAAGCAGATTGCCTTAACACACAGATGGGCCTCCCAACAGCTCTGTGTGTGTGCATGTGTGTGTGTGTGTGTGTGTGTGTGTAAGTGTGGACAACGCTGATTGGATTGCAGATTTATAGAAGAGGATTACTGCGGGAGCAGAGAGAGAGAGAGCGGGAGAGAGGACGAGAGAGAGGGTTTCAGACACTCACCTCTCATTAACTTCCACCCCCTTCACCTCAACTCACCTTATTCTCAGTCATGGACAAACACACACATAAAAACACACACACACATTAACATACACAGTTAAGATCCTGTGTCAATGCAGCGCCTGATTTCTTCCCATTCAATGTCAAAATGATGCTTATTGAGTAATTTTATTATTGAAATGCTGAAGTAGTATTTAAATCTTTGTTACCCAAAATCAATTTAAAAGATGATGAGTTTTTAGGAGAGCAGAATTTAAAACCATGTGAAAGCAAAGCCACTGCTGGAAAGACAAACAGTAGTGAACAGTCACCTAATATCAAATGATTATACTGTAACAGAAGTAAATAATTTGAAACTTTTAAAAAATTTACACAATGGCAAAATCAGACAGATCAAATTGACTTTATCTGTAGGAAGTGAATGGGAGGGAATAAAGACAGGAAAATAAAAAGAAAGATGTTTATGAATTGTGAAAAAATAAATTGAGACATTGTGACATGGTCACTACAGTATAGAAAAAATAGCTGGGGAAAGTACGAATGATGGACAATCAGACCAGAATGTGAAACCCACAGAAAGAAACAGTTCAGCCCAGAAAGAGACAGAGACAGACAGAAAGAGAAAGGCAGAGACAGTGGGCACTCCAGCAAACCTGATTATAACTGGATGTGAATTAGATTCCCTAACAGATGGTCCAGGAGCGAGGCTGTAAGGTGCATCAGCCAGCAGTGAGGGAGGAGGGAGAGGGGGAGGAAGGGACAGGGGGAGTGAGAGGGAAGATCAGGCAGGGAGGCAGGGGGGACGAGTGTCAACAGCAGCTATGGCGACAATACCGATCCATTCAGTTCCAAACGTGCAATAGTAAAATGTTCACACAGGGTGTGGGCTTACTTTCTTTTCTTTTTTTCATATATTCAAAAGGAGGCATAGTGTTTTAAAACATAATCTATGACATTCAGCTTTTTCATTTCAACCCATAGTAACTGGTTGAATCTCTAACAGTCACTACTTTTTTATACTCAACAGTATTGTTCACACAACTTTCTTTCAATAAGTGCTTTTCTAAATGTACTATTTACAGAATATTGAAGGTTGAATTGAAAAGTAAGCAGTGAACTGAGCCCTCTGCTGCTAAGGATGTTTTTTTCTCAATTTTTACAGATGCTGTGCATTATTGTACATACTCTGGCTCTGCTTCTCTCCCTCTCCCTGTGATGGATAGGTGTAAATCATCACAATCCTGTAGTGACAGCCCAATTTCCCCAAATCTGATCTGCTTAAAGAATGCAGCTTTGACGCTCTCCTCACTTGTGTCTCCTCTCCTTTCCTCTCCTCTCCTCTCCTCTCCTCTCCTCTCCCACATTTCTTTTTCTCCTTTATTCCGCTTCTTCCCTCCTCTCCATCTCATCCAGAGTGTAATTTTACTTTACTCTCTCTCTCTTTCCCTCTCTTGCTGTCTCTCCTCTCTTTTGCAGCATTGCACTCTCTTTTCCCATTCCCTCCTTGTCCGTCTCTTCCTCCCCTCCCCTCTCTCCCTTTCTCTCTGCCTCCCCTCCCGTGTCACATCTGAAAGCCCTGTCATATTTACTAGAGTGGAAATCCTCTTTCACCATCTGCTTAATAAAATGTGTTTTTAATCCGATGGGGGGGATATTTTGTTTTTTTAAACACTTTTTTTTATTATACTTCTGTGCAATTTCATTTGATACGGCACCTTGCCCAGGTCTCTATCTGTCTGGGCATGAGAGAGAGCACAGGAGAGCTGTACATCTCACTGTACATGAATGTTGAATGTGTATGTGTTTGTGAGAGAGAGAAAGAGAGAATGCAATGTGTGTTAGCCACAACTGAAAGTGTCGGTAAGTGTTTGGAAGGGCTGTTGCACCTCTAATGCTTAGCAATAACACTGCTAATCCACACACACATAGAAGGAGGAGCGAACACTAACCTTGATCAATGACCTTTCTTTTATAAAGAAGCCAGCCCACAATTTATATCCCCTATGCCCCTGCACAAACATTTCCCACCAATATCATATGAATGAGCAGTATGGATATGTGATCAGTTACATCAGATTCACTGTCAGCATCATTAAACAAATGAAATGCATATGAATGTACTGGTCATTAGATATTTTCATTCAAAAAAGGATTAGTAATTTCACATTTACCACATGCGGTATCGCCTATAAAAGGTTTACCTAACGAGAGGATGCATTCAGTAATTTCATTGATTTCCACTCTTCAGCTTTTCCAGTAAAAGACTGGAGGTCACTACAAGTACATGGTATGCAATTTAGCCTCAGTCAAGTCCTGAAATAGAACTGAATTAGACATCCAATTTTCAGTAATTTGTGTATTTGTTTATTTATCAAATAAATGCTTTAATCTAGTAAACAGGCAGTCTGTGTTAACTGTGCTCCAGATGTGCAGCGCACTGCATGGAGTTGAGCTGTTTTAGAGGTTTGAAGCACTGTTCTTACAGTAGACAACCACCCTTACAAATACAATGACACACACAGCAGATAAAGGCGACAGAAAGAGAGAGAGAGAGAGGGAGAGAGACAAAGAGAAAGGTAAGGAGAGAGAGAGAAGAGACATGGTGACAAAGATAGTGGCTGGCAGCAACACACTTATCAGCTACTGCTGCGCACAAAAATGACCTAAATCATCAAGATTCCCATCTGACACGCACACACACACACACACTGGTTTAGCTGTGCACTACCTTACATTTTTGCCCTGAACAAGCTCACCCTCTTCATATCTTTTCTCTTAAATGCTACACTTACTACACCAATGCAGTCACTTTAAAATCTAAATTATCCTCTCTATGGACCACATAAGACGAGAAGAGGGAATCGCCTCCAAATTTTGGGATTAAAGAAGAGAGGAGACAAAAAGAAAAGAGAAGAAAGCACATGAAACAGTTTTAAGAACAGTACTATGTGATGATTGAAGGCACATGAATTGCGTTGATATTGCCAGTCTCAACATGGTATTCCCAAATAGTTTGGCGGTCTGCAGTTTGAAAAGCACATAATTCTTAATCAATAGCATCTGGCTGAGGCTGCTCTGTGTGTTCAGTCTCCCACAGTTTATCCATTCACATCTAGTGAATGTCTGTGTGTGTGTAAACTTTATAAACCCCAGGATGCATCATAATAGCTTTAGCCCCACTAGTGTGCCTCTGAAAGTCCTACCCAATTCATTTCACACCTGTGCTGTTTGTGCAGTGTATGTGGATAGTTGTGCGCAGCAAAGATGTGATGTGCAGGCATGTGTTTGTCACATCGTGATTCATACCTAGAAGGAGTTGTTGTGTCTAAACACACAATCACAGACACATACGCTTAGGAATATAGACACACACACACACTCACATTTCCTCTCCTCTGCTGGTCTTTACAGCCCAACAGCCCATTGGGCAGAATGTGTTTTAGCCATTATCACATTGATTGTATGTAATCAGGGGTTTATTCTGCAGCCAATGAAGTGAATTACAGGTTTCCTGCCCGACTAACACTGTAACAATTGATCTGCTCCCTGGCGTGTGTGTGTGTGTGTGTATTTGAGTGGGATGTAAGGTGGTGTGTGTGACGGGGTGTGGATGTACGAGAAAGAGAGAGAAGCAATGATAGAGTGTTTTGTGAGTGAGAAGTGGAAACGATGACAGAGAGAGAGAGAGAGATTGAGACCCAAAGAGAGCAGGACAGAGAGGGCGAGAGAGAGCTCAGTAGGAGGGAGAGTGGTTTAGATTGACTGTCGCTGCGTGAGTTTTTATTTTGTATTTTATTCATTTTTGTCCCTGAAAACAACTATAATCATCTACACACTGCCAGGCTTGCACAAACACGCACCAACACTACACAGCAACACACACGTTTATTTTTTTTCACTCCTGTGCTCTGTTTCTCTGCCTGTGAACTAAACACACACTTTACACAAGGCACTGGTAAAAATACAGAATCAATTAATATCAAAACATCTGTGCATCTGTTAGTTTCAGCTACCAGAAAACAGAGTGTGTTCTCGCTGTGATTCTGTAACAACGACAGCCGTAACCTACTCCTTTTCAACTGACGCGTGCACCTAACAAGCCAAGCTTACGCGTGTGTTTTTGTGCACACTCACCAGTGCATGTATCAGACTAACAAGCTGACACACAGTTCAACAACCCTCCACAGATAGGAGAGCAATGAAAAGGGGGTAAAATAGAGAGAGGAACAGAGCAAAGAAAGAAAAATAAACAGAGGAGTGTGAGGGCTGAAAAAGCAATTCAGCCTATCGATGAAATCACTCTGTTCATTTGACTATGGAAATGTAAAGACATTTTTTTGCCCCCCCCACTCCATTCTTTAATTCAATGTATTTTTTTCTGTCTTCCATCCCTCCTTCACTTTCCCCTCCATCCCAAAGCATTGCCGGTATCATCTAGATAGAATTGTGTAAGGTTTTCTCTCTCTTTCTCTCTCTCTCTTTTTTTTTTCTTTTTGCTTATTGGACTGAGTGCTCTTATCAGCATCGAGAGCACAATGCTTGGTGTGATGGAAAGGTATTAGCCAACCCGTGGTAGCTACATTGTCAGCACTTCTCCCTTCTCTGTCTCCACTGCTACCTCTTCTCTTTCCCCTCTGTTTTGCCTCTCTCCTTGCATTCTTTTCCTCTCATTTTTTTGTCACCTTTTCCATGGAAATGTGGTTTTAAAAATATTGTCAGGGCAGTGAGGTGTTTCATTTCTCTACACCTGCAGTCATTTAAGTTTGTCAGGGTGTAGTCAAATGCATTTTTGGCCATTTGACCATCATTTCTATTTGTTATAATAACATTTTTACACACCAGTGTAATTTGTTGAGATCTGAGACATGGCAACAACAGAAGAGTCCAGACAGTCAGACAGGTTGTGAACAAAACTGAATGTTGCCTAAACCTGTGATTAGGTAGATAAAGGTGAATGAATCCAGTGTAAACCTCTTTTTAACTCACAGCTTCTCTCAGTTTCCTTCTCTTCTCTTCTCTTCTCTTCTCTTCTCTTCTCTTCTCTTCTCTTCTATTCTATTCTCTTCTCTTCTCTTCTCTTCTCTTCTCTTCTCTTGTGTAACCTGGAGGGGGAGTAAAAACAGTTGGGAGTTGTTTGAGGATCAGTTTGTGTTTATGGCTGCCATCTAGCGAGGCAGTCATACAGAGATTGTATATAATAAAAGAGCAGGAGCGCACACAGAAACACAGACTGAAGGAGCACACAGCGAACAGCACCAAGACACAGAGTGAGGCAGAGAGTAGTTGCTCTAATACGATGATTGTATGTTTGTCCCTGCCAGTTGTCAGGGCGCTGCATCAGCCCACCACTCTAATGACAGCTTGTCATACTAAAGTGGCCCACCTTCCTTCAAAACACACAGCAAAAAAAAACCCCACAAAAAACACTTCTCTCTCTTTTCTTTATCTCTTTCTCACTTTCTTTCTTTCTTTCTCTCACATATCATTCTATTCGGTCTGTTGTGCTCTCCCTCCATGCCTCCACATGTTTATCTCTCTTTCATGAGTCACCGTGCTTCCTTTCAAGAAGTGAGAAATGAAAAAAAAAGAAATGGGAACGAAGAAAAAGAGAAAATGACAGGGATCGAGCTGGAAATGGAGACACGGAAGGTGGTAATCTTTCTGGTGTGTGTGTGTATGTGTGTGTGTGTGTTTGTGTATGTGTATATGCGTTCTCCCTCAGTAAGAGACAGGTAAATAGGCCTGCTGAATATTTGATATCTGCAGGAACTAAACAGCCACTTTTGTCCCCTTGCTTTGGCTGTCTGTGAAACAGTCTCGTATCTACAGTAGCTGGTGTTACCAAAACTCTTTTGTGTGGTCAATATACTCACTGTAAAGTCTTATCTTACTGTAATAGATTCACACTGATTTACTATGAAGTTACCACTTGAGAGAAAATATACTTTGTATGTGTCCAGTCCAGTTTCATTTTTGGTTGATGTTGTATATGTCAAACCAAAATGTTCACCCTATCCATCTACTTTGTTTCAAAGTTTCTGTCTGTAATTACACAAAATATGTAACAATTAAACAAACGAAAGACTCTCTTTTTGCACAATATCTAGTAAAAGAAATGGCAAAAAATATTTTGTTGATATAGTCTGATGATTTATGATATATATATGAGTTATATACCTTTTAATTTATTCCATTAAAAAAGCAAAAATCTTCTGTTACAATATGGTTCTCTGCCACTGAAGTGCATCAAAGTGTACAAAATGGCAGGAAGAAAATGAAATTTAAACCCCTTTTCTATAACAGAATTAAGCAAAACAGCTAATGCTAAAATCTGATTACTGCTCTTCTTTGTGTTTTACTGGAATCATCTCATAACACGCTGCTCACGTCTTTCAGCCTCTTATGAAAATACAAGAAGAAAAAGAAACACACTCAAGCCTTTTCCTCTTTATATAAATCTCTTTAAACACCTAAAAACATAAAGAATTGATAAAAAAAAGACCCACCCCCTTCCCTCTCTCTCCTTACTCATCTGAAGAGCAGACAGGCACAATAAGACTGCTCTTTCAGCACTGAGCCGTCGCTACATAGCGCCATAATTATACTGATAACATACATACATAAATGCATTCAACCTCTCGCTCGGCACAGCGCACTGGCTGTGATTTCTTAATCTTCTTTCCTCTACTCCTCTCCTCTGCATGCATGTCTTCTTTTTTTATTCTTTTTATTCCTCCCCCTTCGACTGCCATTATTTTTCATTTATAAGCGAAGTGAGAGGGAGAGAGAGAGCGCAGAGAAACGATGTGTGAGAGAGGGGAAGAGACGATAGAAGAAAAGAAAGTGAGAGACGGAGCAAAGAGGGGGAATGGAAAGGAAGAGGGGAAGAGAGATAGATGAGAATTTGAGAGAGAGAAGAGGAAAAAAAGCACCTGAGATCTTTTGGCACTTAAACTCTTTCACTTAATGGTACTCAGAGGGATTGACGGTCAGAGGGAGGGGGACAAAAGAGCATAAAGAGTGAGAAAGGAGAGATTAAATCATCACCATCACATCATCTACTTAAATGGGTCTACTCTCTTTTTCTGTCACTACTATGTTTTCTCTCCCTGTGCTAGAACAGAGACGACTCTGTGCAATCTCACATCGTCCCATCACTCTTTCCCACATTTACATTGATTTCTTCAATGTTTATTCTACTACCTTTTATGTTTGTCTGTCTGTCCTTCTGTATCCCTAAATGATCCTTCTTTTTTTTTTATCCCCCTTCTTTTTTCTTGATTTGTGTCCAAACCTTTCTCACTGTCCCACTCATTCCAAACTAAAGGCCTACTGTCGCATCAGATAAATGGATTTATAGACATTGGTGAATACCACAAAGCCAGGATTAATAAGAGGAGGGAGGAAGGGATGGAGGGAATAAAATATATGATGAAAAGGTGGGAAAGGCCAAAGTATTGTACATCATAAATGTCATGTCACTTTATGAAAGGAAAAATTGATGAAAAAGAATTTTTGGGGAAGGAGTGTTGTTGCCTCACTCTGGCCTCGTAGGTTTGGCTAAAGCAAACTGCTTTGTCTCATCTCTCTGCACATTAAACCTGTGCTGCACATTAAAAACCGAACAACCAGATCTGAAACCGCTGTCTGTCATTTTACTATCATCAGTCATTGCAGCTCCACAACCCCACAATCTCTCCCTTTCTCATCCTGCCTGTCCCTTGCTTTGGCTGTCTGTCCACCCTACCTGTTTTCCTGTCTATATCCATTCCCCATACCCCCACCCTTCCTTCACCCAAGCAGCTCTCCATTCTCCGTCAAGGCACTGTCTGTGTTTTATGGGTCCCTGTAGAACAGGGATCTTTTACAGGCTGACTGGACTTTAGAAGCCCCTCGTTTAGCAGCATCCTGCCTTAATTAAAAACCCCTTTTGTGCTTTCTGCTTTTAACAATGAAAAGAGAGAGAAGGGAGGGAGGGCAGGGTTAGAGGGATAGAGAGTGGTAATGCGAAAAAGGAAGAGAAAGAGAGAGATGGCAGTGAATAGGAAGTGATAGGGAGACAGGCAGATAGATAGTAAGGTAGACAAAGGGAGGAATGGAGAGATATGGACACAGAGAAGATAGCTGTTAATTACAACTGCCATTAACAAGACACCAGTCAGCCTCCTTAGGGAGAGGAAGAAGGGAAAGGAGAGAGGGAGAAAGCAAGGGAAGTGGGATAGAGGAAGGAGAGAGGAGAACAAGAGATGAGGACAAGAAAACAGTACTAAAGTAGTTCAGCACTGTTCAGTAGAGATGTAGGTTTTTTTTGTTTGTGTATTTATACATAGTTTTGAGTGGCATGGCCTCCCCCAATATCTTAAACTGTCAATATGCGCTTGAATATGACCATGTATGAATCTGTGTGTGTGTGTATATGTGTGTGTGTGAGTGTGTGTGTGTGTGTGTGTGTGTGTGTGTGTGTGTGTGTGTATGTATGTGTGTGGGGGTGTGTGTGTGTGTGAGCACCATGTATGTGTGAGGCTGTCTTTGGGATGATTGAGCAGCAGAGAGGCTGCTTACTGATTACCTTCATGTAGAACAAACTGCTATTGACCGGAGAGTGACGGATGACCGTCGGCCCCGAGCATGTGAATGTGTTTGTGAATGTGTTTGTGTGGTACTGTAGATACCTCTCTGCTACTTTCTCTTACACACGGTTTACCTAATGAACCACAGTCTGTTTCTTTTTCGTATTTAAGTCTCTTACTCTCTTTTATTACTTCTCCCATTCTTTCTCTCTCTTTACACATTTCTCTCAAATAGTAGAATAACAGATGTGATGGATAGATTGTGTGTGTACATGTGTGTGTGTCATTTATAGGACTTACTAGGCTGTGTGGAAAAAATATAAATCCATCATAGGAAGTGACAGTGAGGAAATACGAAAAATGATTGCTATGATTCGACTTTCAAAAAATGAATTTCTTTTGTTGAACATTGCCTTAACTGTATCCTTCTTTCTTTTCCTTGAGCTCTGCCTTTCCTCTAACTCACACCTCTCTAGGTTCTCTCTGTTTCTTTGTAAATGTGCATGATATTTACATTTTCTTGTAATACTGTTCTCCTTCCTCCTCTTCTTCTATTTGTTCCTGTCTCACTCCCTCAGGCTTCTCTGCAGAATGTCCAGTAAGGAGCGCCACCTTGAGTCCAACTGTCCGTCCTCTTATATAAAGACTGAGCCGTCTAGTCCTGCCTCCCTGACTGACAGTCTAAACCATCACTCCCCTGGTGGCTCCAGTGACGCCTCAGGCTCATATTCGTCTACGATGAACGGCCACCCCAACGGCTTAGACTCCCCAAGCCTTTACGGCTCCAACGCAGGGCCTCTGGGTCCTGCTGGTGGCCCCGGATCAAAGCGTTACGAGGACTGTTCGTCAACTATTGGTGAAGATTCACAGATTAAGTGCGAGTACATGCTGAATTCGATGCCCAAGAGGCTGTGTCTGGTGTGCGGGGACATTGCGTCAGGGTACCACTATGGAGTGGCATCCTGTGAGGCCTGCAAGGCCTTCTTCAAACGCACCATCCAAGGTTGGCTTCCATTTTGATTTTATGTCTATAATTGTCTTGTCTTGTCTCTTGTATCAGCTCCATTATAACATGTCTGTCACTGTTTGTCTCTTTCTGTTTTAGTCCAGTTTTAGTGGCTCTGTTTGTCAAGTTGATATAACAGAGAATGTTGGTGTGTTGTTTAATATTTGGACGTAACGATAAGCTGCGATGTGTGTGGTGACTCAAAGACAGGTCTTACAGACTGTCAACAAAAGTTTTGTTGTTATTTTAATTGAGTTTATTCCAAATTTGCATTTATGAAGCTATGAAAGTATATATTACATATACATCACAACACATCAGAACACATTGCAGGGTTGGCTTTGGGGAGCACAATGTCAGAGGTTAAAGGTGAAGAAGGTGAGGGTGTTTGTTTTTTCCTCAAAACTAAAATGCAGACAGACACAAAATGCTAAATGCACTCCTCCACACATGCACATAAACCTGAGTTACTATACTAGATCCAGGACATACGATAAAAGCCTGAGGCCAGATGTGAACCCAGATTTTTATGTGGCACATGTCTCCTCTGTCTGCTAAGTGAGCCACCAGGACACCAACCAGAGTCTATTTTTTCTCTCTCCTTCACGATTTCTTTTTCCATCATGTACACACATACACACACTAACATATACCCACCCAATCAGGTTTCATGCATATACAAACTCCACAGACACGCCCCTCACCCTTCACCCTCAACCTTGACCTCTTCGTCATCAACAGCAAAGAGTAATTTCCAGGTAGTGTTTGCATGCCCAGATCTAGCTGCTTATGCTTCACAGGAATAGTGTTAGCTATAAGCCTGTTGTCTAGGAGATAATGTTATGTCAGAGGAGGGTCAGAGGTCATGCCCAGGGGTCAGAAGTTCAGGTTAGGGGGTAGAGGAGAGAAGGGATAGAGCAGTAATCCACATGATGAGAAGAATACCAGGAATTAGGTTCAGTAATCCCCTGCTCGTCTCTTGTTAGGTTTAGAAGTAGTCCAGGAGGTGCACAGGTATTTGGAGTATGCTCTCTAGATTGTGTTGATATTCAGTTAACGTTGAACTTGGAGCTTGATCACCATATAGCCTTCATTTACCTTTGTAGACACAGACTAGGTCAGTCTTACAGATAGCCAGTTAGCCATAACATAAGCCAGGTAGTAAGCCATTTGTTCACCAATCAGCCCAGTCCAACAATAACTCTGCCATCCTTGTTTCATTTGACAATATGTGGAATATTATTGATATTTAAAGTGTACATAGTTTCACAAATCTAGCACCTACACAAAATTTACATCTTTATTGATGAATTCATGGTTTTATGATGGGTTCTTTCCACAACAGATATCAGACTGTTTACCTTGATATTAAAAGAGAATTGTGGTGATATTTATATATTTATATATATATATATTTTTTTTTTTGTTAATGCAAATAATTTCCATGAAATGACCAAAAACAACAGTGTTAGTCCATCTCAATACTTTTTGACTGGTTTTATTAATTCTATAATATATAATAGAATACTTATATAGTGTATGTATACATTATTTTCCTAAAACAAGAGGACACTGTATGTTTTTTGTATTTTCAGCCACTGCTATATGTGTTCTAGCAAGTACTTATGGCAGCAAGGAAATTACCCATACCACTAGGTATGGGAAATTGGGGAAAAATCATGGAATTTTATATTGGCACCACCAAGATATGTAGTTGACAAACATTTAGAGGCTTTGTGATTGAGTAATAATCTTTTATGATCTAAGTTTTTTTTTTTTTTTTTTTTTTTTTTTTTAATAATTGATAGGGCCCATCATTCAGCAAGACAGCCCTCTTGTCAGTCAGCCTGCCATTGCAATAACCAAGCTACCAGTCAACCAGCCAGCCGTCATCGATCCACTGAGTCAGTCAGTCAGTCAGTCATATCAGACAGGATTCATCTATCTGCCTTTCCATCCATCCACCTATCTGTCGCTGCTTTCTTTTGCCTCCGATAAGCAGCTTTCCCAGTAAAGCCCCAGAGAGAGCAAGAGAGAGACAGGGAGATGTGGTGGGGGAGTAGGGGGGGTGGAAAGCTTACATCCACTAGATGGTCACCACTACCTAGAGATGACCTGTATGTGTTTATTATGGGATGAGATCAGGACACGGTGAAATCCTGACAAAGAGATTGCAGCACACACATGCAGAGATAAAGGTAGACACGCGCTCACATGCACAAACACAAACTCACAGAAGCATGTTCGCACATAGACACCAGCACACATGAACAGACAGTCACACACATGACCTTGTAATCATTCAGTGTATAGGTTTAACCCCTAATTCATGTTTCATCGCTGCAGTGCCCAATAGTTGACCAATTCCAGATGTCTCATTTCATTTAGAGGGCTTGTTAAAGGTTACATAGGTGAGGACACGGTTACAGATTAAATACAATAGCCCAGCAAACATATAGCTATGATGTCTGTTCAGAGTTTGACCTTGAATAGATTTAAAGCAATGCACTGTTGCCTTTCTCTGACTCCCTCATTTTCACTCTATTTGTAATCCTCCTGTCTCCTGTAGTGGACATGTTGCAGATCAGGAGGGCCGGAGTTAGAGGTTATGGGTCAAGACTTTGGCGAATCTAGGCACATGACAGTTGTCACGCAATGTTGTGACGAAATACAGCAGTTTGGTGAGGCAAACCATGAAAAGTTAGATTATAATTGGACCGTCCAGTGGGATATACTGAAAAACGAGCGTAAAGGAGAATATCACCCAATTTAAAAATTCAGACATCCACATTCATGTCTTAATGGCTTCACTGGCTAAAGCACCACCATTATTTTACATTCTAGTTAACTGTTACGTTCTAGCAATAGTCTACTCACTACAGAATTACATCAGTGATTTTCCAAACTTGAATGGACACAACTTTATTTGCTAATAATTTACTGAGAATTTACTGACTACCATTGCAAAGCATTGTTAGGAACAAATCTCAGTGCTCTTTTTAATCAGTGTTTGTGCTATAGTACTGCCGTTTGTTTGGAAGCAGACTGAACAGTCTTGGATCCTCTGGAACAAATGGGTCATGACATTATCTTTGGCTACCACTCAAGCCAAACTCATCCACCGACAGTGTGGATGTGTGTTAGCCTATGGGTCTGTGTGTGGGCCTGCACTCATCCAAATGTAAATGAGCGCAGGTTATGTGTACATCTTTGCACACATGCCTGTGTTTATGCGCAGTTGTGAGTTGGTGTGTGTATCTTGGCTGGAAAGCAGGGCCAGCCTCAGATGGGCAGCAGCAGACATATTGGTATGTTTCAACCCATTAGCCAATAAAACCGCAGGTAATCACCAAAAAAACACCTCCAGCTGGACAGGGAGGAGAGCATGGGGTGGGAGAGGAGAGGAGAGGAGAGGAGAGGAGAGGAGCGGTGTACACCCGTTTGGATAAACAATAAGTTTAGACAAGGAATGAGAGAAAAAGGAGAGAAGGGGGAGGGTGGACTGGGCACATGGATGTAGGAAGGAATTAGTGGTATGTGTGTGTGTGTGTGTGTGTGTGTGTGTGTGTGTGTGTGTCTCTGTCTGTGTGCATGTGTGTGTCGCAGCATGGAGGAAGTGGCTCTGGCAGCTGCTGTTTCTGTGGCGTCAGTCCAGCGACACCTGACAACCTGCATCTATCACTCCCTTATTGAGAGAGAGGGATAAAGGGGAGTGAGGAGGAGGGCAAAGTGTAGGAGAGGGAGGGATAGGACGATGAAATGGGAAGAGAGAAGCAGCAAGAGCAAAAGAGAAAAGTGGCAGAGAGCAGGAAAGAGCATGATATGATAGGTGGTAGTGATGTAGAGCAAAGGAACGACTGAAAGGTGCAGTGAAAATGGTAGGCGGCATGAATTCCTCAATAGTTACACAGTGTTAAATATACAAATACATATTTACATACACGGTTAAGTTACACCTTCACACTTTGTCATCTCCCTTGCCCTCTAACTATATTTTGTGTTGCTCTCCTGTTTAAATCTTTTTTTAAAAAAGTCACAGTACCAACAAAGGAAAATGAACTGGAGGGTGAGGCTGAGTTTATGTCAAGGTGGTGGTGTAACTTAAGGAGAGGCAAAAAAAGGCATAAGAGCACAAAGATGACAACAGGCCAAAGCACACACACATAAACATTCATATTACACAGTCTGTACAATGGCGGTCAATTGTCATGCAGCAGGTGGACATACACACATATCTCAAAGGAGATTGCAGGGGATTTGAGGCCCCTGTATATCCCCCTCACTCACGCCAACCCACACATACAAGCTTGCACATTATACATAGGAGAACCTCTCTGGTCTAAGCCCATCGCAGTGCACAATAAGTCACATAAAGATAGAAATAAAGACACACACACAGAAAGAGTGAGCTGTGACATTCTGATATAAACCCTTCTTTTCTAATTCCTACCCTATATCCCGAGTCTAAAGCAGGATGTTTAGGTCTATGTTCAAGCATACAAAGAGTATGGAGCCAGACACATAGGTTACAGATTCCTATATCAATCCTATATCAAAACTTTTATATTGGCCTTAATATAACCCTACAGTACGCACCCCCTTTCTAAATATACACACTACTGTAATATCAAGTACCTTTTATACAAATATGCTAGTAGTCCTCAACTCGGATTACCGTTGAGTTGTTGAGTTTTACAGATATTGTTTCTGTCATGGCTGTCACTTTTAACAATTAATATGCATTATTATTATTACTTATTGATACCCACTTCCACCGTAGCACTCAACATGCGTGGCCATTGACATTTTTTTCTCACTGAAGGTTTAACACATTTAGCATTAGTGCTACCAGACCTATAAGTGGCTTTTTTACAGCAGTTATCCATTTAGCAGCACTTGCCTGTTTAGCCTTGCACTAATAAGGCCTTTGACTGACTCCCCATTAACCGACGCAGATTCTGTGTCATGGCATTAGCTCATTTAGCCTTAGTTCTAAGTAAGTGTCTGTCTTAATTGCTGAATTAATCTACTTCTTCCTCATCCACATGTAAAGATTGGGTGTAAGCTAACTAGTCCCATTAGTAGTATCCATTAGACTATGAGGGTTCCCCCAGCATTTAGCATGTTTAGCCTTTACTGTAGCTAACAAGGCCGATAAATGAGCATCTTGTCACCCATTAAGAAGGGTGTTTGTGCATTTAGCCCTTTCCCAAGCTAACTAGCCCCCTTAATCAGCCCAGTAATGAGAAACATCCTCTCCACAGCAGCAGTCAATAGTAATCACTGTTTACTCTGTTTCAGTGGGAAATGCATTGGCCCTCTGGTGTACTGTAGTTGTCAGGTGGGCACAGGAGGACAGGATGTAAGGGTTTTTTGGGCCACACCTCAACACAGGTGATGCCATAAATAATTAAACCTTCCTGAACGAAGAAACCTTTTGGAGTAATTTGGTAACAGTCCAAACTGTCCCTAACAAATCCATAACTGCTCTTTGGTTTGAACTCGGTGGAAGCATATTACTAAGTGGAGAATAAATGAGAACTGGAAGAGAGTCAAGATGAAATTGAGAAAACAAAGCAGGAACAACAAAAAAAGAAGATAACAAGAGGCACAGTAGATGGTTAGAAAGAGATATCATTTAGATTAAAAGTAAAATACAGACAAAAATATGACATGACAAATATTATATATGTAGGAAGATGTAGAAAGAGATGGGTATGTATAGTAAAAGAGAGGGGAACAAAAGAAATATTAATCATTATTAAATGTTGAATATATTGTAGTAATATGTGAATTGGGAGATAAATTACCCACCACACAGAGAAAAGAAATAGTGAGGTAGCTGACAATTAAAGGTAAAAGTAGCATTAGCCTGTAACACTGTCCAGGTGTTGTTGGCCAGGGTTGTAAAGTTAATAGACTTACATCAGCTAATAATCTTAGCCTCACTTACCTCTGTTACCGCGAGCTATCCGTGGCCAGTCACGCAACTTCGGCTTGCCCCAGCCGTGACACATACACATCTTAATAGACATATGTTTTTTTAAACATTGCTACATTTATTGGGTAATGATGAATGACTGATACATTTAAACAGGAGTGGTATGATGATTAAAACAAAGCCCATATGCACAAACTCAAATGTACAAGAAAGTAGATTATCTGCATTTGCTAACAAAAGGAATCTCATCAATGTCAAATGTTGAGATTAAAGTACCTAAAGTACCTAAATATTCCTAGAGATTTGTCTTATTGTATACATGTATCTGTTATCTCTGTCCTTTGATTCATTTAATTAAAATGCATTATATTTATGTTTTTTGCCCATGACTTCATGCAGCAGGATTTGCTGATTACCACTGTCCAGCAGGTTTTCTGCCCGCATGTCTATTGATGTATTTATCTGAAATGAGACCTTTCTGTCTGTCTTCCTCCAACATGTCTACATGCCACAGGCAACATTGAGTACAGCTGTCCAGCCACCAATGAGTGTGAGATCACCAAGAGGAGACGCAAGTCGTGCCAGGCCTGCCGCTTCATGAAGTGTCTGACTGTGGGCATGCTGAGGGAGGGTAAGGGAAAAGGTCTCTTACTTATATTTCTCCGTTAACTGTGCTACATGCAGCATTTCAAAGCCTATTAGACATTTGTGTTTTTTACGGCTAACTGAGGCCAGTGCTGATAATATCAACAACTTGCAATACAGCATTTTGCATCATGTGCCACTGTGTTGAATTTGCAAGTGAGCGGCTAGATTGATTTATGACACCCAGAAATATTGTTTTAGAGGATAGACGATTCAAAATGGCTGCAGGTTCTCTTTGTGACACGTTGGGAGGTAAATGTGAAAGCTATAGAAAACCTGTCAAAACTGATAATTCTAGCTTAAAACAATGCCATAGATACAGGCCAGCCATCTATTCACCTGTAACTGGTTTACTGAAATTTAACCAAGATATCATATCGTAGTATGACAGTGATTTATTGATGTTGAACGATGCTACATGTAGCACTTCAAAGAAATTGTTTTTACATACAGTATATTATAATCTGTTTCTGTCTGCATCATGGGCCTCTTGTGCCTCATACCATACATGTCCACAGTTTTGTTTCTTTCTTTTGTTGACTTATTTGTCATCTGTCATCTTATTTCACTATTACTTAGCACTGATTCACATTCCTCTTTCCCTTTGTATGTTCACCTTTCACTATTACATACAAGCCATGTACACACACACAGAAAAGACTCACTTCCAGACACTGACTACGTCCTTTGTTTACTTCACTGTAATGAGTTCAAGATAGAAATTGCAGGATAATTGCAACACTCAGACTCAGCAGTTGTAAGCAGTGGTAAAGAAAGATAAAAAAAAAGAGATATTATCTGCCCCCACACCACTTTGATTAAATACACTCAGTCTCTCATTTTTACACTCCCTCGTTGCCTCTGCCTCTTTCTCCCCCTCTCGTCTGCCCACCTCTGACCTTCCTACTCCCACTGCACTTCCAACGATGAAAAGAGGGAGAGGAGTGGCGAGGGATGAGGACGAGGGCCGATAGAGAGAGAGAGGCATAGTCGAGGGGGGAAGGTGGGAGAAAGCTAAGGGGATGGAGAAAGGGAGGGAGGGAGGGAGAAGAGATTGATTTATAGGAGCAGAGGAGAGGGACCAGGGGAGGATGAGAAGCAGGGGGAGGATGGTTGAATGAAGCAGAAAGTGTGTGAGAGAGAGAAAGGAGAAGAGAGGAGGGTCAAGGTTGTAATTGATGGGAGACCTGGCCTACGCCCCCTTCCTTACAGTGGTCAGGGAGCGTGCCTCTGCTGACGCCTGCCAGCCCTCCCTCCATCCGTCCCTGTCTTCATCTCTCCCTCCAATTCTCCCACTCAGTATTATTGTACTGTTTGTGTTGTTTCTGTTATGCTTTTCATCCATCCATTTTCTTCTTCACTTCACTGTTCTTTGTGTCCTGTTGGCAACAGGACACCCACCCATACCTGCAGCTTTTCGCCCACTCAAACATCATTATATGTAGACCCTAACAACAGATTTCAAAACAAGGACACATGTTGATAACACAGTACATATGATGACTGATTTCCGACAACAAAGATTAAAAAACAGCTACATAAAAACCTCTGCAAACAAGAAATATGGTTCAATAAAGAATTAAAAATTCAATAATTATTGTAGTAAAAGAGCCAGAAATTTACACCATGACAAACTTTTCACTTGTTGTTGTCCTCAAAATATTCTTTCTATCAATTTTTCAACCAACAAAATGCTGTAAAAGAGAAGTAATAGATGATCACACACAAACACAAAATCCATATATATCTTGGGGCCCCATCACTGCCTCCTACAACCCAAATTTTACTTTTCTGCAAAAGCATGCTCATCTCTCTCTCCTCTCTTTTTCTCTTTCTCACTCTTCTGCACACACAGACACACACAAGCACGGACACATTCCCGAACAAGCTGCTGTCGTAGCATTTGTTCTCCCAGTTGATCTGACATAGGCAGAACCTATGTCTCATCTCTTGTTTTGTCTCCTGTATAAGTGTGTGGCCACAAAGACACACACACACATGTGTAAGTGCATGTATTATTGGCAGCTCCAACAGTCTCACAGCTCACACAGCTTAGACTGCAGCCTCCTGCTCGACACAGAAACCACATCACCCTTGTCAATAAACGCCAAACAAAGCTTGTCATTTACAAGAGAGTATTTTTTATTGATCATTTGCTCTGTATGCAACACTTTTAAAGACATTTTCACCTAGATTTTGCTCAGCAGTTAGTGATGAGGAAGCCTTGAAAGAGAATGGAAAACAGAACAAGAGAGCTTTACGTGCTGTGGATTTTAAGGAAGTCTTACAAATTTTGGAGATGTGGTTTTCCCACTAAGCTAATGACAGAGCAGAAGTTATGCACTGGCTCTCAATAACAAAACATCAAACCACTCATTTTATTGTAAAGAAATGAAAACAGTGAATGTGTGTGTGTGGCCGTGTAGCTGAGGGATATGTGTTTGCGTGTTTCTGTCCTGAGCAGGCAAATAAATAGCTGCCTTTTGTTGCCACTGCTTCCCTGCTCCACACACATATATCATGCACACATGCACACGCACACACACATACACCTCGGCCTACATATATATACATCACCGTGACAGACCACAGCCACCCCATTTGTTGTGCTGGGTGTGAATTTAATACAGGGGGTCCCGCTCTACATATGAATAAGGGTCATTTGGAAAATTGATACATCCATTTTCTTATATTTTCTCATTTTCACTCTTTTTGAACCCTTGGGAAATTTGAAAAAGATCAACAGCTATATAAAAAAGCTAAACATATTTCTTCACCTTTGCTTTATTCTGCTGGAGGTGTGTAAATGTATGTATATATAAAGTAGAATTTCCTGTCATTTTCAAAGAACTAGTGCTTGTTGCAGATGTAGACTACTAAATATCTTCTCAAACATCCCTTTGAAGTATTAAAACAAATCAGAAAAGGCAATATTTTTATCTCTCATTGCTAAACTCTAAAATAAGAAAATAAGTTTTGTTTGAAAAGAAAAAAGAAATGTTTATTTACCAAATGCACGGTTCATCATGTCACAACATTTTCCAGTGCACTAATTATAGCATACATCTTTGTAAGCAGAGCAATGCACAGTTTGATGAGCAGTACTGGTATGCTATACCTGATTAAACGTGTTATCACTCTGAACTAACTAACACAACATTTGAGACCATTGCCTAGTGTGTTTCATGCTGCCCATTTGGGTGTAAGCATCATTGCAGCAGAATTGAACAGATGATAATGGTAAGTGGCTAGATCAGTTAGCATCAGAGCTAACTGTGGTTGTCAGGGGCTAGCTCACGGGAGAAAGGTGAAGATAAAGTGGCAAGGGTGGAGAGGCAGTGTGGCGGAGAACGTGGAGTTTGTGTGTGTGCGTGCATGCGTGCGTGCATGTGCACATGGGTGTGGATGCTGTAGTTTACCCCTTAGGGCAAGATCTGCCTCAAATTAGCTTTGTCGCCCTGGGAGACAGAGAGGGTGAGATGAAGAGCAAGTGAGGCAGCAGGAAGTGTGTGTGTGTGTGTGTGTGTGTGTGTGTGTGTGTGTTTGTGTGTGTGTGTGTGTGAGACAGAGAGAGAGGGGAGAACAAGAGGCCAGAGGGTCAGTAAACCAACTCAGGGTGGAGGCATTTCTTTACATGTTCTCTTAAACACACACTTGATCATGTGAATACACACACACACACACACACACACACTCAGCCTGGTCTGTGTGGAATATTGGATATTCTCACCCTCCACTGTGAGGTGGACAGAAGAGGAGAGGAGAGAAGTAAATGAGTAGGGGGTAAACTGAAAGAAGGAATGAACATGGGGCACCCACCCACCAATATGTAGCAGCTAATTTCTGGAGCACGGCAATTAAAAGGCCTGACTATATTATGAGAACTTCCCCTCTGGCAATGGCTGTCTGTCCATTTTTAATGAGGTCATAATGATGCGTCAGCTGAAGAACGAAAGGTCACAGGGGCGGGGCTTAAATCTGCCAAGATAGGGGGTGTGGGGGGAGTCAGAGAGCAGGGGTATAATTGCAGGTAAGAGATGTAATGAAAAATAATGAAACAGGAGGAGGATGAAAGTGATTTTTAACAAACACTAACCTCAGAAAATGCAGTTTAATTCGATTTTATTCATTTGACAAGTTTAAAAAAATATAAACAAGCAATAGTAATAACACTGTAGCTGTCACTGTTATTTCAATTTCAAATATACACAAATGGCAAAGCGAGACAGACATAATATATTCAACATCAGTATTAATTGGTGGAAATGTCATGTACAGAATACAAAACACGGATCAGACATTTGAACATGAAAGGCTTTGGCAGAGGCGCACAGTCCAAGAGCCAGCAATATTCAGTATGCATGTATACTGTACATATGGTCGTATTGACGGATTTGCTCCCTTACAACAGAGCAGCTTTGATGATGGCACGTCTGATGAATTGTGGTTAAACAGACAGAATGTGTTGAATCCAAAACCAAAGCCCCCATCTCTGTAATGCCATAAACGGCCAGCTGGATTCAGATGGTAGACTACTAGAGAGGAAAGTTCACGGATTGCAAATATAAACCTTGGCACACTGCCCCACACACGCACACATGCACACACACACACACAGAGAGAGATACGCTAACAGCTCATGCCAACTTTGGCCGTGCTCCCCATGGCCTCTAAGACCTAATGAGTGAGATCGGGTGGAAGGCCCCAGTCTGTGTGATTCTCAGCGTTTATGCGTTTGTGTGTGTGTATGTGTTTGGTGTGCATATACAGCTGGTGGTGTGCACCACAACTCTCCTTATAGCTCAACGATCCTGAGTGCTGGTATCCAGTCTCAGCCCTCCGCATACATGCAGTCATACACACCACAATCAAAACAAAGAGCAATATACATTTCTACAATATACAAAGACAAGTTGTAACACATGTGTAATTAAATGGGTAAAAAAAGATGAGGGTGAAATGACAGGGAACAGCTGGTGTGGGGGACAGCAGGTAATAGGTAAATGAATAGCAAATGAGGAGAATACTAGAAGAAAGGAGGAAAGAATGAAAGTAGAGGATGACTAGAGGAGGACAGAGCAAGTGATAGGGAGATGGGAGGAGAGAGGTTGGAGAAACAGAGGAGGGGAGCGCCAGACAACTGGTGGCGTCTGGTGTTGCCCCATGGGAAACTTGTAGCTAAATCTGGCCCTGTAGCGTCTGTCCTGAGTGTGTGTGTGTGTGTGTGTGTGTGTAAGTGTTTGTGTGTGTGAGTGGCATCTGGTTGCATCCCAGCTAGAAGGGAGCGATAATGGAAATACTGTGACGAGAGATCTGCCTAAGTGGTCCGCTCTCTTTCACATACACTCTTTCTGTTTGTCTGGAGAGGAGAAGAGAGGAGAGAAGAAGGGATGTGGCAGAAAGAAACAACATCCATATACATTCAAATACCATAGGTGCTAGGAGAGAGTGAAATGGATTGTGGTTGTGCGTTTTAGTGTCTAACTGCTCTAACTTGGCTGTCTGGGAGTAGCCATTTATTTAACAGAAGACTTTAATCTGTAAAATGTAGCTGTTGTTCTTGGTTGTATTTGACAGTACAATGCTTTCATCAGACTCACACTGTATTTCACATTAAAGAATAAAGGCCATTGCTGTTGAAAAGGCAACACAGTCTCACACACATGCCCACATTCACAGAAACACACACACACATTCACACACCAGTGACAGCCACCTGCCCGCTGCCTCAGGCAGTGCTGTTCTGATCTGTTCTGGTCTAAACAAACGTCACTGCATGACACTACATACACTTTTCCTCTTAACCTTCCCCTGCACACGTGTTTCATCCTCTCTTTATTTCTTTGTCTTACTTTAAGCTTTTTGTTTTGTTTTTTTTTTTTGTTTGTTTGTTTGTTTTTTTAAGATCCAAACATTAACCGTCAGACAAGAATCTTGACTCTGATGATTTGATTTCTTTACAGTCTCAACCAACCACTAATGTAATTTTCTTTTGTTATCATGTAGCTTTACTTGCACTATATATAACGCATGCTTCTTCTTTTACTTATTTCTTTGTCTGTCTTAACTGCAGTAGATAGACACACACACACACACACACACACACACATATTAGGCTTAAATGGGTTTGTTGTCTTACCCAATCTACTTCCCCATCAGTTCTTAAAGCCACATAGGAAAAGCCTTTATGTTATTACATCAACACTTTGGTTGAACACACACACAGATACACACTGAGAGAAACATAAGGTGATAACCTGGTCTAAGGTGGAGGAAGAGACTTCAACCCTGTTACAACTTCAATTACCATAAAACTACTCCTCTCTCTCTCTCTCTCTCTTTCCTTGCCTCTGCCTCTTTAAATGCTCTCTCCCCCTTGTGCTTTTTGTCATCCCTCCTTCTCTTTGCTGTGATCAAATTTTATTTGTCTTCCCACTCCTCTCTCCACTCTGTCCCACACTTCCCTCCCTCTTTCATTCTTTCATTCTCTTATCATATCATTGACCATCTGAAATCAATCCTTTCCTCTTTTCCTCTCTCTTTCCAAGCTTGCAGGTTCTCTCTTCAAAACCACTTAGGTGTCAAAGGCATTTCACTTGCAATTCTTCAACTGTTCAAGAACACACACGTGTGTGTGCGCATGCACACACACACTGACACAAAGTGATGCCAGTGCAGTGTAAAATCTATGCTGATGTGATCAGTGCAGATCATGCTATTGACAGCCAGCAATATTCCCATGATAGGAATGATTCACCTTCATCACTGTCACCGTGTGTGTGCGTATGTGTGTGCATGTGCACGTGATTGTATGTGCAACATATATGATGGAAGTGGTGCAATATTTATACAAGTCTGAATGAAAACTAACAGGTATGTTACTTGACCATTTTTTCAAAGTAGAATAGTTATTATCGGATACAATTTATACATACTGTGCTCCATATAACATGAAAAATGTTTATACTGATATTTGTTGCTGTGTGTATCAGTAGAAGCAGTAGACAGAGTAGAGGTGTACTGTTAGTTGACATGATTATTAAAGCATATAATGAAGGTGTGTAACCTCTGTGGATTTCTTCTTCTTTTCTTCCACTCATTATTCTCTTCCTATCTCATTTCCTTTTACTGGCCCTCACTTCATCCCTCCATTTCTCTCTCATCTCACTTTTTCCCTCATTCTCCTTTCTTCTTTTGTTTACTAGCCCATCCATTACTTACCCCTCCCCTCCTCCTCTTACTTCACAACCTGTGCTCTACTCTTTTCTCTTCTGTTCTCTCTTTTCCTCTCTTTCTTTCACCATAATCTTCCATTAACGCTTTTTATCATTTTTATCTAAATTTTATTTCTTTTCTCTCGTCTTTTTATTCCATTTCTTACCCATTCCCTGTTCAATTATTCTGTTCTTCCCTTGCCTATTCTTTTTCCTCTTTACATTTTTAATTTTTTTCTGATCCTTACATTTCCTCCCCCTCAACCCTTTTCCTCTTTTCTCTCCTCTCCTCTCCTCATCTCTTCCCTCCTCTCCTCTCTTGCCCATTCTTTATGATTTGAAGGCTCATTTGTTAAAAGGAGGTAGAGCACTCTCACTCTCCCCCTAGCCTCTTCCTGTCTCTTTTTTGTGGGCTTTGGAAATATAATTTTCAATTTTTAATTTGATTCATTTAGATTTGATCATTAATCAGTGCTGGGAGAGAGTTAATTTGGTGGAAAATAGATGAGGTAGTTAGAGAGGGCTCTTTATGAAGTGAGCTCAGCACAGCACTGGGTCTTTTAGGTATAAGGAAAAAGAGAAAGAGAAAAATTGAGGGTCTGCACGTAACAGTTTGTGTGTGGTAGAGAAAAAGTGTCTGTATGTTTGTTTTGTGTCCAAGAGAGACACATAGTAGAAGAGTACATAGTAGAATGCTACATGTAGGAGTGTGTATCTGTCCTTCTTAGTTGATTATGAATGTTTTCAGTAGCTTAATGAAACACAATATAATTTTTCCCATTTTTTTTCATCAGCCTGGACCATTTATGTAGAAAAATGTTCTATTGTCTCACCAATGAGAGTAAACATGAGCGATGATAGACTATGCTAACCTTTTGGACAGTCCTCTGCATTTTTAAATAAATTCTGCTATCTAGGAGCTGCATATTAATGTCCCAGAATCCAAATCAAACTGTTATTTTCAACAAGATTCTATAGACGCAACTTGATATATCTTATTGTTCCAGTTACTGTTCCTGACCAGGAGGTAGTGACTAAGGGCAAATGTGCTCTTGAAGCAGTGTTAGTTGCCAGTGCTGATGCTTGCATTCCTCCCATAAGTAACATCATTGTCAGTGTTGTTTGCTACTACTTTGATACCATGCTGCCATCTGCAATTAGTGGCAAAGCTGGTGGTACCACTGATAAAATTGGTGGTACCATTCATGGTTTGCATAGCTGTGTTCTGTCGTGTGAGAATTCTTCTGCATAAGTGACTCAAAGTGTGATTGGAGGAGAATGAATATATGAAACCATGTTAGAGACCTGTAACTGTAACCTGTGATCTTTACACATCTTCCTACTGATCTAAGCTTTTCCTCAAACCCTTTCTTTCCTTCTGTCTTTATTCATCCTTCCCATCTAAGCATCCACCTTTTCTGTCTCTGTTTCTGCTTTCTCCCTGTCTCCTCCTCTGACCAGCCACTGACCCAGGTAGTCACTGAGCAAGCTGCTTGTCGGGGCTTACCCAAACACAACGTGAGGGTGTGGGGTTAGAGAAACGTAGACGGAGTGTGAATGTGTGTGAGAGAGAGAGACCAGAGAGCGGGTGTGTGAGTGGGTTTGTACCCCCTGGTGTTAAGAGTTTCTTGACCGTTTGCTGACACTGGCCCCCCCACTGTACCTGGACTGTCAGCCCTTCTGTCTACCTAGCTCCATCTCAAGCGCACAGACATACACACACTCACATGCACACACATACACACAGATGCATGTCATCCTCAGTTCACTGAGTAGAAAGCTGGTTGCATTAGTGTAGAGCTTTCTAAACAACTAAAAATGTGTACACTCATGACTATAAAATGCTTTGAATTAAAAAAAGCAAAACATTCACTTTCAAATACCAACTAATGCACGAACATGCTCCCTAACATAGTTGCCAATAGGAAGTCTTTCTGTTAAATCTCTTGGGTGTGTTGTCTTGAATGTGGTCAGCACATTTTTTAGAGGATTTAAATCTCTGTGAGCAGATCTTTCACTTTCTCTCTCACTCCCTTGTCCTTCCTCTCCTTCCTCTTTCTTGTTTTTTCGTTTAACTTATTGTAGTGTAGTCAGTGACTGAGCTTTCATGTCCATTTCAAAAATATTGCTTTGCATAGTGTTGTTCAAACCAACAGCATTTTGTTTTGCATTGCTCTGCAGCTGTCACTTACTCCGTGACGCCTTGGCAAACCAGCCAACTTGCCTCCCAACGTAAACATTTGCAGTTACAGTAGCTTTAAACTTTTAACAACAGAAAGCATAAAAAATAAGAACCAAAATTATTTTTTCAGTAATTCCAACTCCATACTTAAAAACACTTTTTCCTCTCACTTCCACTTCTCAGATCGCCTGTGTATGTCCAATATTAGGATAACTTTTTTATTTCCTTACATGGCCTGTTGACAGAGTTGCTGTAGATGGTGTTCTCGATGTCCATTCAGCATTAGAGGCTTTTACTGGTTGTGTTAACTTCCCATTTGCTTGTATTTATTTCAATGACACCACTGCTGCTGCTGCCAGAAATGTAAAATGAACTTCCTGAGTTTTTGCTGAGAAAGATAAGCCTGATTACATCAAATCAGCAATTCAGAAAGATTTAATTTACATGGTACAGTTTAAAATATACCCAATCAAACACAGAGTAGCATCAAATATTATTTCATTGATTATACAAAAGTTCAGATTAATACTTGAAAATTACTTGAAGATTTAAAAGTGTTAGAGAATCATTCTGCAAAAGCAATTTTGCATATCTTCCCCAAATAATTATTTTATTTCAGAATATTATATACAAAATAATAGCTTCAGGGTCATTTTGGAACATTTGACAGCCCTTTTAGATTCGTCTTCTCCTCTCCTCCCCCAGGGTACATGACACCTCTGTCTTCCTTATCCATCTTTAAGTGGTAACCACGGTAACATCCAATCCCCTAAGAGATAGGCCTAATTAAATTAGGAGTCCTTTGTGTCAATTAATTAACGAGACAGAGAGAGACAGAGATTGGGCAAGAGACAGGAAAAGAGTCAGAAACCCAGAGAGACAAAGTGAGAGAGAGAGAGAGAGAGAGAGAGAGAGAGAGACCTTTCACTCAGATGGTGTCCCTATAAATTTGTCTTGTTGTGGAATAAAAGAAGCAAATGAGTTTAGTAAGCCTGACAATAACACAAAAGTGGCTGAATGCATAATAGATGCACACATACACACATGGGTGCACACGTGTGAAACAGCACAACTATCACCATTGCGCACTCATACTGTATGTCATATGTGACCTTGCTCCCTTTAAGGCTTATTCATCTGACCCCCTCTTTCCCTGTCATTTTTTTTACAGGTGTTCGTCTGGACAGGGTTCGTGGTGGGAGACAGAAGTATAAACGCCGAATAGATGCGGACAACAGTCCATACCTGAACCCACAGCTGGCTCTACCCCCCAAGAAGCCATGTAAGAACACACACAAACAAACAAACACGGACTGGTAACAATATGTACAGTAGCCCCTTTTCTGTTTGATGTTGAGCAGTGATTCTCGAGGGCAGGTCTTTGTATTCTGTCCTCAGGAAACTGTAGTTCATACTCATATGCTACATATGTGGCAACAACATCTGACATTGTGTGAAGAGGGAACAATGAAGAACACACTATGGACAGCACATAAGGAAATTCCTCTAGAAATAAACAGAAAATATTCCAATTGAAGCATATTGTATCACTATGTCCCGGCTATGTTAATGTAATAGGCACCTTTCCAATAGTTTCTATCCTAATGGAGACAGTTGGACAGTAAACACACACAGAAACACACACACACACACACACATAAATAGACACAGGGTAGTGAGAAGCCCATCTGTTTGGGACCAAGTTTATCTCCCCGTCTCTACTGCTACCAGTTTGGGGTCATAACATTTTATATGTGTAATATTTCACTATAAAGGTATTCATTTAGCTCCGGCTGGATTGGCTGCGTTTTTTTAAAGAATAAAATCGTCGCCAAAGACTGATGATTGAAAAATTAACAAGGGGGAGAGTGAGTGAGAGTGGCAGGGAGACAGCAGAAGAGAGAGGAAGAGACTGAACTTAAATGAGAAGGCTTCGCAGAGAGGGAGAGAGAGAAGGGGGAGGAAGAGAAAGAGGGGCAGAGGAAGGGAGGGGGACTAGCCAGAACCCTAATCCGGATTAAATCCAATCTGGCAACCACATCAAACTAGAGTTAGCTCTCTAGCTAACCGTCTGCTTGAACACACACACACACAAACATGCAGTGCAGATTGAGCAGTGTTTAGCAGCTTGGTCCCCAAAGCCCATTTTGCTTAAAGCTGGAGCATATTCTGCTTTAGGCCAATATGCTGAATGGCTGCACGACAGCTTACTGAGACTTCTGCACTACTAATCATTGAAGTGATGGGATAATATGAATGTGTGTACACTGTCTGTGTGCGTTTATAATATAATGTATGCGTGTAGCAATACTTAACTCTTGAGGCCTATTATAGCATTTATTAAGCATTTATCACGTTTTGGAGGAGAGTTTGAACATGAGGCATTCACTTGAATCTCCAGTGACCACTCCATATAGTTATTAGTCCTTTCATTAAATCCTTTCCTTAATAAACAGCATCTATGAACACAAATCTCTCTGTGGTACACAAACAAACCTACACTTGAAAAACAAAAAATATAGGGTCGACACAGACCTCCTACATCTCTCTTTTTTCTTTCCCTCTTACACACAGTCAATACACGCACAAAATCTTTCTGTCCCTCTGTCTCTCTCTCTCAGATACACGCACACAGCCTATCTATCTGTGGCCCAATCCAGCCTCAGCGTCCCCATTGATTGTGTGAGAACAGAACAATAGCCCAGGGTTTGGAAATGGGCTTCCATTGATTCTAATTAGGGAAACATTAAATAAGATTTACCCACAGATACTGCAGTGTGACTGGGATTGGTTGGGCTCAAACGACCCTCGAGCTGGAGCTAGAGGGAGGAAAGGATGTAGAGAAGATATATATATATATATATATATATATATATAAATGTACAAGGGTGTGTGTATGTATGTGTAACAGAATTGGGGGTGGAGAGTGTTAGATCAATACACAACTCATCCCCTCCAACTCTGTTTCACTCCCTCTTGCTGTTTATCTCTATCTAGCTGTCGCTCTCTCGACGCTTCCTGTCTGTCTTTTACAATCTGTCCATGGCTCTATTTCTACCTGTCTGTCTTCTCCTGCTTTTTCATAGCTTATCCCTCTCTTTCTCATTCCCCCTATCCCTCATTCCTCTCCTGCTCTTCTATCCTCTGTTATTATTCCCATGCTTGATTAGTCAGTGGATTAATTTGGAAGCAGGGTATCAGTCTGTTACTAATGGGCCATAGAGATCTCATCACCACATGTCACTATTACCAGCTGAGCTGTTTGGCTTTCAGTATTATCTTTTCCCTCTGTATGTATCAGCGAAGCTTCTTAAGGCTGTGATACAAAACACAACACTTTGGGCAACCTGAATTACCAGCAGTAATCGCCTTTAATCACACCTTGGAGCATCTCCTAATCTGGAACCATTTCAATAATTTTTGATCTTTTGTCAAGTGCATTTTCATGTTTAGTCCTGCCAAATTACTGGAATTAAATTATCCAGTTATCTTGTGCTTGATTGTTAAAAATTCCACAAGACATTACAAAGCATTGTAATCAATCATCTTCTCATTAGGTCTTGTTCAAACTGTCTAAAACTGACTATAAAATCCACTCACCAGATAATGGCAAAACTTGACTTTTTTGACTTATATGCATTACTTTTGATGTTTTTATAAAGTAAATGTGTTGTTTAATTACATTTCAAGGTTTTTCAGAGAGTCTAACAAGTTTAACAATCTTCCAGCTGTTTCTTCATATTTGTATCCATTGTACATCTGTCACATTATGATTGGTGTGCTGAATAATATACAGTATACTGAAATGTAGTGTGTGTTCATTTTATGCAATATATGCGTTTCTTTTTTTTTTTTCTTTTTATCCAATGCCACACGAGGAAATGCCTCTAGACATATGTGTTACCTAGCAGGCAATGTTATCATGGACTTTGCATATGACCTTTCACATTTTTGCACCGGATTGGTGTGGAACGGCTTGTAGCCTAATACAGCAAAAATTCACCATCTCCCTGTCTCTGTGTCTTTCTCCTTGTCTGGTGGTCATGTCAGTTGCCTTTGGCTGCCTTGCAGATAATAAAATCGTCTCTCACCTGCTGGTGGCCGAGCCAGAGAAAATTTACGCCATGCCTGACCCAACAGTACCAGACAGCGACATCAAGGCCCTGACTACGCTTTGTGACCTGGCAGACAGAGAGCTGGTGGTCAACATCGGCTGGGCCAAACATATCCCAGGTAGGGAAAAAAACTGCTGACCCCTGACTTTCACACTGAACCTAACCTCACTCCATGTTAAGACCCTATTACACACCCAGAGTAAATACATACTTTTTTCTGTTCCACAGAATAGGGGTTTTAATATGCACACCCACATGCACACATACAGTATAGACACACAAACACACATGCTGTGTAAATTGGCACTTGGTTAGAATCAGCCAGATGCAGTTCAGGCACATATACGCAATTTACACACAAGTACACCTGGTGCTAAGGTGTGACCTCTCACCCTAATCCTCACACTCAGACAGTTTGAACTATTGACTCCTCCAACTGACCAACCAAATACCCTCACTGCTATCACACCATCCCACACACACACACACAGAAACAGAAATTCTGACCTTTTGAACCAAACAGTCCAATCCCCTTACCTTCAAATTGTGGGTGTGTGCTTGGGTTTTTATGAGTGTGTCATCACTTGTAGTCACTGTACCATATATCTTGCACATTCCTTTGAAACCACAGCTTTTACCCAACTGGTGAACCGCTGTATATACTGGTATTAAAAGTCACAGCCACAAAAGGGTCATACAGATATACAATAGACCCGATCATTGGGTGTTCACTGTGGCTCAAAGCGAAACAGTAACCAGCCAGTGATATGATTAATGCTTTATCTTCACCTGTGGCTGCGAGGGCATTGTATAATGTAGAGATTTTATTTAGTTGTGTGAGATCCACAGAGCTTATCTGGACATAGCACTATAGTGTCAGTTAAAATCTTTGTGTTGCAACAATATTGACATGTATTTAGAATATGGCAGAAAGTGTAAACCACAGGGAAAAGGTTAAGTACAGTAAATCATCTTAAATAAAGTACAGTGAAAATGTCAAATCATAATGACAAGGCAGTGAATATTTTTTCTTGACATATATGATAAGTGGTGATGTTGGTCCCAGTCTATAGTGCATCTGTATCCCACTACAGGTTCATCACTAAAACAGAAGAATCTAATCTTCTTAAAATAACCCTAATCCGTTCAAAATTAGGTCTTGGACTTTAAGTAATAACAGAGCCAAAAAAAATGGGAAATAAGAAAATTAAATATGTCAAATGCATATATCCATAAAAGCCAAAAATGAAGAGGATGACAGGGAACAAGATGAGAGGAAGAAATGAAAACCATAATCTGGGTTTGGTCTTAGTAAGGGATCGTGCTGTGACAGCAGAGAGGAGGGAAGAGCAGTATCTCAGATTAACACAGATTAGCACAAAGGTAAGTCCCATTGTCGCCTGCAAATATTGTTATAGAATAGAATAGAACGGAATAGAATTACCCCCTGTTGCCATTGCTCAAACAGTATAGGGTACTGTGAGAGTATAGGGGGAAATACCAGATTAGAGCCATAAATACCACTCAGTCATGCTGCGTAAATCTATAACAATAAAGTCAATGGCGCTGGATAACAGGATCTCAAAATGATATGTATTATATCATATCAATAAATGTGAAAATAACAGAGAGAAAGAGAAAAAAGAGATGAAGAGAGAGAGAAAAAGAGAGATGGAAATGTACATTGCTTCTTGTTAGTGTATTGATCTATATGCTGCTATATGGACAGTAAGCAGACATATATATTGATCCATATACCAAGTATAGCTCTTTGAATATTTATTTTTCTCTTTCAAAACAACATATAGCCTCATTCTAATACTATCTCCTTTCCTCTAATCTCCCAGTGACCCCTTTTCTCCTTTTTTACTTTCTCTTTTAATCCATTTACCTCTCCCCTATGCTCTCTCTATCTCACTCTCTTTACCTCTGGGATGCACCTACTGTATATAACATACATACACAAAGAAGACTCACAGACATGCAGAGTATACACACCAACACACACATGATGTATATTTAATCTGTTGTTTTTCATTGGACCTGCCTCTTTTTTCTCACTACTTTTACAAGTGAGTGGACTGAGTTAGCCAGGTTATGTTCTGGGCTGAGTGTGTGTGCGCGTTTTGTGTGTGCAGCTTTCTGTGCAGAGGGAGCGAAGCGCAACGATTGCTTGGCGGAGGAGAGAAGATGGCGTGATTAGATGAACGAGAAAGGCAATCCACTGCTCACAGAGAAAGATAGAACTCTTCATCTTCCAAGTGTGTGTGTGTGTGTGTGTGTGTGTGTGTGTGTGTGTGTGAGTGTGAGGTTGTGTGATGTGAACACCTTATGAAATCCTCACTGTTTACAACACTGAACACTGATCTAATACTCACACACAAACACACGCACACACACATACATGTGCACACACAAAGTGATCTACTGTTCACTCAGGGTGGAAAGGATTGTCAGAAAGAAATACGACTCCTCAACATTCTTTATCAGCCTCTTACACGAACACACACACACACACACACACACACACAGACAACACACACAAAAGGCAAACAGTAAAGAGTCTACAATGACTTAAGTCTTGAATAGAACGGAATAGAATAGACCTGTTAACCTTTTTGCAGCCGTCTTGTTTCAGATCTTGTTAAGTGTGTGTGTGTGTGTATGAGATGACTGTGAACACACACATGCGCACGTCTTTGCTCGCCATGGTACAGTAATTTTTTTAATCAAATTGATGGAGAGAGACAGAAAGACAAAGAGAAAAAAGAGGCAAAGAGAGGAGAGGTGAAGCCAATTTATGCTTCATGATATGGCTGTGCAGCGCTGCGTACTCTCACACACACACACAGAGACAGCACACACACGCACACACAGGCTGCTAACAGTGGTAACAACGTGTCAAGGCGAGCGCCAGGCAGCTAATTTGAAGTCATTAGATGTCTGCCGTACTGGCAACAATTTGTTACGCTCACACACGCACAAACACACACACAAAAACACATCACATACACACACTGAGTTAAGAGCCGTCTGCGGATAGCGAGGAGGCTAAATTGTAAACTAATTTAAACATCACTCAGCGTTAGAGAGGCTGCCTGCAAGACAGGCCCCCGGATAACAAGGCTAGGCTACGTGTGTGCGTGTCTCTGTGTGTGTGTTGCTAGTCATGTTTGACACACAGAGTTGCCCAACCTTAGAGACTTGTGACAACACACACACACACACACATATACACACATATCTCTTTGATTGGTTCTTTTATTCTAAAGCCCAGTGTGTGTATGAGTGTGTGCACACTCATTTCCATACTGATATGGCCTATATGCAAACATTTGATATGTCATTAGGAGAGGAAAATGAGGTTTCAGACACAGTGTGTGTCTCTTGTTATCCCACAAGGAATGGGACACTGTCATGCACCTCACACATGCACATGTGTGTTCCAAAGAGATGAAGCACATGTAAATGCTTGCAAACACATAAACAGAGACAAGAATTAGAGGCCTTTTTGCTGACTCAAACTGTGGGCCACACAAGTGACCCTGTACATACACACTTGTTTACATATAGAGTATATACAATAAATAAGAGTAAAGAGTCACACTCAGGAAACTTTGAGGATGTGGAAATGTCATAGGAGTTCGCATTCAAAGGGTGTGGAAGGCCGTACCCTCCAATGATATGGATTAGTGAGAGTTGAGAATATCTCATTTTAATGGCTCTCAAAGAGACAACTCCAGTTGCATATTAGGCTACATGTCATACATTTGTGTGTGTGTATGTGTGTATGTGTGTGGAGGAACAAGGAGCAGTCAGGTGAGAGGAGTAGGAGAAGCAAATATTTAAACAGGAGCGAATGAGAGAGTGAATTAAAAGAAAGAAAAGCCATTCAGAATGAGCCATTTATCTGTCTGTAGAATTAGTCTCTCTCTCCCTCTCTCTCTCTGTCTCTCTTCCCCTACATAATAACTAAATGACTACCGGGCACTCATACTAGCAGCTCTTATCTAGACTCGTGGACACAAAGGGAAAGACAGACAGGCGAGCACTTGACTTGACGAAAGAGGAGAGCACGAACAAATGAATGAATCAACGAATGAGAGCCAGAACCTATAACACAGTCTATTTTACCAGAACCAGGGGCCTTGCCATTAGTGCTTTTTTACAATCCCCTCCCCCATTCTTTCTTTATTCAAGAGAGAAATTACTCTCAGGCCACCCCCACCCCACTTCCCCTCTACTATTCTCTTGCTTCCCTATCTCTTCTTACTTGCTCTTTCTTTTCTTAGTCTTTCTCCCTCTCTTTCTTTCGTTCCCCTTTCAATTTTGACACTCAGGATAAGCGGTCTATGTGTCTGCAGTAACGTGGTATGATTGAGCTGTAAAAAATGGGGAAGGGAGGTGAAGGGGGGTTGCTGTGTGTCCGTTCATTTAATCAGTCTTTATGGAGATATGGAAGAAGAGGTTTGGGTGGTGGTGGCGATGGGATAGTAGGTGAAGGGAGAAGTCCTCCTCCTCCATGTTCTGCAAGCTTCTTTCCATTTGTCTGTTCTCATTTACCCAGTTATTAGTCTGTCCCTTGATCATTTCTTCTCTTTTTTCCTCATACTCTTTGTGTGGATGTGGGGATGAGCAAGGGGGTCTAGATGATTGGTAACATCTGTCTCATGTCACTGATAGTGATTGCTAGTACAAGCTTCCTCTTTGCTTCCATCACGGGTTTTCTTTTGAACTTTGATGAACATTGTGAACATGAAAATGTGAAAACGTTGTTTCCACTGTTTTACTTCAGCTCTGCTTTGATCAGCCCACTTCCTCTTTTACATCATGCAACACAATGTAAAATTTAGTCTATGAGTCTTCAGGGATGGCTAGTCACAGAGCAATTCTCCCACTGATTAAATCTTAAAAATATTTTTGAAAAGACCTCATGAGGAAATAATGCACATGCCAGAGCATCTCTCTTCCTGTTTTCAGAAGGTTGAGCAAGTAAGGATCAGAGTTTTTCCCTAGCCCGGAGGAACTGGATAACTGCGGAGTTCCCCCAGGCTCAAACTTAGGACACATTTTTTTGTGTCAATATCTCTTGATTCTCTTTATTAGTCAACGAAAGTGAATGCTACATTTCAGAATTGCAACTGTATATTCAATAATAAATAGCGTGTTCTTCTGCTGTTTTTTCTCTTTATCCCATTTTTTACTTAGCTATTTTATGGTTATGTCGTCACATATTATTAGGTGCTTATACACATTGCGAGCTTTGAGAGCTGTAATATATATTATTCCATGTTCTGCTTATGATAGAAAATGACAGAAGGAGAGAGTCGAAGGAGAATGCGAGCTACAGGATGAGGGTTAAAACGAAATGTCTAAGGGTGAAGAGAGAGAACCTCAGTATAACATAGATACTCCCAGAGAGCCTTTAACACAATACTATTCTGACCCAATGACTAAATATCCCCCACCTCTTCAACCTGTCTTCTGACCTCTCTCTTTCTCTCCCTTCATTTCTGTCTCTCCCTCCTTTTCGCCCTCTCTCTGACCTGACCCCCCAGCCTCTCTCTCTCTCTGTGGTATCCTTAACCTCTTCATTATAAAGTCAACCTCATCTCTCAGCCCCTGTCCCCTCCCACGCCACCCTTTTCTCCTCTTCGCTCACCTCCCAACCGTCCATCGTCACTCTCTTTTTCTCTTTCTGCCTGTCTATATCTCAAACAAATACAGTAGTCAAGGTTTATTGAGTCCAAGTTCAGCCCTAGATTTTGAACAGTTTCAATCAATCACATCACTCATTCAGATCTGCATTTTCATTAACATTTGATATGTCACACCAGACTCAGTGAAGCACCCAAAAAGCAAAGTTCTCCCTAATCTTTCCCTCTACTGTTGTTCTGCTGTGCTCTTTCTCTTCTGGTCATGTTATAAATGGCTTTCACTTAGAGATTTAGTCAACCAGTCGAGCAGTTAGCCATTCAGACTGCCAGACAGTCAGTCCGTTAGTTAGCCAATCAGTCAGTCAAGTAACTACACAGCCAGTCAATCAGCCAGAAGGACATGCTAGTCAGTCAGCAAATATTGATTAATAGAAGTGTCCTGCTCCTTTTAGCAAATCAAATGTTGAGTCTCAGCAGCCAAGGGGAACCTCTGCGTACACACACACATGCACACATATACACGGATACTCACAGCCTTGACTCTGAAAGTGCAGCTCACTAAATTAACACTGACACACATTATAACACTTCACAATGAGCTTCAAGAGATGCAGAACAGCACCGGGTGTGTATGTGTATGTCTGTGTTTATGTCTGTGTCTGTGTGTGTCTCTGTGTGTGTGTGTGTGTGTGTGTGTCTGTGTGTGTGTGTGTGTGTGTGTGTGTGTGTGTGTGTGTGTGTGTGTGTGTGTGTGTGTGTGTGGAGAGAGAGAGAGAGTGAGAGAGGAATGTAAAAGCCCAGACTGGTGGTGATGTCACTCCACAGCCCTCCTCATTAAGTCTGGTGATGTCATCAATCAGTAAAGAGGTTGTTGGGCTTTTGGTCAGAGAGTGGTAAATCAGAGGAGAAACATCTCTCAGCCACCACTCACAAAAACACACACACACACGCACACACACACACACACTCACACACACAGTTCTGTCACAGTTGTTAAATCAATGAGCTTTATTGGCATGAAACTTATGAAACAATATTGCGTCCTCATGTCCTAATTTCTTCCCTCCCTCTGTGGTCTTCATTGGACGCAGTCTTCCTCATCTTTTAGTGTGTCTCCCTCTCAAAGCTATTATTCTTTGCTATAAAATGCCTGGTCTAGGTACACATGTACATGAAAAATCATGAAGACACACACATGGAAATACACAGACACAGACGCACAAGCAGGTTTGCCCCCATTCTGTCGGCTACGGCTAGTTCACCTCGACAGTCACAGCATGCTGGGTGCCTTCTTAAAGCACAAACACAACACGCAAAAATACAGTGCATTCACATTGACACACAGATACGGCGCAATGTATAGACTGTTACATCGCAGGTTCTGTGCAAACATAAACACACAGATAAGCTTGCATTGTCATACTGCTTAAATATAAACACTAAGATTGAAGAAATCAGTTCATAAATGTGAAAGATTTGCAAGGAAAAGTTTGAGAGGTTCAAACAAGGTTGAGCAGTACAAAGAAAAATGCAATGAGTTACACCAAATTTTCAGAAACACCACATCTATAATTGATAACAATTGAAATCCTAATAATTCTTCAGCCAGGAGCAGATAACATACTCCTATTTCAGGGATGTGAAAAAATAAATAAGAGACATAACAGACAGCACTCTGTCTTCTTTGATGTGATATTACCAACTCTGCCTTTTCCCATGTCCTAATGAGATTTAACTCATAAATATTAGGATCTGATTTAGATTTAGAGTCTGAATTTGATTTAGTTCATTCTCATAGTCAATTTAGTCTCTTTTGTGCGCTCAAGTATGTGTCATCATGTGTGTGTTTCCAGTTGCTGTTGATTTTCTCTGAGCTCTGTTGGTCGTGTTTGATTTCCATTTCATCTCATCCCTGAGCTACATAACATATTTAGAGGTTGATGTCTTGGTTCCAAGTATGTGTGTTTGCTTGTGTGTGTGTGTGTGTGTGTGTGTGTGTGTGTTTGTCTGTTTCATTGTCCACATTGGTGCATAAGAGATATCTTATTTTCCAGTGCCCCACCACCATGGTTTCCTCTTGCAGCCCATACAAACAAACACAACCCTGTTTGCAGATGAAAACAAATATTGATGGAATCAAATTAGGAAAAGAATATTTGATATCTGAGCTTAATGTTTGGATTAAGTTGGGCTTTCCTTATTGGATTAAGCATGTGGGTATTGGAAGCATTTCATCAATATGAGCGAACAGAGGAGGGAAAACATTTTCCTTTCTCTTTTTCAGCATGAATACACTCTAATATACTGATGTAGTCACTACAGGATGCAATGCCTATTTATATTACAATAATTACACAAACCTCATACAGTATATAAGCACTGAAGGGTCTTTGCAGTACGATTTAGAAAAGAGAGACTATAATATCAATTTCTTTGCTCTATGTTGTGATGCTGTTTTTATAAAGGAAGTCACTTATGCCACATTTGAGATTTTGAATACACACACACACACACACACACACACACACACAAATGGACCCACATACAGTATTCAATCTCTGAGGGCACGTTCAGTCTGTGTTGACTCTCCTGTCTGTCCGATGCCCCGTGCATGTTTGTTTTGTCATCACCGTGTTGACAGTGTTTCCATGACGATGCGCCTTCGACGACACTCAAACACAGACAGCTTTAGGTTCCTACTTTAAAAACACACATTGTTTTGCACACAAACTCAACAACACATACATTCCCAGAGACACTGGTATTACCTCTATCAGGTCACACCTTGGTGGTGACACACACCTTATGCCGTGAGAGTAGAGCAATCTGACACATCATACGGACCAACACACACACGCACACACAACTTGCTTCACACATGGTGCCAGCTGTCACGGTCACTGTATCCACCTGTGTCACACCATATCAGAGCTGAATTCAAAATGAAAATGAACAGAAAACACAGAAGATGCTGAAAGAATGGTGACATCCAGAGCGGTGTCCATAATGAAAATTTTATCCGCATCACCGAACAGTACTTTTACTAACTTCACTCAAGTGAATGGAATATTTGTATATTAAGAGGTACACTGATTTTACGTGCGGCGTCTGATGAAAATCTGTGCTTTTTCTGAGCAGCCTCAGATTACAGCTTCTCATTAAAAGTCATTTTAATAATTTGAATCAAATTTCTAAATAAAAAATTAGTCATGAAAGTCATTCAGTGGAGAGATGTGTTTCATTTCAAGTAAAAGTAAGAAAAAAAACACAAATATTGAAGTCGTGAGATTTACACTCAGCAGCCCATTGCTGTTTTTCTTATTAGTGTGATTACATTAGCAAATCAAATTCATTTGTCTATCAGCCTTTGAGACACAGCCTGCAATCTGAGTACACTGTCTAATCTGCATCAAATAATGTCTGTCACAGATACGCACACACAAAATACACACCAAAGAGAAGCCGCATACATAGGCATGCGCACAAACCTGCATACACTGACACATATAGTGCATCATACACACATCCATGAACACGCGAATGTACACTTCTGAAGAAGCAATAACACACAGTGAATGTGCACAGATGCACACATACACAGACATGCACAGTTTTATAATATGTGACATCAGACGAGCAGTAACAAATAAATCAGCACACCATCTGAGCCCATCATCATCTAAGTCATCACTAGCAAACAGTCAGCTTTTACTACTTTCAATTTGCTTTTGTGTTTTTGTTTGTGTGTGTGTGTGTGTGTGTATGTGTGCCTGAGAGAGAGAGAGGGAGAGAGAGATGATGTGATGTGATATGATATGATATGATATGCTGGCGGGGCATAAAGATAGATGATCATAATTACGCTCAGGCCAAACTCCATTTCAAATCATCATCATCCTATTCTATCTGTTGGAGCGCACATGTACATACACACACACACACACACACACACACACACACACACACACACACACAAACACACACACACACACACACACACACACCCAAAAGCAATATGTGTGTTCACACACATACAGGGATTCACACACACATATCACACACCTATGCATGCAGCAAATCTAGTGGAAGGAGGGACAGGCTTGTCATGGCATCACATTATTTCTGTCGGTTCATGCAAAGTTCACAGACAGGCATGAAATAGTTATTCTCTCTCTCTCTCCTGTCCTTGCAATTTCTGTCCGTATCTTCCCTTTATCTATATCTTTTCTCTTTTTCTTATTCGTTTTTTTCTTATCATTCAATTTCTCCACCTAACATGGCTCCATACCTTTTTCCTTCCCCTCCTTCTCTCACCCCTGTCATTGTTCCTCACCTCCTTCCCCCTCTCTCATCATTCTTCTCCTCTCTTCCTGTTTTTTTCTTCGTTTATTCCTCATTTTCTCATTGTTTTTCTCTCCCTCTCACTTCCTCCTGCCCAATACTCCTTCTTCCCTCTTGTTCCCTCTTCCACTTTCCCTTTGCTTCTACTTCTTCCTCTCCTTCTCTCCCATCCTCCATCCATCGTTCTTAAATAACAGTCAGGAGGATTCATCCTTTCCATCAGGGAATAAGCAGGTGGGAAAATAGGATTGGAGCGTGCCTGTCACCAGCTGGGGACGACTTATGGCCTATGCACACAACAAACACACACAAACAACAGTATATATACATTTACATTTACCTGTGTGTGGCCAAGCAGTGGTGAAAGGTAATTTAAGTGTGTCTGTAATAACTTGATATTTAATGGTTTCATAATTTTTTGCTAGCTTGTTGTTTTTTCATGTTTATTATTATTATTTGTCTGTTAAATGTACCTACATCTGGTGATTGCATATATGGTTATTGTACATACATACTGTGTTACAGCTTATCTAATTCCATCTGCTATTCCACACTCTTCACATTTGTTTTTCTCAAATTCAAATTCAGTTTTAATTTGAATGCGTCCAGCTGAAAGTCTTTTCTCTTGCTTATACTATTTCTTTGATTGTGGGACTGATTTAGCACTTTTTCAATAATGTACATTGTGCATGTGTGTATACGCAGCACTTCATCCTTATACACGTGTGTCACTTGCCACCTGCTATGTGGCAAAGGGCCATGGTCTGTGGTTTCGGTGCTTCACTTTGCATTCACATACACACACAAAAACACACACACATACAGCAGTAATAATGTGTGTATTTTTGTGTCTATTTAATCTTGATGAGATGTTTCATCTACAGGCTGCTATCACAGCTGGCTGCCTTATTGTCTGGGTCAGACTGATGGGTATGTGTGTGTGAGGGAGTGTGAGGGAGTGTGTGTGTGTGTGTGTGTGTGTGTGTGTGTGTGTGTGTGTGTGTGTGTGTGTGTGTGTGTGTGTGCGTGCCTGTGTATACATGTGTGCTTTCTTCCATTTGTGTACCTGCAGATGTTTGTTTGCCTATTTGAGAATAGACACATTTATTCTCTTCCATACTGTATCTAATAGCTATATACCAACATTACAATATGTATACATGTGAGTGTGTGTATTTTGTGTGTGTGCATGCTGTCCATCAAGCCACACACACAGCCGTACCAAACCATTGGCTTGGTTGCTGATGATGACATATGAGTTCCTGGCCTTGGTAATGGCTGTTAAATCTCATAATTACACGCTTCTTTATTGCAATGCATAATGACCCCGCAGCACTATTGGACAATTAATTAAGATTTTCAGCCCAGGCTTTTTCAGGCCCAGATGAGGAGGTGGAATGAGGTCTAATGTTCTTGTCTTCGAGCTAGGACATTAAGGCATGATGCTGTGGGAGAGAAGGCTGTCTCTCTGTATCCATTCGTTTTCATCTCTGTCTTTCAGTTTGTATCTCTCTCTCTCTCTCTCTCTCTCTCTCTCTCTTTCATTCTCTCTGTTCTCTCTCTCCTTTTTGCTTCGATTGTTGAGCCCTTCCTCTCGATGCTTGTCCTGGATGATGATATTGGAGACCATATCTCTAATCTGTGAATGGTAAATTAATCCCTGTGGAGTTTCTGCAGCCCTCTCTCTATGGAGGGCTACGGGGGATTAGGAAGATAGAATCAACACAGCCTCATAATCTCATATTCAGACACCAGGCCTGGACAGGGACCATTGGGTTTTGTTTTAAAGCCACAATCAGCAAGTTTCTATTCACACATCACTGATGCTTTGGGGAAAAAAGAATTTGTCAATTTACTTGTTTTGAACTTTATATTTTTCCTTGTTATATGTACAGGTTGATGCTACCTTTTAATGACAGTGTTGTTTTTGACTTAAAATAAAAAATGTAAAGTAATCAGTGATGATCATTCTTCTGCCCAGTGGTTTAGATAGGAGCCCATTTACTGCTTTGACCGTCTCTTAAGTAGAATATGTAATAGGTTATATTTTTTTTCTGAAAAGCTAATCCACCAAGAGATCAACAGAGTGTCACAACCCAGTTGATTGAACAAACTGGGAAAATGAATTAATTACAGACTGGACACATTACAGATAGATAGATAGATAGATAGATAGATAGATAGATAGATAGATAGATAGATAGATAGATAGATAGATAGATAGATAGATAATGCTGTCTTTATTCTTAAACTCTTATTACAGTTGTCAACTCTTTGTGGTTTTTCTTCAAAAGTGTCCATCAGCAGTGTTTGTCTGCGTGTGTCACAGAGAAGGACAGACAGAGAGAGATGGTGTGTATAAGCTTCTCAGTTCTGTGAACACATGGTTAATTCCCCTGTCAGATTTGTGCACACACACACACATACACAGTGGTCATTCCTGCCTGCATCAGCATTGTATTGTAGGAGGAAAGGGCAGGATGCAGAGGTATATGATGAGAGGAAGATGGATGAATTGAGTAAAAGACAAAGTAAAAAAGAAAGTAAGAAAGGTAATGGTGGAAAACAGCTGAGATATTAGTCGTGCACAATGTTTATTTCACCCAGAAATTCTCAATCAGAGCGGAACATTGTCACTTGAGCAGTACTCTAGTCAAGAAGATATGGGCCCAGTGGAGCTGGCAGTCGCACACACACACACACACACACACACACATTCTCACGCACATGCTCCTTGACATGGCCCTGGTGGAGCTAGAAGTGGGTAATTAAAATGTAAATATTGATATTTTATTATTTGAAATAGCTCCACTGCAATGCTCTTAATGTCACTCCATCTGTCGCCTCCACGGAGACTTGGGGTTGCCCTCGACGACCGACTGCCCCCACCCGAGCAGCCCCGCCACAGCAACAGCTATAACGCTCAACAGCCATCTCTGTGTTGCCGCGTCTCCATTTTGGGTCTAATTAAGTGTTAAATATTAGCACCCGCAACCACAGAGGCAGCACACACCACACACATACACATAGAGAGTACAGCACACGATCCTCCACCTCTGCCTCCCCCTCTCTCTCTTTTATGCACACACATACACACACTCCCTCACAGAGCACTCATCTCCACTACAGCAACGGGAAGATTTTAAGTGTTAATCTTGCAGTGCTGCTGATGGTGTCTAATGTATGCAATTAACAGTCAGCCAGGGCTGAGGGTTTGGTAATTAGCTGGCTGTTCACACTGATTAGAGGCTACCGCAACCCTATGACTGCTCTACTCTCCCCGAGGCCGCACAGAGAAAAGGGGGTGGGGATGGGGGCGTGGGGGGTGGAAGGAGAAGGAAATAGAAAAGAAGATATTTTAGCCAACAGTATGAGAGGGGATGAAGGTGAACATGATGATGTGACAGATCATGCACTAAATTCATTTTGTATTTGTACAAAAATATCAGTTATTTTCATCAACCCCTGTTCATTTAGAGTAACTCAAATGCAGGTGCAGTGGAGTCAGTCACGCTGTTTTTCAGTAAACTGAGATTAAGCATCACCAAAACCTAACCAGCATTAAACAAGACGGTTTAGATTAAAAACAATAAAAACTGGTCATGCCAGGCAATGTGACTTGAGAATTCCATTCTCACTTTTGTCAACTTGAGGAAAATATTTTAACTTGACCTTGACTCACAAAAAATCTGTCCAAAAACCAGGAATGAAGGAGCAACTTTGCCTTGTTCATACAACAAATAACAGGAAACTGAGTGATGGAGACATGGTTCCATTTCATGGTTTATTACCCAATGTGTGCAGAGTTACTGGTCAAATCAGCAAAATCCTTCTTTCACTTGTGCGGTTGCCCAGAGTTCATAATTGTCTGCAGTGGGATTGTCTCCTACAGTAGTTATGACACCCAGTTCAGAGGTCAGGTAACATAACCAGGAAACTCAGTCTCCTCATCTCATTGATTTATATAGGTGTAAAAGAATATAGAAATACAAATCAAATTTGCATGTTGATATATTTCCAATGATGAGGAGTGAGACAAAGCACTCTCTCTCTCTCCCTCTCTCTCTCTCTCTCTCTCTCTCAAACACACACACACATTTTGCACTTTGATAGAGCAACTTGATTCCTCTGTCAGCAAAAGATGAAACTTAATTTGTGATTTGCACTTTCATATAGTATCATCTGCACTTGACATTCTAAGGGCCTGTACACATGTATGTGTGTATGTAGGTGTGTGTGTGTCTGTGTGTGTGTGTGTGTGTGTGTGTGTGTGTCTAAGCCCTTCTAAATTAGCTGGTTCTCTGGGTAGATTTGTTTCCATCTCGTTGCGCATCTCTGTGTAATTGGGTCAGCTGGTGGATGTGTGTTTGTGTATGTGAGTGTTTGTGTGTGTGGTAGCATTTGCCAGTGTGCTTGTCGTGCGCATTATTTCTTGTGTGTGTGTTGTTTCAGCTTGGCCAAAGCCATCACAGGGGGTCCGTGTTCATTTGGGCCGGCGTCTGGCCGTATGGTACAAAACAGTTTGAGATGTGCAGACCTACACACACACAAACACACACTCAAAAAGCATCACAAGGGAGTACTTGCGTTGCACAGCATGTATGTACAATGTGCACACCAACACAAACACCAACACGTGCAGAAAGTGGTATGAGAGAGAGAGCACTGGAGCCACATAACACAGTGTGCATACAGAACAAACACACACACACGCACGCACATGCAGGGCAGCGATGTGCTGGTAACTGTTGGAAACTTCACGTGTCCTAATGCAATCTCTATCTCAGTGGGCCAGTAGACTTAAATCTGTCCCCTGCAGAACACAATACGTGTACATGCTGCACATAGACAATCCACTATTCTCTCACCTACAGTGAGCAACTAGACAGCCATGAAACAGTTCACATCCAGTTCTCATGACCTCTTTTAAATACCTCCTAATGAAAAGATTTGGTACACTATTTCAAAACAAACTATTTTCACGTAAAGTTTCTGTTACACATTTATTACACAGTTGCAGTTCTTTTGGGACACCACATTGTCTGCAGTAGTGTTACACTATGTGCTTTTTACTTGTTGAAATGTAAAACTCTAGGCCAGCATCTCCCTCTTACAGTACACATCCAGTTCCCTGAACTGTGTTTAGTGTGAGTACAGTTTTGCTGTATGGTGTTACATTTCTATGACAATGTGTGAAGCTTATTCTTAACAAGTTAAAGACTGATAACTCCCGATAAGTGTATGAATCTTTGCTGTTACATTGTTGAGACAGACAGAGAAGTTTCCTGTTACATGTGTCCTGCGGCCGTGACCAAACAGAACTAAGCATAATCCTCTTCACAAGCCTAACCTGTGAACTGAATTATCAGAGGAGCATTTTCTTTTGTAAAATATGTTTGGTGACATGGTGTTGGAGGTTAAAATTCAGTACACATGATGCAAAGACCGGCCCACTGACCAGTTCTGTCTGAGCTACAGTCTCACACCAGGGGTTAAATTGGTAGTTGGCTCGCTCAGATCAAACATAGTTCAACACTGAGTTGACCTTTTTCTCTGCCGCCAGAGATGGCCCTGGCCAATGGCCCTGGCCATGTAAACACAAACTCTCACCGGGACTCTTCCTTGTCTTTTTGAATTGTCAGCTCCAAAGCAAAGAAATACATTAAGCCAATACAACAATCACCATTTTACAAGATTGGGTTTTGGATTCAGATACACAACAAGGGCTACCATAGATACCCTGAAATAAAAGACATTAAGGATTAAACTTAAAATGGTCAGGAGAAAGACATTTTTAGTGCGCTCTCACTGTGATGCGTAAGAAAATATTGTCAGAGAGACTTCCAAGACCAAATCATTCTAAATTATTCTGCATTCTTCTTAGGGGTTAACACATATCATGTAATCAATAATAAACTTTACAATAAATAAATATAATAAATAAATAAACTTTCAAGGTACTCTAAAAAAACACACAAATATATGCCCAAAGTCCAGTTTTATACCACAGCAACAGAATGTGAGGGCTAGTCATGTGTTAATAACTGCAACCAGATCAGTATTGCAACCAGTTTTTGCACCTGTCACATTAATCCACACACATGCGCACACACATGTGCAGAATAGCTGTCTGTGATGCATCAGTTATTGCAAATGTACATAGGCATTATCATACAAACATACTCACATGCACATAAAAATAGCCTCACAAATGCCACAAACTGTACACACAGAAGTGCACAGGTACTCATAAGCATCGCAATCGGTTCTCACTGGTTCCCATTTGCCCTGTAACCACAAGAAAACAAATATAGGCCTCCTGGACATGTGTGTTCGTGTGGGTCTGTGTAGCAACTGGGGCGTGAGAGAGGGCTATCCTGTGTGTGTGTGTGTGTATGCCTGTGCCAGACTATTGTGCGGTCTCGGGTGTAAACGTGCAGTCAGGACTCATTTGGCAGACAAACAGGCCGCAGGGTGGCTAGGGAATCGACGTGTGTTTGTGTGTGTGTTTGTCTTAATGTGTGTATCTGATAGAGCAAAGGGAAGAGAAAAAAGGAAGAGAGCACGAGAGCAAGCAGCAGAGGTTAAGTCTGCATGACTGCACTGCAGCCTCTTTCTGTCAGACCAATGTATGGCACATGCACACACACACGTACCTACACACACACTCTCTCTGTACCTTCATAGATACAATAGAGCATCCTGCTATTTTGCCAAACATGCCCAAACATATATGTGACCAAACAGACATTTTGGGTCATTAACGCAACCAAACCTGTCCATAGGTCTATACTATTAACTGGTTTTGCAGGATACACTTAATAGGAGTTATAAATTTTGCTTGGATTATTTTCACTAGCAACAGATCTGTTCCATAAAGTGTTAAGTTATTATACTGCACAAAAGATGTGGGAAAGCAGTCAGGGTGGATGGTGGGCGTGCTAAGTGCGAAACACACCGGAGAGAATCCAGATATGCGTCCTAATTTAACTTTTGCTTTGAGTTATGTAAACAGAACATAACTGTAAATTATCCTTCAGTTGCTACAAGCAGATACTGGAAAACCAATTTTGTCTCTGGGCAACATAAAGGTCATTTTTAGGAGATAGGGTTGGAGGTTCACACAGTCACATTAGAGGAAAACAGCACAGAAGAGGAGAGGTGGCAGACATATGACAAGAAGCTGGCTGTCTTCACACAATGGCCATATCTGAATTACATTAGACAGTATATGAGTTTACATGTTTCATGTAGACTGTTGATAATTTCTTATCTGCATTTTAGGAAAACAAAACAAATGCTTTGAATATATGTATAGTATACAAAATATACTCTGTGTTCAGTTAACACAGAGACAGGGCAAAAAAAGCTCAACTAAGACCTGCTCATACAAAAGACATAAGCATGGTGTCTAGGGAACGCATGGCTTTACTTACAGGTCATGCCCCATGTTAGGTTTCTCTCCTTTACAGTTTATGTTAATATGTTTAAGCAAAGCGTTCAACTTAATTTTCATTGTACATTACAGTATATGCAGCTCAGCCCACCATCACCACAGCAAACAGCACACTGACTGTAAAACATCCACACATACTCAAACACACTCATACTTCCACACATAGTATGAGATGCCTTATCAACAATGGGCAGAAAGGAAATGTAATTAGAGCCAAATAAGGAACCTTTTTTTTGTCAAGTGAAATCACAGGTATGAAAGAAAGGTCTCCACCCCTCCCAACCACCACCACCATCTCTCCTTCTAACAACTCTCCTCCCTTTACTTTCTTCTCTCCTGCATCTCACTCTTCCTCATGCTCTCTCTCTCTCTCCATCAATACCTCTCTCTCTCCATCATCAGCACTAAATTCCCATTGATGTTTCTTTTCTTCTGCTGTATCGATCGCTTCATGAGAAGGAGGGGAGGAATGGAGGAAGGGGAGAAGGGAGAGATGGCGTTATCTGTTAATTAATTTGTCCTGAAGCCGGCCGCCTATTAATCAGACAGATAAGAGGCATTGGATGGCTGAACGGCGCAGACAGGCTGGTGGGGAGGGAAGGGGGTCTGGGAGGCACGCATACACACACACACACACACACGCACACAAACACAAATATACACAGACTTAGTCTCACATGCAGAGACTCACAGAAATATATGTATGGGAATGTAAGCATACACAAAGAACACAAACATGCTAATGGAACAAGAAGCCAGCACAGTGCAATTATGTATATTATGTTCGAAAACTCAACATAAGCGTGCACATATTTACAAAATCAGAGTAAATGCTCTTACACTCCACCTCATCTGCACACACACAAACCACATCCTGATAAAAATCATTGATGTACCTCAATAAGAAAAGGTGCACTTTCAGCTCAATAAATTAATCACGGGACTTTTAATTATTGGTGTTTCCTTGTGTGCGTGTTTGTGCACGTCTGTGCATTTTATGTGCAATTAAGAGGGAGATGTTTGTTGATGTGCAAACCATATTATTAAGGAACAGCTAGTCATGCTGACGTTCTTTTTTTTTTTTACCCTGTGTACTTACCGTGTGTGCCCCCACCAGCCCTAGATCAAATTCCACCATAGTGATGTGCAAGGATTGATTGAACCCTCTGCACTGCTCTCAATGCCAGAGCACTGAAAACACACACGGTCAAGTTAAAACACACAACCAGTTACAGCATTAAGTGATATTAACCCCTCACTCATGTCGTCTTCTCTTCACTTGACCCTGGGGTTTGAACAGATTCAATAAGTGTGCATGTGTTAATTTTAGCAATGCCAGAGCTTATTTCCCCTGCCCACAATGAGTGCTGAAGTCCTAAGGACCCCCCAAAGACATCTGCCTCAGTGAATGAGATGTGTGTGTGGGTGTGTGTGTGAATGAAGACCCCCTTAAGAAATTCACCTCTAATCCCTTCTGATGATTTCATTAAGTAGAAGAAGACACTGCCAGTTGGCAACGATACTACTCCCTTCACTGTGCTTTGTGTGTGTGTGTGTGTGTGTGTGTATCAATCATACACATTTGGATTCTTTCCAGTGTTCATTTATGTCTATGCATATGTGATACTGTATGTGTGTGTGCACGCAGCAGTGTCTATTTACTGTATATTCCTGTGTCAGTGTGTGTGTCAGAGATGTTAACAGTTGTAGATAGAATGAATTAGAGCACATTACAAACAACAATAGCCTGCAACCTGGACATAATGAGACGCCTGCCATTACCCATCAACACACTCTGAGATAAGAGCCCTTAACGTACATGCACACACACCAACACACCAACACACACACTATCACACACCTTACATCTCTAGAGGAGGCACACCGCAGCAGATGTTGTTGAAGAAATATCTTCCTTCTCATCTGCCTGCTTCTCCTGGCAGGATGCTCCTCTCAAACACACACACACACAAACACACACTGGAGGGCTGCAGCGAGGTCTGACAGGTGCGCTCACATGGGCCACTGTCTTTGCCTTCCCTATGACGGCTCGCACGCACACAAAAATGCACACATAGGCAGACAGGCAGGTGTGAATGGACAGGTGTGTGAGGAGAGGACAGCTGTGAGGAAAGGTGTGAGTGGGCAGGTGTTCCATTAAAGAGACAGACAGACAGAGAGAGAGCAGCTACAAGCAAAAGACTGGTGTACTTAAGTAAGAAAGTAATAGAGAGAAATGAAATAAAGATGTGAAAATAGTACCAATGAAAATCAGTAGAGAAAGTACAAGGAGAAAACAAAACAGACCAAACAATCAAAAGGCAGAAAGAAAAATATGAGAGACCCACAGAACAGAACATACAGACAGGTGTATCAAGATGGTTGGAAAGAAAAGAGAGTGAAGCCAGAATCAGATACAGATGGTCAGTCGTGGACAGACACTGACAGATAAAAAGGCATGGATTGCGATTGGAGAGACAGACAGATATAGACGTAGGCAAATAGAAAGACATGGATTGACACCGGAGAAAGCAGTAGTTTTGAGGCCATAGCTGCAATTAGTGTGTATGTGTGTGTGTGTCTGTGTGCGTGTGTGTGTTTGAGCGGCGGAGCAGCAATGGCTAGCATTGATCCATGGAGGTTGTGTCGGGGGGAGATAAGACCTGCCTTTCCCCAGGGAACAGCCCTGGGCACAGGGGAGAGAGGAAGACGAGGTGGAGGAGGACTCTGGTCAGCTGGATGGATGGAGGGTGGGCGTGGGGCAGGGTTGGGGGGAATTCTTTTGCTTGAGCAGCATGACTGCATATTAGAAACAGTAACACCAAAGACATTTTCACTAATAAGATTTTCAGTTAGAAATCTCTCTTTCTTTTCTTCTTCCCTAGGTTTCTCCACGCTGTCTTTGGCAGACCAGATGAGTCTACTGCAGAGTGCATGGATGGAGATTTTGATCCTGCGTGTTGTGTACCGCTCACTGTCCTTTGAAGACAAGGTTAGCGTCTTTGCCAACATGTGTGTCTCCCACTCTTATGGGATCTGTATATTTAGAAACATATAGCACATGTTAATTTGCAACCTCTCCACCTCACTTGTGTTTCTCTTTAGCTGGTGTATGCTGAGGACTACATAATGGACGAGGACCAGTCGAAGCTAGCTGGACTTCTGGACCTGAACAACGCCATCCTTCAGCTGGTCAAGAAATACAAATCCATGAAACTAGAGAAGGAGGAATTTGTCACTCTGAAGGCCATTGCTTTGGCCAACTCAGGTTTGAAATTCTGATGTTATCATCTGTGTGTTTGAGTTTGTGAGCACATGACTAGGCCAAGTAGAGAAAGAGTTAATCCTAGGAATCTCCAGGCCCATGGGACTCATTTAAACTGCATCATCAAAGGACCGATTTCAATACTCTGCGTCCAAACACACACAACACAACCGCGACACGACACATACTTTCACATACACACATATTCTGTCTTTTTTAACATCTGTACTTGTCAAACTTCCCACACTCTCTTTCTCTCCACACACAGTTGTATCATCATACTCATCATACAGTCACACATACCTATAGTCATTTTACACATGTATACACACACAAATGCACTGCACAAACACACATACATCTTAAACCTGAAGCTCACCTCCCACCCCCAAACAAAGTGACGATCCCTTTTACAATTAGCATAGTCGTCTCTTCAGATGCCTGTTAAATAAGGTGAAATCATTAGAGCCCAAAGTCTGTCGATAAAGCCCCCTCTCTGATGTGTCCAGCTGCATCGACAGCTGACTGACACACGCACACACACACACACTCTCTCTCACACACACACACACACACACACACGGCTTCTTCCTCCCATGACCCGTCTTTTGAACTTTGTCTTGGAAGCCGGCCAGCTCTTCAGTACTCTTTAATTACAAGGGGGGAGCTGTCAATACAATGTGTTTAAATGGAAGAATGCAATGGGAGAGCTTTGAATAGGGAGGGAGGGGCCTTTTGTTCAGATTCTGCCACCATCAACACGCACACGCAGATGCGCACGCACACACACACACACACACATTTTCCCAAATGTGCCAGTTTCATCTCTATGACACATGCATAAACACACACATACATTAATGTGTACTTAAATCTTAAAAGTGAAGCACTGAGAAGTGTTTGCTCACACAATTACAGTACATACTGTCATGCACATGCAGAAAATATTGACATATTGTTTTCCTGTGGGCTGTGTGTGACAATCAATCTCTTGGCTCTGTGTGTGTGCATGTGTGTAGGTGTGTCTGCTGGTACATGAATGTTGTGGGCCGAAACTTGAAACTTGGCTGGAACAACAGTATTGAGTTTGGAGAATGTTTGCTATTTTTGCTTGAAAATTATTACTCACGTTGTCAAAATCCATCCCAGTTATTTTTCTCTGTATTAAATAACCAGTAAATTAAGTAATCATTTGAGCTTTAGATCCAGCCCTCTGGTAATTTCTAAGTGGTGAGTAGGTTTGTCTTGGATTGCATTTTTTTGGATGGTTGTTTCCAATGCTTTGTCCACCCACATTTACATGCATGTGATGGACAGTAAAAAAAAATCAGGTGTCTCCGTATATAGTGAGGATCAATGCTGCACTTTTATGACTGATGACCATCTTTCTGTTTTGTTAATGTTGATTGAAAAATCTGTATTATCACAATGTGAGGATACCTACTACAAGAATAAATATTATTACCGTCAGGATCAAAATGGATGAAATGCTGGCAAGGTGGCCGACTAACTGCGGTCTGAATGTCCAGTTAGATTATATATTCTGAGGTTGGAAATGACACTTGGCTAAACTCTTTCTGAAGCTGAAATCCCTTTGCCACTTAATCACACCCAATAAATAAACTAAAAAAAATATCCAGATAAATCTCAAGAGTAATTTCGCCTCTAAAGCTTCCCTCGGTGTTGAGAAAAGTCACATTTGAAATAGTCATTCTTTTAACTGATTGAAATGGAAACAGCTGACACCCAAATAGGAACTTTGCATCACTGGCCAGACTCTCTAACTGCTCTTCAAGACAACAGAATGCTAGCATTAGCATTTTGAAGGGCACTGACACTAATTAATTCACAGGATGCTAATCGTCTGCATTAATGAAGCCAAGCCTTAAGAAATGTTAGCAAACGTGCCCCACATGTAAAGGCAGCTAAACTAGCCATGGGAAACAGGAGGCACGTGTGTGTGTGTGTGTGTGTGTGTGTGTGTGTGTGCATATATTTATGTGTGTTTGCATGCGTGTGTGTGTGTGTGTGTGTATTGTGAGTTCCATGTTAACATGTGTGTGTTTTAACAGCCTAATGTGCTTGTGCTCATTAACGTCTGCTGTTTTACTTGCGAGTGTACGGCAGGTCACAGCACAGGCAGCAGCCATGTCTACCAGCTTAAATACCAAACACACAATATTAATCAAAAACTATTTGAAACTCATTAAACCTCAGTTTAACTTATGGTAATTATGGACTGTGCTTCAGGAAACCACTTATTATAAATTCAAGAATAAAGAGGAGAAGGGAATTGTTTTTTCATTGTTGCTGACTTTACATTCATTTGTAGATTTTGTACATGAGCATTACCTGCTTGTCCTGCTTTACAGGATAAACTGTACAAAGTCTGTATTATATTAATCCAACTGGCAATGCTGTATAAGAGGCAGCTAAATATTTGCCCTAAACTTATTTACAGCAATTACACTGACCAAATGAGAGCTGCAAAACAGTTCAAATAAATGTATGATCTTAAATTGAAGAAATTAACCTTAAAGAATATATTTCCCCTCCCCTATAATTATTAATGCTCTCTCCTTAACAAAATATCATCATACAGCAGAGCATGAAAAAAACCTAGACGAGAGGATCATCTACTCTTATTTAAACCAGGAAAAAGTAGAAATTTGAAAACCAATGGAAGCTGAGTTTTCTATTGATCCCTATAGAATCCAACCCACTGTCTGGCCCTGCATACTGATACATGCATTACACTCTATAGATCCAATCCTGTGTATTTTATTGTGTTTGTGTGTCTAAGTGTACTTGCCTGTGTGAATTTATTTCGTCTGCACAGGATCATTTTTATGTTTCACTTACCATTCAGTGTATGTTTGTGTGCATTCATGCTTCTTTTGTATTTGTTTTGCTTGTGTTCAACTCCTTTGCATGTGGATGGTGTGAACATGTGCTTGTCTAATAAGTATGCTGTGAGAGGTGTTGGATGGATCACGAGTCAGTGTAGTACGATAAAGGCCAGAGTTGCTCTAGTAGGTAAACAATTACACTTAACAAAATGGGGCACACATAAATAGTTTTAATTGAATCTACCATTCAACATACACAGACATACACATACACCAGCTACGATAAAAGAGAAAGTAAAAAGTGAAATGGTTTGGTGATAAGGGATCATAACAAGAGCTGCCAACCAGAGTTTGTACACCACATACATGTTACATATTCTTCCTTGTAGTTCACATATATGTAGTTTATAAAGAGTACATACATTACATTGTATTTTCATACTTTGCGTGCATGTGTGTGTATGACTGTGGAATGCCTTAGCATTTTTTAAATGTGTATATTTACACTTGTATGTCTTGTGTGTGTGTTTGTGTGTATTTAGATGTGCGCGTAGGGGTGTGGTAGATGGGGGGGTTTCCTATCAATAGTTGCCTTGTGATTATTATTTAACATGCATGTAGTCATTGATCGGAGACATTGATCGGAGGTTGGGAGCTAAAGGCCAGCTCACATTAAGACTTTGCCTCCCTAAGGAGCAATATAAAGCATTATTATTGAGGGACAGTCTCAGCCTTTACAGCCACATATGCTGAAACACAACTTACATGCTAGCTCAAAGAGAGATTACAGATGTTTGCATCCAAATACTCATGCACACACACACACGCACACACACACGCACACACACTCAGGTATCCCTGCATCTCTCCATCATTCTACAAGTGTATTTCTTTTTTCTCCGCCCACTTGTCTCTTTGTCGGTCCATTCATCACACCCACTGATCCACACTTTAAAGACAGAGAACAGAGCAGTGCCTGAAATTGAAGCTCTAAGTTTCAACTATAAATTGTAGGTTTTCATTTTTAGGCATTTTAAAAGGGTGTGTAACAAAGTACTACATTCATAATTGCATGTTGAGGGCTAATAATATAATTAACATTGATTCTGTTCAGTCTGCAGAATAAAACACTGATGTTTTTTTTACTGATTATTATTTAAATTGAAGTCTAAGTTAGAGAAATTGTAAATTTAACTATACAGTATTATTACTCCTTAAATCAGCAGCATAGAATTTCCAACCCTGAGTTATGGTTTTCTGTAACACCTTGTTTTGTTCATGTTTGGATTTGTAGATTGAGTCTTTAGCACATCTCCCCTTTGTAGCACAGAGCAATAACACAGCAGTCAGAGGGGGCACAGGCACTGACAAAGACACACACTGTGAACATCGTGCCTACCCATGTTGGTGGTAAATACAGATCATAGGAATTCACTTTAAGGGTCCACTGCACACTAGGCTGATGACTGCTTTAAAATGTTTTTTCTTTTCTTTTATGGACATAACTCCACATTTAGAAACAAACAAATCACTTACACAACCATCCAGTTTCTCTATACACTCACTCACCCTGTTTAAAATTGTATTAATATGCTAAAATGAATTAAAACTTACCTATTCCTTTTTATTTGATATGTCAGAACTAAGATGGAATCACATTTGCGTTCAGAGGCTTGTAATTAAAATTTCCCTGCATGGAACTGAAACACATACAACACAATCAAATCCTCAAATCATTTCTAAAGTTTGGAATATATTCTACAATGTTTGCTTTATAATAATATTTATATGTTTATATTTCTCTGCCCTCTTTTCCCAGACTCCATGCACATTGAAGATGTGGATGCAGTGCAGAAGCTCCAAGATGTGCTCCACGAGGCCCTGCAGGACTACGAGGCTTCCCAGCACCAGGAGGATCCCCGCCGGGCGGGCAAGCTGCTCATGACCCTCCCCCTGCTCCGCCAGACCTCTACCAAGGCTGTGCAGCACTTCTACAGCATCAAGCAGGACGGCAAAGTCCCAATGCACAAACTCTTCCTGGAGCTGCTGGAAGCCAAGGTCTGAGTACAGGAGAATAGATGGAGGACAGCCAGACACCAGTCTGAACCACCTGAGCTTCACCTCAAATTCTGAACAGCAACTTTGAATGACCTCTTGCTCTTTTACACGCACACACTCTTACCTACACACACACACACACCCTCACAGAAACATGTCCCTGAAATATGTCCGCTGCCGCATCCCCCAGTGAATAAACGAGTAACCTAAACCTCTTACCTGAACCCCAAAAACTCTGCCGTCTTTGAGTAAAGGGCGCTCACTTGACCTTCTTTTTTGGGGAAGATGCTGACAGACTGACATGACCTCCCCTACAACCAAGGGAAGATGATATTTCCTTTTAAAACTATTAACAATCCACATAACAGTTTCCACGGTGACTCCGAACACTGATGACAGCAAAACAGTCACTTATGCATTTAAGATGTTATTAATGACAAACGCTTAAATGGGGACACATTTAAAAGAAACTGAAAACTCTTCATTTTAGTTCTTGAGAGACTCTTTATGACTGAACTTGTGTCTCCTTTTCCCTCCCTTTTTCCCCCCAACAGAGTTTTTTTAAGTGTTCAAGAAGAAAACGAGTGGGGAAAAAATGAACTCTAAAGAAGTATTAATGACGTTTGTTGTCAAATTACATGTACAATGAAATTTGGATGGATGGACAGAAAGAAAAGAAGAGGAGAGATTTTGCCCTGCCAAAGAATGGAGCTCATCCATTCAGAGGATGCCAGCAAACTTTACTGTCACAACCCAAAACTGTTACTGGTTTGATCTACCGGTGGCTTTCAGTCCTGGGCTTCAAGAGTACTGTTGGTTTTCTATTCCACCAGTTATTTGACATTGTTGTGGTGAAATCAAAAAACCAGCAGGGCTCAGACTTGAGGGACCAGGACTGTAAACCACAGCTGTAAACACTTTATGGTTCTCCCTAAATTCAGTTCCTGGTTTCCCATGACTCCCCTGCTTCAACTTCACTATTCGTTGTATTTGTTGAGGACCAGTGACCCTGGCCTCCCAAACTTGTCAGTATTACCACAGTATCAGTGTTTCTACACTTGACGTGGCTGAAAATGGTTCCAAATATTCTAACCACTTGAGGAATGATTAATTGACTGAGGTTTTAAGTAAAAATATTACCTACGAATAACAAAACAAGGCTGTCAAGAACAGATTCCCGCTTGGCTAACAGGTAGACGTCACACTCTCTGTGATGCTTTATATTCTGTCAAACACTCCTCTCGTGCTTGGACGTCTGTTTGAAACACTTTCAGCTGCTCAGTGGCCCCAGGTTTGCGGCTCTCCATTTACCAGTCAGTAGAGATTTCAGCCTGTCAATGAGAATAGTGCCATTAAGAATAGTCCAGCCCATGCTCATTACCCAAAACTCCGGAAAAAAAAAACTTCAGAACATCACTTCGGTGCTTCCTCTCCTTGCTCCGTTGCGTTCACAACTTCCAGCTCATCTCTTGCGTCAGTAGAGAGATATTTTTTGTGATTCATTCAGCGAGTGATGAGGAAGCTTCAGTCACTCAATGCAATATGAACCAGAAGGAAAGGTGTGCTGACAAAAACTGACTGAAAAACAACTATTGTTGCTTTCAAACTCCTTTTTTTCTTAATTTGTATCTTGAAAATAATCTTAGCGATGATACCAATGTTAGGGTTGTAAATAATTGTCATCCTGTATATGACATATACCCCAGCTTTGTTTTTGTTATTGATATTGTCTTCTTAAAACTGAATCAATCAATATGTCTTTCCTTTTTTTCAGCTTGATCACTTTCAGCAATTATCATATATATATAAATATAACAAGTAATAATGTATTAACAAATCAGCGTTTATCTTAGAAACTCTGAGCAATAGTGGTTTTTAAAGGAGGGGTTTGTGCATATGGACTAAGTCTGCAATATTAACATAATGTGCCAGTCTTAAATTTGGGAGAGAGAGGATGGGGATTTGAGGAGAGTTTGTAGCTTCTCTTTCTCTCTGTGTAACTTGCCATAAGCTATTAGATAACAGTCAATAGTTCCTTTGTTAGTAACAGTTACGCAGGAACAAATATGGACCAGGAATGTCAGGATGAGCTGTTAATGCTGCTGTCACATAAACACTGTGTGAATAATGTGAGGGTTAAAGAGGTAACACAAGCAGCTAAAAAACTAAAAGAAACATACTTAGTTTGCAGTTATCACATGGTTCTGATGTCTGCACCTTTTTTCCTTTTTTGTGATCAGGCACTTTTTGCTGTCACATTTAAGCTGATTAAAAAGAGACAGCTCAGTTCAATAGGCTAATACACAGTTTTTGTCCTTTTTCAGTTTAAGGTGAAAGTTTCTTTAGCCATGTGACCGAGTGTGGGGACCATCAAAATAAACCAGACTAACTATAGATTTGTACTGAGGGAAATGGTGCTACCAAAAACCAAACATCATCCAAATAAAAAAAATGTAACTGACAGTTTAATGTTAGCACACTGTTCCACTTCCTGTTGTCAGACATTTTGTTTTAAAGTTACAAAGAAAGTTGTAAGGGTTAAGATCACTGGTCTTGTGTATCTCAACTAATAAAATTAATAAAAAGGGGCAGACAGACTAAATTGCATCACAATTATTTCAATTTAAATTAGCCTCTGATTAAAGTGAACAACGAGATCTTGCAGAGCAGTATTTTTTAAAACATGGCTTGAATTATTAGTAGTAGTTAGTAGTAGTACTAAACTCATAGCTTTAATGGAAGATAGAGTTAAAACAGTGAACATCAAATCTGTTCCCTGTTAAATTCAAATATCTAGCAACAGGAGATGGAAAGTGAAAGCTGTCCGGAAACTGTCCCACATTGTTGAGTAAAGAGACGCTGATTTCATTGTTATGGCAAGAATGCATCTGGTTGACTGATTACAGCTGTAACAGGTGAAGACAGTCAGTTTTTTATATCATTATTTATGTAATTTCTAAAGCCGAACTAAGAATGCCAAAATGTGTAATCTAGATGACGGTGTAATCTAATATAAAATGGCAACTTGTCACAGCTGAGGAGTGCTGCAGTTTTAAGTGTAGTTGATCTCTAACATCACATGTTCTGTATCAAACATCAGTATTATTAGTAAGGGGTATTTTCTCAGCCTTCTTAAACATTGTATATTGTAAATTATACAGATTATAATTCTAACATAAGACATTTTATTGGAAACAAAATCGAGAGAAAAAAAGAAAAAAAAATGTAGTTCAGCCTCGATGTGTGTTTCATGTTTGCTGTTTTTTCTATCAGGAAAAAACCTGTCTTATTTTCTTTCTTTCTTTCTTTCTTTCTTTCTTTCTTTCTTTCTTTCCTCTGTCTGTTTTTGTTTTCAAGTCCTCTCTCTGTTTGATCCCTTCCTCCTCTGTTGAGTCCTTTAAGGCAAATGCTGTGTGCTTTTTCTTGTGGTGATTCCCGTTCTTGTGCTGTGTGCTTCTTCTTTAGACAACACAGAGTAGACTAGAGGCCATGTTGTCTGTCAGTCGGATCAGTCCGCTGGGGGTCTGGGTACCGGATTCTCTCCTAATGAACCGAACCGGATATAAGGCTCTTCTTCTAGGAACTTAACTAGACCACCAGGATCAAATTACAGTATTCATCTTTACCAAACTATACATAAATAATTAAATATTTAGTATCTAAATGAAGAAACACCTTACAAGTATTTAAAAAGGGATCATTTGTGTAACTTTCCTGTAGAGTAAACAATATACTGTATATCTTTAGGTTTAAATAAAGATGAAATGAAAAGGACATTTGAGTAATTCAGAACTGTAGGTGACTCTTTTTTGAACTCGCTGTACATAACTGCCTTCCATACAGCTCAGCTCAACCATTATCTTTACTGTTTCAGCAGGCAAAAGGAGAAAATATGAGAATATGAAAACTTTTTTTCCCTTAAATTATTTACATTGTTTCCAGTTATTTCATCTTATTTTAAGAAAAATATCTGGCTTTACACAGTGAATCTGACAGATGAAGGACAGAACCAGCTGTGGTGTGGATTCAAATGTTAAAAGGAAAAAGCTTGACATGTTTAATTTGCTCTTGCTGTTTCTCTTCACATAGGTTCATTACAGTGTGGTGACATGCTTCTGTGCTCTGCTGGAATTAAACTGCAAAATCCAAAATCAACAACCTTTAATAAACATGTTATTATACTCATTGTACCTCTTGATACAAATTTATAGATTCATATTATGCACTACAAGTAGCATAAATTCAAAGATTCTAAGGATCATCAAAGGTCTTAAACATGAACATTTGGAAATATGCAGGAAACATATTTTACATCTGCATACAAGATATTTGTAGGTGAAATCCCTGATGACAGAGTTGAATCTCCTATCTTGATTGTAACTTAAAACACTGTCTCATTGTCAGAAAAATGGTATTTCACCATCAACTGTACATTAATCTACATACAAGTTATGGAGAAAAAAGGTGCTCTTTTCTTACTATTGTTTCCTTCTGTTACTGTTTTTATTTATTTGTCAGGTTGTCAAACCAGTCCTTTGCACTCCTGAACAATTCAATACAATGAAAGATGTTACACGTCTCCCTGAAGTGATTAACACTGAGCTGGATTTGGCTTTAAAGTGTGAACAAGCTAAATTTCTGATAGTAGGAAATACTGATGTGTAAGGTTTTTCCAAATTTACTAAGAGTCAAATATTTATCATTGTCAAATGCTGCCATGTTTGAATGCTGAATAATAAAAAGAAAAGAAAATCTACCAGCTAAAATCAGAGGGGAGACTGTGTGTTTCTTTCAGAAGTTTTGATATAACTTGCTGCTCATAGCCAAGATATTATTTAGATGTACAGGACTGAGATGTTTTTCCTTTTTTTTCTTGTTAAAAAGCAATATTTTGATGACTGTACAATGACGAGGCAAGAGTTGCACTTGTTTGTGTTGGGTTATAGATTCAAATGCTGATGTATCTATTGGAATTATTCTGCTCTTAATGTTGAAACCATATAAATAACAACAAACCAAACTGGTATTTTCTATGAGGAGCAGTGGAAGAAGGACTGTCTGGGTTTTTGCAGAGCCATTGATAGAAAGAGTTTGACCTGGTTGCACTTTGGGTACCGCCCTCATCTGGAACTTAGATCCTTTAGCTGCAAATACTCTATGTAACAATAGTTTGAGAAGAAGGATGAGTTATTTAGCCATAGCGACAAAGGAGGATTGCCCATCTTCCATGGCTGCCCCTGAAAACTGCTAAGGCCAAACTGTGTCTATCTACAGCTCTACAGTGTTTAGTCATTTAGTTGTATTTAACCCCAAATGTAACTGCCACTTGTACTGCAGCTAACCCTGCAGTCTGAATTTGCAAATAAGAAGAAAATATTTAAGGGAGAGAGAAAGTTGACACATTTGGATAAAAAGGATATTTAAAGGATTTTTAAAAAGACCCTTGTGTGGTGGAAAAGAGTTGTGGAAGAGAGAAGACCCTGTAGTGTTATTAAAAACATGTCTGTAGATTTTAGATGTGCTTCACATCAGTAAATTCAAAAAAAAAAAAAAAAGAAAAAAGATAAACAATTACCTGTATATTTTTGTGACGTGTATCATACAAGTGTGCTCCAACAATAATGTCCATTTGTGTAAATGTATTTATTTCACATTGTATATATTGTTCAATGCAAAAAGAGAGACCTATGATTCTGTAACTTAAACTACTATGGGTTGAAACATTACATGTGTTACTCCAGACTATGCCTTTCAGGATTATTACAGTAGAGCAATATCAATTAAAACCAGGCTTCCAGTTTTGAAATCCGTCTTGTGTCTCTGATTCTTCACACATTTAGTTGTTGCTGATACGAGTGCATTTCGTTTACAATAAACACATAATCTATCCCAGGATAGTTAACCAAGCAATCCAGGAATTCTTTTTGTAATGAAGTCTTGACTTAATGTTGGGTTACATGTATGTGGAGAAGAGAGTGGAAAGATCAAGGTGACTGCAGCCCATATCTGGCCCAGTTTTTGACTTAACATAATGATAACTCAGCTAGTATATCTAATAATTCCAGAAAATAGCAAACAGTGTTATTTGAGTGACAGCAATCAAATTTGGTTCAGACTTCCCCTCAGAAAAAATTGCAACAACTATGGTGATACCCTCACTTTTCATCTACCACAGTTATTTAGTAAAAAATGCACTTGACCCAGTATTTATGGCAGGTATTTATGACCAAATACCTGCTAAATTAATGACTTCCCCATCAACCCAAACTATTAGCTGATGTCAGATATTAGCATGCTGACATTAGCATGTAGCTCATCTTGCCTAAGTATAGCCTCACAGAGCATGGCTATAAACTCATAGCCTTGTTGTAAAAGTGTTGCTGTGTTAAGAATTATTTTTAGTGCTTCACCTAAGAACAATGCAGCAGTAGTTGTCAAGACAGGATTATGTTAATCATTATTTTGCCAAACTAATCTATCTGTCTGTTATGGTGCATTTACCTTCACACTGCCAAGCAAAATCCCACATTTCTGAATCTGAATCATAGACCCCTGTCACCCATTTATAGATTTGTGTTTCTGCTACCATCACCTTATTATGAGTAAAATGAAAGACAGCTTTGAAGAATGAATGGAAAGAGTGAGAGAGAGGGGAGGAGAGAGCAAGGATGGCAGGAGGGAAGAGGAAGTGGTAACAGCCTGCTCCAGTGGGTGGCTAACTACTGTCCATTCTGAATGACCAGATCTCCTGCTCTTGCCGAGGGCACTAAAAACACACGTGCACACACACACTGACTAATGTAAGACATGCTGTACATCATTAAAAAGAAAAGATCCTACAAAAGCAGAAACAGACATAAATAGAAAACATCTTATTCTTTCACTCTCTTTCTCATTCTCTTGCTTCTTTAACTCTTTTTATTGTTTTTATATCATTTGTATCACATGTACTTCACCCCCCCCTTCCCCCCTTTCATTTACTCTTATTCCCTCTCCCTGTCACCCTCACAGCTTACCTTTCTCTCTCTCTCTCTCTCTCTCTCTCTCTCTCTCTCTCTCTCTTTGTGTGTGTGTGTGTGTGTTTCTGTCTCTCTCTCTCTCTCTTTCTCTCTCCTAATAGCCAGCAGCAGTAAATGGGATGCAGAGGCCAGATATTTAATGTAGCAGAGAGCTGTGAAGCGTTTTAAGAAGCCTTTTTCTAACAGGGGGAGCCCTGACCTGCAGGCAAATATTTTTCAACCAGATAACATAAGAAGATATTAGCGGAAAGAGAGGAGGATTTTTATTCCATTTTTTCCTTCTCTCTTGTTACAATCTCTCTCTCTCTCTCTCTCTCTCTTTTTTCTATTTGGGTTGTTGCCTGGTCACCCAGCCCCCTGCACATACGTTTTATTTTACTTGCTTGCCTTTTGGAGTTCATTTATTTTATTTTATCTTTGATTCATTATTATGATACGATAAAAGCTACTTGAGCATTTCAGCTGCTGAGGGGCTCTTATCGTTAACCTTGTGGAACGCATGTAAGAGTGGGCTCCACATGCCGCATCGCTAATGGCCAACTTAACTCCTCTCTTCTCCTCCTCCACCTTCTGGCTTAATCTACATCTCTCCTTCCATCTTTGTCTCTCTCTGAGTATCTTTCACCCCTTTATCCTGCTCCTCTGCTATCTCCTCTTTCCTATCATAATCTCCTCCAAATGTTTTTCTCTGTTTTTAAAAAAAAAAATATTTCAAGTTCTCGATTCAGTATTCAAATTACTTGTATTTCTTTTGTATAGAATAAAATAAAACTCAGCATAGCTCTGTTCTACTCTACTCAGCATTATAGACTAATGAATGACACAGCTTTTTGTGACTGTTTAACTTAAGCACTAAAAAAAAGGATATAACCCCAATCTGTCACTGTTGATAGCTGTGATGAGCTGGATTTTTCAGGTTTAAAACTCCACTGTCTGATGAAGCATATGAAGTCACCACTGGCAGTTCATCCATTGCAGACATTATTTTTGGGGTCCCACAGGGTTAATTTTTTGGCCCCATTTCATTCTCCATTTACATGCATAAAGTTTCACTGTTATACCAATGGTGCACAGTTATAGCTGCCCATAACACCTAATGACACTATTAGTCTAGACAGTCGTAGAAGCTGCTTTGCAGATATGAAGTGTTGAATGTTACAGATATTTCAACAGCTTAATGAAACTAAATCCAGAGGATAAGATCGCTGTCTATCAATTAAATCAAGCCATTGATTTACTGTCAATGGGGTACACTTTCAAAGAAAATTCATCAGCAAGAAAGATAAACAATTTGATGGACATTTTAACTATCAACATTTGCACACAAGCGCCTTTGTGTGTGTGTGTGTGTGTGTGTGTGTGTGTGTGTGTGTGTGTGTGTGTTAAAACTGATGGTTCTGCCCAGTTTACTAAACCAAGCTGCATCTACTTAGAACATGCACAGAACCTGCTGAGTAGAAAGAAGCAAAATGTCTTTTGCATCAGCCACAGTTCTCAATACCATGTTACCATCCACATGTTTTTCAAAAGAGAGAAAAAAAAAAAGTAAAAAAGTTGGCATATTGATAAATCCATTGTTGCCGTTGTTTTACATTTGATTGGTGCTTTTTAATTTGTCATTTTGTTGCTCCCACCTCTTCTGCAATAATTTAATGCCACCAACTTGAGAATTAGCACCTAAGGCTGTTTATCATGATGTGCCCAACTCCCAAGATTCTTATATAATGGTAGTAGAAATGCACATTAGTTCACATTTTCTTTTGCACATCTCCCAAAATTTGGGTAATCTCAGAATGTTGGTGTTTGACATTTGAATGTTAAAATCTTCATCCTCACAGTTTGAACTGCTATGTGGACGATTAGTTGCAGTTGTAAATGAAAACACATATGTCATTCTTCAAAATGAACAGTATGTCAACAAAAGTTAAAATAGGAAGAAAACAGGAGACCAAGGTGCTTAGAGACATATGGTTACATCTGTTTTGTCACAGCCTACAGGGGAAGTCTTTGTTGCACCCAGTCTCTTGCTAAAGGATCAACAATAACTGATGTAGGTTAAACAATGCAAACATGCTTGCAGGATTTAAGTATATATTGTCACAAAAATCAAAAATAGAAGGCAGTGCAGTTCATTTCTAGTGCTTGGACAAGATCTTACAATGTTCCTCAGGAAGCAGTAACCCTCTAAAAAAAAGTGACAGTAACACAGTTACACAAGCCAACTTCTTCACTCAGGCCTCATACTGAAGTCTGATTTCATTTCAGAGGGCCTCTTATTGGGTTTGAGAGAAACCCTGGATGTGATTTTTTCCTCCTAATATGGTGTCAAACAGGGTCAGTCTCCAAGGGTGACCATATCTGTTTTAGGCGCTGTGACCTGTAAAGTGCTAATGTGTGGCAGTTTCACACTGATGGTGTTTCAGAGGCCTGTTTTGGAGCTATTTAACCCCCCCCCCATGTGTGTGTACCTATGTGTACATTTATATCTAGTGTGTAGGTGGGTGGCTATGTGTTCATTTTGTCATGTGTGATTTATAATTCTGCAATCTTCTGGGGTCCACATGTGGTCATATGTAAGCACAATTTGTATGTGTCGAAATTTCTATGTGCTTTTGTGTGCGTGTGTATGTGTGCATGCATGTGTGTTTGTCTTATCCTAGCATCCCCTTGTATCAGTGGTGGGGTTCCCTTGGGATTCACAGGCCTGGTGACATGGACTCACAGTGGTAATGGCCTTTTACAGGATCTAGCTCCCCTGATACACGCACACACACACACATACACACACACACACACACACACACACACACACACACACACACACACACCACAGATAGGAGTAACACAGTGCACAGTGACAAACCAACTAGTGCACAAATATGGGCACGGATGGAAATATTTAGACTCAACCAAACTGAACAGATGTGAACACATACACATAGTTTTATATGGAGAATATATGTGTATATTATAGGACTTTAAGTAATAAACAGAATCACAAAAATGAAATTCATATATATAATTGTTGTGAGTCCAAATCCCTCAGAAGACTTTCATTATAAGTAACACTTTGGTCTTTTTTCACTTTTGCCTATTTCTGTTCTCTGCTTTGTTTCTGTAATAGTGTTTGTAATGAGTCGGTAAATAATATCCAAGGGAAAGAATGACATGTGAGAAAACTGACATGAGAGCAGTGCCATGATGTTATTATGAGTAATTTTCCTTTCTCCTGCATCACTCTCCTTATTTTTTGTCTCTTCTTCATATTTCTTTCTTCTCTCCTTGTTCTGTGCTCTCCATTGAGCCTCTCTCCATCACATCACATATGGCCTACTTAGCTTACATGCTAACTAGCAGACCACTGTGTTTGTAATTTATGGTCCTTCGTTTGTGCAAACCTTCTGTGATTTACTTGTTCTATGTCCCTATGTCACTCTTTGTCTTTTTCTTTCTATACATCATCATTGTTTGATCCTTCCTTTGTTCTTTTCTCATCTAGCTTTTTATCTTATTCACTGTAACTATAAATCACCTTCATTCACTTGCCTTACTTCCATCTTTTGCCTCTTTCCATTTTGCCAACATCCTATCCTCTTGTGTCATCCCATTCTCCATCTTTCCCCCTCTCTTTTCTCATTCTGTCCCCCATCCTTCTATCTTGCGGGGTGTAAAGTGGCTTAGGTGGCTGTGCGCATCTGAGCTGCATGTGCGAGCTATAAGAGGGTCAGCTGTCTATTTGCACTTTTAACGTCTTAACTCTATACGATGGGCCATTTATTCTCACTCTCTCCTCTCTCTTCCCCTCTCTCTCCACCCTTCCCGTCCTCTCTCAGTGTCTATTGCTCTCTATCTCTCTCTTAGGACAGTAAATGTTTTAACTCTCCATTCTATGGGCCATTCATTAAGTTAGTGTACTTTAATAAATAGTCTGATGTGTCACTGACCAGTGAATTAGTGGCACTTTAAATCCTCCACTAGTGGCCAATAGATAGCCTGAAGCTTTGATATGCAGGGGCCACTTTTCCTCAGAAAGGCAATTAGGCCAATATGTATGTTAATAATGTGTCAGTATTCAAAGCACAACTTATTTGCTAACTCTTCCCTGTTTACACTTACATTACATTTGTATTTTTATAAATATTTCTTAAGTTTGAATTATAAATAAACAGACTACAGAACTGATTTAGAATACACAGCAGCTTACACAGTCTTTCAAAATAAATGATAAAATACTTGTTTTTATTATAGCTGTATGTTTTCTGATGTGACAGCTCTGTCAGCAGGACATTATTTGGCTGTGCCTCCCAAAACCTTTGCAGATCACTGTTGGAAAATCAATTTGTTTTGTGATGTGACAACACTATATTTAAGGTGTGGTCAGACTTATGGTTTGGTTAAAATAATTACTTTGCTAACGTTACTACACATAATAAAACATACATATTTTTTGCTATTGTCACCAGGCTTCCTCCTTTGCTCCTATCACAATATAAAAAATGATTCTCATTCATTATTACTGTAGTTTTGAATCAAACAAGATGTTACAACAGAATAATACTTGCCTCCAGCAAGCTACAGTTAGCACTCAGTCCTTGAGCGCACAATTTACATCCAATGCCGTCTTTCAGTGCCAACACAGCGAGGGAGAGTTCTTTCAGCTGACAGCTTGTTAGCTGTCTTACCAGGAGAGGGTTGATATTGGTTTGTTGTCTCTTTGTTCACTGGACAAGCTGGTCCAGAGGGATGTGACTCGCAGTAATTCCCAGTAATAATTAAGTTGTCTTATTTACTAACATTAGCCACAGATGCATCAAAGAGCCACAGTGTCTCCTCAACCTTAAAGAGCAACTTTATTGCTGTAGTGATATGAAGGTATACTCCAGGGTGTATCAGTACACCATAACATCATTGTTGGGTATGGTTTCAGGTGCAACAGGGCACACTTCTGACCACACACAACCACACCCATCAGTGATGCTGGGTTTCAGTTAGAGTGGTGATGCATTTATTTATCATCAGAGATGTAATACAAAAAGCAGGAAATGTTATTCATAGTTGTAAAAGTAATATTTGCTCAGTGATGACTGTTCGAGAAGTACAGTCAGAACAAAATGAAAATTAACAAAATACAACAACAATTCAGGAAACAAAACAACAATTCACAAGTTGTTGAATTGTTCTTGTGTTTTCTGAGTTGTCTTTGAGTTTTGGCCTTCAAAGCCACCACAGAGAAGCCACACAGGAACATACTTGACTTCCTAAGTAGGAACTGTGACTGAAAGGGACATTTTAATTCATTTCTAAATAGTAAACCTCCACATTCAGCTAGTGAATGCAGCATTGCTGATGGAAAAGTGTTCACACTAAGACAGTGGCTTAGCTGTAGGTCTATATTCAAATTTGTTTTGCTGTTTCTGTCTACATTCTGCCCCCTCATGGTCAGAAATCAAGCAAAACAGACGCTGCCCAGAAAAACTTTTAAAAAATTCATACTGTGCTACACCTATTGTTGTATCAGCTGGTGATGTGCAACTTATTATATTATTCTATTTTAGAAATTCAGTGCATTTAGTGGGTTGATTCCCATGTGTGCATATAAGTGATGATAGTAGCTGAGTAGCTGAAGTGCCCCAAGCTAATAATATAGCCTTGACAGGAGAAAGGTGATTGGCATAGACAAAGTGTGTGCGAGACAAAGTGTGTGTGAGAGAGAGACTGGATGATTATGTGTATGTGCATTGTCAAGAGAGGCAGGAGGTTAATTCAATCCTATAGAAACGCAGCATGGAGGGGATTGGACAGCACAGCCCTGAGGGTGTCACTGGCCTCAACCCCAATAGGGGGCAGAAAGTGTGCGTGTGCGCACACACACACACACACACACAGTATGGACACTGTGACTTGAGGGTATAAAATCTGAAAAGCCTAGGAAAAGCCAAATTGTTTTTATATCTAGTTTCTGGTGCATTTCATTTAGAGCCAAGGAGGATAAATGATGAACATGGATTAAAATATATATCTATTTATAGAAAATGCTGCATAAAACAAGGACAAGAAAGAAGAGGACATTTAGAGAGGCGTGATGATGGTGGACAGTAAGAGGGATTGAGGGCATTGGGAGGGGAGAAGGGAATGGAGTGAATGGAGGAAAGAATGAGTGGTGCCTGTGGAGAGTAGGATGTGTGGTAGAGGTGCATGAGTGGAGGACAGAAGTGACCAAAATAGACAGTACAGATATTAGGATGATACAAGTGGAAGAGAAAAATGAAAGGGACAGCCTAAATAAACCAAGCTACATTTTTCACTCACACCAGCATATTTGCCAACTAAGCATGAAGAGTTCCTGAGGCTTTGATGCAAACTATTCTAACTAATTTGATGAATGGGCTACAAAGAAAAATTTTGACAAGAATTCTACCTTTTCTCTTTTCCATCCCACTCATTAGGTCCTGTGAAGAAGAATATTGACTTGAGGGTTGGCATTGGCACTGAATTTCCACAGAGCTGCATTTATTTATTTATTTATTTGGTACCAGCATGTAAGTGCCAGCTTTCATCCATGGTGCTTGTTGCTCGTTTGGAATTATAGCCCTGTAGGGGATACTATATACTGTATATGTTCCACGGGATAGTCTTCACTTGTCTTCATGCTTTTTCACATGCTCTGTTTTATGTCAGTGAGCATCAGTCTATTCCATCTTTTCCACAGGATGGGCAACTTAAAGTCATAATTTACTTGAAGGAATCTGGTTAGAATTGAATGTGTATGTTAAAAAAAAAAAAAAAAGTGTATGTTTTAAAAAAGTGTTTTGTGCACCAGTATCATTTAGAAATGGTGTTGTTGTTATTTTTAGTTACTGAACACTAGTAGTGCCTATTTTGTTTGTCATTCACACTAACAAAGGACATACATGGGCCAGCATATATCCTCAAGATGTCTTAGACCGCAAGGTCATATATTTTAGTGAGCAACATTAAATACATATTTTTGTTTATTTACAAGAAAATGCAGCTTGTGAAGGTGTAAACATGCTAATATATGTGCACAAAGGCATGTGCACATATACTGAAAAAAATCTAAAATCAGTGATGGACAAATGATGAGCTTGCACTCATCACCATGTTATTATTTGAAAGTTAAAAATTGTTCTTTAATGTGTCAGGCCTAAAATAGATACATGTGTGTGCTTGTGTGTGTGTGTGTGTGTGTGTGTGTGTGTGTGTGTGTGTGCGCGCGTGTGTGTAACATTTCCATACGGACAACCTAAGACTGTACTTTGTTTAAAACACACACACTCACACACAGCCCAACCATCAATTTATTCCACTTTTCCTAATCAGCAGCGAGGCCAAGGATGTCTCCATACATATTCATGCTACTTTGGAAATGCAGAGAGACGATACATTTACAGCCTACATTTACCATATTACCCTTAATGTTATTAGACCAGCAAACACAATTTAGCCAAATATAAGTCATACATAAGTAATTTAGAAGATGAGACAATATTAATTGTGTGATCGTCATCCGGTTTTAATCCCGTTTGTGTGATAGCACTTCAGTCTCTGGAATTGAATGCGCCTGGCTGAATAAATTAGTACAATCAATGTATGACTAAATTCTTTGTCATGTGGACACACTCTGTGCAAATCTATGCAAATGTCTTATGAGAAGAGGATAAGAGAAACTCTCCTTGGCTAACAGAGCTCTTGATGATCATAGCCTATCTGACACAGTGGTGTGATGTCATTTTCAGCCTCTCAGAGGGAAAGACAAAAAGGAGGAAAACATTATAGAGACTGCAAAAAGTGAAGATCTTTTTTTTCTGAGTAGATGTTTGATGACATGAATTAGAATGTTTGCTTGTATAAAGATCCGCCTGTCACAAGTTAATTTTATTGAGGCCTTTACACATTATAAACATATTATGCCTTTGTTTGCATCTGGAGAGAGCCAAGTAACTCATAAATCTGCCATCATGACTCACAAAAGCAACATTCATTTTTCAGTTTTCAAATTTATGTGCATGTAAGAATGTACCCTTTAGTTAAGAGAGACTATTATTTTCTTTTTGCAAACATTTTTGATCAAGTTCATAGTTTAGTTCCCCTTCTCCACTTTCAATTTCTCTCTTCCTTCTTCTGGCCATTCATCTACTCCTTCCACCACCTTCATTTTCCTCTTCTCTCCCTCCCTCTTTTGCTTTCTCCTTTTATTTCCCTTCTCCAGGCCTTTGCTCCCTACCTCTATCCTAGCCCCTAGCCACCTCCCCTCTCCTCCTCTCCCCTCCCTTTGCTCCTCTCTGCCTGGTATTGATTAGAAGGCGAACCTCTAATCTCCTTAAGGTCATTAGGAACACTTAATTAAAACCTAGTTAGAATGCCTTTGTTCAACCAAAGCAAATTGCAGCTGTTCAAACGCGATTAGTATGATAACGCAAAAACTTGTCGGCAGGGAAAAATATAAGAGAGGGTCTTTTTTTGGTAGAAATGTTTACACAATTTAAATGCAGAGCGCTTGATCACACAGTCAAAGTCTAAACTACTGTATACTTGAGCTAGTGCTTCGGTTTCTGCTGTGTGTATATTTTGCTAGTGGATGTTCAACTTTATGAAGCTAGAGGATTTATGCATGTTACTGGTTTGTTTTATAGGCCTCAAGTAACAGGCTTGTAGTGCATGTGGTAATGCATTTACAGATTTGAATGAAAATAAAAAAGTGTATATTTGTGTAAAGATAGAACAGTTGATGATCTACATTGCAATTTTCTTTACAAAAAAAGTCTTTACAATTCCTTTTATATTACTCAACTCAGATTTTTACACACAGCTCCATGCATACATATAAATGCTTCAAAAATATTTTAAACGTCCAAATTTTAATCATATATTATACAGCATTCACAGCAGCTATACAGTACATAACTAAGTCACTCTTACATGTGAGGCTTCATCAGGGATACATACTGCAATTACTAATTCACTATTAATTGTTACCAAGGCCCAATTAATGGCACAAATAGCAGTGCATCCCTGGTGACTGCCATTAAATTGCAAATTGCAAACACACACACACACACACACACACACACACACACAAATAGAGAGACAGAGAGAGAGAGAGAGAGAGAGAGAGGGTGAAGTACAAAGAGCCAAAGAGCTCCTAACATCAAAAGAATGGGCAAAACTAAATAAAAAAGGATATGTGGACTATGCAAAACATATGTTGAATCTTTTGAATTTATTATTGATTGTAGAGATTGTTGATAAACTGGATCTATGTATTCAATTAACAGCCCACCTTAATATGTAGGTTAAGAGTTATAGCCTACAGAAAGTGGACAAATATAGGTTGTGTTAATATTTTGTGCTCTTTACAATTGTACTTATGAATAAATCTATCCATTCTTCACCCATTTTCATAGATTCCTGTTTGTTTGTTTGTTTTGCTTTTCTCATCAGTGCCATAAGGAAGGCCTATTACAACTTTAAATGGTGATGTAGTATTTTGGTAAAAACAAGTTTGACAGATAACATTAAATACATCACAAAATGATTTTCTTCCTACTCGGTCTTTCAGTGGCCGGAGCAGATCACCGTTGCCTAGCGACGGCGGTAGCGTTCCTCTGTTTTTCTGAGTGCCACTTGTCTGAAACCCAGACGCATCCCACGTAGGTGGGGGGTAAAGCATTACTACCAGGCAGGGGGTAATTATTTAAATCGCATATTAATGCCTCGCTGTCACGGACAATCTTCGGTGTTCTGTAACAGATGCAAAACGGATATGTCGCACTGTTTGTTCTCACGCCGAGATCAAGTTTCCGTTACTCGGTTCTCAGGAATGTAACGTTGTATCATCGTTACTTTGTTCCCAATATCCCGCCGCCTCGAGCGCTGCTGGCCAGATGGCAGCTCGCGGTAATCTCTTTAGCACTGCGCGCCGCATGTTCTGAATGAGAGAGGTAAGACAGAGGGAGAGAGAGAGAGAAAAAAAGAGGTTAGCTTTGTCAAGTTCAGTTGTACTGGCATTCAGCTTTTCAGGAGAAGTGAGTGGCTGGGAAAAGACGGACAAAACAGCTCAAGTCATGTTTGCTAAGGATTCTTTTTTCTGCTGGAGCGGTGTCTGCCATGGCTGACAGACAGGTGTGTGGAGAAACACAGGTAGCGTGTTTTGTCCGACTCGTGCCAGAGCAACAAGTTGAATGTTTGTTGACGCTGCACTTGCTGATGGGGATAGAGCTTTGTGCTGGGAACCAACAGCGACAGGTAAACCACGAGGAGTTACCTTATATTTTAGCACGTTAAAATATCTGCATAGATTTATTCGTACGGCAAACAGTAGTAGCCATTATTAGATACACCCTGAGCTTCCTATTTTATAAAGGACATCGTAGGCAAGAGGATCCAAGTAACTCAGCGCTGTAGATGACTGCACTGCTGGCCTCCTTTGTGTTTCAAAATGTGAAATTGATGCTGATAAGTATTGTAATGAAGAGAGCTTTGGCCTAAGCCTCAATTTCCAACAAACTCATGTGAAAACCCGTTCAGTTGGATATAAACCTGGAGGCCACATGCCAGAGGAAAAAAAATGGGCCATGTTTAATTCAATAGAAAATGAAGAAAAGAGGAAAGCGATGTAGCAGAATCAGTTGAGCCGTGCCTCCATCAACCTGTACATGATAGTGTAGGCTTTGGCTAGGGAATAGCCTGCATGGCATTTCACTCTCCTCAGATTCGTCTTGTGTTGGATTTTGGTCTGACCACGTCTCCCTTTCCTTCTCTCCTTCTCTCTTTTCCCTCTCTAGATTGTGAAATCCTACCTATCATGTGAAGGCTTTGGCTGTGGTTCGTGTGTGGGTTTGTGTGCGTGAGGGACGGAGACAGTGTAACAGAGAGCTAAGCTTCGTAGCCTCACCCAAGGGGCACTGGCCTGTGAAAAAAAAAATGTCCCTGTAACCCTGGAACCATGAAACCATGACAGTCATCACTTATTCAAGCGCTGCTGGAAGGCTTCTGAAAGAAATCCAGGTTCTTGGACATCCCTCTGCCTCTGGGAATGTTCCAGAATGCCTGTCTGAGATTCTTGAACCTTGGGCCATGCTGGACCCCGTGGAAAATCTCACAGTAGGATCTTGTGGGGTCAGAGGCCGGAGATGGATTGAAGAGAATGAAGACTGGAAAACTGAGGGAGGAGCATCGAGGGGAAATTTGCAAAGGAAGAGGCAAACATGGGGAAGAGGAGTTGGGAGAGAGAGCATGAAGAGAGGAGGGAGAGAGGAGCTGTGCAATTTATTGAAGAGGGTAATTAGAAAAGATTCAAAAGGAAGTTGGACAAACGGGGTAAAAGGAAAAGACAACAGCAAGACAGATGTCTCAGGGATTCTGTCAGCTGTAAAGACAGAAGGTGAGATCGAGCAATGGGAGAAAATGAGGAGGAAAAGACAGAGCTGGCCTTCCATTCTTTGGCTGTTTGTCCTGAAGAAGACAACTGAAGAGGAGGTGAAGAGAGAGAAAAACATTGTGGGGATGAAGGGGCATCATTTCTTCCTCTGGTTAGCTCTCCTCGTCCTCAGCCTGTGTCTTAAACCTGCTTCATCACAGGTAAGAGTGGCTTTCAAGAGTCTATTCTGATTGTGGAAGATTGGTTGCTAACAGTCAATGCACTGTTCATTATGAGTTTTTCATAGCACACATTTCAACTCGTCATAGTAGGAAAAGCACAGATGTTACTAATGACAGTTAAAATGAAAATAAAAGTACCTGTCATAATACACTTTAGATGTACTCTATATCTACTGTATCTGTGATGGCAAGAGATTTGTCAACAACATGAGTTGTGTCGTATGATAACATTAATTTTATAGCACTTCTAATTAGATTTGTCAAATTGTCTAATTTAAATATCTCCAGTTGCTGCCACTACAAATAAGAAAAAAGTGGCAGGAGACTCAGGATTAAATAGAATGATGACACTCGTTCAACCTTCTTCTTTCTTAGGGAAATTTCCCACAAATGGAGAACATTGCTGCCTTCAAACCTGTGTCCATCTCTCCACCTCGCTCCACCTGTGGGGTTCCAGAGCGGAGCAGCTACTGTCAGTTACCGTCCTCCCAGGCTAACCTGCTGACATGTTATCAGGCCTTCTGCATCCAGGAGTGTCCCTACAGATCCTCCACACCTCCATATGCCCCACTGCTTCTACCTGCACATAGGTACATATATTAAATTAATTGTGATAATGGTATTTGAAAAGGCCACATAATGGATCATGACCCTTGACCTTTCAGTCCATGCAAAATAAAAACTGTGACTTAACTACTGACATAAGTTTCCCAACACCATAGTCAACATAAAAATATAAAGAGACAAAATATAAACATATTCAAACTTCATTCCACCAGGGGTACCTGTGTTACTGAAGACAGTCATGACACTCATCCTGGGACAGAGACCGGAACCACGACCAGTTCAGAGGGGGTCTCTGGTGAATCCAGTAGCGTGCTGTTTCGGCCAGTCACGGATGGATGTCTGGTCTCACCCCCCTCACAGAGACTAGGAGCGATGGGTTCACTCACGCTGGCACTGTGGATAAAACCAAGCTCTCCTGGAGAGATGTAAGTTAATTTTTTGTAATTTCTAAGAAATTGGAATAATAGCTGGAGATCACAGGCTTTCTCTTAATAGAAAAAACTATTATTGGTAGAAATTTGAGAAATAAATGGGTCTTAGCTAGCTTTTTCTTCTGGGTGAGCAAAGTAAACAGAAATAAATTTTAGCAATCAGAAGTAAATTTCCTGTAACTTAAATGACATCTTTGTGCATGACAATCTGTGCTTTTGTGTGTGTGTGCATGACTGTATATCATAGGACATCTTATAAATCTAAAAATTCAGATTTAGATAGAAGTTGTAGAAGATGGAGAGAAGCGAGTTGGACATAAAGTTATTCAGTTTTCTGGTATTATGCAGCTATATTGTACTGTATATATTAAAATCACTGGAACCTCAATGGCAGGAAAAAACAGTAAAGACAAAGAGGGAAATAATCAAACATTACGTAACAGTTACTGAGTCGTTCAATATTATCCCCTGCTACTAATGACATATGACTCCCTGCTGGTTCATGTCTGGTCAAATATCTGTTTCAATATGATATTGAATATGACTTTTAAACACTGACGAGAAAGTGAAGACCCTGTGATATTGATCTAATAACAAGAAGCAGGTCAGGTCGTGTCAGGTCAGTATCACCATCAGGAAATGTTAGCCAACAACTGGCTGTCATGTCCTACTTAGACATGTTGTGTGTATGTGATGTTGTGAGGGGGTAGAGAGTGTGCTGGCATGTTCCAGGCTTGAGATGGTGCAGAGTTACACACACTCAGATCAGCTTGCAATCACACATACACACACGAACACACACACATGGCATATGCACACAGAAAGAGAGATCAGTTGGCTTTGCTCGACAACCCTTTCTCTTCCTCCCTTCAGCAACACTTAAAGTCGGCTGCTCGAACAGCGTGCTTTGTCATGAAACTAAAACAGGGGAAACATACCCAGTGTCTTGGTTTGTGATTGTCAGAATATCTGTTTTGAAATTTAATAATTAAAAGAATACTGGACTGATTTAGCATTGCACTACAATAAAATTGTTGGGCTTTATACATTTGTCCTCCTTGACAAAACCTGGTGCCTACATTACCCACAATGCAACTCAACCACTGACAGTTCAGTCTGAGAATTGGGTGTGTTATGCTAGCAGAGATGAGGAGCAGGCTGCAAAGATCTGGTGAGTTCACTTCTCTCCAACTCCACAGCCTCAGATGTCTTCATTTCAGACTTGTAGTCTTCAACTACCACTGACTGAAGTGACATCATTTCAGGCAATTTGTCAGACTTTGCACAGCTCCCCGTGCAAAAGGTTTTACGCATCTTTTCACACATCCTCTTGACAGATAAGCTAAGTAACTTAATCTTATAAAAACATGTATTGGTATATAGTGAAATTCTTTTTGTATCGTCAGGAATGGTTGGCTCCATGTGGACAAACTAGAGTGGCCCAGTGAGAATATGATCAGATTGTGAATTAAACATTTTAAATAGGCTGTCAGAATATGTTTTGTTAGGCTGAATATATCAAAATTCACATATTAGGCATGTGCTTAGAAGATAAATGTAACTGATAACTTTGCAGCCATGGCAGAGGTGAAGAAAGACCTGATGCAGCACTAGACAGGTTGCATGTGTACTCTCCAAACTCACGTGATGTTCATTTTAAATGTTGCTGTCACTTAAGTTTAACTCTGAGAAGGAGAATCAGACCAAGATCAAATCTCTCCTTTGTATTTCGTGCTGTGATTTTGTTTGTGAAGTTGTCTGCCTAGGGATTCAGATGACAGACAAGTCTTGTTGTCTTGGTCTGCTGAACATGACACCTGTATGGCTGAATGCATCTGCATGGAGGTTATATCTCTCCATCCCTCGCTCTCCCTGTCTCTCTTTCTGCTGCTGTCACTGGCCATCAGTCTTTTGTTGTAGAGACGATCATGGCCGCCATCAAAGAAGCCAGATGAAAGGAGGTCTCTATCCTCACCTCTGTCCATCTCTCCTCACCCCTCTCTCTTTTTGTCTCTCCCTCTCCCTGTGATTTCACAACCCTCCCCTCATCTGAACAATGAACAGAGCCAGCCACCTGTTCCTACAAACCATAGTTTTTACCATACCAACTCATTTCCAGATGTTGGTGATTAAATTTTGTTTATGTTATTTGGGGATTATTATTTGAATATACATTTATTTTAGTTTAGTTATATGTACTCAAGTGATTCTTTGGGTTTTGAACTGTTAGTCGTACAAAACAACCACTTCAGTAGATGGATACAGTAAACCATGTCAAAATCAAATCAAAATTATCTGCAGTTTAATCAGTAATAACAATAATAAACAGTTGTGGCCCTTACCTCATGCCTTATAAAATTTTTTAAATATATATTTAGGAGTAAAAGGACCTTTTACACATGAAGCATTTTCAGTCCAGAAAATCACAATCTTATACTTGTTGTAAGTTACCAACTTGTACTTACTTTAATCTTGCACTTATTATCTGAAGTATGTCTTTCTGTGTCTTTGCCTCTCCCCACAGGCACACACACACACACACACACACACACTCATGTGCCGACATACATACATTCTCATGCATATATCTATGGTGATTTATGAGGTATACTGCTCTAGGTTCATAAAAGCCATGATTTCTCATAAAATGTCAGTGACGGTGGTTAATATGACACGTGGAAGGTGTGCGTGTGTGCGTGCACCCAGTGTAGCAGCAAAAACCTGGCAGTCATGTAAAATATTGATATTCTATGTGTAAATGTCAGAATGAGAGACTGCGTGTAGTAGCACTAGGCTCCATGGTTTTTGGAGTCGACTCTACCTTTAGTTTTCTGAGTAAAATTATACCAGCTTCTCTCTGTGTGTCTTTGCTTCCCTCAGGATGCTGCTGGAGAAGAGCTCAGGAGGGAGGCTGGTCTTTTCTGTGACAGTGTCCGAGCAGGCGGTCACCCTACACTACATTCAATCCAGAAGTCAGACTTCTCTAACTGTCCGCTTTAGAACCGAGGGCAGGCTTGTACTAGAGAGATGGACACACCTTGTTTTGCAGGTAAGAAATCTTAAGAGTTTGGAGATCCCCCATGGTGGCATGAAAGACAGCTGCCCCGATAAACATATCATTATGAGAGGCACATGATTATAAGCATGGATGTTTATGTGCGTCCAAAAGTGCATTTTCACACATGAAATTCAGTCACTCTACCCTAGAGGCACCATTAGGTTTGTGTTTAACTGTTGTAATAAGGGTTGTGAAAGTGGTATAGTCTTTTTTTTTTATCACAGACATATTGCCTCTCAAGCTTTTTCTGTCTGTTCTTCTCTTTCGTTCTCTGTCCATCTTTTTCTCTTTCTCTCAGCAAGCAAGTGGTAATTACACTGGCAAACATCTGCCTTGGCACAGCTGCTGGGGCCAGGGGCAGGCACACACACACACACACACACACACACACACACACACACACACACACACACACACACACACTCACACACACACATTACATCAGACAGACATACACAGACTGTGCCTCATACTTTCAACACAATATTTCAAAGGTGGTATGCCCTGTCTGGAAAACTAACTGCAAACCCCCAGTAACTCTGAATTTTACTTATTGTGTTTATTTATTTATTTTTTCTGTGGTTCACTTTGTGAAGCTCTGAAATCAATGTTTTGCTTATGTCAGGTTGTTAAATTGGTTCTTTGGCCTTTTCAGATCTTTGTGGATAATGTAGTTATTTATTATCTTGGATGGTACATTTAGTTTCAGTATCAGAGTATGTCAGAATCTTTCTTTCATAGTTGTGGATTAGTGATATTAGATTATTTTACAGCTAAACACTGCACCCGCACCAGAAAACAGGGAAGATAATCTTGAGATTTACCATTATCACACAGATCTGTGGAAGCTGATAATTTTTGTTAGTGGTGTATATAACATATGTATTTATTCCACCTCTTAGGTGTTATCTGTCTTGCCTTTTCTTCCCTCACCACCAGTTGACCTAAGTGGTACATCAACTAGAAATTTTAGAAGGCATCAGAAGCTAGAAATATAAGGCCATCATGGACAAAAAGGGCTTTCATTTGCTCTGATCATTCTAAAATGGCAGCTAGTGAACTGGAGAGAGTCTTGTGGCCCCAAATGAATCCCTGTTTGTGTGTGTGTCTGTGTGCATGTGTTTTTGGTCTGTTGAAGAGTATCATTTTACAGATTACTCCACTGGACAATCTCTTTCTTTCAGCATCTACCTGAATAACACCAAGGCAACAAGGGGAGAAAACATGGTCAGCATGACGAGCTTTATCACTATAAGTGCCTGTAACTTAAATAGTCTGAGTGTTTACTTTTTATCTGTTTAATATTTGGGCCCCATATTTTTGTTAGACATGGCATGGATATTGATAGGCATATTTACAGTCTACCTTTGCTACTACATTTCACATAATGCTACAACTTTCATGTGGTAAATTAGAAAAAAGTAAAAACCAACAAAACTGTTGCATATGTCTAATATGTATAATATACAGTAGTGTTGGTGTTGAGCAGCTGTTTATGAAAACATAGAATTTCTAACAGGTTTTATGGAGAACATCCCCCAAAATGCTGGATAGTGCAGTACTGTGTACAGCATGCCACTCCCTCTTAAACCTCAACTTGTCACTTTTACATTTCTTTTGTTAGATATACTAAATGGGATACCACTTGTTGTTAAGCCTTAGATGTTTTGGTAGGCATATATTTGAAGTGTGAAGAGAGCCACGCTAGCTGTTTCCCCCCGCTTCCAGTTTTTATGCTAAGCTAAGCTAATCACCTCTAGCAGTGGCTCCATACTTAATATGAGCTGCTTATATGAGCAAATTTCCCAAGCTGTCAAACCAAGATAAGACAGGAAAATATTAGTAAAGCAAAAAAAACTATCTAAAAAATTTTTGAGAAATTGGCTTTCCTCAAATTATAATCTGTTGCAAACAAATTACCTTTTCAATAATCAATTTTTCTTGGTATTATGAAGCTATTTTTCTTTTCCTGTTCCATAATTATACAATTCTAAGTAATATTTCAGATTAGGTTTTTCATTGTTAAACTTACTCACTCATGTTTTTCAAACAACTAAATTATATATGGTTGTAAAAATAAGAATTAAAATACAAAATACAGCAAAATAAAAGGCTGTGCTATATATCAACAGCAGTTTGATTGAAAGTGTGATTCATTGCTAGAGGGGTAAGCCAGCAAAGAGGAGGTTATACATGCTGACCAGTACTTCAGTACTTAAAAGGAAAATTACTGTACCTATCCAGAAAATCTAACTTGACAGTTTAGTTTACAGGGTAGCTGATTGGTGTTGATGCCTGGTACAGTAATTTGGCAGTCCAACGTGTCGTTGGCTAAATGTAGTGTTGCTGATGGCTCAATTGCTAGTTAGTGTGTGTGTGTGTATCTGTACAGTATGTAGTACAGTATGTATGCCCTGTGGGGATCATCATTTTATATATGTTTATGTACAGTATCTATGTGTGTTGTTCATGGAAAAAGGCTTGTAGGCACTGCGTTGGTGTGGCTTGGAGGCGTTTTGAAACTTCTGTGTGCGTTTGTGCATTCTTGTGAATCAGTCTGTCTTTTGTTTAATGGTATTGTGATGTGATCTGCTTTGACCATTTAGAAGAATAATATAATCATCCATGACACTCAAACACCATTTGCACAATCCCACTCTCATGCATGCACACACAGTTATGTACTCAGACACAGACACAGACACACAGTTCAGCAGTAATTTGTAGCAGTCTGTCAGCCGCAATACAGACATTACCCTATGAAGGAGCTGGGTAATTTAGAAACCTTTCCTACACACATACAGTACACACACACAGACGCACACACATACACCAGTCATCTGTCGGTCTGAAAAGATCAAAACACCAAAAAAGACAGTCAAAAGGAATACGGGTTTCCAAGTGCCAGGAGCAATTCACACACACTTACACACACACATACACGCATGGTGCCAGGAGCAAGGTGCTGTAGGGATGCTGGTGCTCCCTAGGTAGTTGTCTTATCTGATTATGGTAACGATGTAGAGAATAGTGGAGGAAAAGGTAGCCTGGGGGAGGGAGGGATTGAGAGAGGAGGAGAGATGTGGGGGAAGTGAGGGACGTGGCTCAGTGAAGTTAAGTGATCCCTACGAAGTCAGTCTACTGTGCGACTCACCTTTCAGTATGTTTCTGTAGGAGTTATTGTTAAATTGTAGCTCTCATATGTAGAAAAGCATCTCTACTGCTGCTGTGGATCAAAGAGAGATGAGTACAACTGGTGTGACAATGGCTGATGATTTGTGTGTAATTAACTGGACTTGGTGGTCCTGGGTGTTTAAACCATGGTTCACAGTGGTGTGGTGTGGCAGTACATGCTGGCAAAAACAGCAGCGGTACTAAGGTGACACTCATTAAAAACAGTGAGCTGCAGTGTTGCCAGCCAAATCAGCTATTGATATCATGAAGCACGTCATAGTTGTAAAATTTCAGCTCATGACTTTGATCCCTCAGCCTCCAGACAAATAAATCCTATATCCTGTACTTTCAGCTGCTGGCAGATATCTGAGGGGAAACATTCTCATACACCTTAACAACTGTATTTTGTTTAAGTGATTATTTCACCAGCTAGCCAAAGCTGAAATTCATTATTCTGTTTGCTCATTACATCTCTGTGTCGTGAAAGCTGCAGGAGATGTGTTACATCATGCAGAAGCCTTGAAAAATATAAAGCAGTATCCCAGTGAAAAATGCTGTCAACAAGCACAAGACGCACAAGGGAGCACACAGTATGTGGTGTTGTGTCATGACAAGTATATACTGTACTTGTGTAATTGATTTAAATATACCTACAGTAATTTATGTTTCTCTGACATCAGTATTGAATTTATACCTGATTACATTTTAGAATTTTGTCTTAGTTTTACTGTCGTACTATTTTGTAACATACATTCTATTGTAGCCGCTCAACACCTTTTTAAGGTTTATGGTATCTTTCTCATATGAAATCAGTGTGATAAAATAGGGACTGACTTTGTCCTATTCAGAGATAAAGGGGAGGAGTAGAAATATTCAGACAGCTCAGCTAATTAAATCATTATCTTGTGGTTGTGACTTCATCTGACAAAATCAACATAAAATCAATGCTTAAAACTACAGGGAGTTGTTTTCTCAACTTTGCTACCACACAGCCTCCCCACCTGTGACTGAGCAGCTACAATACAGCAGGTCAACCAGCACTCATGAATGGGCTACTGTGCTAAGGTGCTAAAATCCTGAGTTTATAATAGTGACATTATCTGCTTGTTGTTTGAAGGCAAAGTGAACAAAATATACCAGGCTAGAAGTTGGAGATGTGACTGTGAGTCAAATGGGAAATGTAGAAGTATGTGTCAGAAGAGGAAGAGTGAGATAAATAGTAAAAAGAAGTGTCTTGGAAGTACAGAGAAATGAAGAGAAGTGGTGAAAAGGAATGGCAAAAGATGGAAAGAAGAGAATGGAAGAGAGTTCACAATTTAAATAGCTTTGGCGTACTATCTTTTGGAGTACCAGTGATTGACTGTGTGCCTGGAGGACCCCTAGAGGGGTCCGTCTGTTAGTGCCTGAGCAAATCAGAATTATCGGATGAGACAGTGGCAGGGACAACCAGTCACACTGGTCCCATCACGGCCCAACACAGCTGCATGAATGTTTAACACGTGCATGCACACACATACTCACACATACTCTCCACCCCTCTCTCTTCTCTTACTGTTAAACACACAGACACAGTAGCGATGAACATACTGCCTCCTCATACACACACACACACACACACACACACACACAGAAACGGCTGGTTGCTCTTTCAGAGGGGTCATACCTGTTGGTAAAGGCAGACAAAAGAGAGGAGAAACAGAACTGTTAAGATGAATAAGGGGTAAGTGGGTCAGTGTCTGAGTGTCACAGTGAGTTAAGGTCAAGTCATGATTACAAGGACATGCACACACACATCTATCTATGTATTTATTGCAGGGAGTGAACTAGTTGTTGCCATCTAATCTACAATTTGTTCTCTAGACCCTGACAGCTCATCTGTTTCACTACTCTGCTCTTATACAGTTTGGCTGCTAAAACTTCTACTGCATGCCATAATGACCTTAATGAATGTTTTCACGCACAATTACACTGGTAGACTCTGGCCTGTGTGTATGTGGATATACGGACTGGTGTGGTCCTGGCAGAAGGCTGCTATTTTGCACCAACTGATCTGATACCACCACAGTCTTTCTATCTCTTTCTTTCTTGCATAGATGCACATCCCTCATCACCCCACTCTATGAGAGACTGGTTTTGTCTGTCTTTCTCCTTCTTGCACTCTGGCCTCCTCTTCTGCTTTCTCTGTCATTTTTGCCCACCCCCCCCATCCTTTCTTTCACCTCTTCTTCTTCTTCTGTGTTGGTGTCAACTGGTCAGCATTATTTGACATGTGCCTTGATCCAGACCTGGCTTTAGCATGGCTTTACACTGCTTGAGAACTTGAGTGTCTGCTATATTGACCTTGACCTTTCGTCCATACACAGTATTTTAGGTCACTGAAAACTGACCTTCTCAGTGTTGATGGGTACACAGAGAAACCTGAATTTTTAGCTTTGATGTACCGTTGTTCGGTAGCCACTGAAACTGGTATTACGTTTCTTCCAGGCTGCTGATTGGCCTGCATGGCTTTATGGTTATGCTTATATCCTCACCTGTTGGTTTGGCTTGCCCTTTACTGTGCTTGACAGCGTGTTTTCAAATTTTCATGTTGACAGATTTTTTTTTGGAGCAAAGGAGAAAAAGCCTGTTTTAAATACCCATGTATGAGTGGACTAGGCCCAGAACATGCAAATAAATTTGTTAGGATTTGCTACTCTATGGTCAAAAGGTAAAACTGTTGCACACATACAAGGTACAACAAGACTGAGTACAACTCCTGTGCAATAACTCTAAAATGTTAAATGATTCAAAACTGTACCATCTTACAATATTCCTGTTGTTTTAAGTTACTGTGTAAGGTATGCGAAGGACACTGCATGTAGTCAGCCTCTATGGACTGTATCCAAGAAGTTCTGTTGCTTACAAAAGTGCAAGATTAAATTTTGTCACAGAGTATGAAAAGAGGCCTGATGAATATTGGCAGCATGTTCTTTGGTCAGATGAAACCAGAATAAATTAGTTTGGATCAGTTTGGTGTGGACATGGCCAGAACCACCACAGTGCAGAGTACCCATCGTGAAGCATGGAGGTGGGAGTGTGATGATATGGGGCTGCATGAGTGCAAAAGTTGTAGGGGAGGTTTGAATGCAAGTTTATATACCCAAATACTGAAATAAAAGAGGACTCCAGTGGGTTCTTTATGGACCCTTCAGTAGAGTTTAATTAGACAAACGTTTCTGTTTTTCAAATGAATTGGCTTCATTCCTCTTGGTCTTTGGTGAAAACAAATACAGTTGTATTAAATTGACAGTATTTGTTTACTCAGTTTTGTTGTATACTGTGTGCAGAGTCACTGCACTCTGTCCCAGACACATACACCCGATGCATCTCTCTGTGTCCCACCCAGAGTGACAGGGACAGATTGTGAGACAGACTGAAGGTGACTGTGTGCGTGTTTGTGTGTGTTTATGCATGTGCATACACTATGTGTACATGCATGGAGGCACTTTTGTGCATGCTTCTATACGCTGTATGTGTGCGTTTGCGTGTATGTGTGTGCACTGAAGACAGTATATTTATGTGTGTATGTGTGATTGTGTGCATGTGTGTGAAGGTTAGGCAAGGTTGTTACGTAGGGGTGAAGCGGACACCTCTATGGTAGCCCTCTGCCCGCTGGCACAGAAGGCGAAAGGGCACAAGACTGGCATCAATTACATAGTGAGGGAGGGGGAGAGAGAAAGGTGTGTGTGTATGTGCGGTGGGGTTTGAGATTTTCTTTAAATTCATTAATTTATTTATTTTACATGAGTATTTTATGGGAGTGTGCGGTGCAGTCCAACCTAACAGTGAGAGCAAGGCACTAACACAGCCAGGGTTAGGAGTATCATTCCCACCAGAGCTTTGAGATATGAGAGCTAAAAATGTATGCAGCAAGGGTGCTGCAAGGTGCTTTGGATAAAAGGATCCGCCAAAGAGCATATGTTATGTTAACCTGCCCTTTCTAGAAATATCCACACTAAAGAAGAAGTTGCATGACATAGGTTACTAACCTAATTAAGAGACTTAAAATAACCTAAAATAACCTGAATATTATTCTAAAAAAGAAATGCTCAACAGAGGATATCAAACAAATGGTCCTGTCTGATGCTAGAGTCTGAAGCTGACTATGAACTGAGATCAGACCTGACTGAACCCAACTGATACTGCAAAATTTTTGAAACAATCCTGTATTGGCATCTGATTATTTTGCTTTGCTTTATTCTGTCATTTGTTGATTTTATCCAGTTCATTCTCTACTTCATTATACACTGATACTGACATTTTTCACTGGATAAGATTTCTGCCACATTGTGACATAAAGTCTCTTTGTGAATGTCATTGATAACATTCAGTGTTTCTGCCAACATTTAAGAGAGCACTGGTATCAGATTGGTACTCGATGATACCCAAAGGTGCCAGAATTAGAGGAGGGAGAGAAAAGCTTGGATTGGAAGTTGGAATGTATTGATTAATTAGATATAATAAATAATAAATAACATTTGAAAATATCCAAACTTGAACCTGACTCAGGCAATCAAGCAATAACATGTCTAAAACCCAACTCAAAACTTGATACTGTGTCAGGATCCGTCAGGAAGCACAGCTCCACCTGGTACATCCTGTCTTTTGCAGTGGGATACTGTATGTGCTTCTCCTCCCTTATATGCTCTCATGAATGTCTCTCTTTGCTTTCTGCACAGAGAGAAAAAGTCTTAGAGACTTATGGTCTTTATTAAAAGGTTGGTATGTCACCTTATATATGTCCCCTCTCTCTCTTTTCCTCTCTTTATCTTTCCTCTCTGCTTTTTTTTCCTGAGGATGATTTTCTCTTCCTCCCTTTCTCTCTCTCTCTCTCTCTCTACCTCATCTATCTCTCACTCTCTCCCCCTTTCATTGTCTCTCCCCCTCCACCTTCTTTGTCCTTCCCTCTTTCCCTCTCATTTTCCTTACACACACACACACACACACACACACACACTCTCTCTCTCTCTCTCTCTCTCTCTCTCTCTCTCTCCCTCTCCATCTCCCTGGGGACAATTTTCTTTTCTTAAATAAACTGTCATAGCTAGTGTTAAAATATGGGCCTTACACGAGGTGAGCGCGGCAAGGCAAAGGCATGGGGCCCTGGGCTGGTATAAAACATGGATAATATGCTGTGAGAGGTAATTGTATCTTTTAGCGCTGAGATGAGTAGAACAAATGTGTCTCCTCTCCACCCCCACCCCCCCTTTCTCTCTCTCCCTTCCTTTTCCTCCTCTCTTCCTCTTCCTATCTCTTCCTTTACACACTGCAGCCGTACTAATATGATAGTGAGAATATTGGCTGTACATCAGAGCTGCTAACAGTTCATAGTGGGTAAGGGCAAGCATGGGGGGGACACGACTAAAGATGGTGGGAGAGGCTCAGAGGGTGAATAACAAGGAGAGGCAGTGTGATAGCAGGAGAGAGAGAGTGAGAGAAAGAGAGAAGGAAAGGTGACAAAGAGCCTGGAGATGCAAAAGTGGAGAGCTGGTGGATGCATTTAGTGACATTACACATTTTGATTTCACTCACTTCACATGTGGAGGCCAGGAGTATCTGGGAATATCCAGCAACCTGTTTCCCAAAATCATCTTAAGGATAAGATGACCAAAGACAGTTCTCAACATGCACAGTGTGCTCAGTTGAGCTTCTGGTAATCATTTTGATGTGTGTGACGGCTCTTGGGAGTTCTTGCTTCTGCAGAATCACAGTCAAAGTGACTGTGCACCAAGGGTGATGTAAACAGATAACATTGCATTGGAAAACCATTTTGACTTTTTCTTCTTTTCCTCTTCCCTTCATCACCTCTCTACGTTTCTTGTCCTGTCCCTGCTTCTCTTCCGCTCCATGTTTTTTCTCTGATCCTTTCCACTTAATATTTTTCAGATGATTTTGTTCCATATCACCCTCTTGCTTGTTTGAGTTTTGAGAGGGCCTAGTTTGACTTAAACTAACATTGGCTATGTTTTTATGGCTTATTCTGCAGAATGATCCAAAGCTCTATAAATACCCAGATTGCTTTCAATTCCACTGACGTGACTGAATAATATTCTTAAAAGACATCTTACTGTGGAGCAACAACCATTCACTGACTGTAGATTTTACCCCATTTATCTTTCCTTCAGCTCCCTCTCATTCTTTTCCCAGTCCCTATCCTATGTCTTCTCACATTTCTTTTATCTCACAGTTGATAGTTGAGAAACTGGGGATGTTGTGGTTATTTGTTATGCGTCTTAACCTCTTGGTCTCCAGAACATATTCACTGCTCCATCCCCAATGATCATAATTTCTTACCCTAAATATTCTGAATGTCTCCGTTCTTCCTTCCTCAGTGACATCACCTCTGTCTTTCTCTCCTTGTATCCTTCCCAAAATATCTTGCTTTCTATGTCACAGTCTTTCCCACGTATCCTGATTTTCCTCTGTCAACACACTTTCTCTCATCCAACAAGCTCTACACTGCACCCTCCATTCATTGTGTCTCTCTTTATTTCTCTTGCTCTCTCCTCTCTCTCTCATTTTCTACATCTTTTTTCCCCCTCATTGACAGCTTTACTAGCTGTGGAATGAGGTGTGTTATCAGTGAGTGGCATGTCAGTCAGTCACAGGGCAATACAGCCCAAAACGGAGGCGCTGGGTGGAGAGAGCTTGGCGAGGCTGGATGTGTGGGGGTCAGAGACAGGGAGTCAGGGATTAGAGGAGGAGGTAGGTGAGGAAGAGCAGACGAGCACGAGAGGAGCAACACAAGAGGTCAAGGTCTGAAAAAAGAAAACAAAAGCTGGGTGAGTGGAGGTCAAGAGAGAATGGTGAGAATATGAAGAGAGGAAGTAGCAGAATAGTTACTGAGTATATGGTTTTAGAGAAGAGGGTGTTAGAAGAGAAGCAGAGGGACAAGAAAGTGATGAAAAGTTATGTCAGGTTAATATTATTGATGCATGCCAAAATGTTTCAATAAGGAAAAACTTTCCCCATGAATGCAACAGAACAGGGGATCCCCTCTTCTGTTGCTTAAGTGCCCCATGTATAAAGTAGACAGAAAAGGGAGCGATTGCCGAAAGAGAAACATGGGACACAAGCAAGGAGATAGGAATTGATTTAAGAAAGTACCCAACTATGGGGAGGATAAGAGAGAAACAAGAAACAAGAAGGGATAAAGGACTGAGTGGAAGAGTTAATGGATGAAGGAGGTGGGTTGACAGAGGAGGGGAGTTCATGAGAGGGAGGTGAAGAGGGGAGGTGAGGCGGGATCTTCCCTGATAAAGGTCAAACCGGGACAGAGGAGTGAGTGTAAACTGGTGTCTTCTTTAGGAAAGTGAAAAAAGGACATCTCCTCCTCCTGTCAATCATAATTTTTAACTGCATTCACACACAGACACACGTACACGTACCCAGCAATAAGCTGCTGCACAGAGATTTCCACTTCTTTAGCTTTAATAGAAATAATCAGACAGCGGTAAAATATGTATCCAGGAGTGGTTTGCAGTATTAGACATCTTTAAGGTCCCTTTAATTTATTTTGACCTCAAGCTGTCACCTCTGAGGTTCTTAAATCAGCAGCCCTGTTCCACCTTTAAATAAAATGTTACTTTTAAGCCTTACACTGTGTGCAACACGTCAGATGTTTGGATAATAAAATATTTATTCAAGTGAATTGCTTCTGAATTGGAAATGCTGTGGTATGAAACTGCATTATGACAGCTGTCTGTCTGAGAAGCCCAGCGCTCACAACAAGCCCCAGCCTATCTAAATTTGATTATGACAGTAATATTATGATATTATATTAATATTGTATACATAATATTCGCTTTCACTCATTTCACTAATTCACTCAAGTTTTTGAAGTAAGGCCTTGCAGGATCTGACAACCAAGCATGAATTTGCTGAGAGTTGAACATTAAAGTGACACAGACGTGCATTTTCTGCTTAGATGGGTGTTAGAAGTTGGCAGAAAGTTATACAGGTAAAGTAATCTCTTGAATCGTTACTGTGGTAAAGTGTAGCTCAGTGAGCGGTTGGATCGAGTTCATGGAAAATGACCCAGGTTGTTAGGAAATGTCACTGCAGCCCATAGATACCTATTTCCTCTCCTCACGTCTTTTCATCTGTTTGTTAGCTATGTAGCCCTCATATGTAGAAACAGTCCCACATTTGAAAAAAGAGAGGATACATATTTTAAGTAAATCATCTGCACAAATTTGTTTTGAGACAGACATGTGAGGTGTTAAAGATTTTAAAATACAGATGATTCTTTTCACTTCTTTTCACAAAATATTTTTCATCTGCAAATCGTGAGGAATAACTAAAAGGACAGTTGTTTTTGAGTTCCATGGTGGTTACAAGAATCAGAGCACAATATTATTTTACACATCACAGTGTATTATTATCCATATTTTCTTCACCTCTCTTACCTTCGTGGCCCACAGCTACAAAGTGAGCTTAGAAGAAACACTGCTGTCCAGACTCTGTACTGAGCCATGGCTTGGCAGGAGTGTGAAAATCGAGAAGAGCTTTAGTCAAAATGCCAGCCTACAGATCACTAAAAGCTTTCCACTCAGGGTTTTTCTGGGGCTTTTAGAGAGGCTTAGGTGGTAACATTGCCAGTGGGGTGAGTTTTGCACAGGGGACAAGGTGCTTCAAATTCCCTAAGAGCACAGAAACCTTTAGAAACAAAGTTGTACGTAATTATTTAATAAGAAAAGGAAAATAACGAAACCTTTCTTTCCTTTGATATAAAATATGGTGTGTTTCATTTGATGGCCTTGTCAAACACCTGCAGCATAATATGATATCATGTGAATATATTTAAGAACTGTTAGTGCCTGTTGTTAGTTTTAACGTGAGTCATGGCTTTGCCAGACTGTTACAGGAGAAAACATTTTAACCGTAGGCAACCAGGCCAGATGCTAATGGAGCCATGAATGGTGGCAGGGACCACAGGTGGTGCAAGGGTTAAGATTCAATATCCAAGCTGGCCCAAGAGTGAACCCTGCTGAACCCATCTCTCCTTCCAGTTTCAGCTTTAATCTGAATGTGATGGAGAGTTTGAGTTTACAGGAAAGAAGGGCATAGCAGCAGGGGAAAAAACAAACTAAGCAATAAGGAGCAAGTGTGTATCAAATTACTGAACTGTAGCTTAGGTTTGGATGATTGTGGAAGTTATTTCTTGGATGTTAAAGGAAGAATTAACTGTATCTTTTTGTGTTATGGGTGCACATTGTATATTGAAAGGTTATTTGTAGGCATGTAGATATAAATAGATTAATGCAAACACAAGGACATTCAGTCCAATTTAAAATGCCACACACTTACTGTACAGTACATACTACCTAATCGCACAATTATTAATTGTGTGAGAATATAATCATCTAGTTAGTAATCACTATTTGTGGCCTCTATTGTAGTTAAGTATATATCTGTAAATCCTTGCAATGATGTTACCTTAAAGTGCTTTAAGGCCTCACAAGATTACTTATCCTCTGTATAAACGGAAGAAGATGGGTAGCTTTTAAAGTAGTCATTTCATTTCCTCTGGACTTAGTGGACACAGTCTAAATGAGACTGGTTATCAACACTAAAGGATTCTCTGACTCCTTTCCTCTTTTTTCCCTCCGTTCTCAAAGAACTCTGAAGTTACACTGGCTAAAAGAGACAAAGAGAGGTAGAGAAAAGGGGGAGGTAAAAATACAGATGGACAGGGAAAAGGAAAAACGGAGGGAAGTGTTTTTGAAAGCTAACAAAGGGGAGTTGGCAGTGTTTCAAAAGGGCGCGTGGCGGCTAAGGAGGATGAAGCGCTTCAGGATTCATTTACATCAGGCCTGACAACTGCCTCACATCTCCCCAAGAGCCACACAGCTCTGGCTTAGAGATTCCTAAAGAGGGCTCCTCTTCTAGCTCTCTCTCTCTTACACCCGCTCTCTGACTTTTCTTTTTCTCCCTCCTGTCTCTTTTTTTTCTCTTTCCTTTTTTCACTCTCATTCTCTCCCGCACTCTCTCTTGTGCTCTCATGCGCTTGCCAGTCTTCAATCAGCCATCATGAAAGTGTCTGTCTGGGCGTCTTAACTATCCTCTGAGAGGCAGACACTTGTCTGGGCCTGCCTTCATCCCCTAAAGGCGTTTTTTGACTTGGACTTATTTCCCTCCTCACACCTTTTCAACTTCCCTAAAGAGCTGACAACAAGTGAGAGCGACAGGGCAAGATAAACATGAGGGAAAGAGACAGGAAGGAAGATGAGAGGGGGAAGTCGTCGTCTGAGAGGGAAAAGACAGCAAAGATGGTTATGAAAAAGAGGGAGCAAATGAATGCGAGGTAAGGAAACTCAAAAACAGAAAAAGGTGAAGGAATTAAATGACCTCGTGAAGAGGAGGAAGGACAAAGCAAGGAGGACCAGAGTAGAGTAGAGACGAGAGAGATGAAGAAGGAGAGGGGGACTCTAGTAAGACAGGGAGAGTCACGTTTATCAGTGGTCCCACAGTGTGTTTCCCAAAGACAGGATTTGGAGATGGGGTGAAGGGAGAGAGTGGGACAGGGCACATTAAAGTTTTTTTTTGGGTTGGGGGGGGTTCGCTCTTATGGAAGTATCTTTCTTTTTGCTCGGGTTTGATGTGAGAGAGAGCTGCTCCTGCTTTGACGGTGTTGTCTGCCGTGCAGTTTTTAATATTCATGCAGCAGATCGGGAAAGGAGAGAGGAAAAGGAGCGGAGAGGAGATTTTTGGTCAAACAGAAAGCTAATTTGCGGCTGAGGCAGTTTAGCCTGAGGCTCTTTCTGCTACTGGGGAAATGAGCTGGAAGATTAGCTGTATGTATAATTCACACACACATGGTCGCACACACACGCATGCATGGTGTGTGCATACACTTTTCGAAAAAAAGATGCACATATGCAGACAGAGCAGCTGCCACTCTCTCTGAGACGTTGTGTGTTACAACAGTAACCGGCTGCTTGGCCTCTCCTGCTGCATCTGCCCCTCAGGCAGCTCCTTTACATGTATGTGTTGTATGTTTCACTGTGGCACTGTGGTTAATCGTATCTGCTATTGAATCATGCTACTCTGAAACGGTACTCAGACATAACACAGTGATTTATTGTAGTTAATTATGATTGGGTGATATAGTGCAACAGTTAGAATTTGGTTTGGTTCCACAGAAAGCATGTACCGTTCGCTGCATAAAGCTGCTAGAGTAAATACCAAGACTTTTGTCTCTGATTTCCAGGTCCATGACAAACGTGTCAGTCTGTTCCTGGATGGGCTTGAGGAGGATGGGACACCATTCGACACACGACCTCTGTCTGCCAGACTCTTTGATACCAGCGAGGATGGTGCCATGTGGGTGGGACTCGGCTCCAATGGTAAAGATGGCCCTTGTTTTTGCTTTGTTTTATATTTTTGACCGTTTAATTAAAACTATATTAGTTTATCATTCTACAGACACTTTAATTATTAAGAAATACAGTTTTAAATTATCTTCCAAATGTATCAACATGATAAAATAAAAGTCCAGGAATCATCAGCAACAGTTACCAGTGTCTGCGCATGTCTGAAACTGCTGCATAAAACTGCAGCAGAAAAATTTTTCAAACTAGAAATTAGCTCCACCTCCACCATTCTCAACACAGACCACCGTCTGCTTTTTTCCTCCAAGTGGTGAAAAATTACCTCTTAGTTTATCATGTCTGTGTATCTTAATATGGTGTCAATGACTACTCCACCTTTATTTTCCCCCCAGCCTTTATCCCCCTTCAACTACACATCTGTGATTGATTGGTGGTGCCTGGGAGCCGTCTCAGTCAATAGGAGAGAAATTGAGAGAAAAATGATATCCGTTCATCTCCAGGGTGATAAACGAGTGTTTTTCTTCTCGTTTATCAGGCATTGATCCCTAGTTCACTGCAGGTAGCATCTGATCAGCTGAAGATCACATCAGAGGGGGTGATCAATACACACGATTGGCTCAGGGGAGAGAGAATGTGTGTGTGTGTGTGTGTGTGTAGTTGTTGAACCTGGGGCTGTGTCTGGAATTCTGATCAGTGGATTGATTATGCGAATGCTGATCAGATGTATTGATTAACAACTATGTCTGTTTTTGGAGGGGATCCCGCTAACAGAAAACTGTGTGTATGATAAGTAAAACGAGAAGCTGACAGAAGGAGAGTTTATGCCATCCACAGTTTTGAAGTAACTGATGAGGACAGCAGGAATGGTTGTATAGTAATAAGCACAGAACTATCTCTAATCAGCTGCTAATAAGAAATATTGATTTGGTGCAATGTTGTGGATTTTTCTAATCATACATAAGCTCATGTGGGAACACATCAAACCATGTTTTTGGAACTATATGGGCCGCATTTTTCAGCAATAGTTATTCAGTGTATTTACATTCTATAGTTAGAAGCCCCTCTGATTTATCTTCAGCTTGATTCTGTTATTGCACATGCTTTAATTCATTAATGTTCCTCAAAAATAATTCAACTGGCGAAACATGGGGTGGCTGTCATTGTGAAGCAGTCATAGGAAACCCAATGTATTTGTTACTGAAGTTAGTGCTGAAAGCAATCAATCATTAAAAATGCATCCACAAAACAAGACATGGTTGTTTTTGGCAGGTTTAAATGTTTACATTCTTAGCAAGGTAATATCTCCTCTTACTGTGCTCTGTTGTTATATGGAAAAGTGAAATTATATCGCAGTTGCTCATGGATTGGTGGAACAATGCCAATTAATGACTGACTCATTCATTAGAGCAAAGTTAATTTATTTTTTTAATTTTTTTGGTTGCATGGTTAACGGATACACCAGTAGCTCTAATGTGGGTTTTTGTATTGTAAGACGTTTAGATAAAAGTGCTAAGTAAATGCACTCTATTTACCAGTTACCATCTCTGACAAAACTAGCTGCTTAAGGGGTGTTTACTGCCTGTATCCCAGGCCCTGTAGTACTTAACTACAGTCACTGTTATCAAACTCTCACGAGTGTCGCCAAATTAACCAGGACTGAAATCTGGATTACAATATAGCAATATCAGAAAAATAATAAAATTATCAATCAAATATTGAGAGTTGTGACAGGGCCAGTGAGGAACAAAGGAAAGAAATTAGACAAAAATCACACGTAACTTCTAGTTGCCTGTATTAACTGTCATCATTTCTAAAAACATAAAAACAAAGAAGAAAGAACTGGGAGAGATGGATGACAGAATCCGAAACACAGAGAGAAAAGACAGAGACCTACACAGAGAAGAGAGAATTAAGGCTTATACCTTGCATCATCCCAGTAACAATAGAGAGAGTGCTTTTCAGAGGAAGGCATAATCCCATTTCCACACGCTAAAGAAATCCTGAGCCAAAGCCTAAGGCTGCACAACCACACACTGTTCTAACACACTTACATCCCATAACACTCTCTCGCTCACGCTCTGTTTTACACACTCATAAACCCCCAACACACACACTGCAGTTGGCCCAAACATGGCAAAGCCTCTCTCAAATGCAAATACACACATAGTAGCACACACTTATACTCGCTCTTTCTCTAAAGTGAGGATGTTTTTTTTGGAATACGCACAGGAAAGCCTCAAACACACATGCACACACTTTCACAGACAAAGCTAGACATGGCATGGGTTCTGTCGATGCTCAGAGACGTTATCCGTTTTCTAAGAGTTGTTGTCAAACTAGACAGAAGTTTGTTGGACACTAAAAGACTCTCTTTGGACCAGCATCATTGTCTTTGTGGGTCTCTTACATGGGTCTCTATCCAACATTGTCACGTATGTATGGTCATCTGAGGAGATGTGTTGGGGCCTTGCCTGTGTTTATTATGTGTTTGATGGTGTTTGTTGTGTGTAATCCAGAGTCCATGTGTGTATCTGGACATTGTGATCATATGTTTAAGATATTCCAGTGTATGTTTGCTTGATAAACAAACTTTGGCATCTAGGCATATTTAATATATGTGGCATCTCTGGTCCATCTTTCCCATAGTTTAGCTAAAATTATTTCAATTTGTCCAGACTAAGACAGTCTTGGACATGAAGCTTTCTACAATAATGAATCAGATCAGTTAAAAACAGTGAATCCTATAAAACACAGTTTTCCTCAGGAGAGAAAATGGGTGAAGCAAGAGCGTAATTCCTGGTTATCCTTAGACAGGCCTGTTTTGGCCCTGGCCTCAAACCTAGCTAATTATTTTGCCTTTATAAGTCTTGTTACTCTCTCTTAGCTACAAATGGAGACTGTGGCAGATCCTGTTTGGCTTTGTTTCCTGAACTTGGCCATTTTAAGCAGCTGTAGGCAGCCTCACTTAGCTGATATCAAGAAACTGATAAGATAATCTACTAAATACTGTGAAATCCTCTCACTCACTTCCTTCAGTACGAACCCATTAACACCTTCTTTTCTCCTCTCTTTTCATCTCTCCAGGCTCTAATCAGTTCATTGGGCGAATGCAGGACTTTAGATTTTATCCTGCCACTCTGACCAACAGGTGAGTTAGATAGAGCGAGGCAGGGAGACAGCTAACGAGCAGCTATCTGCAGAGAGGGAGGGAGGAAAAAGACCATATGAAGTTAGTGTTGTGAAAGAAGAGGTTAGATGGAGAAGGAGGGCAGCCATGATTTGCACAAGCAAAGGAGGGGAAGTCACAGCTCTAGATAGATTGATTAAAGGTAGAAAGGGATAAAAAATGAGAAGAAATAGACAGAGATACTGTATAGATTAAAGCAACAAGGGAAGAAGAGCAGTATGGAGTGATAAAAGGAAAGATGGCTAGAGGAAGGAAGGGTAATCGTTGCATCTTAAGATCCATACTGCTTCCAGAGGATTTTCCTGAGAATTCAATACAAGGCAATTAGTGTTTTGCTTACCAGTGATGTAGTGCACACAGTGAGGACTTGGAACTTACAAGTTTGTCTCATCAAGATTGGGGTGAGACAAAATGAGGGATCGAGTTTTCAAATTACACCGTTGATTTTCCACTTTGTGCTAAATGTTCAGTCAAAAGCGCCTCAACAGGTGATTTGAGATTTTATCTCAAAATTGATGCTGTTTGCTGTTTTTTTTTTTTCCAGCCTCACTATCACTGCACAACTTAGATGGTATTAACAGTCACTACCCCACATTTTGGGAATTCCTGTAGTAATTTGGCCCTGTTTTCATCCCAGTATTTTATGCATAGGATTACAATTTGCTCCACTGTTGTATACAGTTTTATATACTCTGTAATATTGTTTCTTGTTTTAACAGGGAAATAGTGGAGGTGTACTCAGGAGTTCTGCCTGAGCTCCATGTCCAGTCAGAGTGTCGCTGTCCTCCCAGTCACCCCAGAGTACACCCTTTGGTTGAGAGGTAGAGTATCACAACCTCTCATGTATGAACTGGTGACTGAATATTTTAATTTGAACATCAAGTCCTCTGCACAGCTCAACAAAGATTTAAAAAAAACAAAAAAAAACAAAACTACATCTATTTATTTTTGATGAGTGTGCATATAGGTCTGTTTAAAGCTTCACCCTACACAGTGTTTATGGAAGCCTCAAGTGTTAAGTGAAAACAAGTATTAGCTCAGTTGTTTTTAATATAACTGGTACTGTCGTGCAACTAAAAGCTGTCACTGTTTACAGATACTGCATTCCCAATGCTGTTGAGGACACCACCAATGACAGAGTCTTAAGACTGAACCTAAACGCTCATGCACTCAGTTATGTCAATGATCAGGACATGGGCACCACATGGCTATCTAAGATCATGACCACACAGGAACTGGATGAAGGAGTCACTATTACAGTGGATTTGGCTAATGGACAATATCAGGTAACTCATCTAACATCACCCACTCAATATTTACTCTCAAGATTCAAATGTGGATGCCTAAGCAGCAGTCCAAATTTGTTGGACACCAAATTGCAGCCAGTATCGACAATGGGTTGATAGTTTTCCTATGATGATCATATAGTTATTGTACAGTTACTAAAGAAAACCCTTTTCATCCTTTTATGTCAACACAAGGCAGTATTAGATGCAGATGAAACCCAGGTATGGGTTGTGAGTCAATGTCAGATAATACGTGTTGATCCAGTCAGATCAACAACAGATGTGAGTCATTCATGGTCATTGCTTCATCTAAAAGGTCATTTGTTGTTAGATACTTAGAGTTGGACAGTTAACTAAATTCTGTCGTTATGTAGTGTACAGTTGAAATTGTACAATACAAATGCTGTACTGTATCTATCTGCTTGCACCTGTGTGTGCTGGACAGTAGTTTCATCCTCTTTCTAAGTGCTGCAGTGACAGACAGGGGGCACAGAGACAGAGAGAGAGAGAGGGAGATATTGCTGGATTTGGGTGTTTTCAACACTGGGGTTGTCAAAAGACTCATCCCTCTTCTCTCTGAAGTGTGTATGTGAGTGTGGGCAGGATTTTGGGAGCTGTCCTGACGTGGTCGCTCAACTCAAGTCCCCAGATAAAAGACACTTTCTGAAGTTCGGGGATGTATGTGTGCTAGCGTGCGTGTGTGGGGGTTTGTGCAGTGGTGGTGGCTTAATGCGCTCCCTGCTGTGTAACCCACTGTCCCAGCCCACACTGTAGTGGGGCAGATAACACTTAACACACACATACCCACACCTACACACAGACATGCATATGGTTTAGTGGGAAATGACTTGTGTGTGTGTTTGTGTAAATATGTGTTGGGTGAGGACCGACTATTTTCAGCAAATACTAATTTTGGGTTGTCCATACAAGAAACAGGAAGACAAGGAATTATTTACAAGCAAATGTATCAAGACACAACTGATCAGTTTGTTTAAATATTTTATCTAAACCATTTAAATAAAAAGCAGAAAATTTGTAGCCCCTCATAGTTTAATGAGGCACTTACTATTGTCTTGAATATTACTACAGAGGTGAATAAATGTCTGACACTGTGTCTACAAATTCTTAACATCTAAAGCATCACCATAGTAGGATTTATTGCACGCCTGTTTTTCATTGTACAGATGAACCTTTAATTACCCTCTCCTTTCCAGGTATTCTATGTCATACTTCAGTTTGGCGGCCTCTTGCCTGAATCTGTTCTGATCCAAAGACGGAGGCTTGACCTCACAAAGCTTGAGAATGGAACCACCACAGAACAGCCCTGGTTAGACTGGCAGTATATGGCCAGAAACTGCAGTGTGTTTGGAATGCAGAACAACGGGCCTTTACCGAGACCAGACTCGGTCAACTGTCTGCAGCTGCCCAGGTAGGAGTGAAGTGTCATTGAATATATTAATACTGACTATACGCTGAAAATATGATATATATTTATTATGTACTGGCATGCTGAAGCACTAAAAAAAAAAAAATAAATAAATAAATAAAACACTCACGGGTTAACATTCACACAAGTTGATCCTTCGTGGTTTGAAAATGTTCACTGGTCTCATAAAACCCTTTGGAGATCAGCTTGGTTATTTTAGTCATCAACAGGACAGTAGCACAGTAGAATACTGGGGGAAATGGGAAGGGCAAATACTTACTTGCTGGATAGTCAGTGCTGTTGTGAAAATTTGAAATAAGTTTTTGTGTGTTACTGTGTCATCAGTCAGATAAAGATAAAGATGTCTCTGGCCACAGATTGAGCGTCCCATTTGAAACTGCCTCATCTATATGAGGGAAAACCTGAAAATAAACTCCTCAGTGTGGGGCATTCTGCCCAGAGCAGGACCACATGTTTCTCACTGTATGATATTGGGTGGTCATGGCCTCTCCAATGCAAAGGAGATTACACAGAATATTACTGGCAAGACTAAATAAAGAAGTATATGAACACACAAGTGCATTTAAACTGCATGTTTAGGCACATGCACGTTTGTGTGTGTGTTAGTGTATGTACTGAAATATGCAAGAAATCAAAGGAAATCAAACATATACTGATCACACACACACACACATATAGTGAACACTCACACGCACACACACACACACACACACACTGACACACTGGCACTCTCACAGTGACTAGATTTATAAAGCTAACCACCTACAGCGTTGCCTTGGCACATGACTGTGTAACAGGCGATTGGCACTAGATAGAGAAATGGATTTGGAACGTAGTCTAACATACACACACAATCTTACAAACCTTGGCATAGCTGCTTGTATCGAGGCCTTGGTTGGCACTAGATACAACAGGTATGAATAGATCACAGATTATGTAGTCACTGCTTATTTTTCACTTGACTGACAAATGACATTACTTACAACCTTTCCTGGCACAGTTATACGTATTAGTTAAATTGGCATGAGAGCAATTGAACCTCACATTGGCAACATAATAACACACTCTGTGACATTAGTGGTTGATAATTATATCAAAAAGAGCACTGTCTTTGATCTTGCGAGATTTATGGGTTTTTTAATCTTGCAAAATTCATTTAATCCTGCAAGAGACATTGCTTTCTCTGGGCCCGTGGGAGTGTCTGGCAAGATAAATTCAAGAACGCCTCAGTCATTTCAGGTGTTTTCATAGCAGTCAATTACAGCTCTGCTCCAGGAGTGCTGTTAGTGATCCATTCACATCCTTTTTACATGTAAACAGGTAATTTTAGTAGGCAATAGAGAGCAGCACACATGCCGTCTGCAATATTTTTAATGGTGAAAAATCCAGTTAGATTGACTTCTGTTTTATTTCTTGCACTGCTCAACAGCACAGAACTAAACAGTTTGCCACTCTCAAGTTTAACCAGCTAATTGATGATATGTCATTAACACATCACAGGAAATGTCAAGGGGCAGCAGCTGTCTATATATATGTGCAGCTGGTTACAAACCAGAAAAAAGTTTCAGTAGTTAACAGCAATTTAAACACATACATAGTTCCATTAATTCATAGCCAAAATATTATTTTGTGGACACATACACATATGTACATTATGTTTGCAACAACATGTGTGATAGTGTGTACACTGTTTATTATATGTCAAAAGTCAGACTAACATAAACACACACACATACATGCACAAGAAAAGTGGTCTGAATAAGTCTTTTAGCATTACCTGAAGACAAAGAGGAGGAAGCTTCTATGGGGAGAAAGAGGAAGAAAGAAAGTGAGGAACGAGCCTGTAGAGGTGAAGACATAAGTGGTTGTTGTCTTTTACATGTACTGTAATATGTGCTGCACTTTATCCTGACCAGCAGTGGACTTTTGAGGCTTATTGTTAATCAGTATTTGGTAATTTAAAAAAATATAAAAAATCCTTTCTCGTTTTTTGTTCCTGTTCAGTTGTTTTAAAGTGTGTTTATGTTCCCTGTGTTCCAGCGATGTGTCCTTCTCAGGCGGTAACATCACGTTCAGCCTGCTGACCCCACAGCCAAACCTGAGGCCAGGCTACAATGACTTCTACAACACTCCTGCACTTCAGAAAATGGTACATGCCACGCAGGTCAGGATACACCTGAGTGGACAGTACCACACCAGAGCAGCTGGGGTGAACCAGCGACACAGATATTACACCATCAATGAGATCACCATCAGTGGCAGGTGAGGAGTTACAGACATTTCCCCAGAGATCCACTGTAAGTATCTTAGCTGTTTCTCAAAGTTGATGGTAGTGTTTGAGTTGTTGTCAAGATAAATGAATTCATCAAGATATGTAATTCTATGGTATGTCTTAAAGAACTTAAACTGTACATCAAGAAGTCAGAAGACAATCGAATTGTCATATCTCAAATACAGCTTTTCTATCTTAATGTGCAGGTTTGTTGTATTTAATACTTAAATTAATTAATTACATAGATGTCTAAGTTCATGGTTTCAGTAATTAATGTTGAGGAACCAACCCATGTGGCATAATCCCAGTTTTGGTGGTTAACAGTCACTCCTGCCACTTGGCAAAATTTTATTTAAGCTACATAATTTGCTGAAAGATGCAGTTGAAGATCTTTTCAGTATTGATTTCTTGTAAATGTGTGATTATAGTTCGACATCTAGAAAAAATATTTTGACACAGACTGTTGGGTTTCAGCAGAGCTTTTTGAGAATAATTGTGAACACATCTCTTCATTAGACTGACAGAGTGAATGTTTTTTATGACTGTGGTAATTATAGGATTATGCAGGAGGCAATCATCTCTAACTCTTTCTCTCCCTCCCCCTCCCTCTAAGCTGTTTTAATTAGTAGCTTGTTACAGTGAAGTAGGAGAAACAGAGATTTAGAGCTGCTGAAATCTCATCTGTGCATTCTTCATCCCTCCTCGTCTCCCCCTTTGCTTTCATTATACTTCTATTTCTCTCTCTCTTCATTCTTTATAAAGCATGTAAATAGACATGTTGGCAAGAGAAGGTACACTGATAACTTGAGCATGTGTGTCTTTGTGTATCTTTGGACTCATGTTTGTCCTACATGTTAGAACAAAGTCTTTCCTTACTGCAGAAACATCATCTTTTTCATAAAGTAAACAGTAGTTTTTCAATCAGTAGTTTTTATGGCCTGACCACTATTAGAGTTTTAGAAAGTCTCATAACAATATGTCAGTGGTCATTTGTTTTTGTGACAAAACTGCAAATTGGCAAATATGAGTGCTGATGCCAACATACTGTATCTTGTATAACCTGTTAGTACATTGCATATATATTAGTTTTATCCTAATGATGTCACTAAAAATATTGCATTATTAGTGTGGCACATCCAGTTTAGAAGGCTGTTGTATTTAATATTGTTACCACTGGGGCCTATGTAATTATTATTTACTAGACATCATAAGAAGAACATGAAGACAGTTGAACCACGTGATTTAATAAAAAATTCCATGATGGTTTATGACATACCGTGTCATTAAGGGAGAAAAAGGCAGAAATCTACTGGCTACAGATCTCTACTACAACTTTGTCTTACCCACCAGCTTGAATTGTTGTTTCTTTTTTCCACGTTATTCATCTGTAAAAGGTTAGTCATTGTTAACTATACTCATGGCAGAGATACGCTCCATTTTTTTCTTCTGTTGCACTTTCCATGTCTGCCTTACTTTCTGTTAACTCAGTTTGAGTTTCTGTGGGTGGTGCCCATTTTTTATTGTGTTTCTATAAATTTTGAATGCATAACTTTTTGTTTGCCAAATACGTTTTTCTCTTAACTCACACTATTGCCTCTGAGGTGTACTCATAACATACTGTAGGAAACTGTGAAGTATGACTTTATTCCTTTGCATAAAGCAAGTTCATTTTTCAGTTTTACAACATTTTACCAGGGTAATAATCTGTGTAGGAGGGGGGTAAGTTACCATTTTTTCAATTTTCTTGTCACTATTTGTTGTTTTTACTTCGGTAAATCAAATTATTGCCACATCTCAATGGCAATGACACTAGGCTACCACAAAACAGGACCGCTGCACAATAGGACTTTTAATTTGATAAGAAATAGAGAAAATCTTTTCAGTACTTATATGGTTCAGATTTGATTAATCTAGCTGGCTTGTAACCGAAAGTGGCATAAAGAGAACAAGAGGTGAAAGGATACACAGAGGGAGGAATGAAAGAGAGAAAGCAACTGAATATCTGAATGAATAATTAAATGGCATATGTGTATGTGTGTGTGTGTGTGTGTGTGTGTGTGTGTGTGTGTGTGTGTGTGTGTGTGTGAGGGAGAGAGAGAGAGAGAGGGAGACAGGACTGTCTGCTACCTGTTATGTTGCTCTGATAATTCTCAGGATGGCATTTATAAATGTTGAATGGGAACTTCCTAATGGTACTACTGCTGCTCCATGTACGACAGACAAGGGGAGCAGTAAGAAGGAGGGAGTGCCTTTGTCATGTTGTTTTCTTACCCTGTTGTTGCTACATTTGTTTTGTTTTTTTTACTTGTAATAAGAAATTAGATATTTTAATCAGCAAATTTGTACAACACAATTTTGTCTCACTAATGCTTTTATCTTCCTCTCTTTCCCTTCTTCTGCCTGTGTTATCTGGGCAGATGTGAGTGTCACGGCCATGCAGACCACTGCGATACCAGTGTCACACCTTATCGCTGTCTGTGTCTGCCTGAGAGCCACACAGAGGGAAACAATGTGAGTAACATGCATGTAATCACAAAAACATTTAAAGCCAATTTGTAATTTTAAGGTATTTTATATGTGTAGTGGAGGACTCACACACACCCAGTGTCAGTGTCTTACACAGTGTGTGTTATGGAGGGTCATGTTGACTTGTGACACCTACAAGTTACACGTATTTATTTACACTGTCTTGATTTCTCTAGGTATTTCTGTTTCTATGAATATCAGTATAAGATCCAGATATTCAGCATCAGATGCCTGTATATCATGTCCAGGCATATAATCTCCCGCTTTCTCTCTCTCTCTCTCTCTCTCTCTCTCTCTCTCACTCACACACACACACACACACACACATACTGAGCACGGAGGAATCCCCCTGGGGAAAATCTCCTCATGGTCTTAATTAAGCGCTTTCCTTCTTAACGATATAGAGGGGACTTCTCTAATAAATTACACACATACACACTCAAACACATTTATCAGAACCCCTCCCCTATAAGATATTTTTTCCTTCTTTTTGTTGAGTAGAAAAGTGTTTTATTCCTCATTTGCTGAGAAATTGACTTAGTGGAGTTGACTGCAGCGCCTTTGGACGCACGCATTATGCCAGCAGTGCCAGGTGGTTCTGCTTCAAACCAGACATTTGGTTAATGGACCACTATCAGTGTGGCCAGGTTGTATGTTGTTAAAGTTGTAAATGAAATTTGTACATTCTTATTTTATTGTAACTGACAGCTAAGATCAGTCCAGGTGGTGCAGGACTCAAAGGGTTGTGAAATTTCCTATATAAAACTGAATATATGGTTTCTGCCAGAGAGACCCAAATCTTGAAGGTTTTCAATTAGATCTATTATAGGTAAATTATAATGAAACTAATAGATGTCACTTGTTTTTACATTCCTTTACTTTGTAAAATCTATTACAACCTGAGGAAGACTTGAAATGAGTTCATGTGAATCCTACGTGAACCAGCTCTTAGTGCGTGATCGTTTACAGTTGGGCTAAAATAGCTACATTATTTTCAAAAAGGTTGTATTTTTTTCTCAATCAACTTTTTCTGGTAGCAATCTAGCAATATAATGTCACAGCAATTGATCACACACTGTTGTGCTGCAGAATGTTTTTTCAGACTAATTTGATCTAAACCAACATCTCGGGAACAGCACTTTGCTTGTAACAAAGCTAATACAACCTGCCAGGTAATAGTCGGCATCATCCCAACAAAAGCCTCCAATCGGCCGGCAGTGAAAACTTCAGTGTGACTGCTCCGCCTCACTGTAGCACAGGACAGCCTGCATTATTCACTACTTATGTATCATTCATGCATTAGTGTGTGTGTGTGTATGCGTGTGTTTTAGACAGGGGCAACAGAGGACATCAGTGGTGAAGTACAGCTGTCAACCAGCAGCTGTTCAATTGCTGCTTTCCGTCAAACTTGAACAACAAACACCCTCCTACACACATGCTTGCATTTAATAGTTTTTCTCTTATGTGAACTAAAGTAAAGGAAACAGAATCGCTTACACACACGCTTATCTTTGTACACCTATTTTTATGGGGCCCGTCACTGACATAATGCACTCCCTGTCCCCTCACCCTAACCTCAACCATCACAACTAAATGCTTAACACCAGAGTCAGAGTCAAACAGCCCTTTGAAATTGTGCGGACCAGCCAAAATATCCTATAGTGCCAAGTGGTCCTTACAGTGATGGCACTGAACAAACATTTGTTGTTCCAACACACAGAGTGATCGGACATTGTGTGGTAAATGCCGGAAAAACCTTGTTACCTCCCTCTTTTCCTTTTTCCCACCATTTATATTTCTCTTTTTACACACCACTTTTCTCTTTCCTGTCTCTAGGTCCCTGTCCCACCTTCATCCTCTTCTCTTTGTCGATCACTCTCTCTCTCTCTCTCGTACTCTTTCTCTCTCTCCTGGGTCTCAGTTTAAATAATGTCTCAAATCGACTAGAACAATGACATTCCCTCAGCATGCATCTCTAATCAGCTCTCTTTCTCTCTCTGTTTGTCTTTCGCTTCATTTCACTCAGCCGTTTTCTCTACTCCCCCTCACTCTTTATTGCCTCGCTTTCTAAGTATTTAATTCATTCCTGTTTGACTCTGTTTCTTATGTTTCATCCCTGTATTTCCTCTATTTTTCTTACAGTCTCAGGTCTTTCTGTCCTTGTGATCTGTTTCTTTCCTTCTCACTTCTACATACATTAACTCTTTCATTAACTGTTTCAGAGAGATGCAGTGGAAATAAGTGATATGGAGATATTTGTGTGTGTGCATGTGTGGTTGTGTGTATGTTTCATGTAAATTACGCTCTACAGCAGCTACGCTTCTGTGAAAGAAATCAGTGTGTGAAGGAGTGTGTGCAATATGTATGTGTGTGTGTCTATACAGAGTCCTTTTTTGTGTGATCATCTGTGTGTGTGTGCGAGCCAGTGTGCACTTTTCTCCCAAACCTGTCCATGTCATCTCTCTGAGTGAATATTCAGGACCTTTCTTCTGTCTCCATAATATTGGAGCATAAAAGGCTGTGGGGAATATTAGCGTTTAATATTGCATGCGTTCTGTTGACTTGGATCGGCCTAGCACCATGACGGATGTTGTACTAATCTGCAGAATTTCCACAGTGACATTAAAGTGACAGAAATGCTCAGACATGTGTCAAGATGATCAACGGGGGCCTTGGAAGACACACACTTAAACTCTCTCTCTCACACATACACACACACACACAGACAAAAGCGCACACACTCACCCACTTTCTCACTCTGTCTTTTGATTCTTTCTTATGTGCACTCTGTGTCAGACTTGATCTCTCATTCTGTCACTTTGTCTCTGTGCGTCCCTCCACAGCTGATGGATTCAGTCATGTCTGAAAGCTATATCATATATTGTAGTGTACATCGCATCATACACTCTGTTTTATGTTGTACAACATCTTTGTCGTTTGATTGTTCAGAGTAGCATTTTTAGGGGATTTAACGTTGTTTAACATTAGTGTTACAGAAGTAAAGATATGTCATCTCAGTAAGATGCAAAAACACTCCACACCTCGTTTCTTTCAAGCAGACTTATGTGCTTCTCAGTCTGCACCATAAGGCATGAGGGAGATTTACATCAGGCTGTGAGTAGGTTCAGACTGATTTAACTGTGGAGTGAAGAAATTGTGTGTTTGTGTGTATGTGTTTTAGCCAAGCAGCGAGGAGTTTTCGATCTTAAATTTAGGTTTAGGATAAAAGGTTGAAAGTTAGGATTATGCAGAGGTGTTCACTTTGTAAGACCTGTTTGTTTATCTTTTCCAAAATCTACACTGTATGTGTGTTTCTGTTTGCCTCTGTGTGTGTGATAGATATTGATGGCTAGTGACGTTAAGTAGCGTTGCCTGGGATCTCTGTTGCTAGAGTCTGCCTCAGCAGCAGATTTTCACCTACGCTGGGGTTAACCGGGTTAACTTCACGATACACACAACACGGGCATGTGCGTGCAAACATGCACACGCGCCAGTGGCACGACCTTTCCAGTGAGAGCGTGAAATTGGTCATGGCATTTAGGATAAGATGAGTTGCCCCAGCAGATTAACACACAAGCACACGCATACATACACACACAGACACACACACAGATTCTTGTGACATGCCATCTGAATGTCCACATATCCATTAGAGTAGACTCCACACTCAGCAGGTTTTGTCGAAACATTCAGAGTGAAAATAAGATGTTATCCTTTCCTCTGGTTCACAGTTTGCAGCTCACAGCACACACACACACACACACACACACACACACACACGTTGGCTTACCTGTCTTTTTTCAATGCATTAAACCAGACATACAAGGGACTGACTAAAACAATATGAGTTGCACTATATTCTGTTTTAATTTGCTGAATGATCCATACAAGTTCTTATTCTGGCACACACACTAGCACTATGTTTACTCCTAATTTACTGCCATGAAATTATTGGAAAAAAAAATCAAATGTTGAAAGAGTAAGGTGGCTGATAAATTACTGACAGAGGTGCCCTAGCAATAACAGAACAAACTTTTCTAATGGTCTTATTAGGTATAATATTCCAGTGGACTGACCATGTGCAGAGAGATAAAAGCAACAGAATTAAAACCATGTAAACTCAGTCTTCAGTATATGCTGTCCTTTTTTGCTGCTGGTGCTGTGTGCAGATGATGGAGCGCCATCAAAACCTTTTGTATGAAGAAGAGAATGAACACGTGCACTCTTCTTTTAACTCCCAAACACCAGTCCCTCGACTAATTAGCAGGCTGGGAGAGAGGGAAGGTAACGCAGTGTTGAATGAAAAGAAAGGAGAAGAAAGAAAAAAAATTCCCTCTCTTTCATTTGGTATGGTAATATTTCCTGCTCACATACTCATCGTGGCTATGAGAACAAGCGGTTGGGGGACAGCAGAGACAGGGGGAACCGAGTGAGGAAGGGGAGAGGTGGGAAACCGGTATAGATGTACGGAGTGATTTGTTTTTGAGAAAGAGGGGGGATGGAAAAAGGGTGGGAAGATGGAGCAGGCACAGAGGTAGAGGAGACTGAAGAGGAATGAAAAGAGAGAGATATGGGAGAGGAGAACTCACTACATCTCGCTCTTCAACTCATCCCCCAGCGGATGAGACAGAGGGTGAGATGTAGCGAGAGCTTTCTGTTGCAGAAAGAAAAGAACCTTTGATAAGTGAAACATTTTGGGGCTCAGAGCTGCAGATAGACAGGAAGGCAAACAGAGAGGAAGATGGGCAGAAGGGAAAAGGAAGCATGTACAAACAGAGAGGCAGGTGGTTACTGTACGTATGACAACAGACAGACTGGAGGCCAAACAGCATGACAGACTGATGAGCAGACAGACAGACAGAACAAACAGCAAGGCCCAGCACTCCTGTGGAATTACATCTCCTGAGACACACTCTCCCCCTTGTGTGTGTGTGTGTGTAGGTCTTTACAGGCTTGTTTCTTTTTGTCCTGTGTTTGTATGTGTTGGTTTATGTGTGTATATCATGTCTCCAGAGAATCTCATGCTGCTTTGTTAGATCCTGTTAATAATCACCCAACAGAGAACAATGCAAACCCTTTAAATCTTGTTCATTCTGTGGATAGGAACCACATTTCTCCTCTGAAATCGTCTTTGTAAATAAACAGTCTACAACTTCCTCAGATAAGAAATAATGTACGTGGCAAATACTTCAATTGTCATATACTCAGGAATGAATGAAGTGCACTCATTAGTCAATGCATCGATTAGTTGATAGTAGGTAGTTAGGTAGTTAATAAATTATTAGTTGCAGTTGCTGTGGATAAAAATATAATGATGCACTGATGCACTGCATTGTTCATACAGACTATGACAGTGTGTGATTTACCGTCCAAACTTAAACGACGTGCTGAACACCAAGACCAATACAGGACCTTAGATATAACCGGTCAAGTTTTTGACCACTAGTGAGTATTTGTTTTGATTGTATCATCCAAAGACACACATATGTGAGCATGAGTGACATGATACACATTCCTGCTGCTGGTTTCATGTTATTCCAGTGATTGAGAACAAACGTACAGAGAAAAGAAGCAGTGCACCGGTGTGGCTGACTGTATGACTTTGTGTGTTTATATGAGTCTTGTTCCCAGGCCTCAGTGTAGCTACACTTGAGGTCTTTTGTCTTCTTCACGTGCGAACATTGATTTTATTTGTCATCTTATTGTCCTCGTTCTTTCTTTGTCTTCCTTTTTTTCTGTCCCACATCTTGCTCACTCACTTGTGGATTGTTTTCCCTGTCTGTCTCTTCTCTTTCTCTCCCTCTTGTTTTAAACTGTAAAACACAAAAGCCACCCCCCCACCCCCAATTTCTGTTAGCATCAGTTTCCTGCATTTTTCCCTTCCTCTGCTCCCTTTTCTCTCATATACAAATTGGAGCCTCTTCCCCCATTTCCATCTATGCTCTCCTCCTCCCTTTCTCTTCCCCCCACCTTCCCCCCTCCTCTGTGTGTCATACATAATAGGCCCAGTGCAGGTCTGCATGTGTCACACATGGGAGGAACTCCTGTGTTTTTTAATACATTTTTAATCCCGCCATTTGATGCCCCCCTTGTCCACCATAATTTGTACTGACTGCTGAACAAAATCAAAGGGCTTGTACTTGCTGGTTTTCGCCTTTGCTGCTCTCTGCTACAGAAAGATGCATTTTTTATTTCACTTTTTCCCCTCCACCCCCCTCACACTCACTCTCACACACACACACATGCACGCACCTCGGTATGTTTATTTTGACATGAAAGTGGGCCTGTGTGAGAGCTCTGGCTGTTGCAAGTCAGTCCTCATTAGTGGTCTGATTTCCCTTTGCTCTGTGTGTGTGTGTGTGTGTGTGTGTGTGTGTGAACATTCTTATTATATATTACAGAATACCTCTGTGTTTTCTATTCAGTTATATGTATTATTCTTCTCTCTCTTTAGATTTAGATTTACATGGGCCACTGATTTTTCTCTCTTTATATTTCTCCCCCCTCTCTCTCATTCTGTTTCTCTGCTTCTCACTGTGTCAGTCTTTGTTCCATAAAAGCAAGCATTTCACTTATCATGGGACCATTTTTCTATTCACATATGTGCACGCAGATTTATTTTCAATAACACAATGCACAGTTTATGAAATTTTTTAAGCCATTGCTTAATAATTCCTCATCTCTTATCAGGGGATGTTTTTATCACTAAGTCTGTGACTCATTTAAATGTGTATGTTGTGTTCTCACAGTGTGCTTTTGATAATCGTATCAAACTTGCTTGCAGTGTTTGGTTCCTTGCATGTGTATAAACTTGCAGCCATGATTGTGTAAATGAATGTACAGTAGGTCTGAACACTGACAATACAGTAACCGAAATGCTCAGGCATTAAAATTAAAAGTAGAATGTTAGGTGCTAAGTAATTGGGTTAAATTTGAATCACAATTGACAGCATAAATTAAAAAGCTGTATGTCTGTATTTATATACATGTGTAACTGTTTCATACAGTGTCAGCGTTGTTCGCCCCTCTACAATGACAAGCCATTCAGGTCAGGTGGCCAGCTTCAGCCTATGAACTGCCGGCCTTGCCACTGTAACGGCCACGCTCTCTCCTGTCATTATGATGTCCAAGCTGATGACCAACCAGATGAGCACTATCGAGGAGGGGGAGGTGTCTGTGACAACTGCATGCACAACACCACAGGTACAGTGTTAGTTATCCTATAATTATCCCTTCACATTTTACAGCAACTGAAAAAAAAAATATATATATATATAAAATGGGTTTTAGGTTTCTTAATCATCCTTGAAACAATAGCAGACCAGACGCCACAAACTTCCAGTCTTACTTTTATCATCTCAACATTTTGAGCAACAAAATAACCTGTCTATTACAGACAGAAAAGAAACATGGTTGTAGCTGTAGGAGTGAGTGTGAGTATACTTCTGTAAAAACAGATGCAGACTAATGCAGTTTGCACAAGTTGGTATTACATACAGTAGTGCCAAGACATACAGATACTGTACAGTCCTTACTATTATAGACCCTCTCAGCAGTGTAAAGGGAGTAAGAGGGTTATGGGTTTTTGTTTATTATTTATCAGTAGTGATGGCAGTGGTAATTTGATTCTGCAAAACCACTTAACAAATGAGACACATAAGCTTGAAACCTCAACTTTCGAACACGAACATTTCTGTTGATGTCTTTGTGTTGTCTTTCTGTCTCATCCTGTTTGCATCTCTCTCACTATCAGGTAAGAACTGTGAGCTGTGTATAAGTGGGTTTTTCAGGCTTGAGGAATCTGATCCCACTTCAGCTGATGTGTGTCGGCCATGTAGCTGTCACACTGCTGGGACGGTCAATGGCAGCATGGCGTGTGCACAGGTAGACACCAACACAAACCGCAGATGATGTTGATGAACTCTAACTCAAAATTTGTTGATTAAATGTTTTTGATTCAGTTTGAAGGCACTAAATAACAGTTTCTTTTCTCTTCCCTACTGCCCTTGTTTCTTTTTATGTTTTTTTCTTCTCTTCCCTCTGTGTTTCCTCCCTCCAGGTAGGGGGTCAGTGCCAGTGCAAGGCTGCAGTAACAGGCCGTCGCTGCGCGGACTGTTTGCCTGGTTGGTACGGTCTTAAAGCATCAAATCCAAATGGCTGCATCCGCTGCAACTGCAGTGACATTGGTGTCATCAGCACGTCGACAGAAGCAGTTTCCACCTGCAACCAGGACACGGGACAGTGCCGGTGTAAACCCCATGTCACAGGTAAAAAGACTGCTGACACAGATCAGAGATATCTAGGTTTTTAAAGATGTAATTTCTGAGGTTCCTGTGTTTCTGTTTTATTTTGATGACATATTTGGTGGTAGGTTGTCAAGGCTGTGGCAGTTTGCGCTGCACTCCTCAGACACAATCATGTGTTGGAGGAGTCACATGATTGACAGTGCTGCCTCCTGCCCCTTAGATCTCACCCACACAAGCCGGGCGATCTCATTGTGGGTGAGGGTTCAATTAAGATAAGGAAAGATAAAAAGTAATTTAAAGGTAATATCAGTAGTCTCTTCAGACCTTGGTATTTTACCACAGCAGTGCTCCTCTCAACTGCAAAATGTCTGGTCCCTAAAATAGTTTCTCTTACAAAATGTCCCCAAGTAGTTTGTTGATAACTTGTGCTTTTCATTAGAACAGTTACTCTTTAATTGTCCATTAATGGCATCTTAATTAATACATAGGCTCAGCTGCTCATGAGGTGCACACATAAGCAAAAGTGGTTGTACTGGGTGCGCGCACCAAAACAAGCATGTGTATACACACAGGCATAAACACATATCCCAAAGTGTGTTTGCCAGCCAAAATAAACAGGCTTTTCTGCTGGCGGTGCTTCCAGCCGTTGTGCTTCTCTTTGTGATAAATGGTTTCACTCTCTCCCCTGTGTGTCTTTGAAGAGCAGGCTCGTATGAAATGCAAAACCGGCCAACGCTCCTCAACTCAACGCATCATGGTTATTGCTAAGCCTTGCTATCAAGGGCCCACGGTTGTGTGTGTGCGCGCAGGCATGTGTATGTGAACTTGTAAATGTGTGTAAGAGTCTCTGTTTATGTTAATGTATATGTATAAGGGAGGATGTCTAGATGTGGCCGTGTATTTATGGACGTTTTGTCTCTGCCTAACTGTACGTATTATTAGAGTTTCCTTGTGTATAGTATATGTTTCTGTGTGTGTGTGTTTGTGTGTGTGTTTGTGCACAGGCACACGCATGCATGCCATCAAGGACTAAGCTGGTATTTAATTCTCTAATTCAATGCCAAGTTGATTAAAACAAACTGCTGCAGCCCCTCGTATTTTTCACACTCCTTCTTACAAGACCCACTTTCGTTTTTTTTCTGTCCCTGTTTGTTTGGTTGCTCCCACAGGTATTTTTCAGAAATTAGATTTGATTATGGCAATTTATTACCGCCAAGCTGATACTTTGAGTAGAGCAATGGCAGGCACGCTTCAGAAGGACAGAATTGAAATGTGTGCACAGAGACACAGATACACACATGCAGACACACACGCACACTCATAACAAGGTGCCAGAGTGCAGTGTGTACATAATAGTGTTTGAAATGGTGATGCATGAGCCTGTTAACCAGCTGGCTACTGATAAAAGGGCTGGGCCATGTCCCGAAAATGCACACACACACATATGCACACATGTGCACCTCAACACAACATTACAGTCCTTTCTGTTCTGATCTAATATCTTCTAACACATTATATCCTCTAATGTTCTCACTTTTCTGTCTTTTTTCTTGTCTTCTTTGCTTTTCCCTTTTTTCTTCTCTTTTCTCTAATCTTCTCTTTTGTTTCTGTTAGTACAGTCGTTGGACCTTGTATTTTAATGTCACAAGACTTGCTGCCAAAATGGGATTCACAAATGCCAGCTTGTTCAGCTGAAAGTCTAAAATGAAAATAGAAAATACACTAACTTTTATAAAGGGTGTAGGATTCTTTCTAATTTGTAAAACTTTATTTGGAAAAATTCAAGTACAATATATCTCAGCATTGTTGGAGTTGTAAGCATCAGTGTGTCAGCAGGCATATTTACCACCGACACACTCAGACGTACACACACACACACACACACACACACACAGACATCTCCACTGCACTATTATGAAATATGATCTATGGAGAGAAATACATTCATATCTATAAAATCATTAAAGTGGGCAGACCAGGGGAAATGCCAAGTGTCTGTCGCGCATCAGTATGACACACACTCACACAGACACGCACAGACGTGGTCTCATGCACTAACACAGATGTACAGGTATGCTCTCATAGACGTATATGTGCGCACACACATTTACACCCACCCACATACGAACACTCGCTCGCTCATAAACGGCTGTGGTGACTGCGTTGCCCCCAGGCATCCATTTAGGGACAGATTGCCTGTCATGGAATACGTATGGCATATTCAAATAAGCCCTGCTCGCACACACTGCATATCATAGTTTAACTAGCCGTATAGCCTACTGCTGCTGCGGCCGTAAAACCTCCTACAGTATAGAGTTGGTGTTTGGTGCTATCCAACAAAAATAATGCCGATGTTGCTGAGCTGACAGACTTAAACCTAAATACAGGATAAATAAATGGATGCCTAAATGAATGAGCAATAGCCAGATTGAAACAGTTTACTGGTTTATGTAGCATGAAAATATTAAAGTATGACAAATGTTTAAAGTATGGAAGGCCTTCAGTGTTCACACTTAACTCATTGATAAGAACCTGTATTTTTGCATTCAGAAATTTCTTTAATTTTCTGTTTTACAAGACAAAATGTTAATAATGAATAATTCTATAAAGGTTATTTGATAACAAACAGAAAAAAGATACCAAGATTTGTGGATGTAACTCACCTTTTCTTGTTTCTACACCAGATGGTAATTTAGTATTATTTTTATATTCCTCTATCCATCTTTCCATCTCTCCATCTCCTTTCCCTCCATTCTTTTCTTGTAGTTGCTTAATTTATTTATTTTCTCGCTCAGTGAAATTAAGTGTTTGGCCTTAGGTGAGTGATCCATCATATGTAGAGGGCCTGGCCCTAATGATGGCAGTTTTATACACTCACCCACCATTTCTCTTGCTCGCTCGCTCTCTCTCTTGCACGCACCCACATATCCACACACACACACACACACACACACACACACACACATTTACACATGCCTCTAAACAGAGAGGCTAGCTAGTTGGTGAACAAGCAAGCATCAATTCAGTTTGGTTTTTTTAATTTCCCCCTTCTGTTTCTCTCAGGTGGGCCCACTCTGCCCTCTCCTCAACATTTCTCTAAATTTTCTCTCTCTCTCTCTCTCTCTCTCTCTCTCATGTTCTCTCCCCCAGGTCTTTCTTGTGACCGCTGTGAGTTTGGTTATTGGAACCTGTCCCACCCAGACGGCTGTGTCCCATGTGACTGCGACCCCATGGGCTCCCTCAGCCAATTCTGCGAGCCTGAGGGGGGGCAGTGTGAGTGTAAGCCTGGGGTAGGTGGCCAGCGCTGTGACTCATGTGGCAGCGGTTCATATGGCTTGAGACTGGAGGGATCTTGTGCTCCCTGCAACTGCTCACAAGAGGGTACAGTACCTGGAACAGACTGTGATCCTCACACAGGACAGTGTGTGTGTAAGGCAAGTTAACAAGTATATATTTTTGAAATTCCTGACAGTTTTACTAGTGTGGTTAAAAGTTTATTCTTGACCTTGAAACAGTAGTTGACAGAACAATCTCACCTTAGTTTCTATTTCGAAGCTGTTCTGGAGTTTTCAATCATATAACATGATCTTCATCAGTGTAATAAACATATTTTTCATATATTAATTTTGTCACTTTCATGGAATTGTTTGGGGACACTTCATGTGTCTTCATCTTTCCTCTTCCTCATTCCTTCCGTCTTTTATCTCTTGCCCCTTCATTTTTGGACCCTCTATCCTTCCCTCTTATTTCTCTTATAGAAACATGTGGAAGGCCACCGCTGTGACTCTTGTCTTCGTGGTTACCACACCCTAGAGCATCGAAACTCCCTGGGTTGTCTGCCGTGTGCGTGTGACATCAGTGGCACTCTGCCAGAGGGTGCATGTGATATGCAGACCGGACAGTGCCCGTGCCGAGAGGGGGTGGAGGGAGCACAGTGCACCAACTGTGCCCACAACTACTACAACAGGAGTTCAGACCTCCAGAGTAAGAGAACACAGAGCGGAAGCCTGAAGTTACATCTAAGATTAGTTCAACTTTTTTAGCTCAGTCCAACATTGTTTACAAAGCCTAAGTTGGTCAGACAACATATAGTTTGAGAGTTTTATGGAAGTAATTTTGTTCTTTGTTGTGTAAAGCTTGCATGTTGCTGTTTAAACAGTAACAGTTTGGGAGGAAAAGTTCAAGTTTATTTTGGTTTCTGATGTTGTTTCATGTCCTGTCAGAGGGCTTGTCCCAGGGCTGTGTACCGTGTGTCTGCGACCCCAGAGGAACAGTGGCAGGGACCATCTGTGACAGCACTACAGGGCAGTGTGTTTGCATCCCTACTCGCTACGGACAGGACTGCAGTAGGTGCCGACCCGGTGAGTGTGTTTGGAATAATGGATGGACAATACATGCATGGAACAAAAAGTGTAAGGAGTGATTGAATACATAAGGTTTATAGATTAGTGTATAGACATGTTTGGGAAAAGGTGCAGAATAATGACTGGTATTCTAAACTTTTAGTGTTTGTTTGTGTATGGGGGTGTGTATGTGTGGATATGTATGTGTATTGGCACGTGCCCTCTGCCAGATCTCCACTCAGTGATTGTCTTGTTTGTGCATTAGCTCATGAATTTGTTTGAGTGTGTGTATTTGTGTGTGTGGTTAGTCTTAAGGGACAAGAGGTAGCAGATGTTGTATTGTGTCAGTAATGGAGAAGGACCAACAGCATAGTCAGGTTTACTGTAACACAAATTGTGAATGGATATGTTGATGGAAGGATGTTAAAAAGAGTGACAGAGGACACAAAGATAATACTTCTCACAAATACCCATAAAATCTAATAAAGGCAGTATTCAGTGCCGTTATGAGTAACACATTGCACAGTTTTGCTATCTTGTCTGATTATGTTTTTTTATTCCACTGTTTCATTGCATTTGCCAAGCTCCTTGCCTACAAATTGTCCATTTTAATTTCCTTAACTGCTAGTTCATGCTATTGTGAGTTTCTTGCTCAAGTGGCTAAATAGAATATATCTAATTTGTTTAATAGCTGCTAGGCCATGAGAAAAAAAACAAAATTGATTTATACTTAAGAACATGAAGTTCATAATGTAACCTCAGAAACACTTATTGGCTTTGTGCTAAATTTTATTACAAATAAATAGCAAACAACACTCTGGGACATACACTGACGCAGGCTGTGTCCAAAATCAGTCACTCAATCACTATCTTAAGGAATTTTGTATAATGTAATGCTACATAATCAGATGTTGTCAGTGTGTAGCAAATACTACAGTGTGCAACTACTGAACCATATAATTGTCAGCGATTAATTTTGGATGGAGATACATATGAAATTTGTGAATTTAACAGACCACAACTTGGACATAAAACAGTTATGTTTTGCTTTGAATAGCAAAGGAAGGAAGGATGAAAAGAAAGAGGCAAAGAAGAAATAAATAAAGAAACAAAAAATAGCCAGATGAAAACATTAATATAGTGACTGACAAGCAATCAGATTCATAATTTTGCTTTATTTCATGTTTCCGTCTGTCCAGGCTTCTACCTCTCTCCAGATCAGAGCATGTGTGCAGAGTGTGACTGCCATCCTATGGGAGCATCACAGCGTGGTTGTGAGAGCCAGACTGGACAGTGTGTGTGTGCCCATCCCTCGGTGGGAGGGCGACGCTGTGACCAGTGTCGTGAGATGTTCTTTGGATTCAACCCTGGTCTGGGCAGGTAACCATATATTATCCATTAATTGTACCACTCATACAAAAACACACACACCCACACACCCACCCACACACACACACACACACACACACACACACACACACACACACACACTCATGCAGTGCGCAAGCCAGCAGGTGCAGTCTCTGTAAAGACAGTTAACAGATAGGTAGCAAGACATATGACGTACATGAGTTAAGAGCTGCTTTGACCTTTACCACTCATGTCTCTACCTGCAGGCTATCTCACACACACAGAGACGCACACACAACTTACAACACGCATACACAAATGTAACTGTACACTTTACGCCTTGTGCAGTACTTATACACGCACACACATACATTCCTCTTGAGAGGGTGTCATAGCAGATAGATGATCCACAAACTGTTTGATTAGTGGTGCAGTGTATGTGTGTGTGTGTCTGTGCTAGCTGACCTTGTCTGATTGCTGTAATCTCCAGTGTTAAAACATTAAGCATGAGATCTGGCTGTGGCTGAGACCTCCTCACGGTAGAGCGGGATGGAAGGAGAAAAAGCAAAGTGATAAAGACAACTTTAAGACTACTTTGTAAAGAGAGTAAGGCAGGGATGCACTGGGAGGAGAAGAGTGAAATATTTAAAATATGAGAAGGAAGGGTTATATCCTATGTAAGGATATTCTTACATAGGTTGTTCGTATCAGTGATAAAGAAAAAGAGTGTAAAAGAAAAAGGGAAAACATGGGCAGAGGCACAAATCTTGTGAAAAGCACGCATTAATGAAACTCATGCCAGACTTATTATTTGTACCAGTGCACCAGGTTTGTGCCTCTCTATCTGTCTTCCTTTCTTCGCTGTTCCCTGTATTATTTTCTTTCTCTGTGCTGGAAGAAATGATAAATTAAGTCTTAGGTTATTACTGCTGAATGCTTTTCTTTTGCCCAGAGAGTGAGGATTTCTAAATATCATCAAGTAATTTATCCTCCTCCTTCAATCAATAGGCTTAACACAAATGAATTTACACACACACACACACACACACACACACACACACACACACACACACACACACACACACACACAAACAAACTGATGTGTGAGCAATTGGCTGAAGATGTAGTCCTCTGTCTTTATGTGTCTCCATGGAGAATTGGGTCAGAGAAATGCTGACCACTGTTCCCTTCATCACTGGGAAATATGATGGTAATTCTGTCTGGAGGGATTAAATATTGGCACATACACACATTCACTTACACACATAATTTTATTATAAGGGATTACATATGTAACATTCTACTACTCGACATACAACATGTGTTACTGGGACCTAAACATCTTAGATAGTTTATAAATTCATTACGTGACAACTTTATGTTCATTTGCATTCAACTTACCGCAGTCACTCTTAAATACTTGATTGACACTGTCTATGATATAATCATTAGCATGTTATTTCTCAGTAAATACAGGCAAATTCTGTCTCTTTCTCTTTCACACATTACACTGTACTTTGAGAAAAAGAGAATGGGTGTGATGTTGGTGTTTTCTTTCTCCTTGGGAATGGAGTGAAGGTCGAGTCACTATGGCATTTGTGGTGTGTGTATTTTTTATGTGTGTGTGTGTGTGTGTGTGTGGGAGAGAGAGAAAGCACCAGTTGACAGGACAAATTTGCGGCTCGTTATGAGGCTGTGGCTTTTCACACAGTAATAAAGAAGGTGTAGTGGTGTGTGAGGGAGAGAGACAGAGCATGTGAGTACAGTATGTGGTAGAAAGAAAAACACACATGGATAGCGTGTGTATGTGTGTGCATGTGTGTGTGCACGTGGGTGTTTTTGTGAGTGTAATTGGGTTTATACAGTGTCACTCTCTCTACCAGTGTGGTGTGTGTGTGAGTGTGAGCCAAACAACCTCCAACAAGCAGATTGTGTTGCACATGTGACCGTTTGTGTGTGTCTGTGCGTGTGTAAAGGTGTGAGGTAGCTGGCCGGATGATCACCCACTGCCCAGCCCCAGTGAGGGTAACACCACACTGGTGACCTAGACACATACACTGTCAGACACACACATGTACACACACACACACACACACACACACACACACACACACACACACACACACACACACACACACACAACACACTTTGGCAACTCTGACAGGGAAAGCTTCTGTGAAGGTAGTTTCACAGTTAGAAGATGGTGGGTGGGATAGCTGGTGGTGAGGGTCTCCCTCACAGTGTTAAGGTGAAGACCCAACACCTTTCAGACACACACACACACACACACACACACACACACACACACACACATATCTAGTTGGAAATTATCTTTGACCATTTCTATGCTAATGCTGATATATTTGCAATTTCTCTATCTATCTTTATCTATCTATCTATTTAAGCAATAGCTTTTACTCCATGACTCTCAGTTAAAGTGGTATTTTACACTTGCACAATTGTGTAATTGTGCATGTGACTTACAACATCTGTGTTCATCTAGAAAACAGTACAAACCACACAGGAAGTTCATAGCTCATTTTTAAATAATCATTACCTATTCAAATCACTTGCAATATAATGGCTATCTATATTCTACAAGGTTTTTTATATGTGTAAGAAAGATCCATTTTCATCTATGAGTCTAACATGGTTCTGGTAATGATTTTAAGTGTTTTGGTATTATTTTCAACCAGCCAGTGTGACTTTTTTTCCCCCTTTGCTTGACCAGATGCCAGCCTTGTGCATGCGACCCCATGGGCAGTCTCAATGGTTCGTGTCATCCAGACTCAGGGGTGTGCGTGTGTAAGCTGCTGGTAACTGGAGACAAGTGCGATGTATGTCAACCTGGAGCGAGTCATTTTGAGCCTGGGAACCACTTTGGCTGCACTAAAGGTCTGGTTTACAAAACACACACATACATAAGATCACACCCAGACACACCAACCTTTGCATCAGTTATAATTCAGTTTACAAATGTAGTGATTTAACTTTGTCTCTCGCTCCCTGTTTATCTCTATTTTGCTTGTTGTCTCTTTGTGCAGCACCCTCTCAGCAGCCTGCACCAGTAGGTTTTGCTCTCAATTATTCTTCCATTCATCTGTCCTGGCATCCGCCTGACTCCCCAAATTCAAACAGACTCAACTACACACTAATCAGAGATGGACAGTCAGTGCATAGCATCCAAAGTCACTATCCTTTCAGTAAGTATCCACAAAGGCTTTCACACAACTTTTATCTCCTTCTGCATGAAACAAACATTGCTTTCCCTTAATTCCATCACTATTTCCCTCTTCCCCTTTTTCTTAAGGCCCAGAATCATTTGAGGACTCCGGTTTGTCTCCCTACACCAACTACTCTTATTGGCTCATAACAGCTAATGTGGCTGGTGTGACAATAAGTGCATCAGCCTCATACCAAACCTTAGGTGCACCACCTGAAGCAGATCAGCTCCATTTAAACCTTGTGGGACGACCGGGTCCAACCACAGCTAGCTTTATCTGGAGTACACCACCAAATGACACTGGCCCAGTGGAAAGGTAAGGAGGAAGGAGAAGGAGCGGCTGTGACTGAGGGCATAGAAGTGGAGCATCCAGGACAGTTGGCCTGCAGATTCAACTACAATCATTCAGTTTATAGCATAGCAAAACAGCTGGAGGGCATGTGGGCTACTATAACTACAATGGGTTACCCACTGAAGCCATTCTTGGAGACACAAATTGTTCCAAAACATGCTGAATTTTGAATCCCTTCAAGTAAGTGCACATTTGGTGGGAAATTAAATGGAAGAGGGTTGCAAGGGAAGTGGTGGGAAGGATAAAAAATTATTGTCTCTTAAGATTATTTTTGACATATTTCTGCTTTTAATTGGTTCCAGACCTTTAAATTGTGGCATAGAATTCAAACGCTGTGCATCTTAGCCCTTTGGCCCCTGTGACATCCCAGCACTAGCTTTTAACTGAACCACATAACAAAACCACGTGGCCCAGTGGAGTGATAGGGAGAGATGGAAAAATGAAAAGAAGAGGAACCGACTACCTTAATTTTTTGTCTCCCACAGGTTTGTGTTATCCTCCACTGAGTCATCTAGCACAGAGCCCATCATTCACTACACAGGTTTATCTACAGAGGCTGTGGCAAGTGGCCTAAAGCCCTTCACCCAATACACTGTAATACTGGAGGTAGGTGGGGCAAACAGCCAGTGTATACTCTGTTTACCTTTTTCCCATTAAAAAGAAAGATATGTGAAGCAGCATATCTTCAACATAATATTTCAAATATGTATCCAGTCTTTCAATCAGTGCATATTTCCAGGCTGTACAACATAACAGTCCTAACCTCGTCTACAGGCATGCTCTTCTGGGGGGTGCACTTCTACCCCACCACTGTCTCTTCTGACAGCCTCTGCCCCGCCACAAAACCAGCCTCCACCCAGAGTCACTGCTACAGGACCTCATACACTTCATGCTTCCTGGGAGCCCCCTAGTCAGCCAAATGGTAGGACCCCAGACATACACACACATACTGAATCAGCTCATATAGCAAGTACTTTCATGTATTGCATTCATGCATTTAAGACTACACACATTTTTGTGTGTTTATTGTGAGTATAACTGCATGAAACTCTAGCCTAGTAGTGTCGCTTTTAGGCTTGTGTCACTCAAGAATTATGAGAATCAGCTAACACCTCTACACACACACACACACACACACACACACACACACACACACACACACACACACACACAAATACACACTGAATTGGAACTGCCTTTGGTAAATCCAAAGAGCTTTGTAACGGCTCTAAGGCTCAGTGTCATACAAAGCTCGGTAACCTGGGTTTCTCTCTCTGTTTGTCTCTTGTTTTTTTTTTCTGTCTCTCTGTCTGTTAATCTGTTCCCCTCGCAGTGTCTTACTAATCCCTGTTACATGGGTTTCTCTGTGTCTCCTTCCCTCCTTTTCTCTGTCATCAGTTCAATATTGAAAGTTTCCTTTCCTTACCATTCCCTTACCATTTTGATATTTTTCTCAACTGGACTCAGCTTTACTCTCACATATCTTCTTTTTTTGGTTTCGGTTTTTCTCTGATTTTGCCAGCCCTGTCATTTTTCTTGAACTCAGCTGAGGTAGTCTCAACTAGAAATATTGTTCATTCTAGCTATTTGAGAAAACTCAAGGTTGACTAGAGATGCAGATGTTTGAGAGTAAACTAGCCCTTTGACATTTATGTTTTTATGATGTGTGTAGTCTTTGCTAATGTGAAATTAAATAAGAAACTGAACTATGCCTTTTGCTTTCCACCATGCCAAATCTAACAGAGGCAAAGACATTGATTACATTTTCAGTTTTGGAATTGAAACATCATTCTCAGACTTCAAAGGTAGAAGACTAGTGCTATTCTTGCTCTAATTAGTATACCATTTTCTGTGGTTGCTGATGTTGTATGGAGTTACAGATGTATCAGTGGAAACAATGACACATATAGCAAGATCCATTCTCCAACCCTGAAATTATTTAGTAGAGAGGTAGAGAGGATTGTCACTGGGTCAGTAAAGTCATCAAGAAAGTTAGAGGAGTATTTAGGTGGCTTAAAGTTGGTTTACAGCTATTACACACTGATTGAAATTAACCTTTGTTGTTGCAGGTGTAATTACTCAATATGCACTATATTAATATTAGAGGCGAGAGAAAGGGAGGGGAGAGGTGTGAAAATAATGTAGAGTGTAAAGAATAGACAGAACATGGGTATAAAGGAAAGGAAAATAATAAATAGAGAACAGTGTAAAGAACAACACAGGTTCCACATAAAGCCTCTATATTATTAGATCTTATTTATATTTTTATTTATAACAACATTTGGACACTCAGTTATTTCATAGTTCTGTAAGTCTGTATTTTGGTGTTGCTCTCCAACCCAGCTCTGTCATTTTCCTATTAACAACTGGAATAGAGCATGTGAGATTAGGACAATAGTCTGGTTTCCTCCAGAGAGCTAAATAGGACTAGCAAGGACTTAGTCATTATTAGCCTGCCTCCTACTACAGGGCCAAACACTGGCCATGGCTTTCTCATTATTTGTGGTGTTAGATTTTCCTCAAAACAACATTATTGTATATAAAAAAATGTACAAATTTTAGTATCCTGTCACAGATGGAGATGCTCAGTTTCTAATACACTGAATGAGTGGAGAAACAGGATAACAGTGCCTTCAACCATAGTCATGAGGGTGCACTGAATGGTTTGATGAATATGGCAATGATGAGAGATTTTTGGACTGACGTGTTAGATAGTGCTCTCCACCATCATCATCAAAATGCCAAATGAGGGAGTATCTCTTGGAGAAATGGTGTTTCATCCCCATAGTAGAGTTTAAAGACTTGTAGAATCAATATCAAGGTACACTGAAGTTGTGCTGGTGGCCCAACACCTTACTAAGATCTTACAAAGATGTTGGTTTTTCCTTTAATTTGTGACCCATCTGTAGATGCTTCAAATCTTTTATCATAAACAGGCACTGGGACAGCGCTTCAATAAACAACCATCAGGTAAAAAAAAATCTAGTATATGGCTGTACTGTGTATAGCCGTGCAAAATTCTGAAATCCTACCATACTGCTGAGTGTCTCTCCTGCCAGGCTGCTGTGTCAGTCAGTGTTAACTCACCAGAACACAGGTACTTTGCATCTTAGCTGTGTGCATTCCCACAGGTCTTGACAGGCAGGCCAAACTCTGCAAACATCTGGAGAAGTTGTTAGTTAGTTAGTATTAATCTCTTGGACATTCCTTTTCTTTTCTGTTCAGGTGTTATCACAAGGTATGAGGTCTTTCTACGTGGACCAATGGAATTGCAAAACCTTTCAAGTGTGGCAGTTGAGAAGAAAGTGTTCCTCAGCTCTGGTTGGCTGGATCCAAGTGTTTCCCCAGAAACACAGCTTACCAACAGGAGTGCACTGTCACCCCCTGAGAACAGTACGATTGTAGCAGGTCTGCAAGCGTTTTCCACTTATCAGATGCGAGTTGAAAGCATCAATGTGGCTGGAAGAGTCACATCAGGATGGACCACAGCACGCACCATGGAGGGAGGTTTGTATAGACTGTGATCATGATTAAACTCCATTATTATTGGAGTGTACCCAGATACACCCCATGACTATTGAGTCATGCATCTCGGTACATGTTTGTATGCAAATTTCATTTTAGGTATATACAGTAGCTGTGCAGGTAGTAGGGTTGCATTGATTTTTTTAATTCATGTTTTACTGAGAGAGATTAGACATCAAACAAAATGACTTTATAGTCATTACAAAGAGAGTTGCAATTTTTTTCAAAATCTTTTTTTTTCCCTTCAAGTGTTTTTAAAGGTTAAACTCTTATTGACTACATTTCACTACCTGACAGTCTGACAGTCTGACTAGCTGTGGTTGTTCCTAGGTGCTAAGATAGATAGGTTAGTAGGTAAAAAAGTAGGTACAATTGGAAAGATTATAAATGGCTGCTACTGTAACCTAGTATTAGATTTGATGAGTTAAAATCTTTAGGCAAAATGCCTTGTAAAAGAAAGCTGAAAGTTGCTGAGCTTTCCTCAAGCAGCAGCATATGAATATCCTATGGGCAAAAAATGTGATGCAATGACAAAAATCCCAGATCTCAATAAACACCAAAGTATAATGTCTTGGTCAAAATCTGTCCACCAGAGAACTTTATGGATGGATGTAATGAAAAATAACTTTTATTAAAGAAATTATTTTAAAAAAAGAAAAAACAAAAGAAGCAATGGTCAGAGTAAATGTAGAGAAAGGAAGTGGAGAATGTGGGAGGAAATAAAAAAAATGCAAGTGGGGGAGGGAAAACTCATTAAGGTATTTGAATTTCAAAGCGATGATATGGCTCATTAGGACTAAACGATTGCCTCCAACATCAGTCTAAGCTATGTGTCTGGATAACAAGCATATGATAACACCATTTAAAATGTGGAGTGTGTGTCAGTGTTTGTGTGCATACATGTGCTGTGTAGAGAGAAGGAATATGACTGTGGTTATGTCTACCATGAATCACATTTCACAGCATATTTCACAGCTACATGCCATCAACAGAAGAATAAAAGAATCCTTCTCTCTAATCTGTCATGTAATAGTGGCTATCATAGCCATAGAATTATGGAATACTTAAATCCATTACGTCCACATAATATCCAGTAAGTCTGGATTTTTAGTGTCTGTCTTTGTATCTAAATTTGTGTTTTGTTTTTAATTAACCTATTGTAAAAGTTAGAGTAAGAGTTTAGTAGTTTAATCCTTTGCATCTCAGAGATTAACTCCAAATGTCAGGTTTTACTGGCTGACAATGCATCTTTTTAGACACACTATTTTGCACTCATGTTCAACAGTCAATAAGTGATATACACCGTGGAAGTGAATCTAAATACTAATCTTGATAGAGTACAACCAGTGATTTGAGTCATATTCTCAAAATTCCTTGGCTGTATAAATTAGTGATGATGTGATGTAAACATCATGTTGAATTTTAGAACAGCCTATTTTGTTTAAATTTCTGTAGCAGGAGAAAAAAATGTGTCCCTTCTAAGATAATAGTTGATTGAAGTTGATAAACATGTTTACATATTTATGTATCTTTCAATTTATTTAAACTGTTTCAAGTGTTTATAAACATTAGTTAGCTCTGAATCACTCAGAGTTAGTTTTGGTTATAGTGGTTTTGGTTATAGTCTTAGCACAGAACTAACCATTCTGCACTGCTGTTCCTTCAAAGGCCTTCATTTATTTTCTTTTGTTAGCAGGTGAGAAATTACTGGGCACATAATTTGTGTTGATCAGAGCTTGAATATTTATTATTTTCATGTGCAGGAGGATATTAATATTTCAGTGTAAGCTAACTTGCTAATATACCTCTGGGTTAAGGCTAGCCTAGTCTTGTTTTGTTTGTTAGAATCAAGGCTAGCATTGTTATTGTGTTGTAATTGGGGTTCCATATTAGCTAACTTTGTTGTGAAGATTAGTATTGCTAAATGAAAAACTTAAAATGGTACACTCATCACATTTGTATATAGTGAATAGTTTACCCCTTAAATCATTGGCTGCAAACAGCTATGTGAACAACTTGTAAACTAATAAACGTATAGAATAATAGATGAATTAATTTGTAACAGGTAAGGGAAAATGTGTGCTGTGGTCTGTACATTAGCATTAACAGGGGATGGTGGGCAGGACTTAACATATCCTTCTTCACCTTCCCCTCCTTTTTTTTTTGCATACTATTGTCAAAATATTAAGAAATTAATTCATTCATTACAATATAAACAAATAATAACAAATAATATAAACAAATTATGTGTTTGCAGTTTATAAATATGCATAAATCATTTCAATAATAATGAATTAATGGCTAAAGTGTACGATGTGTATATTTTCATATTCATATGTGTGTGCCCATGTTTCTAGTCCCAGAGCTGATGGCTCCTCCAGAAGTGTCTGCACTGACATCCACCAGTCTCAAAGTTTTGTGGAGCTCTGCTGAGGGTCAAGGGGTGATTGCCAGAGGACAGGTGACAGAATATCGGGTTAACTTGCTCACAGAGCAGACCAGCAATCCCTATGCTCCTCCAGTGGTTAGTCAGGTGAGACACACATGCACTTGCACCCAATGAGTAGGGCAACTGAAAAACTTTCAAGCTTTCCTACAGCCTCTAGTTTAGCGAAAAATAAGCCAATAGCATCTACAATAATTTTTGTTCTTTTGAGTTTAACTTATATTTTACCATGCCTTTATTGTTTAGAAAATGCTCCCACCTCCACCCTTTATTGCATAACTTTGTTTTCCCTTAATTAAACTTTTCAATGTCATGACAGATTTTGTCTCTCTTTTTTTCAGGTCTTGCATAGGGTGGGGCCATCGTCACAGCCTGTTTATATAGTGAAAGGACTGAAGCCTTTCCATGAGTACAACTTTACTGTTACACTCTGCACAAAGACAGGTTGTGTTACCAGTCTGCCAAGCACAGGACGGACCCTGCCAGCAGGTAAAATGAATAGATCAACATAGAAACACACATGAATACAGACAAACATAAGCAAATGTACCTATCACACCAGTGAACAGCCCTATATAAAATCATTTTGAAAATGGGGAAATGCCAATACACTGTCTGTTTAAAAGATAAGAGTACATCGTGTACATACTGCATGTATTATTGAAACCCTAAGTGTGTGGTATTCCCATCATAATAAATGCAACACAAAACATCTGATGTATACACACACACACATCCAGAAGTACATAGTCAGTCATTGGGTACTTTAGTGTCGACAGCATTGGTCATGTTAACCAGAGGGGATATTCATGGCAAGCGGCAGTAAAAACAATTTACTGTTAATTACAAGGAGAAAAATGTGGCGTAGCTCATACTTCCTGCTGGCCATGAATCAAACACACACAGGCACAGTTACAGAAACACACATACGACATCTCTCTCTCTCTCTCTTTCCTCTCTCTCTTCTTTAGATTTATAACCATCATGGAAGTGGGATGAATTAGCTGTGTTTAATAACTCAGGCACAAATCTCTGGGAATGAGATGAGCACTAATTGATCAGTGCAGGGTGACATACACACACACACACACACATACACACACACAATTTTTCTTCAGTGTCTTTATCTATTCCCCTGTGACAGTCTGTTGCTTTCTCACTTTTTCACTCAATCGATCCTTCACTTCTATCTCTACCTGGCACTTTCACTTAAATACAAAATAGCACATGGCAGCAGAGAAACATGAATCATTCGGCAATATACATATTGCACACACATGCACACTTGACCCTGCAACACACTTTTCCATCTGTTCACTCATAGTCTCTACTCTTGCTGCTCATTTTACGTTTTTTTTCTGTTTTGTTTTTGTTTTGTTTATTCTTTTAGGTGAATAGACAATGGGTGCGATGAGTGGATGTGAAAAAAACCTTTCATCTCTAAATACTTGCTCAGGGATTTGTGCTTTTGAACATACTCTAAACAGCTACATCTGTTGACATAGCGAAAATTTTCATTTCATACAGTTCTCAAAAAGTCCTTCCTTGTGTTTATTGTGATGAATGATACTTCATATTGTAATCAGTGGACTTTTTAAATGTATTTTTAATGGCTACATCTGTTGACACAGCCACAATGTTTATTTCAAGTGATTCCAAAGACTTCTCTTGACTGTAATACAGTACAATACAATATGGCTTATTGTACCCAGTTGACTTTTTGAATGTATTTTTAACAGCCACATCTGTTGCCACCGTTTTGTTTCATTCAACGCCAAAGATGTCCCTTGTTTCAACTATAAGAAATGATAATGGCATATGCCGTTTGGCAGATTTTTCTTTTTTAATCTCAAAACAATTTGCATAGCATGTGCTACTCCACTGGGTGTTGAGCTTCTGTTGTAGCTCCACACCTCGTATCACTTGTTTTCATTCAGTTTAAAACTATTGTCTTGAGTGTTCACAGAAAATACTTGATAATTTTTAGCAAATAATCTAAGAGAGGTATATTGGAAGGTGCGCACCTTCTTAGCATTGTATCAAGACAGTTTTACCTTTCCCCTCATAAAATGGCTGGGCTGCAGTGTAGCAGTAGCAAGCAACAAATGAGCTGTAATCATAAGATGGAAAAAAGAACTGAAGAAGAACTTTCTTTTTTTCTTTTTGTTTTTTGTTACCATTTACTGTGTTCTACCAGACAGAACCACTCTTACCCTGCAGAGAGAAATCTAAACCAATAGTAATAGGCCCCCTCATTGTTAGTAAAAGTCATTGTATAGTTCCTACTTGTGGCACCTGTTGACTGAAAACTTCCTGCATGTTTTGTCCACAATTCTGTCCAAATGTTGATCTTCTGTGTGGTATTCTACAGAAATTGATCAAACAACGTTTGTGGAGGAAATTATCCTCACATTAAGTGTACTCCTTGTAAGATCTACTTGAGCGTGGTACTGATGTGCTGATAAATCTCCTGCACATAAGGCTGGGCCATTAGAGCCAGCTACCATCTGCTGTAAGTGAGCAGACAGCATCTGCGAAACCACTGGAGTTACACCGAAGCACATGACTAAACATTAGCGCGCACGCTGAGACAGACGTAACAACACAAGGAAAGCTCTCTGTCCATGTGTGTTGATGCATTTGCAGTTGTTTCATTGTGTGTGTCTTCCCACAAAGTTATCGATCACAAGGTAAAGTGAGTGGCTAATCAGGGGCTGATGGTGATGTTTTATGTATCCTACATCCATAAAGGCTTGTTCTACAAGACATACACACAGAGAGACTTACACACATACACACTCACACTGTAACACCACTCAACAGAACAGGAACTTTATTGATTTACGCATAATTGGCCTGAGGCCCTTCTTGAGGAGAGAAATATGCATGGCAAGGGATCGCCATGTCAATAAGTGGTGTGCTTGTGTGCGTGGTGTAACTGTACGCTAAGAGCCTGTTAAGACATGTCAGTTGCTGTAAAAACAGAAAACACACACACACACACATGCACAATTGCTCCTGGGAGCTGGCCCATGATTTAGCTGCTTCATTACCATGTCGGCAGCTAAAATTAACCTTTCTGGTGGACTGTTAACCTTGTGTGCGCGTGTGTGTTTGCATGTGTGTTTGAGCACAGTCACGATAAAGCAAGTGGCTTTCGTCAAACTGAATGTGTCAGAGTGTTAAGTACATTTCAGTGAATTAACAACCAGATACAATAAATGAATACATGACACACAAAGAATACAGGAATCACTAGGGAGGAAAGCTGTCATACACATACACAGAAACACACACATCAAGTCTGGCAAAGTTTGTGACATTTTTACCTGATGTAGAAGTTTTGTTGTTTTTATGGTGTTAGGGACTTGTGACCTATCTATGGTGCCTTCTACCCAGTACATGCAGGGTCCTGTAGCTCCCCATTATTACAAACAGTGGAGTTTATCCCCATGAAAGCAGTAACTGATGAGTAAGTGAGAGGCAAAGGTAGTTGAATGTAGTAGGAATGAGATTTTCTGTCATTGTGCACAGAATACAGAGACATAATGATAGATATTAATGCTGCATATTTTAAAAGATGTTGGGCCTCATGCGATAATATTTTTATATCTATACCCTAAAGTTTCACGTTTTTAACCTTAATCAGTTTTTTTCATGAGTGTTGCTCTTTCAAGTGTTCAATGCGCAATCTAGTAGTATACTAGTTTCAAGTATTTCAGACAACAGAGTTTGAATTCTTGCTGTTAGAAATCTACACACAAAAGAATACCTTTATGACATAAATTTATTATTACTCCAACAGAAAATATTATTACAGCTGGTAATGTGGCATCATTCCACAACTGCACCTTGATAATAAAAAATGTGATGCGAAGTTAAATGCCAAAAAACAGAAGCAACAAGTGATGTTACACTGCTGGATGCAATGGAGGATGTTCTCCTGGACAACAACTGCGTAAAGACTGTTTAGGTATAATAATAAAATCAGTAATTATAAATAATAGATAAAGTATGAATAAATACAACAAAATGAGTAAGTGTTCATACATGCCACTTAAGGGTAAATCTGCTCATACAAAGGATTCTTGCAAGAGGCCAGTTCAATCTCACACTAATCTATGTGTCACACCCACTTTTAACTATTCACTGATCACACACAGACGCACGTCTTGTGCAAAGAACAAAATTCAAAAGAAACAAAATTCTTTGTTTCTTGTTTTGTGTAAACACAGTGCCTTGGTGTTAACTAATGTCCAGCGCCATCATAGTCGATCTACAAGGCCAAGTGAATCTGTATAAAACCCTCAGTAACATTGCAGTCTCATAGTCAAATGTTACCCAGGGACACTCCAGTCGGTCTGAGGTCGGTCCACTTTGATCAAACCTCAAAACAAGCAGACCATTTTACCACTGGGCTTCACTTAAAAACTCAGGAGCCCTGGCCTGAGATGCTTGTGCTGCCTCAAGTACAGATACTGTATGTTGTAGTTGTTCATAATATAGAGGTCCTACAGACTGTCACACACAATTACTTTCCGTTTTAGAGATTCAAAGCCATACCAACTTTTCTACTGTGATCTTAAAGCAGTCACATTTTTGCCTGTCTACTCTCTAGCCATCTGCCCCTAACAACATTTGTTTTCTAGCACATCACACTTCAAAGTAGTACACCACTGTTATAAGCAAGGCTCTGTTGGCCTATGTATATATATATATATATATATGTGTGTGTGTGTGTGTCTGTGTGTGGCACAGTCAGTGTTCTAAATGTCACTATAGCTCAATTTCAATAGACTGGTAAGCTATCGATTGGAAGTAATTTATGGTTTGATGTTCCAAGATGAGCCGCCTAAGACAAGCTGTCCACTTTCCTTTTAAGAGCTCTATTAGGACTCACACTAAAGATGGTCCGCATGTGTGTCACTGAGAGCTAATTTACTCCTACCACAGACCATTTAGACCATTACTGAAATGTGCACACACACACACACACACACACACACACAGAAACATGACGATGGAATGACACTTAATACACACACATCTTTCCAATCTCTACACCAGTCCATCATTTGCTGTGTTTCTCTCTCCATTCTTATGTATCTCCTCTCACCATATCAGCCAGTCTCTGGTTGATTTATTTATGATACATGTTGAAACTGCAGCTCCAGTATTTCCCAGTGTGTTTCAAAAGGACATTTAATTTAACATCTAAAGTGAAAAAGGGAAATTAAATTGACCCTCTGTTAAATGAAAATGGGACTTCTGTCCACTCTGGACATACAGTAAGCATGAGAGAAATGTGTTAAAGTCATTCTACTGAAAAAAAAAAAACCCAAAAAACATCAACATCTCAAAATCATTTATTCATAATTACACAACCTGAGAATCTTTTTTAGTCTGCTTTGAGTTATTATGAGTACGTTGCTGTGTGTCTGTGTGTTCCAATTTTAGATACATTTAACAAACAAAACACTGTGTTGTAAAAAGCTCACAAATCTACTTGTTATGAAAAATCTTGTAAAATATTAGTAAAGTTCTTATTTGCATAGTTGACATTCAGTCTCAGATTTTCTAACTTTCTGTCCTCAGCTCCAACTGGACTGTCTCCACCTCAATTATATCCAATAAATGACACCACCATTCAGATAGACTGGGATCCTCCACTTGAACTCAATGGACCACATCCACTGTATCAGGTCTGTAAGAGTACTGGCTTATAATAAACACCATATCTGTCAGTTGGCATTGTTTTGTTTTTTTAAAATAATTTTTGTGTGTTTTATTAAAAAAAAATATATATTCACACCTGTGCACAGTCTACGTGTGTGTGTGCTGGGCTAGTGTGCAGAATGTTATTTATCACAGTATTTTAGTGTTCTTGAGGGATGGCAGTGTCTGGTCCGCTACTTTGGGTCAGAGATAAACATCTTCTTCATCTAATGGATGGATTGGCACAAAATTTGGTGCAAACACTCATGGTTCCCAAAGGATGAGTTCTAATGTCTTTTCTTCTGGTTGACATTTGTGATTTTGATTGAAATATCTCAACAGCTGTTGGATGGATTGCCATCAAATTTGGTTTACACATTCAAGCTCCCTTAAGAATAAAGCGTAATGTCTGGTCTGGCGCTACCCTGACTTCTCATCTAGTATCATTATCAGGTCAAAATTCCAGTCTGTCCAGTACTTTACTTTATGACTGAATAAGTGCAAAACTAACTAGCTACCAGTTTTTGATACAACATGTTAATAAACATTTGAGTATTGGTACTGTTCTTATTCTGTGGTGTTTTTTTCCAGGTGGAGAGGACAGATGTCTCCCTGTCTGACCCAGAAGGTCCTGTTGTCAGAGGAACCAGATTCCCTGGAAACAGTTACTACCAGTTTCCCAGTGATACTCTTCCTGTCAACACTGACTTCACAGGTAGTAGGTCTTGCAGATGTCTGTCTCTTATCAGAAAATGGACATGTCTGTCTGCCATGCATACAAGTCTGTGTTTGTGGGTATGTTTTTGTGGTGTGCAGTGATCGCGCTGCAGTCTCTCAGTCTACTAGTAACATTCCTTCAGAATGACTTCCCCAGTCATCTTAAAGGTCAATTATCTTTCTGTTTACCAGCATCATTAGAGGGTTGAGCTGCACAGCCAAACATGTTCTGCTTCATCTGAGAACATCATCCAGTCTGACGCTCATAATTAATGACTGCTGATACTAATCAGTGGGATTTGAGCAGGCAAAGCTCTTCCAGTGTCCTGCACAAACCTTATATCACCAGTTATGTCTTTCTGTGTGGACACAATGTTTAAATGTGTGACAGATAAAATATTTTCCAACCATGTTAAAACTGTGTGATAAAACTTCAAAAATGAATTTACATCTGTGGGCAAACCAGTTTTTTAAACTTTTGACAAATTGTTAAGTTTGTACAGATAAAAGTTCTCATCTGTAATCCTTATGTGATGGTGCTCAACTGTAATTGCGCCAACACATAAGCTGTCTGTGTTGGTCTCAAAATCTTGTTCCATCCAAAATACCCAAGCACGTTTGCCCCCCACATAGTGGGTATCCATGTGCAGTACATCTTACATCTGAAATACCAGGGACTTACAGCCCAAACAGTATAAAAATAATACAAATAATACTAATTGCCACAAGATTTGAGTGACCTTTCAGTGGCCTTTGAGATGGGCAGGAACAGGGAGTTTTGAATCAAAGGAGGCAGAAACAAGTTGACAAAAACGGAAGAATAGGAGTGACCACTTCCTTTTGTGTTTTCAACTTGACTACTACCACTTTGCTTTAATGATGGATTAACAACATGTTTTCATGTGCACAGTTAATTAGCTTTTTTTTTTACTGTAGTGTAATGTTTAATAAAAACACTGTTTTTGTAAAAGCTTTTTGAAGGTCACAGAGAAGTTGAGAAAGAAGGCAAGAGTGTATTTGTGGAGGAAAATAATAATACATAAAAAGTAATCTATTTAAATCATATCTTATCATATTCAATCATCTGTTTATTAGAATAAAAAATGTTTGCTTTTGTGACTTTCTATAAAGGGGAAAGAAAGTGAAAGTTTTTACACTACACCCATTTCTGGTAAAATGTTAAGACAACCCAATCGCTGACTTACCTCTTATACTTTGTGGTTCTCGTTGATTGCTCTCTCTGCACGCTGCATTTTTTTTTTATCTCAAATCAACAAATGATGATTTTTGATCATATTCATGCTTCCTCAGCACTAAGGTAAATAGGTCTCTCAGAATACAACCAGCAAATAGATGATGATTTTTACTATTGAGAGTTTCGTCTCATCTCCTCCACTCTCCTCCTTCATAAAGGGTAATGGATCAGACAATCACTTTCAGACCGGATCTATTCTGGACCATCAATGTGTCGGCAGTCCTCAAACCATCGCCCTTTTACAACCATCAATACTAATAGCATCATCTACAGACAATTATTCCCATCGAAGTGCACGGAACAGCGAACAAATCAAAGCCAAATTGGATTATGAATGTAATGCAGTGTAATGCCCCCTTGAGAGTCAATTGATCACTGAGGAGAGACTCGTCAATCGTTGATGTCTTGTGGAAACCTAGTAACTCTGGCAATGACAACTGTAAAATTTTCAGATGAGTCGAATCTTTGACTAGTGTTTTTTGTTCAATTTCATAATACACACCCACAACATTTCAACCAAACACGTTACAAATTTTGAATTATGCGTTTCTTAGGTTCTTTTGAGTCTTGAGAAAAGTTTATGTTTGAGGTTTTTTTTCCGCATAGCGGCAGAATTGGTGCCTCAAAAGGTCCTGATAGGTTTTCTGTAAGAAACAGCAGATGATCATTTTTCTCCATCAACATTATACACCATTCTAGGAATATTAATAATTTGTTGTTACCTTAAATAGTTCATCAAGGTTCTTACTGCAGGCTTTTTCCATTGCCTAAGCATGTGAATTAAGGACAGATCTTTGAGCAGAGCCAATATTTTGTATGTTAAATTTAGTTAAGGTTAAGGTCAAAATGGTTTTACCATGTAAAATCACTTTTATTTGCCCTTTAACCTGTAATTTTATGGCCACTTTACTAAAATTATTTTTGGCCAAATAGGTTGTTTTCCATGTGCAATTATTGTGATAGGAGTGCATATTTCCATAAATGATAAACCTGTTCACTTTGATTCTGATTAACGATGCTCCTTAATGCTGAATGAATTTAGGGTACTTGAGGTCAATATTTACTACACTGAATCTTACTTTAGATAAAACAGGATTATAACGATATGCAATCATGCTGTGATATGAATACCCTGTAAGTGCTTGTTTCCATAAATGCATGTTAGTCCATTTATCTTACTTATAACGTTTCTGTTATCTAAAGCTCTGTGATGTGACTTCCTACTCTCCTTGTTGAATTAAGGACTCTGTGCATCTCAGTTAAGACTGGAATGTGTTATTCTTTGTAAAAAAATACTATATTTAAATGGATACTGGTTCAAAACAGATTATATAGTCCTCTCTCATTTATAATTCTACAGTTTTTGAGTCTGAAATGGGCTGATTCTTAATGAGGATGATGGCCTGCTCATATTTTCACTAATCCAGATGTATTTCTTCAACCCACAATAAATGAAGAGGGATGAAACATCACAAATATATTTTAGAAAAAAAAAAAGAACAAAAAATGAATGCAGGAACAAATAGACTTGGATAATTTCCAGACACGTCTAATACAGTACATTGCTGCAGCACCACTGCAGCAACTGAACAGGAAAGAGGGAAATGTTAAATGATACAAATTATTTTTCCTTAATTAATATGATTGATTGCCAGGCATTGACGTTGAGAGGAGAGGGGGAGAAATGTGTGAAGGGAAAGTTTGCACAGACATCATTAGTTTTTCCCCATTTAAAGATTAATCAGAAGAGGCTGGGCTCTTTAATTCTGTCATTTGTATATTTAATGGGCTGCTGCAGAATCTATGGGTGTAATTAGCTAGCTGCCGCGCTCTCATTAATACGCCAGGCTCTGATTAATGCCAGCAGAGAGCTAACATGACTGGAGTTATTCAGGTTATGTTGTGTAGATGATTACACACAACCTCCACTGTTTACTGAGACAGAAAGAGGAGAAACAATACAATAACACATGAAACAATACTACCTAATAAATAAGACTCTATTCAAAACTTGAAATAGTTTAGTATTGCTACTTGTTAATGTTACATATTGTGGAATATAACATAAATTCTCTCTGTTTGCCTAGGCACAAATAGGCAGGAATATTGAGTATGGACAGTCAGCTCTATTTAAAGCGCTCCTTAGTATTTTCTTCCTTAGTAGTATCTTATTAAAAACTCAATTTAAACAATGTAATTCTCTCACTTAACTCTAGAGTTGATGGTGTGAGTATAATTGGTTTCATGTACTTGTAGGTCATAAAATATATTCTTTACAGTACATTAAGAAATGTGTCACTCATTGAAAAAACCTATAGATTTTGACACAATAGCATTGTGAAGAGCAGGTCTCAGAAAACATTTCTTTTTCACACTCTTCCAGTTCTGGCTGGAGGGGAAGCTGGGTTTACTAGATATTCTGCATCACATGCTGTAAAACTGTTTCTAAACAAGAATTTACAACATGTAAAATTATTATTATGGATTACACATGTTGTGCTTTTGCATCAGTGTATTAGGTGAGTCCTAAGGTTGATGATGTTGTTTGGTCAGTAACCTAACCCTACACAAAGCAGGATATCTTCACATCAAATGGCCAGATTGTCATTAAATGTGGCATGAATATTCATGGTCTGTGACCACAATTTCAACTACTGCAGGAGGAATATCAGAATGTAATGGGCAGATTGCCAGGAGCACATTGTGAACACATTTATGCTCCCCAGAGGATGGTCCTGTAATCTATTAGATTGTAGAGCACATTCATCCTCCTAAGGGGATGAGCAGTTGATTTTAATAGCCCATTGGTTGATTCCATGCTTAAGACAAACTTTGCAATTTAAGGCACTTTGTTTTTTTGATTTTGGAAAAGAATAGGCTAGTTGTAGTAAGTACTTTGGGGGAAACAATTAAATGACAATATGAAAGTTTGTTATATAATACAGGAGTTTGATTAACTGGTCATGTTGTCTTTACTTTTTTTTTAACAATCAAGTATTTATCAGTTGTTTAACATTAAGCATTAACATGTGAAGTACTAGTGAGGACTGAGGCTTTGCTGTAGAAAGTGTTTGCATACATTATCTTGAGCACATATGGATTCTTTGATGAATCTTTGATGTGCGCTCTCAGATAAAAAAAAAGTGCATACTGGTGTTTTGTGTTTGTGTGATTGCGCTGTGCAGCAAGTGTTCGGGTATATGCATGTTTGTGTGTGTGTGTGTGTGTGTGTGTGTGTGTGTGTGTTTGCATGTACTCTGTATGTGCAACAGAGTCACCTGTCATGATGTGTGCTCAGGTTTGTCTGTTGATGGATCCAAAGTGGTTGTCAGTGTGAAGTAGTGCAAGTCCTGTGGGGAAATCTGAAGGAAGTAATGCTGAGCACAAGCAGTGTCACTTAGACGTTGTACATTTGGACCAAACACCTTGGCTAAGCATGTGTTGACAGTCTGTTCCTACCTATTACACAGGCTCACGCAAACATACTGCACATTACATGCAAACACCAACAGTTGTCTATAGTTTCCTATTATACACATAAAGAAAAAGCTCAATTCTTTGTAAAACAAAAATCAATACAGGACTTACTGTATACATTATATACTGTATATAGATACATTAATAGTTACCTCTGGCCTCTCTGCCACTGCAAATAATGTCAGAAAAAATATTCCAGCTATCCATAGCACCATTACTACTGTTTGGCAGCTGTGGGGCTTATATTGTACCTCTTGAACTCTAGACTAACTGCATCCACCCCAAGACCATAATGCAATGAAGCAAACATCAGGATACTGCACATTTCTTTATATAAAGATATACCAAGATGTAATGAGTCATCATTTACCATATAACGTCTCTGAGGATTGTTCAGTTCTGTTTTGTTTTGTATAAAATGTATATGAACTTTATCTTGTGCTGATGAGGAAGGCTGAATAATTATGGTGCTTCTCCAATGTCAGATCATATGAGTGTGTTTCAGGGTGCCATAGACCTGTCCCATGTGTACAGGGTTGGTTGGGAGTGTGTATATGTGGTACATTCAAAAAGCTCAGACTCCACCTATTACAAGCATAATCCAAACCTGAATTAAATTTATCCACCATCTCCTTTGAAGTAGTCACTTTGTGGAGCAATACATCACTCCTGCCACTCTTGCAGTGCTCCTTGGAAGTCCCATTTTGTAAGCATCTGTGATGATCTCTTCCATTGTGTTTGGTCTCTGAACTTTTTGATAGCACTTTGTATGTTGTGATAAATATGTATCCCCTATGGTTATGTTAGCTGTAGAAAACACTGTTTAATGTTATCTGTGGTCTATTTTACCATAGATGAATGTTTACAATATTTATAACAGTAAAAGAGAGAGGAAAGTATGACTCATGGGAAGGAGCAGAAAAAAGAGGTAAAAAGAGAATTGAAGATGCAAAGAGAGAAAACATATTCAGAGGAAGCAATAGGTGGAGAAAGGAGAATGAAAAGGTCAAGAAAAAGAAAAGGAAGGTTAAAAGCAGAGGAAGGGAAGAAAGGAAGGGATGAGCAATCGGGAGAGCGTGGTCGAGGTAGAGAGAAGGTTAAAAGGGGATAATGTAATGTCAGGTATCTGTCATGACTTCACTCATCTTTGTGGTGACAAGGTCATGAATGTAAATGACACATGCCTGCTTGATGTACAGAATGCAAGTCCAATATAAAGAACATTTTTGTCTCAGCCATATACTGTAACCATGGTTATTGTAGTTTTTTTCCATGGAGACTGGTTTATAAATCATAAACCAAGGTAAAGCTATTGGTTTTGTGCACTATTTGTGATCAATACTTATGTGAAGCACCAAAATGGGACCATTTTAAGTGGACACATTTACATATATTCCTTAATTTAGAGGCTTTTCAACCTCCCCTAGCCATTTTTAAAAGGAAAACTGTAACAATCCTTTCATGTGATTCTATTACATGTATAATAGTTTATCCCCATAAATCACTTGTGTCCTAGACTGAAGTGAAAATGGCAAACCTACATTAGGATACTCTCTTCACCACATCTAAATGTAAGATGACAAAAGTAAAAAGAATCTACCTTACACCCAAGTTAAGATAATCCATTAAACACAGTACTACATCACCACATCAAGTCCAGGAGGATTAATTGGAGGAACTTATTATGCACCTTTAACACATATAACTGCTGCTACGACTGTTACCAGTGCTTACTGTGACACTGCTTGTAGATCTAGGCTGTATAAAACTTTTAGATGGGATTTTTGTTAATGTGCATACAAAATGTTGCACAAATTTGTATTTTTGGACCGTGTAAATGTGATTGACTTGAACTGACTTAACAAGTACAAGTTACAATCTTCTGCTATAAACCAACAGCTAGCATAACAATATATTACAAATAAAACCAAGGTAACAACTCAGAAAAATGCCAGTTTTTCCGCTTATTCAAATACGTGTAAAAACCTGGGAGCCATGAGAGATGGCTTATCTGTATTCATCTTGAGCTTGCTATGTTACTGTTTGACTTCTCTCCATGTTAAGTGAATTCACACACTAATTATTTTGCTAACACGGGCTTCTGATGAACCCTTGACTGCCTCCGTTCAACTCCTTAGATCTTCCCACACTTCTGTTTTCTACAGAGACAGACAGAGCTGAGCAAACACACACGTACTTGTAGACACACACATAAACCGTATGATCTGTGTCGCCATGTGGATCTAGTTGTGGATTAAGATTAAATCTCTGATCCATCGTAACATGACAAGACAGCACGTTGGATGAATTTTCTGCTCTGTGTATGTGTGTTAGAGATTCTGCTGGAACCCATAACTTTCCCACATTGCAGAATCTTTGACTGAGTATGCATTTAACAAACACCTCAGTGTTTCCAGCAGAGGCAGGACAGCTGTGTTGGATGTGATGCAGTTGCCTTGCTCAAAGGTTCAATTATATACTTCATGACTGTTGTTTTCTCACATCCGAAAATCCATCGCCATTCCAGTTACAGTGAGAATAGCATAGTTGGGTGTTTTCTGAGAGATGACCAAGAACTGAGTTATATTTAACTTTAGATTTTAAACATTTTTATGTTTTCTAGTGATTTATTCAGCAAGTCCTCCTCAAGTTAGCCACAAGCCTTTATATAGAACAGTGTTGTAACCTGAAAATGCAGTGATCAATGTGCCTGTAAATTTTCTCCTAAATCTGTTACCATTAGTATGTTTATTTAGAGGGAAGCTTGACTGGGCTTTAACAATGTTGGAATCCGGAATCAATCAACAGTGTCGCTAAATGTAAAATAAATGTATCTTAAGGAGATCCTACACTTTAGTCTTTTAATCACTTTATCTTTTCCATAATATAAAATAGAAGATTATGGCTAAAAGAGATTAAAGCAAGATATTACAGGTGTGGGCTGTGGAAATTGTGGAAGCAGGTCTGCCTTCTCAGGCTTGTCTTTTGAGGTTCATGTTTTCCCTAAAGTATCTTAGTTGTAAGATTATCCTAGACAGTTGGCTTATAATGGAATTGAAGTCAACTCAGAACTTTGCTACTGTTGGGAAACACTGGTGGAAATGTAAGAGTAAATACATTTACACATCCCTTCTTTCTTGTCAGTCATACATGGTGTGCCAGACTTCCAAATTTGAGGACTGTATTAAGCCTTACTTCAAGCTCTGACTGGTCATTAATGGTGAAGTGGTGTTGAGGGGGTTTACACTACACATCTTATGGATTTGATCAAAGAGTTTATTCAGAGGGCAGAGGCAAACATGTCGCATACATACGGAGACAGTCTTTCTTTTTATTGTTTTTAATTTCGATGGTAAACGGTGGATTCTGCCTGATATCCTCCTGTAAATGGTCAGCTTTAACACTGAGACATTACACTTGTGTCCTGATAACAGCTCCTACAACTCAGGCCTGATGGGTTTCAGTGTCCAGAGTTTAAAAGGTCATGCGCTGTCTCATTATATTGTATTTATTATACAACAGTATGACAGAATTTGACTTGTATTGTAAGAAAGTCAAAAGTAAAAGTAATTAATTTTTTTGCTCTCTCTCTCTCTTTCTCTCTCTCTGTCTCTCTGTCTCTCTCTGTCACACTTGCTCCTGATCTTACTTTGTATCAGGTATCGAGTTGACTTTCAGGACTCGGTCACCAGACGGTCTGCTGCTTTGTGCCTTTTCTCCTGGAAATCAGGAAGAGTTCCTGGCTGTTCAGATAAAAAATGGACGCCCTTACTTTTTGTTTGACCCACAGGTATGTAAAGGGGGTTTTTGTAATATGTAATTTAACAATATTAGTGCAAAGGATGATATTTCAAGACTGAAATACATAATAATATAAATCAATCACGTGGCTTAGGCAGAATGTTTGAAAAAAAGGTGCAACAAAGCACAAAATGAATGGCTCAGGAAGAGGTCACATCAGCTGAAGGCGTTGATGTGCTGCTTATTTTTATTTTTTTATTTTGTTTGAATAATACTCTTTATATCTTTTGTTGAGGAACTTACAAATATTGTCTGGTCCCTCTGAGTGAGAAGCATCTCCATCTAGCTTCAGTACCAGTAAACAAACACATGGAGTTGCACCAATCGTATGGTTGTTTACACCGGCATATTTGACAGCAGAACTTGCCAAGATTTTATTTAGTTTGCAGTGTACAGCTGTCCTAGTTTAACCCATTTCATTATGCCAGTTGTTAAGTCTTCTCCATCCACATTTTCACATTTGTTTTTGTTTGTCTTTATTAGTTCTTCCCACTCACTTACATATTCGCTCACCTTCACCTGTGTTTTTCTCTTATTTTTTGATACACCTCCATCTCTCTATCTTGCTCTCTTTTTCTTCCCCTCTCTCTCCTGCTCTCACTCCCTGTGTCTCCCATTTTCTCACTCACTTGCTCTCATTTAATAAATGTGATCTGTAGCCCCTCATTGGTTTCTGTCAGGGAGACAGGGAAAGGGGAAAAAACTTTGAAAGTGTGTCAACGTTTGAATTGGACTGCAATTAACTCATTCCCTGCAGTCACCACGCGTGAATACCAATTGCAAGCTAATTAAGCTTTGCACCCTTGCACACATACACACACACACGCATAGACATACACACCCTTGCTTCCCTTATCCATCTATACAGACACATGTAGAGGGGTTAAAGAGTCAACGACTTCCATGATGAAAGTGATGATGGGCGATGATTACATAGACTTCCATGAGGCCACCAACTAATTACACACTCAGACAAACATGCACATACCCACTTACACTTTCCTTCCTCATCACTATCACTATCCAATACTGCTATCAAAAGGTATTCATCAGAATGTACCTATGGGATGTATTTGTGTGTGCAAAGGGTTGAGTGTCACTGAACAGAGCCTTGTTAACTTATAGTGTCGATGTGTGTGTGTGGTTATGTGTACTCCTGGATGTGCAATGGAGTGTATGTGTGTCTTCTCCAACTGGGTTGATTCCTTTGTTTAGGCTAGTTTGAGGTAATTAACAGTGGGAGTGGTGTCACGGCTTATTAGTGTTCCCCTAGATACATATAGCTGGGCCCATTACTTCCCTCTATTAGCCTGTTGAGCTAGCCTAATGGGATTACCAGTGCAGGGGGGTGGAGTAATTTAGCATGACACAGGGAAGTGATATGCTCATAAATATGTGCACATGTGAGCTGCCACACACATACTTTGAAACAGTTGAACACTCAAAAATATTCCCTTTCACATGTAGGAGGGACAGACCAAAGCACTCGAGTTCGATTACTGTTAAACTATTTAACACACATGCTGAAACACACATACATTCTATTGATGCAGGTGAGTGGTGTTTTATGGACCACTGGCTGTCTCAGTATAGAGAAGTATATGTAGCTATAGGTAACTACAGGGTAATGACTGTGATGCTGTGATACACATGTAGCACTCATCACAGACTCACTAGCTACTTAGATTTCACTGTCTGTTTAACACATTTCCAGCTACACAGTGACATAATTGTTTTTTATTTTACCAGAGATGCATCGTGATTCTCTCTTAGCTTCGTACCCTGATGGCTCCTTCTAAAATGTAGTTTTTGTAGTTTACAGTCCTTTAGCCTTTGATGAAATAAACATTGTAATCTTTAACAATTAAACATATATTAAAATGTATTACAATGAAGCAGTCAATAACCCACATATTGGTGCTCCTTAAATGTGCATTTAGAAACACTGACACTGCCCTTTAGGAGGTTACTCCTCTATTGTTCTGTTATTAGAGGGATTCCCCTGTCCACATATCATTAATACTTCGTTTGGTATTTTGATATATACATCTCTGATTTACTAAACACAAAATGTAGCATACATTACCTTTTTGTGTCCACCCTTGTTTGAGAATGCCCCATTTTTTTGATAGTGTCTGATAATGGAAATCACACATGCACACTTAGACGCACACACACACACACACACACACACACACACACACACACTCATACACACTGACTTAAACACATGCAGTTCTGTTCATTCTGAGTGGCTCTTACATATACACATAAAGTACACACACACATGCATGTGCACACCACAAATAAAAATCACTTATCCAAAGTGCTTCCCCTGTGGCTTTCCCAGCTATATTTGGTGGTCCTTTACTGAATGTGAGTGTGTGTGTGTGTGTGTGTGTGTGTGTGTGTGCACAGAGAGAACATGAGTAAGTGAGAAAAGGGCTATATTCAAGCAGTTTCTGCCCAGGTTTTCCTCAACTGGAGTTTCTCAGTAAAACCATGATCAGTCTTCTGCTCTAAATGCCTTGCACAAGGGCACCTCATGTTAGTTGCTTCCAATGCCCGTATCTCCCAGGCCACTGATTCACTCTGAAGGGAGAGAGAGAGAGAGAGAGAGAGAAAGAAAGGGGCAAAGAAACTCCTCTTCTGTTGTCTTGTTAAGTAGGGCTGTCAAGCAGAGGTAGTAAAGATGTCAGAGGCTGATATACTCTGGCATTCATACATTTATTGATCTCATCATTAAATCTTCATCACTGTGTGTGTGTGTCTGGATATATATATGTATGTGAATGTGTACACACACACACACACACACACATATATATATATATATATATATATAAAATGTGTGTGTGTGTGCCATGGTGTTGTGTGAATGTGCACGTATCAGTTACTCTTGTTTTACTACATTACTCTTTGCCTACTTGCTAAAAGCTGATCACAACAATGATGTCATACTTAATAGGTAGCAAAAAGCCCTGTAACAACACTTTGATGATTATATGTGTATGTTCGTGTCCTTTTGAGGGTGGTGTGTGTATGATGTGTGTCATCAGTTCTTAATGTCTAACCTTGTTCACTCAACAGGGGGATAAAGAAGCAATAATTTAAAATGTTACAAAGTAAGCATGACTGATTGCACTGTGATATGAAAAGTGGTCTCTTTTGAGCCAGAGGTCATACATTTACTTAAGCTATTACTGTAAAACACATAGTTGCCAGACCTTTGGTCAGAGTCAGGACAAAAGTGTAAGTCAATTGGCTGTCTTCACAACACCTTTAATGTATATGTGTTTAAATTCTTGCCCGTATTGTGGATTTGTGTGCATGTGTGTGTGTGTGTGTGTATGTAGGGCTCAGTGGTGGCTGTGAGTGTACAGGGTGATGGAGGGCGACGCTACAATGATGGACAGTGGCACAGCATCACAGCAACAAGGCGAGGGGCCGTGGGAACAATCGTTGTAAACAATCAATATAGAGGTAACTCCTCTCATATTCATACTGACCACTGTGTGTTATCAGCTCTGTGTGTGGGTGAGTGAGTGTAAATACGAGTGTTTCCATGTTACACCCATACAAGCGAGGATGTGCATGTGCTTGGATGTGAATAGTGTGAGACTGACAAGTGTGTGTGTGTGTGTGTGTGTGTGTGTATGTGTGTTTCTGTGTATGTAAATCCCCCAGCTCTGCATGGAGGTATTAGCCAGGTCAATCCCAGCCACTGTCTGATGAGAAAAATACTGTTTCACACACAGGAAAATATTTATGTTCCTCAGTTGTTCTCAGATAGGTCTTTCAGATATGTTCTTTCTTTATGGGTAAATCTGGATGAAAAAACGGCATGAGCACAACCCTCTCTCACTCTATTTTTGTTGCCCTTTACCTCATTTACCCGCTCTCTCTCATATTGTCTTTTCCTTTTTTAAATGTGTCCCATCCCTTATTTGTTCCCTAAATACTTGATTCCATATTTATACTCTGATCCTCCCACTTTTGTTTTGCCTGACCACAATTATGTGTAACCATCACCCTCACCACCAGGAAGTGCAGCAGCTTCCAGTGGCAGCACAATTATTGGTGAGAACATGGGGGTGTTCATTGGAGGACTTCCTGAAGACTTTACTCTGCTAAGAAAGGATTCGGGTAAGTCCATCACTACACATTCTCTTTTTAATCACATCTGTAATTTGTAAGTGAAATTGATTTGATACATTTTTGACTTCTCAGCCTGGCTCGAATATTTGCTAATTTCTTTTTATACACGTCTCCCACAATGTAATGGTACTTGGCCAAAATTGTTTCTGCTCTCAAGGCAGGTAGTTTAGCCTCACTACTACTAGACTAATTTCCTTTCTTCGTAAAAAATTGTCATCATTCTCATATTTAGGCACTCTAGGTCACCTTATGATAACTCCTAGTTTCCATACTGGAGTGACAACGTTTAGAGTCAGATTTATGGTATTTATTTTTATTTCTTTTTTTTTTTTTTTGTCTCACCAGGTGATGCCCAGCTGGTGCGCCGGAGTTTCTCTGGTTGCCTCAGAGATGTGAGTTTTAAGATGACTGACAGTGTCTCAGATGAATGGATACCATTGGACTGGGCAAAAGCCATAAAGAAGGAGGCGGTGTATGAAAACTGGGAAGGATGTCCTATTCAGACTGTGGATGGAGCCCATTTTCTGGGTCATGGTAGGATCTGATGGATTGTTGTTGATTTCAAAAAATATCTGCATCCTTTTTTTACAAGGACTGTGCGCATTAACCTTACTGCATGCTACAGAGATTTAAACTGTGTCAACTGACAACTTTGACAACCGGAGTACTAGCATTAGCATAGTGTGTCTTTTTTCATAAGCAAGTTGTGCTCAGATACAACTTTAAGTGAGTTTTTAGTGCACCTAATACATCCTAATAAGATGCTTGCTGGTAGTGTTTGTGTTTATGATGTTGTTGTTTCTTGTTGATAAATATGATGATGATAAGTTAATTAGTCTCTGTGTGAAGTATCAGGTTCATCAGTGCACATTTCCTCCATTATTGGTTTGTAAAAGGGCCTGCTCATCTTATTCACTCAGTCTTATTTGCGAAAAAATAACAGGTCATTTCTTATAGGTCCACATTAAAGCAAAAAAGTTGCTTTCTTTCTTCAGCCCTGAGCCTACTAATAAAATGGCATGTTTGTAATTATTTTCTTCTCGTTTCAGGTTACTTGGAGCTGGGCAGAGACGTATTCAGTGGAGGAAAGGACTTTGACATTTCTATGGATTTCAGAACAGACCAGCTCAATGCACTTTTGCTCTTTACATACAACACACAAACTGAAGACTACATGTTGGTAAGGAGCAGTGACACATTTTAAACCATTGTTTAATAATGAGAACACTGAAATAAATGTATCAAAAAGCATCACCTTGTGATATTCTGTTTATTGTTGCGTATTTTTAGGTGGAGCTGGAGGCTGGTCTCCTGTCCTTCATCCTTGCCTCTGAAGGTCATGTGACTGAACTCAGCATGTGGGCGGGGCTTAGCTACTGCGATGGAGACTGGAAACAGTTGTCGTTGGCAAAACGCGGCCCACTCATCTCTGCTGCAGTCAATGACTGGGCAGAGGAGACAAGGGGAGTGGGAGGAGCAGTGACGCTGAGAGTTGATTCCCCCTTATACTTGGGGGGCGTGCCCATGGAGCTTGCACATCCTGCTCTGGACAGCCAAAGCCACAAACACGGTGAGACGTGTGTGCACAGAAACAGATTTAGCATTCAACTTGATATCAGATATACTGGTGGCCTATTTATCTATGTCAGGTAAGGAAATGAGTTGGACATCTGAGCATAAACAGTGTAAATATGACAGTGGAGGATAGTGCTTATTTAAAGAATTTAAAGATCCCCGTCAGATCCCTTCCAGGTGTGATGTCACAAATCATGCTCACAGGTACACACCTTAAACTGGGATTTAAGGTGAGTTCAGAGAGACTTTAGACTTTCAGCAGAAGAATTTGAAAACAGTCACAGAGAAGATCAAATATCTAAGAGAAGTAACAATGACCAAACCACATTTTTGAGTGGAGATGGGCTGTTAAAATTTGAAATGGTAACAAATATTTTACTAAGAAATCAGATAAATGTACTTCTAACTTTCTCCTACCCTCTCTCCTCTGTTCTCGTCTTCTCTTTTCTCTCCTTCTTCTACTCTTCCCCTTCTCCTCTCCACTCTCACAGGCCTAGGAGGTTGCATAAGGGGTCTTACCATACGAAATGATGAAAGAACCCCTCCTGCCAGTAAAAGTGTAAATCTCTTTGTTGCCTCCCGCCGTTCTGTTAGAGTCTACTTAGATGGCTGCCCCACCACTGAGAGCCGGTACAACTGCAGAGGAAACGACTCAGTGTTGGTGTACAGTGGGAGGAGGACACAGGTCACAGATTCTAGCCTACAGCCTTTCACTGGTAACGACGCACACTATACATACACATAACTACTCTAAAACAGAGACAGCCTGAAAAGGAACTCTCTCTCTTTTATGAGTAACAATATTTCAGGTGCAGATCATCCTCAGACATCAAACAAACAATACAAAGAACAAGGCACTGATACTCCAGTGTCTGTTATAGCAGCCAGTCAAAAAATGCATTTAATCAAAGGAGCATCCAAATGAATTGACAATCAACAATGAATCTTGTTAATGAAGAGCAATTAATGCACATTATTTATCAGGAGGAAAAATTCTGACATGCAGGTTCTAAAATGTCCAAAATATTTAGAGGCAACACAAGAACAGTAACAATTTATCATTTAGTTCTTCAGATTGATAAGAACATGTGCAGTGTACCAAAGTTTCTTTTCAAATGACTTTGTGCTCCTATTCACATACCCAGTAAGGTGTGCATTAGAGCATATATGCACTATATATAAATACGCTAAACAAGCAAAGGTTATTTTTTTCTGCTTGTGTCATTGGGTAGTTTTTAGCACATCTAGCAGACGTATCTGTATGACTGCAGATCTTCCAGCTGTAGCTAATATCATCTTAGTAGCTACTCTAATTACTAGTAATTGCTCTTAACATTATGTTAAACTGATACAAGCTTAGACTATGTTGAGATGGCTGGTTGCTAACCATCCCAGAAATGCATGTATGTTTTACAGCTGGAGATCCCATCACATCAAACCATATATACTGTAACTAGTATGTATGTCACCTGTATTTACTACACACTGACTAAATGTAATGTTTTAAGGTCCCTGCACTCTGTCATGTCAGTGACATGTCAACAACTGCTGAACAAAATGTGGTGCACCTTTTTGTGCATATGTTTAAATACTTCCTCTTAATGTAAGAAATCTGTATCTTCCCTATCCCATGTGTTTTCCAAACCCCTCCTCCTATGTGCAAACACACACTCACACCTTTAAAGAGTACCTGTACAGGTTTGTGGCCTTGGCTGCAGGAGGTTGGGCATCAGGACCTTGGCAGAGAGGACGGAGCAGAGGTAGAGGTGAGACGTCTCTCATTTCTCTGACAGTGGTTGATGATTCATTTAACATTTAATTTACAAAGTCACTAACAAAATATATGAGTTTTTCTTTCATTAACTGAAAACAGAAACTTTCATTTCACTCAGAGGCATTTTTGCACATTCGAAAAGGAGAAAATATTCCCCCTGGTTGACTTTGTTCTGTAGTGTTTCTCTTTGTTCCTAAGAGATTTTGGATGTAAAAGCACTACTATCTTGTACAGTGTATGAGACTTATCCAAAGCCAGTGATATTACATGTGTCTGACGGTATGAGAGATTGATAAGGCCTCTATAAAGGGCATCCCAGTAAAAGGCTGTTAACCCAGAATGGCCTGTGTGGTCCCTTGTGTAATATAAAGCTGCTCGTTAGTAGTGAACGATACACTGGTAGGTCTCAGTACACCATGCTATGACCAGAGAGCGGAATGGAGGGGAGGGAGGGAGGAAGTGCTAAAAACATTAAGAACTGAGGAGAAAAGAGGCAGATGGGTGACAAGGACTGAGAGGAAATGTGGGAGAAGGGAGGAAGTAGAAAGAGTAAACAAACAAAAAAAAATGTCAATGTCAAAAAATGGTAGGAAAGAGAAGGATGGACAGCAAGAAGGGAAGAGGTGAGAGGAGATGAGGAAAGATGCAAGGTAATTGGTAATGAAGGCACAGATAAAATCAGGAAGTTTTAACAATAGCTGAAGTGGAGAAGGAAGGTTAGGAAGTTGGAACAAAAAAGGAAGTTAATGATTGACAAAAAAACAAAAAGGTCACAGGAGAGAAAGTGTGGAGCACCTCCTCAGTAGTGTACTATTTTAGCATTTAATATACTATACATTTCTCAAAACCAAGAGGCACCCAGAATGTAATGAGTGAGATTAAAGAGATGAAAGATAGAACATAAATTTTTAAGCAGTTATATACAATTTGTATTCTGTTAGCTACACAGAAATATATGCATCTATAAGTTTCCCCTCTTTGACAATTTTAAGAATGTACAATGACAGCCAGTCTACTTTTGGGCTAGGTCCAGGGTAAACATGGTAGAAGCAGATTTAAAGAAAGATGGAAGGATGGATGGAGACAGAGAATGAAGGTGATTGAGAGGCAGTGAGACAGAGGCAGAGAGGGAGGGGGGAAAGGAGAAGGACCGTCATGAACTACTGAGGATGTCAAAGAGAGAAAGAAGGGGAGTGCTACAGAGAAGAAGGGGAGGCTGATTGCTGTGAAATATAGCCCAGAATGAATGGCTGGCTGTATTAAATCAGTGCTGAAAAAGTTACTACTCTCATAAATACTATTTATGCTAATGGTGAGGCATGATTTACTGGGCCTATTAAAACACAGAGAGATGGGGGATGCTTTTTCTTTAACCTCATGTGCTCCTGACCTGTTGTTTCGCTTTTTTCCTTTTATATTATTTGGTTTTATTCAATTATTTTGTCTTTCATTCTCTTGCTTTATAATCTTGCTTTACCTCGGTCCACAGTAATCTTCTCTTTAGTCTCCTCTCGTGTTTACTCATTTTATCTCTCTGACTCTAGTACCAAGGCATGTGCCACCTCCCACCTCAGTGCAGAGCTTGAATGGCTTCAGTGCCAGGGTGAGCTGGGTGCCACCCACTGGTGACATCAGAGGGCTGATTGACAGATATGAGTTGAAAGCCTACAATAGTGACCAGCCAGAAGCCCCACCTATCAAGGCTGTGTACTTGGCTAATGGAAACTTTACAGGTAAAGCACACACAAACCTTTGATAGTCTACAACCTTTCAGCATGCACCACATATATTAAATATATGCATTTGATTGGGATACTTATGTTGTGCACTCTCACTGAGGGCCAATGAAGAGAACTCTTGACCTTAACTTTGATTCATTGTCCTATTTAACTTATTGTAGCTGTTTGCCTGCTACTGCCACCTGTAAGGGCATTTTGGCCCGTAATGAAAACACATTCACACTGCCTTTTTCACTCACTTTCCTTTCTACCTCTCATACAAATACACATACACACTGTCCCAGGCTACCCTGTTAATGTCTCCTTGGCAAGTCCCCAGCTTTAGGAGACTGTCTCCATTTGGAACAAGACACTCAGGACTACCCCAATGATGTCATACCCTGGCATCACTCTGTTTCTCTCTCTCTCTCTCTCTCTCTGTTGCTCACTTTTCGATCTTTCCTCACTTCATCTTTATGATGATGATGATGATGTGTGCGTCCGCTGCTGCTATTCGTCCCTCCTCTCATCCACGCTGCCATGTCTCCAGGCAAATATGAAGATGAGCTCTCTGTCTCCGTCTCTCTCAGTGTCTCTCTTGCTGCTCCCCATTCCCTCCCTCGCTCTTTGCCAGACATTAAGTCCACCGTGATAAGGCTTCTTGTTAATTTATGATGGCCTCGACACCTGACTGCAGAATTACACCAACGGCTAAAAAACACAGAAAGCAAATGAGGGTGTAATGGCAGCGGAGTGGGGCCCTGGCCCTTAATTGAATTAAAAGACATGGGTAACAGAGAGAGAGAGAGACAGAGAGAGAGAAAGAGAGAGGCAAGTATGGGGTGACTGGACACAGAGGGTGAGGAGAGTTGGTGGGGGTGGAAGAGAAGAGAGAGAGGATGTAAAAGAGTGAGGAAATATAGAAAGGAGTTGAGAGGGCTGAGACAGCTAGGACAAAAAACATCAGAGAGAGACGACTGAAGCTTTTCAATTAGAGTGGACTCTCTTTGTTTGCCAAACGCAGTAAATTTGCTTAGCAACAGTGGCACATAGAAACAAGTAAAGCATTTAAATTGCACTATTGAAGCAGTTTGATACATACTTCAGTAACAACAGGCCTCACCGAACACTTAAAGGAGACAGTAAAAGGCATTTAAGAAATGTTATAGGATAGGTTTACATTTTCGCAGGGCTGTCTTAAATCAGTACTCACAAACACATATTCATGTTGCAAAAATGTATCCCAAAGCACAGCTGAAGCTAATGTGAGGCTTCAGAGGTCTGAGTTAGCAAAATCAAATAGGTATCTTCCAAAGCTACAGTGTTTTGGGGAGACAGTTCCTCTGTCTGTGTTCTCTGCCTCACTCCAACTGCGACATATTCATGCTCTTCTCCTCTCCAGGTGTGTTGTCGGGTCTCACTCCATCCACTCGATACATTGTCACTGTAAGTGCCTGTAGTCCTGTTGGTTGCACTGAGAGTCGTCGTCATGACAGTGGTGATGATAATGATTTAAGATCGAGCCTCACAACCCCGGAGGAAGGTACGACTGGAAAGCACAAACACACACACATACTGAATACACCCATGAACAGAACTTCTGTCTCTATCTTTATCCATATTACCAGTAGCTTTAATTTATGACTGTGCCTGCATTTGGACACACACAGACACACTTCTAAACACACTCAGACACTCTCATCCTCAGTGATGGAGATTTTTAGCTCTTGAGAAGAGAGAGGAGGAGCAGCAAGACAAGAAAGAGGGACAAGTCAGGATGGAATAAATAGGAGCAGGGAAGGGAGAAAAAAATGGGATGACTGTATAGGGCAAGACACAAAATGATAAAGGGATGAAGCGCATTCCAAGTGAGTGAAAGGCAGATAGTATGGAGTGACATTTTTCTTATCTGGGAGGTCATGGAAGGTAAGATACAAGTAAAGAAGAAGAGGAAGAGGGAAAGAGAGATTTTTTTTCATATGTTAGTCACTACATTAATCTGTGTTGGACTAACTGGCCTTGTTGGGGAGATAATGTGACGGCAGGGGTCAGTGCAGAGACAGCAAAAATCAATCTGAAGTAAAAGAAAAAAAAAACAGATTACTGTATTGATTCTCACTGAGCGCAGAGTTAAGACACTGAACCGTGTTAGGAAGACCAGACAAAGAACTTATTTAAAAATCTCTTTTGCCAAAGTCTATTTTTCAAACACAAACACATCAGTTCTCCTTCAGCACAGGCGCGTTTTTCACATCATGCAGAAGATCAAAGAACATAAAATCGTAAAATGTACTGCAGTGTTTTGAACAGTAATACGCAGCTGTGTCAGTGTCTAACACCATGTGAAATTAAATGAAGAGCATCTGTGACGTCTGATGTGACAGAATTATAAGCGCCATAAAATTTAAGCTTGCCATACCTTTAATAAAGTAATATTTTAATGTTGATTATTATTATTATTATTATTTATTTTATTTTTTTTGCACTATCTTTCACACTTTGCACACTTTCCTATGTCAATATATACATAATACAGTAAATTAAAGATTAAATTCTTTAGAAAATTATTATATAACTAAGAATAGGATGATGTGTCACTTTCCATTTCTTTATGCCAACCACATATTTGTCACAACTTAATCATTATAAACCAATATTTTTAATTTCAGTTCCAGATGCTGTCTCTCCTCCAGCTGCAGTCTCATCCCCCTCAGCTCTCTATGTAACTTGGGAACCGCCAGCAAGGTAATACACAAAACACAGTCTAACCTACCTATCTCTCACCCCAGATCACATGTTTATGTTGGTCATTGTTGTGTTGTTCGTGTGTTATAAGTTGCTACAAAGGTGCGTATAACCTTGATCTTCAGTTATAAAGCTTTTACCAATGGACATGTTATTCGTTAGAAATGAATTTTTAAGTTATAATGAATTCTTTTCCAACCTACTACTACAAAACAATATGAAAGACAGCAGTGATGTGAAGATATGTATTTTAGTAAACATAATACTTATAGTAAGGACAGTTATGTCTGCTTTTATTTAGCACACATGTCTTTTTCACCTTGAATAAACATGCCCTAATTAAACACCACATAGTTTAACATCAGAATAGTATATGTTAAATATAACATCATGATATTACCCTCATTTCACTTTTTTGTTCCAATGATAGGCCCAATGGAGACATTACAGAATACCTCCTCTATCGCAACAACCAAATGGTCTACAGGGGGAAAGACAGACAACACAACATCACTGGTAAAAAGGGGAGAGTGCGTGTGTTTTCTTGTGTGTGCGTGCTGCAGCGTAGCTGTGACTGTGGAGGGATGGGGCCTCGGTGTAAAGAGAAGGGGAAGAGTGAAGAAAAGCAAAATGGAGTGGGGGATTAGCATTTGAAAGAGGAAAGAGCATCTCAACCCTTACCAAGGGAATAGCACTTTGAAAAAGAGCGCTAAACACACACACATACACACATGAAAATGAAGCAGCAGAGAAACAAAGCACACTAAACATTAGCGCACATGCATACACACAATTTGCTTTGAAAGCTTTCACTAAAGAGAGTTAAAGAAGGTATGAAACACGTCACACCATTGAGACTACAGTGCTGTACCAGGTTGCAAATAGATACACACACTAAGATGCAGAGATACATATATACATGTGCAGGGATGTACACAAATTCATACACACAGAACAGTCATCCTGTATGGCAGTTTATATGCGCGGAATAGATTTTCACTCATTTCGATTTTACTCACACTCACATGATTAGCAAAACATCACACTGCCCAACAGTGTATGTGTGTGTCTTTGTAAGTTAATGAAGGCATGAGAGCACATATCATCCATGCTGGGTTAATAATGCTGAGTGTCTGATGTTCACAGCGATTGGAAGGATTATGGATGTAGTAATTATACGGTATGTGCGAGAATGGATTGTGTTACAGAGAGTGAGACTTCAACAGTGGGACAGATGGAGAATAGTTTTGAGGCAGTGACCAGTGACAAATATAGACACTGTAAGAAAGACAACAATCATGAAAGTGCACAAAAAAGGTGGTGGTGGTGGTGTGGGGGGTGGGGGGTGTTACAGGAAGGGGGAGAGAGAGAATTCAGGGGTCAGGGTGAAATGAGGGTTAAGTCCCCTCACAATACCAATGTGTGAGGGCATGTTACTGATATGATTCAAGGTTTTGTTTCATTAATCTGAACTATCATTGTGTGTGTATGTATTTTTATGCCTCTCTATGTCTGCGGCTGTCTGTGTGTGTGGTTTTTTTCAGGTCTTGGTGTGTACTCCACTCATGTTCTGCTGCTGAGTGCATGCACTTCAGTGGGCTGCACCAACAGTTCACAAGTTACAGTGGTGACCTCTCAGCTTCCTCCTGGGCCTCTACAAGCACCAAATCTTACCTTGTTAGACTCGCGGACTCTTCTGGTGGAGTAAGTACAGTGCATGCACATACTTGCACACAACACATCAGCAGATAATTGTGTCAGGTCCATACAGAGTGGTTAGGGACATATGCATATAACAGTATATTCACTTAGGGCAGTGTCACTGCTTCACACAGATCCATTTTCGTTTGCTGCTATTTGTCATCTTTTCAGTGGACATTTTAGTCACACTCTTCATGTACATCATGATTAATTTGTCTGTTCCCACCGGACTTTGTTGCATTTTTCTTTGCAAAACTCTCAGATTTTTTCATGTTTTAGGTGTTTCCACTCAGTTTTTTAAGCAAATTGAAAATGAACATAAGAACAGGTGAATGTAAACACACCCACTGTGGTTTTTACAGTTCTGGAAGTATCTATGCACAGATGACAAAGAGCGTTTCTCATCATTTTATAGCATTTTATAGCTTTTTATTTGTATATCATATGTTTTGCCTCTATAAAATACCATGAGAGATGGAGAGACAGGCAGCGTGCTGTGACCTTCTGTAGTTGTGTTTAACATGCATAATATTTTCCTGCACTTGACCTTCCACCTGTAGAGGGAGGGGACAGAGGAAGATAGATCCGATTCATGTGCAAATGTTCTGGTGTTTGTGTACGTGTATGTGCAGGAGTCTATGTGTGTATGTAAGAGTCAATCTGCGTGAAAGCCATTAGTGTCCTGACTGTCACTTACAGTGGGCCTCACCACAGGAGGGCACAGTGCCACTTATACACACACACAGACATACACACACAGGCGCATTCACACAGTTGAACAATGGACAGAGGGTGAGTGAGAAGATGGAGAAGGAGTAAATTGAAGGTACCCACTGTCTGAGAGGGACATGGCGAGTTTGTATGGTTAAGATGTGATGGTCTTGGTAATGCTTTGATTGTCCTGGATAAGCAGCGTGCATCCACACATACGCACATACAGTATATACTGTATGTGCCTGAGTGTATTAATACATAGAAAAAAGGCATCAAACTGTCTCGTTTTTATTTATTTTTATTATTATTATTTCTAATAAATGTGTTCAGAATGATTTAAAAAGAGAAAATGAATAATACCTCATGACTGATTGATGTGCACATTCATTAATTTTCAGCTGGGATTGATAACAATAAGGATAATAGAGGGATTTTTGGTATTTTTTGGAAATAAAAATTAAAATGTTTTTTCAGTTTTGAATTTGTCCATAAAGCACATGCATCCATGGGAGTACTACATGGGAGTACTACTGTCTGAAGATCAGGGAAATGTATCATACCCTGAGCCTTCAAAATGTTTTCCAGCTATACTGTATATTCACCAGGTGTGGGAAGGCTGCATATTGCCTTGTTAGCACATTGGTAATAGGCAGAGGTTGAGAGATCATGCTTGGTCAATACCTCTCTATTGTGTCTGTGAGAAAAGCTGAGACAGACAGAGCTGAAGAGAGAACAACTGTGAAAAAATGTGAAGACAGACGGGGCAGAGATAAAAGGAAAGAAAGAAAAATTGTGAGTTTTACAGAGAAGAATGGAGGGAAATGTAAGAAATATTTGAAAAGAAAGTGTGATAGAGTGTGTGTGTGTGTGTGTGTGTGTGTGTGAGAGAGAGAGAGAGAGAAAGAGAGAGATAAAAAGGGGGAGAGAGAGTGAGGGTGACTATGAGAGAGGTTGTGGTAGGCTGCAGGATGTGAACAAAACAATATCAGCAGATTTGTTCCCTGCCCTCACCTAACACTACCTGACACAAACACATTCATACACACACAGGCAGACTCAACTGCAAATGTACCTACACTGTCAGACATGCACAGTCACAAAGAAAACCTGATGGGACGTGTGGCATGTTGAGGACAGGGGGACAAATTCACCATATCTGGCTAAACTAAAATCAATCCAAAATGGTTTTACTGACAATTATTCTCTGGTTTTATTAAATCTTTAGTACTTCAGTGTACTGTTAATTATTATTCGATGGCACCACTGCTGTTTTATTGGGTGAGCAATGTAGAGAACAGCAGGAAAGATGGGACGAAGGGAAGGCGCAGGAGACACCTCATAGATTATGATGCAGAACTGGAACCTACTGCAACTCAAGTGTATGTTTTTAAATTTAACATGCTGAGAAAGCGCCCGTCTGTTTTGCACCAATTTTATAACACACTTTTAAGCCAATGGTATTCTAAAACCATTACCGCAGTGAATTATGATACAGATTATTACAACTCCCCTTTGATTTAGTTTTTCAAAAGTGGACATACATCACACTGCCAATCGACAGCATATAAATCTTATAATAAATGTGATAGATTAGCCGCAGTGGCTAATTGTGTGCTAACACACACTCATCAGTCATTCAAAAACTGGCTTTTAATGGGAGGTACCAAGAAAGGAATCCATCACTTTTTAAAATGGCCTCCCCTTGCTACAATGCCAGGAGGGTTGGGTTACTCTGTGGGATTTGTAAGAATTGCAGGACTATTTATAAAAATGTTTTGTTGCACTTTTATTTATGAATTATTTATGTGCTGTGTTATTCTCAAAATACTGGGAAAATAATCAGACAGAAATGAACATCCTTGTTTCAAAACATTGTTACTGCAGCACTGTCTTTTACAAAGTTAGGGTGAAATGAAATAGACAATCACATCCACTTGGAGGCTTTAGAATTTCCTTTTCATTTTCTAATGACTTTTTACACTAATTGATTTTATCATAGTTTAAATATCTCTCCAACGACATCAGCAGGTACGAATCATATCACATTTAAAAGGGCAGAGGATATATTTCGGTTAGAAGAGATTAAAAAAAACAGTGGTACAGTAATAGTTTAGCATTAACAAGGTAGACAAAAATTTCTGATCTTGATGTTCTTTCTTTCATTCTACAGTTTAGTATGTATAGCTTAGTATGTTCACATTGACCTCTCTTATACATTTTGTAATGGATATTTGGTATGTTTCTATTTTTAAATGCTGTCTCTTGTCCTCTCCCTCTCTTTCTCTGCTGGGGATGACCTTCCTGGTCTAAATATAGAAAAGGAGACACCTCTATCTTACAAAGGAAACTGTGTGTGTCCTGTGTAAGAAACCTTAGCTCGGCTTTGTGGTTCCATTTACTTGCAGATGGAAACACAATGATTAAGTCACACACGTGTGTGCTCACACTCACACACAGATAACACGAATACAGAAATCTGCTGCAGTGATTGGACTAAAGGACAGCCAAGGAAACCCACAGATACTTGCATTTTTGATCTGTCTCTCTCACAATTTTAATCCTTGAGTTGTAATGGTGTTGTTGTACAATACAGAAGCTATTCACTCTTCCTTCAATATATATACATATATTGTTTTGGACATGATACATTATTAGATATATATTATAATATATAGATTATAAGTTGTCTTTACAGTACAACATTTTAACTACACAAGTGTATCTCTTAAATTTGTTTCACAGTTATTCAACAATAATGGTGTTTTACATTAGAGGTCAATAAGCTATATGATAAATATAGTGGAATAAAAAGTGAAATGTTCCCCTCTGAAATGCAATAAAAGGGTCTTACAAAGAGAGTTTCAAAAAATGGGATATTAAAGTAATGGTCCAATAGTAAATGCATAATATGTTGTTCTTTCACCTCTGCTGAATCCTCTTTCTATCTCCAGGTGGTCCCGGCCCTCTCAGGTCAATGGCGCTTTAGAGTTCTATTCCATCTTCCTGTCGCGTGATGGTGCACGGCCTGTACTCGTTTATAACACCTCAGAACTTTTTGAAGACCACACACTTCGCAACCTAACCCCTGGAACAACTTACTCCATCACAGTGGCTGTAAGTGCATTACTCCACCATGCAAATCATCTCTCTGATTTGCATCATCCCCTTCATCCGTACATTTGTGTATTTGTGTGTGTGTGTGCATATATCAGGCTTGCACCGGTGGTGGGTGTACCTTAAGCCCTTCCAGCCATGCTCAGACTGAGGAGAGCACCCCGGAGAATGTTCCTGCACCACTGGTCACCCCCTTGTCCCCATATGCACTCAATGTCAGCTGGACACCTCCTGACACGCCTAACGGTGAGAGGACACACATTTATGCTTACATATAACCAAAACATTGAAATATACATTTAGAATAATGTTTACTTTGAGACACACAAACACAAGCTTTTATTCATATGACAATGTTTTTTTAATAATTGATTTTTAATGGAATTTTTGACAGAGTAAAGGGAGTGAGAGATGAAACATCATGTGTCATTAGTAGAAGCTGACATTTTTTTGGGAATCCCGTGGGTCACGTGATTCCGGTGGGATTCCCACAGGATGGGACTCAATTTCACTACTCATTCTCACTCACTACTTTTTCTGAAACTGAGATGGGAGAGGATTTTTTTTCTGATTTGGTTTGGGATTGGGATGGGACGGGAGTGAAAATCCACTCCTGTGTCACCTTCTAGTCATTAGTTGAATTAGGTGGCAGTATTTCCCATAACCCAGTCTATCACAGAACCCAGAGACATGAGGATCTGTACATGGTCCAGGGATCCCCAGGATGTGACTATGAAACCGCCCTCTGTAAAAGGGCATCAGACAGGTGAGCATGAGATATAGATAAAACAGTTAGAGAAAAGGAAAAGAGAAAAAACAGAAAGAGAAACTGAAAGGAGAGAGTGTAAAGGGCTCAGAGAGAAAGGGGAAAGAGACAGAGGCAGGGTGAGAGAACATAGAATTGAAGACCGGGACTAACAGAGACGAGGAGTGAGAGGGCAGTGCTTCACCAAGCTCCTTTAAGTGGATGAAGAGTGCTCCCTTTTGACTGAATAGAGAACTGCAGGCTGAAAGTACATAGACTCACAGTACCTGCCGCTCTCTCAGTGGTTTCTATTCTTCTGATCTTCATCTAATTTACTTGCAGCCAATTAAAATCCATTGCACAGAGCTGGGTCCAGATGTATTTCATGTATGTTGGATGTGAATTTTGAATCTGGCTATTGACTTGGATCTGTCTAGATTAAAAAAAGTGATTTGAGCACAACTGTTTTCTGTGGGCAGATGTTTCAGAGTGAAGAGATTCAAAGTTGTCAACAGAAGAATTTCCCGCACAATACAGTTTTGAATTCCAGTGCATAAATTAAACAACTACACAATACAATGAGGTGTTTCAGAGTGAGAGAGCGAGAAGTGATACATCATCAATAAGCAGTTTTCTCTCTGAAGTACTGGTAATGCATCATTTGCAAAAACTCAGAATCTTGCAAACAGTGAGAGGAAACTGCTTGCTTCCTCTAACATTGTTTCAAAATCCACATCTGTTTTTACCAACATTTGAATATATATCACAAACCCACTGAGCATTCAAGAGTCTATAGTGTTAAACTGTTTGTGTAAACACTAATCAAGATATTTAATAGAAATGTACAAACTAGACACCAGAGCGCAGAAAACAATCCCAATCAGTCGCAGTTACAGATACCGATTACATCTCTGCACAAAGTACTTATTTTTAAAAACATCTTCAAAAGGCAGTGTAACACAGGACCATCCCTATATCTTGTGTGTGAAGATCTCCACCGCAAACTCCACTGTCTGTGATAAAGGCACAAAAATACCCCAAAATACTTGAATGAAACACATTATTCTGAAATACTAATATACAATCAGTATAAGTATCATTACATAGCACATGCATCACATCATCATTTTGTCATGGTGTCTCAATAAAATGTTGAGAATTGTATTGTGCATTTTTAATAAATAAAATCCTAACATCAATTATTAAGGACTTTTTTTAAACAAATGCTACATCTTATGAAATCAATTGAATTGAGTGATGAAAACCATCTGAGTATTTCCCACCCCATTTCTCTCTTAAAATACAACACACAGGCACATATTATCAAATGTTACTGCCATGCTCGTTAAAGTATGTGTAATTCCATAATGCGTGTGTGTGTGTAATGTGAATCGTGTGTGTTTTACGCTTAATGCCACATGAGTGCATTTCGCACCATAAACCCTGTGATGTGTGTGCATATTAGCCTGGATAAATTACTTAAAGCTTTTCTCATCTGATGACAGAAATTTATAACAAGGGAGACACTTAATCATGATTACCTGATTATCTCATGCTTAAAAAGCTTTAATTTTTGCTTAAAAAGGGAGAAGGGCTCAGTGCCTTTTTTTCATTGACTCTTTTTTTTCCATAAATGGACGGCAACAATGACGATGATGATGGTGATGGCTTCCAGAGGAGTGAGATTCTGTGTTATTCTCTCTCTCTCTCTCTCTCTCTCTCTCTCTCTCTTGCCCCCCTTCTCCCCAATTCCGCAGGGATTTGTGGGGGATAATCCTCTCGGGGATTAGGTCGGGGCAACACGCAGACAAAGAGGGGAAATAAGCCTGTTATGCATTCGCTGCTTCATTTCCCAACCTGTCTTTATTACAACCTATACTGATATGGGCTTATTCTCACACACAAGCACACACAGACGTCTGTGCACATATACACACACATACACTCTCACACGCATGTGATTGGCCACATTAAGAGCTTCCCAGATGTAGTTGCCGTCTGTGGGGTTTTTGTGTCTTCATTTCCCTGATAGGTGTGTATATCTGTATTGAGCAATAATAAAACCCACACATGATTAAAGCAGAATAGACTCTTAGCTCTTAGCACTGATCTTTTGAGCCCCCTGTATGCATTTTTATTAAGGAAAAGCACATTTGGCACCGTACTGTTTCATTTTTTTATTAGGTGGATGTAATGTAATGTAATTATTGTGCCTGTGTGTGTGTGTGTGTGTGTGTGTGTGTGTGTGTGTGTGTGTGCGTGTGTGTGTGTGTGCACGTGTGCATGCTGTTTGTGTGTTTATCTCATACGTTTGTGTGGAGGATCCATGTGTGTGGATGAGTTTGTGGGAGCACACCAATCTGCACCCACATTTGTGTGTCTGTGTATTTTCACACTGGTACTGCTGCCCTTCTGAGGGCCTTTATCCTTGTCCACGTCCATGGTTACATTTGTCATTTCAGTGCTGTTTTCATCACTGGATCACGCTAGGACACACTGACTGGCAGGTCTGCAGCCTCTAAGTCAGTTTTCATTTGCATTGTAATCCAGTGACCCAGAGTGCATCCCCAACATAGCAAAGCTCACTTTGCGATCGGGCTTCCTCATAGTCTTGACACAGTCCTACAATGTATGAATGACCAATGCAAACAGGGCATGAATATCATCAAAAAATAACGTGTGGGTATCTTAGAAAGTTACGCCATAGGAAATGTGTAACACACTTTCAGACCAAGACACGAAAATATATGTTGAAAATGTGAAAATTAATGAGGTGAGGTTTTCCCAGTGACACAGAAATATTTTGTCTTATAGTTAGACTTTAGAGTTGGCCTTATGGCATGGCGTTTTGAATGTTGAAGTAACAGAAGAGGTTCAGTATAGCCAATGAATGAATTTAACACATTAGTTATGTTTACTTGCAAAGACAATTATGTGCCGTACAGAGTTACCCATGTGCATTAAACTTCCTTTGGGAAAATAAAAACTAAAACTTTACAGTGACTCAGGTAAGCTACTGTCATTGATAGCCAGGCTAAAGTGTCTGGTTTATTGTTGCATGAAAACAGGCCTCTCATGTCATTTTTCTTTTTCTTCTTTATCTCATACATTTCATAATGAGTTGTGTTCTTTTTACAGGTATTATAACCAGCTATGGCCTCTGGTTGGACGGAGTTCTCATTTTAAACTCCAGTTCCTCCCAGAGGTTTGTCGAGGTGGAGGGCCTCTCTCCGTGGAGCCGACACATACTCAGGCTGCAGGCCTGTACTGCTCAGGGCTGCGGCAAGGGGCCAATGGTCAGTGAATCGCTTACTAGCAAACATAGTAATTAATGTATTATTAATAAGATAAACTGCAAGATCCTTTGTGAGATACAAAAACACAGGTATGCTTGTGGGAATGCCTACTCAAACATTTACAAAGTGTGTGTGTGTTGTGCGTGCGTGTGTGTCTGTGTGTTCGTGTGTGTCACTGGGCGTCATAAAGGTGATCGATTCTCTTGGCTCAATAACGAGGGTTGGCGTGACGACAGTGACATTTGGTAGGAAATGCCACTCCACACTCAACGATGTCTCTGACGACAGGCCATATTTTGGGGCATTTTTCCAATACGGACGTCATATTTAGTCAGACACCGCAAGATCAGCTGACACAGCAGAACAGGAGGAGAGGATGGTGGGAAGGGACGGGGAGGGGGGAGTACAGGATGAAGGGGAGAAGAGGAGGAGCTGACAGGATGGATGGATGGATGAGAAAAGGACAAGAGAGGATTCAGGGAAGGAGGGAGTTTAAGGATAAAAGTGAAGTGATGAGGATAGAGTCAATGGTCAGAGCGAAGCGAGAGATGAGGTGGAAAGTGAGGATGCAAAGGGCAGCAGAGGAGAGGGAAACAGGAGAGTGAGACAGTGGGAAATGAGACCAAAGAAGAGAACGTGGTGTTGGTGGAAAGAGAGGACACTGGGTGGATTTAGAGGAAAGATGAGGGGAATGTGGCAGGACACAGAGAGAAAGTAAATAAAAGAAAAATAAAAACAGATGCAGAGGTAATGCCAACCAGATGTGTAGAGTAGTTTCATTTGAAAATAAAACTGGTTGAAATATAATATTATAAAACCACAAGTAATCCACTCAGCGATGTATGACGGAAAAGTTCAGTAGCAGGCTGACCAATGGTGTAACTCTATCACTCACTTAGTCATGAACGTTAACGTTGGCCCTGCTTTAGTAAAATTCTTAGTTGTATGGAAACATGCTACATGTCTGTTCTTTGCATTTGAACATAAGTGCACTTATGTCTTCTCGTTTTTTCTCTAAAACAGGTGGAGATGCGGACTTTAGAGATGGCCCCAGATGGCCCTATACTGCTGGAACTGACCAATCAGAGCTCTCGATCAGTCCGAGCCCGCTGGATGGCCCCTCCTAGACCAAATGGGAACATTAGCTATACACTGTACCACAAAAGCATAGGTAACACATACAGCCACTCTTTTTCTCTCTTTCACACACACACCCCTCATACACATTCTTTTTCTCACACTCAGGTAATACACAGTTTCACATACTTACATATTTACATATTTAGGAAACAGATATTTAGAGTGCCATATTCAGCCTTCACTTTTGTGAGTTTCTTTTCATACCCTATCATTACTCAGACCTCAAAAACTAAGCTAAAAAGTATCACTCAAATGTTCTCAGGTCATGTTGTCCTGGAGGCAAAGTGGACACAAAAACTAGAGGTGGACAGTGAAGAAATGAATAGGCCAATGCTGTCAAAGCTTCAAGAAAAGTATCTTTAGAGCATATCAGACAAGCTTTCACAAACAAACAAACAAAATTCATATCACAATCAATGATCCCCCAAACAGGATGGACAAAATAATAGAAACACCTGTGTAATGCAGCCCAGTATAACGTCACTATCACCACCACAACCACCCATTAAAACCTGAGTTACAAACAAGAAGTAGGATTATCATCTTTCTGACTTTGTCAACAGAAACTTCATAAAAGAGCTGTTGTAATGGACCGTACAGGTATATCTAATGAAATGACCAGTGGGTGTAATACAAGAGTCACTGTTGCCTTCCTGTGAGCACAGTTAATATCGTTACAATTTCAAGACTGTCAAGTGGATTTTCTGATGAAAAAGTTTTTCAAAGATGAGTAGAACAGTGTAGCATAGATAAAGATACACGTGTATGCACATAAACACAGACACAAACACACTCACGCTCACCAACTGAGGACTGAAGACTGAAAGTCAGGCATGAAATGGGGAAGTGAAAGAAAGAATAATCAAAAAAGGTTTTTTGATATTGCCAGTGACTTGAGAGCGAAGACAATATAGGAGTCTTGAGAAGCATGAAGATGGGAACAAGAACAAAGGCAAGTAGCAGTAAAACAATAGTATAGAGTGAAAGCAGAGATGAGAAGCTCATATTTACATAGACATATGAGAAAAGCTTGATGGTAAAAACAACATAAGACACGAAGAACAACAAAACATTGGAGGGGACCAACAAAACAGGAGAGGAGAACTGGACATGGAAAGAAAAGGTGGAAGAAGAAAATTGAACAAGATGAGAACAGGGGCAGGGGGAAACTGCAGAACACACTCATCCTTTAACTTATGCATATTCACCAACTCTCTCTCTCTCTCTGTCTCTCTCTTACACACACACAGAGTCAGGGACTTTGATCTGCACCATACAGAGGAACAGACAGATTAAAATGAGTGGAGAGAAGGATAGAAGAGGTGTGGAAGAAAAAGAGAGGTGGTGTTTCGCTCTAGTTACCCATAACCCCCTGTTTCTTTGATACACACTGCCTTCATCAGTTCACACAGAACTGATATGTGTTTGTGCGCGTGTGAGTGTGTCCATCTAAATATTGGATAGGCTTAGGTAGTGTAATTTTCTGATCCTTTTTCTTTGACTATCCTTGCATAACCTTAATATGGAGGCCTCTTTCTTTTGATCACTCTCAGTTAATCTCAGTCAGTATTCCTCTCTCTTGAACTCTCACTCATTCGTCTCTCTTTTCCCTCTCCTGCTGTATGTATCTTTTATGAATCACTTTTCTGCCGTCACTGTGATGACTCTAATAAATAAATGTGCCATGAAAATAATCTGTGTAAGACATCACTGTCTTCCTACTCACTAGATATATGGAGCTTGCTTGGCCCAAGACCTCACATGTCTGTCTTTGTGTGACTCTCTCTGTCTCTTAGATGGTGATGGTGTGTTAGATGGAGGTATGGCAGCCGGGAGCTGGTTGTCTGTGACTGACCTACAGCCTTACACCAACTACAGCTTCTGGATCAGAGGGTGTAACACACAGGGTTGTGTTGAGAGCCTGCCACTCAACGTTACTACACCCCCAGCAGGTACACACACCCACAACAAAAATAAAGAGTAAAACTTTTCCTCCCACCACCAGAGCACACATTACAAGCTTGAATTTAACCAGAAATCTAAGTCCGCACACAGCCATTAGATAAACGTCATGATCGGATATATACTGATATGATATATGATAGTTACTCATCACCCTCATAAATATTAAAAATAAGGAACTGCATAAATGTGTAAATGCATGGCATGATTCTCAGATTTATTCAGAAACTGATTAGGTAAGTAGCTGTCAGCCGGACATCCAAGCAAACAGTACATTAGTCCAGTCAGGTGTAGGAAGGTTCACTTTGATCTTTGAGTGCAGGCATGACCCACCAAACATGACATGAAGTATTTCAGATGTTAATTGATAAATGCAATTTATGTATTTATTATTGTAATTGATATGTTTTTAAACTAAGAACCTGGTGTAAATTAATGGGTAACATTTTTTTGCACTGGTTACAATAACAAAGTACAGTGTGGAAAGAGTCAGCATGATCACATTGCCAGGGATATGAGTTTTCTTCCTTAGAGACAAAACTGAGTATGATAGTATAGTTATGGCCTCCTTTGGCTGTAACTGTAGCTTTGCTTCTGAGTCTACACACAAGCATGAACCATAGTAACATTTTTATCTCATTACTGATTTTAATTATTATTCTCATGAACTGGAAAGTCTCATTTTATAGTTTGCTTTGCAAAAGAATTATTCAGTACATACACACGCACAGATCATTGACTTGACTTAATGGTCTGAATACATGTTTCTGATTTACACAGCCTTTGTGTGTGTGTTCGCGTATGTGTGTGTTTGTAACCATGTAGAATAGGGGCTGATTGTGCATACTGATAAATGTCAAAGCTGATCAGAGCAGATAATGTTAACCAAGCAGTAATAACACGCTCACCTATAAACACACATTTTGCCACTTTAGTAAATGTTAACAAAAGTGTTGAATCCATACACACGCACACACACCACACCCACATCTTGGAGAACAACAAAAGACAGACTTCGGAAAGTTCTACTGTTCAAGTTCAAAACAAAGGCATAAGAAAGTATAAATTTTAAATACCAGACGTTTCCTCTCTTTCTATCTCTCTTTCTACCTCTGTGCCTCTGGCATCTCTTTAGACTTCTTTAAGGCAAACTGTCTTGATGCGTCCTTGTTCTATGAAAGAACAGAGAGAAGATAGCCAAGCAAGAGACAGAAGAGCAGAGGAGGAGGAGAGCAGAGAGAGAGAAGTGAACATAAAAGTGCATAGTTTAAAACGATTAGTGACACCTCTGATATTGTACCTGCTAACACAGCATGAGAGAGACACAGGCTCACCAACAGTGTGTGTCTTTGTGATGTATGTGTTTTGTGTGTATGTGTGTGTGTGTGTGTGTCAGAGAGACAGAAACCAGAAACGTGTACACACACACACACATACACACATACAAATACTTTCTCTCTAAAACACATACACACTCAGGGAAAGACCTACTGATCTACAGTAGGGTCTTCCTTATTGAAAAGTAGAAAGTAGGGATGGGCGCTGAAAATATTTTACTGATTAAAAATCAAATGTAGATTTATTTTATTGATGCAATAATTTATCAGGTCCTTTTTAGGCTGATGTGTATCCTTCATATAGACTGGTACAGTCTATGTTATGGTGCATTTCTGTGTTTTCAGTTGTCCAAGCTATCCTTCTATAAAACAGATATATGAGAAATGAATTAGTATCTCTTTAGCATCAGCAACTTACACACTCACACACACACACACACACACACACACACACACACACGTGTCATGTTTTAAAAATGTGTGTGTAAGTACTAAGACAATGAATATGAATATGACTCACAGTGATGATTTATGTTGTTGAACCACCACTAATATTATTCTGAGCCAGTATTCACTGTGTGTTCACTGTGTGTGTGTGTGTGTGTGTGTGTGTAAAAGCCATCTTTAGGATAAGATGTCTCTAGCAATCAGCCTTGTTGTAGTGGAAAGAGACCAGTGTGTTTGATTGAAGGGTCACTTTATACATCGAAGGGCCTACTCTTATTTTACATAGTCAACACCATGGTCACTCTCATTTTCTCTTTGTGTTTGTTGTCCGTATCTCTTTCTTATTCTGTCTTTCCTTGCATGTTCTCTGTTTCTGTTAAGAGCAAAGCTATCATAGTGAATCAAGATGTTTTTTACTGATTTTCCAGCACTAACCGTATGCTATCATGCTCAGCTGGAAAAGAGGGGCACTACAAAGAGAGCAGGGTCATAACGCTACGCATATGTGCGTGTTTCTGTGTGTGCAAGAGAGAGAGATTGTAGTATATCAGATGGCTCCCTGTGGTATTCTTATTACAAGATATATTTTTTGGTATGTCTTTTTGCCTTTTCTGTTCTTTCCTTCTATCCTCTCTCTTCACTCCTACCTCTTATTTCTACATCATCTTTTATATCATCTTTTCTTTCTACACTTCACTTTAAGCAGGGCCACTCTTAGATGGAGGGCAGTCTTCTAGGGTGCAGTTGAACAAGAGCATTAATAATGTCAGTATAAACTGACATATTTTATAATCTTTCATTTATTTCTTTTTTGCTGTCTTTTGTGTCTGAATCACAACAGTGAGGCCACCCTTAGAAACACGAACGCCATCCGCTTTTGTCGCTTTTGTAACCTACTTTTCAGCCACTCTGGAAAAACAGCATCTAGTGACAAATTTTTGTTTTGGACAAATCTTATCTACTTTCCGTGGAAGGGAGTTGCCAGTATTGCCCCACGGACACAGTGTTGCTTCCTTTGTGTCTTATTCAGTTGACCAAACTGTAGTGGACATAGATATGGATGAGCTTCTAGCTCTCTTTCTGAGTGATCATATTACAAGTAAATATAGCCAAAATCACTGCATAGCCACGGTCTTTCACTTATGTATATGCTGATTTTGTCAGACAATATTACATATAAAATCAGGATTTTAGTAGTGCAAAGCAGCAGTTTGGAAATGCCTTGGAAGTGACTGCTGGTTAGGGTTAGGGTTAGAAAATGAACATGTAAAAAATATGAAAATAAAATATTGTATATGTGAGCACAGACATAAGGAGAGAAGCAAACAGATAAAAACTGTATTACACGATGTAATACACTAATTTGCTAATTAGTGTATTACATCATCTACTGTAGCTACTTTGTGGCTTTTCCAACTACGTCAGCAATTTTAGACATTGACCATACACGGTCCAGCCATAATACTAGGTTTTAAGCTAGTCTTGTTGTTTTGCTCTTTTCATCACTTTTATTCTTCCTTCATCACCTGTTCCTTCCTCTTGTCTTCCTCTCACATCTTCTCTTTCTCCCCTCATAGCCCCAGATGGGTTGTCACCTCCGACGGTGGCACATGTAGCTCGTTCGAGTCTGAATGTATCCTGGCATCCTCCTGCTCACTCCAATGCGCCAGGCCCACTCCGCTACACCCTGCAAATGAGGACATCTCCACAGAGGCCAGTGATAAGGTGAGAGAAAGGGGTACTAAATGCATACACACACACAGTAGGTAAACAAGTGGACAAGTTTGGACTCAGTTGTCCACTGCACGTGCAAGTGGTCTGAAATGGAGATGTGATAAGACAAACAGCAATAAGAGAATGACAGACACGCACAACACTCTCAGATACATATCACATATATATTCACCTAAAAATATGAATATACACATATGCATACACATGTACATATAAGGGGGTATATTATACAGCACAGCCGAATATGTCACATCAATATGACAGACCATCAGAAAAACAGAGGGAATGAGCCGGAGAGACGGAGGGGGGTAGAGTCAAAAAGACAAAAAATCAGAGACAGGGCAGAGGATGATAGAGAAAATGTGATAGAATAAAAAGAGAGTGAGGGTGTGCATCTGATATGTATTCATTACATGCTTCCTGACAACAAATTGCAATTTAATCCAAGAAGAGGAGGCTCTCATTCTGTGGTAATAAATAAATGACTAGCTACATGTATTATATATCAGACAGTCATGCCCTCCTCCTCCTCTGCTATGGAAATCTCATTGTTCCCTGATTTATTCATTCATTCATCCCTTCTATCCATCTGATGCTAAATGGTCAACGGTCCCTCATTTATGACAATATTCTTTTACTTTGTCCTAGATTCCTTCGTATGATTATATGATATGGGATCAGGTATAGCATGGGGGTATGATAAGAAACTATGAAAATATTGTACGTAATACACCAAGATAGTCAGTGTTTGGTGATCCTATGAAATGTGTCTCTTGACACTTTTGTAACATTGCACTTAAAAGTAAACTCACTCTCACACTGTAAAATTGATATAGAAAGAACTTGTTAGAATACATAACAGATACAACACTTTTTTTTTTTTTTTCCAATAAGCATCTACTGTCTTATATGAGATGTAATAAGGACAAATCATACGCCATACCCAAAACATTCAGTGCAAATCTGTTCTGTACAGGTAACCTTTTATCACTAAACATTAAATAAATACTTTGTGGTTGTTCCCACACCATTCATCCTGGAATGCTCGCTGCATGTAAGTTCATTCATTAGGCTATGTTGTCAACATGAAATTGAGATCTGGTCCCTTTACTCTTTGTGAAACAAGAACATGAAGTTCAGGAAGTGACACTCTGGGGAGATTGGATAAAGCTGAAATTAAGGAGATGTTAAATATTAGATAGCAATAGTAACATCAATCATGGCCTTTACCGTTGCATTCATAGCAATATATATATATATATATATTCATAGTCATTAGGAAGTACTAAATCAAACAACCCATTTTAACCAGATCCAAATGTGTGTCAGTGTACTGAATGCATTTTTGTGTCTATCTACTCACAGGCTCTTGGAAAACGCAACAGACATCTTTTCCTATCATGTAGAGGGCCTGTTGCCATTCACACAATACCTGTTTAGAGTGGTGGTTTCACACGCACATGGGCAGACCGCTGGACCTTGGGCAACCTTACGCACTGCAGAGGACAGTAAGTACACATAAGAGGCTCATACACACAAGTGCACATGTAAAATATTAACTTACTATGCACAGATAAATGTATTTACACATCAGTTCAAGTGCACACAGGCAATGCAAAAACTGCAAAAGAGAAAAGCAACTGATAAATAACCATGAAAAAAGGACAAATTATTCTGTTGGTGATCATGAGCAAACTTGTTGCACTAGAGAAACACTCAGTACTGCTGTTGGCAGTGGTTGGTGGCAGTGTGTTTTCATATTGGATTGTGCTGTCTGGGTACTTATGTCAGTAGTCCGGCCGAGTTTTGCAAGTGACTGGCTGGCAGGTAGCTGTCAGCAGCTGGTTGCTAGTTGGCCTCTGCCATCAGTTGGCTGTCAGTGCTGATGAGTCAAAGTTAAACTCAAGGAGTCTGACAGCTCTCCTAATTTTAGGTGATGATCTAAACAAGTCTAAAACATTAAGCATATGGTCTTTAGTATGAAAAACAGAGTCCCTGCCCAATTTTCTTTCATTCCCTGAAAGTCTCCCAAGTTTTTATATCAGTACAGATGCATTAATTTCTTGATGTTAGTGGAAGCAGTCAACAAGGAAGAGAGACAGAGACAGAACATAGAAAAGACAAAGAAGGTGGTGAAAACATGGGCACAAGCAAGATCGAGTGAAACACTGACAGAGATTTGCATACTGTAAGGTGTGTGTCTGTGTGTGAGTGACCTAGCCAGTGTCATTGTGGGCTAATTGCTGTAATAGAATCATATTAGCCACTGGAACAGCCTCCTCAGTGCAAAGTTATAAATTAATTAGTACCACGCTATTATCACATACATTATCATTAAGCAGCTGAGATTTGCATACATTGGATACAAGTGCATGTACTCACACATAAATGTGTATGTACACATGTATGTGTACATACACATTCATGTGAACACAAGTGGAGTTACATGCACTGATGCAAGCACACACACACACACACACACATTCAGACACACACAACTGCAAACATTTAGGATGCATATGTATTATGGCCCTCTGCTTTTCTCTTGGCTATGCAAAATTGAATTCCCTCTAGCAAACACACATACAGACACACACACAGACAAACACACACAGGTAGTCATAAAGTCACACCTTTTCACTCTCACTTTAAGTGTACACACAAAAACACAAATATCGTCCACCTTATCTATAATTGTTGAGTACATAGAAAAAAGTGTAAGAAAAGCTCATTTGGTTTGAGTTTAAGTGTGCATGTGTGTCAGTGTGCACGTGTGCATGTGCTAGTATGTGTGTGTGGACTGTAATAGATGTGGTCATTTGATCACACTGTGTGCCATCGTTCAAACTCCGTCCCTCTCTTTCCCCTCTCTCTGCCTCCCTCAGACTCCCGCATACACACACATGCACACACACATACAGAGAACATGTGTCATACGCACACACCTCCTTGTCCTCCTTATCAATCACACACCTCCTCATGCTCACAAGCAATAACACACAGTCATGAAGTTTCATGCTGACAAACTCATCCCCCAAAGCACAGGCTGACAATGTGACAGTTTAAGTATAGGTGTAAGGAAAACGAATGTGTACAAGCTCCTTTTTTTCTTTTTTATACCACCTACTTCCGCCTCTGTTTAACAGGAGCTGAACTGACCAGGTTGAAGTTGAAAAAGTCTACAAAAAAAGACACAGCAACATAGCAGTCACTATTAATCAAAACTGCATTGTCTAAAAGTACTTAATTTTTTATTTATTTATTTATTTTTTTACAAAGCATTTGCTTTATCATTAAAACACAACAACACAGGGCACTGTGCTGCTTAACCTACACCCAGTTGATACAAAGGTCATCCAGCCATAGAAAATATTATTTATAAGTCAGTCTTTTGTGGTCATTCATTCATATTCAGAGCTTCATAATAATGATTTCAAATAATTACTACTGATTAATTCACAGTTGAAATTTAACACACATTCATGGATGTTCACAATTGTTTAAATGTGAAAATGTCCAATTATGTTAAAGCATACATTGAAAGTTATTTTACCATAATAATAGAATACATGATAGCTATGGAAGTTTGTACTAAGAAGGGATTTAAACCTGTGATGAGAGAAAGCCAAATGTAGACAGATTGGATTTTCCTAATATTGATGTGTAATTTGTCGTCATAAACCCATCCTCTCGTCATCTTGGCAGTGACAAAAAATGACAACCTAAGCGCCCTAAGCAGCTGGTCCCCGGATCGACTCCCGGTCTGGCCGGATCCTTACTGCGTGTCATTCCCACACTCTCTCTCCCTGTTTCCTGTCTCCTCTCCACTGTCCTGTCCAATAAAGGCGGAAAGAAAAAAAAAAAGACAACCATAGCAAGCATGTTTACATTTCATTCAGTACGATGTCATGTAGAGTAGGGCCAGTAGTTATGCAGTTGTTGTTGTCTTAGCCTAGAGGCAGTCATACAAAATGGATTCACTCTGATGAACTTAAGTACATAAGATCTTAACCTTGTGTATGTATACACTGTAGATCTCAATATACATACTCATTTTTTATAGTGTTGTGGTCCTTTGGGTTTGAGATCCCCATAACTTCTGTATCTGTCTGTATGTGTATGTGTGAGCTGTATCCTTGTTTCCTCTTCATTACAGAACTGTATATACTGTACTGAATGTTGACATGGACCTTCATTAACAATATACATTCAAGTTTATATTCTCTTTTATTACTTCAGCCCCCTCTCTGTTTCTTTGACTGTTTTTGTATATTTCCCTCTTTCTTTCGTCTTTCTCCCTCTGTCATACCTCTTCCTTTCTTCTCTTTCTCACACTCCTTGTCTTTCTTTCTGTCTTTTTGCATTTGAACACAGAATGTGTTTCACCTCTTCCATTTGACAGACTAGCCTCTTGAGTATTTAAAGAGAAAGGGGAAAAAAAGAGAAAAGAAGAAGAGAAATGGGTAGAAAAAGTGAGAAAAATGGAGAGAGCAAAAAGGTAAAATGAGGAATTGAGGGAAAAAAGAGGAAGAGAAGAAAAAAGAGGGCTAATGACAGAATAGAGAGAGAGAGAGAGACCCACGCTTCCTCCTTTCCTTTTTATCATTCCATTAAAGTTTTATATCCATCTTTTTAATGTAATTTGGTCCCTATGAATTCCTGCCGCTGCAGAACAGACAGACGGCTCCTGTGAACATAAACTCTAGCCGTGTTGGACAGCTCCCTTTCCTCTGTCTACTCCCATGTTCACACCAGCTAAGTGATCTAAGAGAGAGATAGAGAGAGAGTGTGTGTGTCTGTTCTGTGAGAAAAGTGCATGTATGTGTGTTATAGTTACAGAAAGTACGAATAAAGCGCTGTTTTCATAAAATGATCTTAGCGAAGCAGTCCTAGAAAGTAAGTGTGTGTGTGTGTGTGTGTGTGCGTGCGTGCGTGCGTGCGTGCGTGTGTGTGTGCGTGTGCGTGCGTGTGTGTGTGTGAAAGAGAGAGGAAAGTGAGAGGGAGAGTTAGCATTAAAAAAATCACTGTTATACCAAATTGAAATTAAAGCAGAATGAGAGAGAGGAAGTGTAAAGGAGGAAAATGGGACAGAGATGAGGTTAGAGGTAATGACAGCACACAAAGAATTCATGTTATTTAATGAATGAGTGACTGCATTAATAAAATAATACTCTACCTTATTTCCCAGTAGTCTGTTCACTTCGCTCTCCCAAGGAAATGTTGAAATAATGTGAGCATAATCCCTCTGTTATTTTGCATATAAAGAGATAACTCAAATATATTATGTATACTATTATGTACTCATTACCTGAACATGTATTTACATGTTGCTTTTTTCTGTTAACTATACAGTGAGAACCAATAGGAAAATATGCGGTACCCTAAATAAATAATCCTCAGCAGTCACATGCTTAAGTATGGCTTTTGTTATTTTTTATAATTTCTTTAGTATGGTTCCTTACTAAACTCAATCGTTTCCCGTTGATGTGGATAATTTGACTTGCCAACATATTTCCACATTATATTTTAAAAGCCATACAATGTTTTGCAGCTTTTCATTTGCTCTCTGTAATGCATCAGAAGGTTACATGGAATTAGATAAATCACTCCAAGTAGTCAGTGTCTGAAAAGGATATTGAAAATTTTGAATGATTGACATTTCAAAGGTATTGTGATGGTTGTAGTTACTTAAAGGCTAATGCACATCTCACATACTCATGATGTTATGGATACAAATCAAGTTCATGACCTTGGTCATACATCATCCTCTTTCTCACTGCCTCTTCAGTGTCTTCTAAAGCAGCAATGACATTAAGTAATCTGTAGAAAAAGTAAAGATATGAAATGCAAAGTAAATTCTCACCGTATTGCTTGTCACGTTTTGACAGTGTCGTAAGCATCTTGATAACAGTAAAGCTCAGCGTTTGTCCTCATTATGACTCCTAGGAGCCTCGAATCACCTTCAAAAGCCTAGTCACACACACACACACACACACACACACACACACACACACACACACACACATATGCATGCATGCATAGGACCCAGTGTGAGGCTAAAAATAATACCCTTCCTCTTCTCTTCACATGGATACACACATATGTACACACTTAAATATACATGTATGGGCCCTGACCTACCCACACATACACAAAAGTATGCACAATAAGCTATAACATGTATACATCCACAAGTACACATGCATACACACACAGGCACAAACACTCACACACACTCCTCCCTCCCCCTCTCCTAGCCCTTGTCAGTTGATTGTGTTATTACTATGCTAACCAAATCCTTATAAATGTGATTTAAAGCTTGGCGGCCCTGCACTCCTGTTTTAGCCTTCTGCTACTGTGTTTTACTGGCGAGAGGAGGAGTGAAGGGTGGGAGGTGTGTATGGAGGGATGAAGGGAGAGGGGGAGGAAAGAGGGAAAGGCATGGGGAATGAGGAGGTGAGAGAGGCAGGGGAGACAAGGGAAAACGTAAAAGGGAGTGGGAGACAAGGGAAAAGATGAGTACTTGGGAGAGGGAGGAGGAGAGATGGAAAAATGGAAGAGGTGAGCAGGAGGGAGAGGAAGAGGGGAAAGATAGATAAGGAGTCAGGAAACCGGAGAGAGAGTGGTTGCTACGCATTCCCTCAACACTCGTTCCCTCCTATCCAGAGAGCAGTAAAGCGTCAGTAAAATAAAAAAAAAGGAAAAAAGCATCACCTGCATCTTAAATGAAAATTTCAATTGAAAAACTTAACAGCCCTTCAAATTGCAGAATTTTACACGCGCCAGTAAAGCCTAAATAACACTCAACACTTAGAGGGAGAGGGAGGGGTGGGGGAAGGGTGGAAAGAGGGAATGAGGGAGGAATGGGGGGGTAACAACGGGGTTATTTTGGTTGGTTGATGTGGGCTGGATCAAGGTGACTGGATTGTTTTTTGCACTGAAATTATTTGCAGTTTAGGACTTTCTATATGTCTGCCTCTGTGTGCATCTTTCACCTGTGTCGATTGCTGAAATACACAGACATCGTGATCAGACAGGACAAAGAAAGGAAGGCAAGCAAGACTATTGTCAAATAGACCGAAAGATGCAGAATGTCTAATTAGCCAAACAGGTAGAGAGACACACCAAGCCTCCGCAAAGATGAATGAGCAGAGGAGGCAGCGAGGCACGGAGAGAGGCCGGCAGACATGCACAGAGACAGACAGGGAGACGGGCTCCTTGGTTATTCGTGGGGTTCAGTGGACCTTTGGTGGTAATTGAATCAGTGTGAGTGCTGAGTAGAGCGAGCATAAAAACATGTTAACCCAAAAGGTCAACTCTCTGCATTGTTTATTTAGCAGGGAGCCAGGAGAGAGAGAGAGGGAGCAAAAGAGAGAGAGACTGTGACACAAAGCACAAATAAGAGAGTGATAAAAAATGAGAGAGATGTGGTGGGGAGAGGGAGAGATGGGGTCAGAGAAAGGAAAAGAGAAGAAGAGACAGGTTGTTGGTGGAACAATTTGTGATCATAAAATCAGCCAAGCTTTGCATCAACATTTTACATTGTTGTTTATTTGTGTGGAGTTTGGAAAAATGTCTGTGTGTTTGTGTGTGTAACTGGCTGCCATTTTGATTTATCTTTGTGTCTTCACCGGTGATGTGTATTTCTGTATGTGAATGTACCATCATATTGTAACAAGCTTGGTTTTTGATGAGGCAAGGAAGCAATAGAAATAAGAATTTGAACTGAGGTTGGTCTTTGCTCAAACTCAGCACACCTACATTTATACTTCTTTTAATCGCCTACTTCTGTCTGAGATCCCATTGGTGATTAATCATCCAACTCATATCAGTCATTGTGCAACATGCTCTAAACTAAGAATAATAGCAATGTGCTTGACACACAGGTCTAAAATTCACCAACACTAAGATTCTTTTTTAAAGGGTTTACCTGCTTTCAGTTGTTTCCTTCTACCAAAATCCAGCATAGATTAGTAGTAGTAGTAGTCAGTTCAGATTTCTTTCAAGAGATACTAAATAAAAATGGTGCTTGGTGTGCATTAAAGGTACCAGCAAACTCAGGATATTTAAAACCTGGAAGGGCATCACAGAATCCAAATAAAGTATGAAGCAAACATTTGAATTGTTGTAAGCATTACACTAAAAGACATTTCAAACTTTTAGCAGATCTGGGCCAAACACTGAATGTTAGTTGCCCTTTCTGTGAAGTGAGGCCTATGACTTAGTAGTAAGTCTGAAAAATATGCTTATCCTCTACTACAACTGTTGTCTCATGTGTATGCACACTGACATACACATATACATGCTTGCACACTTTATCTCTCATACAGTCATGCACGCATACTCTCATCTTCTTTCAATCTCTCTCTCTTTCCGTCTCTCCCTTGTGCGCATACACACACACGCACACACACACACCGCCATCTGGGAAAGCCGTTAGCGGTTAGCGGTAGCACTTAGCGACGCAGCACGCTCCCTCAGTCCGCTCAGTCACCTTGATCTGCTTGCCCTTCACACAGCACCATTACTGCTATACTGCATCACTGTGGGTGTGGGCATGTGAGTGTGCGTTAGAAGAAGTGTGTATATGGACATGCATCTGTGTGTGTCCATTATAGAGCAGTACAGTGGGATGTAAATGCTGTGGAGGTGGAGGGGTGGGGGGCATTACCTTCAAATGAGTTACCGTGCAGTGAAATATGCCTCTGACTTGTCTTGTGTTGGGTCCTATCTGTGCACGAACATGTGCAAGTCATGTGATGTGTGTTGCTGCGCCTGTGGTTTCATGATGTGCATTCCTATCTGTCTGTACTTTTAAAAATAGTTAGGATAATATTTGCATTCTGGACATAAAAAATAAAGGCACTCCCAGGTAAAAATCTTCCAGCTCCCTGAGTCCACAGCTCCAGTTCTGCACAAAATGTTGTAAGGAGCCACCACAGATACTTTTGCTAATAGTTTGGTTTCCTGACGTACCTGCTGTTAGGTAAAGGTTTTAAGTTTTCACATAAACCCACAAGTATGTAATTTAGAAAAAAATCACATATATCCTGGTCCAATTTGTTTTATCCCCATTTGTGATTACTAAAATTTGGGGTCATATGAGTGTGTGTGCATGCATGTGTATGTATTTGTGTACATTCACAGTACCCAGTGTGATACTAGGCTGCAGAGTCCCCAGAAGCCCAGTCTAAACTACACATCACCTCCTGAATTCCTTGCTGAAAGAGGCACAGACTCACATTCAAACAGTCACAAGTACTGCATAAATCCATAAATACAATCTTGGATTGCTCTGGAAGAAATTGAGAAAGAAACAGAGTTTCCATGTTAATCCCTTGGATAGGGCTGGCAAAATCACTCTTTGTCCTTCTGATGTCATTCTTGATGTTACTTGTCAAATAATTCTTTAGAACAAATCCCCTCTCCTCACTTTTTTCCTTATTCTTTTATATGCACGCACACATACACACACACACACACACACACACAAAGAGTATGTTTATCTCTTGGGGTTTTTTTCTTCTCCTCCCCCTATCGCTTCACCATTTCCCTTTTTTTTCAGGTCCAGGACCAGTGGATAGCCCGACTATATCAGGGCTTCATCCACGAAGTGTGACCGTTACCTGGGATCCTCCCTCAGAACCAAATGGTGTTATCACCAACTATACCCTCTATCTGTGGCCCAGCTCTGTGTCTCATTTAGATTTCAAACCCAGCTCAGTCTCCAGCACGACCCTCAGCTCCAGTTTTGGTCCTACCCTAAGCCTGTTGCCCAGCACTGAGGGTACATATCTCAGCGCAGGTCCTACCTTCAGGCCAACATCCAGACTCATCTCCCCTGGCTCAAGCCACATCTCTATGTCTACTTCCATTACAGGCACTAATGGCAGTTCAAGCACAATCCATGGCACTAGGCCTATTATCGCAGAAGACAACCATATCGAGTCCACGCGTGTAAGCAGCACAAGCCAAGGCCCTACTTCCATTTCAGCCCACTCCACTGACTCTAGTACCACCAGTGTAAACCCAAGCCCCAACCTTTTGCTGTATAACCAAGAGAACAATGCAACCAGCTCTAATGCTGAGCATTTTACAAAACAAGACCCTTTCCACAGCCCCATATCCAGCTCCCTTAGTGCAGCATCAGATATAGGTTCATCCCCTCTGTCAGTCACTGTTCTAGGGAATTCCACTAGCTACACTTTCCTCGATCTACTGCCATACCAGACCTACAGCCTCCAGGTAATATATATATATATATATATGTATATTATCATAGTAGTAGATTACAGTTTTATGATGGCATTATGATAGAGTCTTGTATTGTATAATCCAAAAAAAAATTACATAATATTATACAATTAAAAATAAAACATGGAAAACTGTCAGATTATTCTCTGGCGACAAATGTAAAAACATTAAGTAGATGTTTTTCTTGGCATCTGAATAATCGATTTAGTTTACCGTCAACTGCTGTCCTGATCATGAATAATCATTGTGGCAGTTGAAGTTGCCAGAATTTGAACTTGTAGACAGAAAACTGCTAGCATTACAATGTTAACATTAATTGTTCCCCAATATTTAGGTGGAAGCATGCACTAGTGTGGGCTGCTCACTCTCTGGGATGTCTCAGCATTTTCGTACCCTCCCAGCTCCCCCAGAAGGGGTTCCCGCACCTCACCTTTACTCTGACACACCCACCTCTGTTCTCCTGTCCTGGGGTGCACCAGACTGGAGCAATGGACCATTGGATCGGTGAGAGATGATCATAGACAATTCAATCCCTCCCTGACTCTCATATTTGTATATAATTATCTTTTTATTTTTGACTGTATCTGGTGCTGTGTTTAGGTGGCTGATTGAACGTAGAGTTGCTGGGACCAAACAAATCTCCACAGTTGGCCATCTACCGCCAAACTCTCCACCCCTTTCCTTCCTGGACTCTTCATCAGCTCTCAGCCCTTGGACTACCTACGAGTATAGACTTGTGCTCCATAATCAGGCTGGCAACACCACAGGTAAGGCAGTAATAAATGTATTTGACCAAGATATGTGTGATGGAATTCACTGCTTTGTGGCAAACTTAAAGATGAATGCTTCCACCCTTTCTTGTTTCACAGTTTAACCACAAATTGTTACATACTTGCAGGACCCTGGGTCAGCATCACCACCAGACCTTCTCGGCCAGCTGGTCTCAGTCCACCGAGGGTGAAGGTTTTAGGGTCAGAGTCCATTCAAGTAAGCAGATTTTTTGTTTTGTTGTTTTTGAGATTTACCAAAAACCCATTGGCTTGGCCTGGCTAATATAATCCAAGCCAGCCATGCTGCTTTTGACAGTGAATTACAATATCTCCTATTACATTTAAATGATAGGAGGTTTCAGAATCTCAGAATCAGCTTTCAGACTTTATAAAGTGTGTAAGTTTTTTTAAACAGACAAAATACACAAAAAATACAATGCAACTTCAATGAGAATCTCTTCAGTCATTCTGAGTTTGACAGAAGTGTAGAGTAGAAAAGACAAAGCAATGTCACACTTATTCTTCTGTTTTTCCCTTTTGGGATTTAATGAGAAAGAAAAACATTCAACTCAAGGTCCCCTTCAGAAAATGGGTGGGGCTGTGACCCTGTCTGAGGCAGCTTCCTTCCTGTCGGCCATTTTGAAGGAGGGGCCAGAGTTAAGTTCCAGGACTGACTAATCCCACATCAAGGCCTATCAGTGAAAGCCCCTGAAACAATATTGTATGCATGCACACACAGAGACACACACACACGCACACACATACACACACACACACACACACACACACACACACACACACACACACACACGCGCGCGCGCGCACTCACAGCCCTGCACTAATGCTAACTGCAGAAAAATGCTAATGCCTGTCATCATTTCAGAACCGCCCCTGTCATCTCTGCAGCAGCACAGCTTTAGGGTTCACAGGTCAGAGAAAGAAAGTGTTCCTTCCTGGTTCTTGCTAATTGGACAGACAGGCAGGCCGCTTCCTGGTTACCAATTGACCTTGACAACACAGAGAGGATTTTGAGTATCTCCTTTCACTCTCTAAATGGTGTCATTTTCTTTTTTCTTATTTGTTGTACACCACTTCATCCTCTTGGAGGTATTCACACACTCTCTCTTACTGTCAACCTGTTTATATTTTCTTTTAGATCTGCTTGTTTTGTTCTCTTTTAAGTAGTGGCACAGTATTTCTGTTATTCACAGACAGTGTTCATTTGGTTCGTCAAACTGGAATAGTATGTGATGCTGTGAGAGATGAAGATCGACACATTGATTGTTGTAATGCAGGTTTGTCGTGGACTGTGATAGTAAAAAGAGAGTTACCATATGCAGTAAAGCAAGATGAGATCACAGATACAAAACAGATTTTTTTGGCATATACACACAAATTTTGCTACAGACACTGTGCCAGTGCTCAGGGGTTGTGTACAAAAACTTTCAAAGAAAGACAGTGGCTGAGACTGCATTAACAGGTGTGAATTATTCATCTGGCCAAATGCTTTCTGCTCATAGTTTTATCATCCGTGTGTATTCTGCTTCAGTCTTACCTGCTTCTTTCTTTGTGTCTGATTCACAGCTAGAAGTGATTAGATTCTCATTCTGATACAAGTTATTTCTGTCAAGATAGTAATGGATTTGCTGGTAGTTAGTTAGTCGTGTTGTAGGCATATCAGTCAACTTTGCAAATTGTCAGGTTCTCATCTACATTTTAAAGCAGAAATCAAAAAACAAACCAACAAACAAAAAAACTGATTGGGACTTTATCCCAAACCCTACGAGTTTGAGTCCAAGATGACAATAGAAATTTACATAAATTTTGTGAGCAATTGTGTTGATGCATAGGAGCGAATTGTAGAGTAGTATTGTCAGCTCTAGTGGTTGGCACACTCACAGTGGCTTGGAATTTTCTCTCAATATAATAGCATAGATGCACAAAAACACACATAAACCACGTCCTTACACACACACACCAATTCTCTTTCACTCCCAACTTTATCATCTGTCCCTCCCTCTCACTCATATACACATAAACACATATACAAACACGCACACACACATACTGTACTGGCCTTAGCCCCAGTGTCAGCCCAGGGTCTCTGCTGTCTTCACCATCTCCAGATTACATCAGGCTATTCAATCTGTAAATGACTTCCACCACAAAGCACACCCAACACGCACTTTGGGAAATGAGCTGCCTAACTCAACATGACCCTGCCCATATGTGGTTGTGTGTGTGGGGACGGGAATGTGCGTGTGTTTGTGTGTGTGTGTGTGTGTGTGTGTGTGTGTGTGTGTGTCCTGTATCACCTCACAGTGTCACTTATTAAGTGAATATCAAGGTTGCATGAGAAATAATTATTCTTGACGTTCATTCATAATACTCTCATCAACACTAACCACTTAATCACCTAAACTCTTAGGTCTCAGCAAGCTATTAACTGATCAGTTAATGTACATGACAGTTTGTATCCCTAAGTGCGTTAGAGCACACACACACAAACACAGGTGTGTGTGTGTGCACACATGCAGTTTTTAAATTTACGTACATTAGGTCTAGGTGTGTGTTTGTATCTGGACATATAAACAAAACATTTATTTTATTAATATCTGTAATTCAAACATACAGAGGTGTATGTGTGTTTGTGTGTGTGTGTATTTGTGTGTTTGTAAGTATGCGTGCGTGTATGTGTGTGTGTTACTATCTGTGTGTGTGCCATTTACCTTCATCCTCACTCTGAAATGCTGACAGACTGAACCGTTTCCAAATCAGATGCAGTGCTCAACGACAGCAAGCTTTTGTTTTTGCATGCAGCAATTCCATTACCAGCTGCTTTCATTATTTTAGCATGGTGTTTGTGCTCGTGCGCGTGTTTCTGTGTGTGTGTGTGTGTTGGGGTATATGTTTGTGTGTACCCTGTTTTAAATGTGATGAAAGGAATCTTCTGCTCAAGTCAAAGTCAGGTTATCTTTCCCCACAAGAGAACTGAACACACACACAAGCACACAGTAACCACTACACATTCACATACTCAGGTGACACATAGATACTACCAACATGATAGGACTGTTTGCACCTGACCACACATGCATTTGCACTCTGATGTAGATATGTGTTTGCATGTGCACACACACAAGCACTATGCCATCACTTCCTGTAGTTCATCCATCTAAAAGCTTTCTGCTGTCGTCAGCGTGCCAATAACATTTAAAATGCCCAGCCAACCAATGAGATGACTTTTCATGGATGATGATAGGACAGTTAAGGAATAAGTGAACTAGTTTTTTTCTGTACTACTCTGATGTAGCTAATCAATGTATTTCAAATGAACAACCCAGAACTTAAATCTAACACACATATGTTTCAGGTCACATGGTCTCCTCCTCTTATTCCTAATGGAGAAATTCATGGCTATGAGATCCGCCTCCCAGAACCCAGAATCTTCCATGACAGCGGCAATGCGTCTGAGCTCAATGTCACAGTAACAGACCTCATTCCATACACAGACTACAGTGTTACTGTGTTGGCGTGTTCCGAGGGCGGTGGACATGTTGGAGGATGCACAGAAAGCTTGTCTACTCCAGCTACCACGTTACCTGCAAGCCCTCAAGGCCTTGCACCACTGTCAGTAGTGGCAGTCAGTGAGTCTTTTCTGGCCATATCCTGGCAGCCACCAAGCAGGCCCAATGGACCTAACATCAGGTAACATTGATATTTCACAAAAACTATACCAAGATGTTGTGTTGTTTTGTTTTTTTGCCCTTACTGAGGACAGCACAGTTAGGTTGTATGAGTCTTAAGATCATACACTCTAACTGCTCATTTAGTTGAAGGTATTGGTATCAGTTTGCAAAAATGCACTATCACAGACAGTAACTACATTACAATTACTTGCCTAGTGAAAATAGTTTTACTGTGTTACTGCATTAACTTTTAAACCTATGTCAATAAGCTCATTGGCCCATCTGCTGTCTGTATATATAAGGAAATTATGTCCAAAATGGCAGATGAGGGGGGACAATAAGTTGTATATTTGCTAAGTGGACATACTTTTATTATTCAGAATTTACGCCATGTAAAAGCACAAATATCACCACAAAATCTATGTATTATGCAGGTTAGAATTACCTGTCTACAGCAGCAATCTCAACACGATTCAGTCAGCATTCCCACGATGGATCAGCTGCTTTCAAAATGCACAGAACCAAACGTAGGAATTTAACTGAGAAAAAGTAAAAAGATTATAAGTTTATAAAAGCTCAGTACAAGGAAAATCCAATACTAATTATGAATATCTAATATATGTGGACCCCAGTCTGTGTAACCATCGTAATTTTACATAATCTGAGTCAACCTTGTGTTATATTCATTGGCTGTAGCCTAGATTTAGAAACCAGACAACCCAGACTGAAATCTAAAGCATGTTGTTATTGAGAGACACATTCTGGAGAGGTTCAATTGAAGATTGAGATGTTCCACTGAAAAACTTGCAGAAACGAGTAGATAGGAACACGTTAACAAGCTGCTAACATGAGTGCCCTGGTAATGAGCTAAGTGTTGTGCATTTTTTAATCAGTGTTTTCTCAGTCCTAATGCACATTCTGGTCTGTTTTGTTCTGTCCTGTTTTACTCTGTCTGCGATTAGGCCTAAAATAAAGGTCCATTTTCCTGGCAGACGATTAAAATGCATGAGCCCGTCTCTCTGTTCTGCTCTGCTCAGCTCTGTGTGTTTGTCTAAGTGGGTTGGTTAAAAGGCGGCATTAAGCCCTTCTCTTCTGATTACAGCAAAAATTAGCATCACTGTGGGGAGAGGAAAACACAAACCCTGCAGAAAAAAAACAACAGAGGGAGGGGCGTAGGGAGGGAGGGATGAGATACAGTGAACGCAAAAGAATAGAGATGATGAAAAACAGCAGAAGAGGAGGAAATGAGTGATAAGGAGAAGAGTCAGTTGAAAATTGTGTGTATAAGTGTGTGTGTGTGTGTGTGTGTGTGCACGTGCACTTCCATGTGGCACAGTGTGTGTCTGTGTGCTTAAATTGGTGCATTCATGTACATGTGTTGTGTGCTAATGCATTCCTAAACACCCAACCATGTGTGTGTGTGCTTTCTTTTATTCAAAATTCCCCTTCAGATACAAGTTGCTCAGACGTAAAACCCACCAGCCCCTGGCCATCGCCACAGTCCCAACAGTAACAACCACGTCCCCTCCCCCCTCTGAAGATCTCCATCGCTGGCTCCATGTTTACTCCGGCACCAAATTGTTCTACCAAGATAAAGGCCTAAGCAGGTGAGATTACTGAAATGAGCTCTAGAGCAAACGCCGGCGCTGCAGCAAACCGTGTGTGCAGAGCTGATCGGCGAGCTGCCGCTGATGCCGATCTTTTAATACCGCTCAAAGATACATTAAGCAAATATCCCAAAGAATTAAATTGTTTTTCACACAGCGTCCCCTAATCTCAGTTTGGCACTTGGTGGAAGCTGATTTTTTTTTTTTTCCTCTATGCTTGCTAAACGGCTCTGGGTGTGCTCTTTTCGGGTTTGTGTCTCTACTGTGCTTTATTCAAGTAGTAAACTGACAAACATTTGAACATGTCAGCACTTTTTAGTTTGCTAGGGTTTTTTGATTGATGTCCAAGAAAGAAGTTTAGGGGGAAGTAATTAGTGTTTGTTTGATAGAAGTCGGTGTATTAGCAAAACTAACCGCAAAGGCATAAACTTCAGAGTGAACAAATAGATAAATACAGACATAACTGAAACTATGATCCCTTTTATCCCACTTACAGAGCAACACTATCATATCTGTTATTTCTTAATTTGATCAATGGAGGATTGATTTATACTTTCAGGCAGTGCTTCCACCAGCAACTTGTCTATAGTAGCATCTATTATATTTCTAACAGAAATGTCGTCTCTCAACAGATTCACCCGTTACGAGTACCAGTTAGTGGTCCATAATGATGTGGGCTTCTCCTCAGGAGAGATTGTTACTGCGGTGACCATGGCGGGGGTTCCCCTCCACCCTCCATCTCTCTCAGCCTGTGCTATCAATCACACAGCAGTGCAGGTCAACTGGACACAACCCTGTAAGATTACCCTCTGTCTTAAACACACACGCACACTCACACTCAAACACACACAGTCTGCCCAGCAAAGGTTTTTATTCAGAAGAGTTTAAAACTCAAATTGTTTTTTATAAGGATAGAGGAATAAACACATAAATATTAGACGCACACATAAAGATACTTTCATGACACAGTGTTCTGTGAAAATTGTTCTGTCACTTGACAATTACCAAAAAAATAAAAATAGAGATTCAATATGATGTTTTTATTTGTTATTTTTTGCCACCTCACTCTTCTCTCTCTATCTCCATGTCTTTCTCAGCTTTGCAAGACCTGCAGGGAGAGGTGGAATCTTACTTTCTGAAAATAGAGTCTCCCAAGTCAAGTCAAATCTTGGTTTTACCCCCTGAGATCAACTCCACAGTGATTAGTGACCTTTGGCCCAGTGCCACATATACGGTGTCATTACAAGTGTCCAACGGAGCACATAATACGACCAAGGCAATAGTTAATGTCACCACAGAGGATGGAGGTATGTGTACATTTGAGGGATTTTTTTGCCAACAATAGATTTTAGAAATTGGTTACATATGTACATATATATCCATATACAGTATATACTGTATATGTCGGTGTGTCATGTACAGTACATAAATTCAATACATCCAAGAGAGGTGTCTCTGTTAATGTGCATTTCTCTGTGTCTCTGTGCTTCACAGGAGATGTTAAACACATCATGTAGTGAGGCATGAAATCAATACAAAGTGTGTGTGTGAGGCAGATTTAAGGTGTTGTAAAATGCTTGTTGGCACCACACACAGACACAAACTGCACACACAGCCACACACACAGGCTGTGTTGTACCTGTCAAAGAAGACAGCAAACAAGGCTGTTCCCACGTCTTACACAGGCTGTAATTACTGTACTTAACAATACATCACTTTGGCTTTCCCAGAAAGATAGATAAGATATTTCATTAAAAAGAACTATAATAAGAAAAATTACATTTGTCCCTTATGGTCAAATGGAAAACTTGCACCAAAAGAGTCAACAACATCTTTAATGCAGCCTCATCTCTTCTCACAGCTTTAGCTGTCTCTACATAATCTGGTAATATTTATAAAATGAACAACTGGGACTCATTATCAGGATGTAAGATCTGTAGCTTTGAGAGAGTGTGTTAGGTGGAATATCTGTGAAGTATATCAGTTCCTGGATCTACTGGTATTTCCATTTTCAATCAGGGTCATCATTCACTATCTTTAGCTATGAATTGCACAAGCTATCCAACTGTCATCAGGACTTTACTTTCCATTTCCTCTTCAACTCTCAGCCCAGTCATTCAGCATTTAAGGGTTATCTTTCAAATCACTCTGTGTAATCATATGTCAGAGTTGGCTTACTCTGTCTGTTGTTTTCTGTCCGTCTCCTTTTCCCTCTCATTCCCTCTCTCTCTGACCATCTCTCTGCCCCCCCCAACCCCACACACACAGTTCTTTCTCAATATAATCATATGTCAGAGGCCTCTCTCTTTCTCTCTAATCTGAGCAGTATAATAAAAAGTGCATTAAAAACATTAGAAAATCATTAGGTGCTAAAGGCAAAGCACGGCTCGTTTAACTGAGAGGGCTCTGGAGGTAATTTCATTATTTTACAGCCATAAGAGTGCACACACACACACGCACCCACACACACCAAGGCCAAATATATTTTAACTAATGCAGCTCAACCCTACCAACCATCCTAACATGGCCCGCAATCTATAGGGCAATGCTAACATCAGGACTAATTGGCAAGAAAAATGTGTGTGCATGTCTGTGTGTGTGTGAGTGAAAGAGGTTCAGTGTGCAGTATTGCGTTGATAATGCCATCCTGCGGTAAATGAAATGTAGAGCAGTAGGTTGGGTTTAGGTAAGTGCATTGGTAGCAAATGAATTGGGTTAACTTCTCTTAGCTGAGTGCATTCTCACTTAGAATAATAGATGGAGTCTGTATGATTACCTCTCTCACACACCATCTCTCACATTCACTTGCTCTGTGTGTGGTTCTCTTTCTCACTTTTCCACTTACAACTTCATCACCACTATCATTTGAAGAAAACTTTGCATAGTTAAATTAATAATACTCTCTGCTCTTTATCCCTCTGTTTGGCATTTCATTTTGCCCCCTCTCTCTATATTTTCTTTCAAAGATTATCTCCTTCTTGTCCTCTATTGTCAGATTTCCCAGTGTCCTTCACTGTCTCTGTAATTCACCCCCTCAGTTTGCCTCTGTATCCATAACTCATTTCCTACGTAGGTTGCAATATTATATTAATCACTGTAAGAGTTTTGGTTTCAACTCTCCTTTTACCACCCTCTGCTGATGTGACGGCAGAAAATTTTGTGGATGAGTGAAGTAAGGATATTAAAGGAACTAAGGGAATTAGACTGGAGAGACAGTGAAACAGACAGGGAGAATTGAACACAACCCAGAAAGGTGGAGACTGCCTCAAAGAAGGATTTGCTAGTGATTGAGAAAAAGAGAGTGGAACTGATCATATATAATCAATCTATTGTTCTCAGTGAAAATGCACTCAGCTAAGAGAAGTTAACCCAATTCATTTGTTGCCAATGCACTTACCTAAACCCAGCCCACTGCTCCACATTTCATTTACTGCAAGATAGCATTAACAGTACTGTACACACACAGGTGGTCTCCCTCCCTCACTAACACACAGACTCACAGTCATCAGCACACTTTCTCTCTGCGTCACACACACAAACACACATGAAGTCTCTGTCGTTCTGTACACATTACCACATGCTGTCTGTCTCTGTCTCTTCATGTCTCTCACACACACACTCACGCATATGCACCCTTATAAGTGAAGGATGGTTAAAAGTTTTGAAGTTTAACGTTTGAAAAGTTTGTGAAAATAGTGTTGCTACTGAACTAACTTTGAAAGAAGCTTGTGTGATATTCAGTAAATATGCCCAGATTTAGAATGTTACATGTCTGTTTTAAAATGTCATTTCTGACATTTTTTCTTCCATTTTTTTCTGGCTTTTACAAGCCCAGTCTGATGATCATTATTTTGCTTTTTAATGGTGTGGGTTTTGTTTAAAAATTACAAGCACAGTGCAAGCAGTGTAAACAGAAGGCATAACAGTCATAACACAAATTCCATCTTTTGCAGCTCTGGTCTTACGCACAGTATGTCTATGTGTAAAAGCTACATGTGCAGTTGAAAATATTGGTTTCATCAAATGTGTGTTGTCCATGTCCATGACTCCAGATAAAAAGCTGTGTTTTGTTGTTCTTTTAAGAATTAAACAATTTTGGCTGTCTGTACTCACCTGTGCCATCCTCAGAGCCAGACGGGATGTCCGCCCCAGAGGTGGTTCCAGTAGACAGCAACACAGTACGTGTGCTCTGGCTCCCTCCTCTACAGCCCAATGGAGCAATTACTGGTTACTACATCTACGTTAATGACCGTCTCCATGGCAGTGTAGACAACAGCTCAGGGTCTTACCTGCTGCGAGACCTTCTGCCTTTTACTGTCTACAACGTACAGGTAAACTCGCAAAAACAAAAGCAGACATGGACACCCACCAGACACAGACATGCAAACGTTATGTTTTTGTCTGCTGTGTTGGTGTGCAAATTTCAGGTACAGGTGTGTACGGTGTATGCATGCGTGAGAAGTAATGTCACTCAGACAACTACTGTGGAGGACCTGCCTGCTGACCTGGGCACGCCGCTCGCACAAGTCATCAGTCCCAGGTAATACAGAGGTGTACTGCAAATATCTTTTTCAGTTATTCTTTCACTTTATGCATGCTCTCACCGCTCTTTTTTCTGAATGACAGTATTTCTTAACCATTTTTAGTGTTGCCATTGTTCCAGGTTCATGAAATTTTATAGCCTTTGGTTTGAGTGCAGTAATCGTTAATGTTTATCGGCAGCACAAAAGGTTGGTTTGCAGGTTTGACACAACGGAATCAATACAGCTGCCACTAACACAGCAAATTGTGGAGCTATTTTTTTTTTTTTGTCTTGTGACAGGGCTGTATAAAAATTTTATTTTACTCAGCGTTAGTCATCTGTATATCAATAAAGTATAACATATTAAATTTATTACACAATGTCAGTTTTACTTTAAAATCAGATTCTGTGGCAACTGTATTTATTCCTATACTGCTGTAAAGCAGCCAGCCCTCCAAGACACTCATATTCATCTTCAGTATCAAGATTTAAATTCTTTTTAACATGACATCCACTTTCACTATTCAGTAATAATTACTGATGATCCATGTTGAAGTTTTAATGTACAATAATCCATTAAAGTACTGTGTTGTGTAATTGAGATTACCCTGGTTAAATAAAGATTATATAAAGTCTTCTGCCAGTATAATTTAACCAGATTACCTCAAAGTTGCTTTTTAACAGCTTCCAAAATGAATCAAGCATGATGGTAAACTGACATTTTGTTTGCAGTCACTTAAATTTAACGACATTTAAAATGCTCTGCTCCCCACATTTGACCTGAATCATAATGTTGCAAATCTTGCAGTTGCAAAGGAAGTGGTGATTTGTGGCTTATTTTCTCTCTTGGAGACTGTGGAAGTTGTAACTCTGTGTGTTACTACACAGGTCTGTCCCTGCCAAAGATGTCAGAGATAAAACAGAGGAAAATCAATAGTGTGAAGTGTATAAAGATACACACACCCTGACACTGTAACTCAACTTTGTCAGTCATTAACCATGCATGAATGTACTGCATGTGTGTGTGTGTCTCACACTCCCTCTCTCTCTGTCTCAGAATGGTGAGGTTGGACTGGTCGCATCCAGGCAGGCCCAATGGCATCATGCTGGGTTATGAGGTTTTAAGACGGACCCTGAGGTCATGTGCCAATGGGCCAACAGGGGCCACAACCTCTGTCGAGGAAGAGTCAGAGGGTGCAGTTGGTTTAAGGTTCAGATGTTCCTACCTGCAGTGTCCTGCGAGTCATGGTGTGTGTGGGACATCCTGCTTCAGTCCTGACATACAGGTGATTAAGTTCTGGACATTTTCTACTTATTGTATTTGTCCCACATTCTCTCTGTTTTTACACTGATCCATTTTGGGGGGAAATATTTCTTCTCTCTTCTGCTCTGCTCTGCTATGTTCTGCTTTTCATCTTTCCTCTTCCATCCTCCATCCTCTCTCCCCTGACCTTTTCACCTGGATACAAGAATCTCTTTTAACAAGAACTTAAAACCTTCAGTGTGCAACAACAATGTGTATAACAAGATAGAGGTCCAGGGTCTTTGTGTTGAGTGGAGACGAGAGGAGAAAAAAGTGGAGAATAAGAAAACAGTGTTGCTGTGTGCTCCCTCAGGATGTTAGCCCTTAACAGACCTCAGGCACATGCACACAAGCACAAAAAGATACATAGAGGCTCATAGACAATACACACTCGCACATTTCCTCTTCCAAGTGCACACTATTCATATGGAATGTATGGTCATCCTCTCAGTGATTAATTTCTCTAAACAGATTAACTTGTCATCTGCATTCATTTCCATCCTTGTGTCATTGAATGCCAGCCAAGTTGGCACAGAGTAAATGCCCGCCATACATTTACCCCCACAGCACCCAATGGCACAAACAGTAACGAGGGTTACTGTAAACTCACACATACAAGTGCACACCTATTTAAGTAATGCAAGTGGTCCTGTTTAGACGGAGCTCAAACCCACACTCATGAACTTAAAAAAACAGCTGCAGTACTGATGTGTACTCTCAGAATCATCCAATACATTGTATGTACAAGTTTACAACACAAAAGAGATGTATTCAGTACACAGGCTTACTGTATTTCATGTGTCGTGCTTCTTTAATTTAGTATACAATATATTGTCTCTTAATGTCAATGTTGACATAACAGATAAGTATTTCTATTACCTTATCACCCAGATAATAAGGTAATAAAATGAATTGTCTACATCCAGGGCAGAAATTAATAAAAAAGGGGTGTGAGTTTAGGCACCCAATAACTTACCGCTTTAGCTTGTTTCCATATGGCCACTGCAGAAGTTGTGAGGTTACAGATTTTACATGATGGAGCGGCCAAAGACAGTTACATGTTTTGGTATTGTGGTTGTGGTATATGTACTGGGGAAAAGTAACAGAAAATAAATTTACTTAAATACTGTACTTCTACTTTTTACTCCACTGCATTTATTTTAAACCTTTAGTTACTCAATATTTTTCTAGATTATTAAAACAAAAATATTATCAGCAAATGAATTATGATGTATAATTATTGATTAAATTACCCAGCAATATATAAAGTAGTTAATTTAAGGCCCATCCTAACTAGCTGCAAGTTATATGTATATCAATGTATTAATAATTGTAATACACTGTAAGTATGACTTCATGCTCATACAGTGTGCTTAAGTAAAAGATCTGAGTACTTCTTCTACCACTGGGTGTATGAAACGAACACTCATTTTTATGTGGGAATATTTCCCTTGTTTGGCAGATTGTCACTCTGTGTGTGTATGTGTGTGCCACTCTGTGTTAACTAGGTTTGCTGCAGTGGACTTTTGTACACCAAAAAACCACATCATCATTGCTGTGACAGCAGTTACCTGAGTTTGAGTAATTCCTCCAACCCAGTCTGCTGCAATGGCAAACTGCTTCCGGCTCTCCCCGACCACCAGTGCTGTGGAGGATACTACGTTCATGTAAAAACCAGTAAGTTTCAAATCGCCACACGTTTAGATTTACGTGGGATTTGATCTTTTCCACTTGACCGGAGTCTATTCTTTTCCATTTTGTTCAAGTGTTTCCTTCATCTGTCCTTGTCTTCGTAGATGAATACTGCTGTCCTGACCACTCACAGGGCCGGGTCTCAGTGGGGCTGGGTGACAGCTGCTGTGGGGGGGTTCCTTACGCGGTGAAAGGTGGCCAGCTCTGCTGTGGTAGGAGCCTGCATGATGGCTATGGGGTCCAGTGCTGTGGAGGCCGGATGGTGGATGATACACTGGTGTGCTGTGGTGATGCAGAGAGGGGGGAAGTGCACACATATACCCCAGGTGAGTGAAGGACGCACCCAGACAAAAGCATAAACTAACATCCACTGTTGTTAGAATAAGGTTTTGTTGTTAGAATAAGCACACTGGATGAAGTTTGATGGCCTGCTTAGTCCTGCTTTTGTCTAGAGAAATAATTTATTCTAATTTATCATTTATATAAGTCCAATCAACAAAAGGGTATTTTGTATAGAAAACTAGTTATTCTGGCCCAGAAAGGATTTTGTCAGAGTTAAGTCCCTGGTGATGTCTTAATGTTTATTGGGGGAAAAGGAGAGAGTAAGGGAAAAGAGAGAAAATAACGGGACAAGAGAATAAAGCAAAGAGGGTTGAGTTAGACACATGGTGCAGGAACGTGGGGTCGTTTCCCTTTCTTCCTCTCCTGCAGTGTCCCAAAGCACCCGGATACCATGGCACAGATGGGACTGTGTGTGTGTGTGTGTGTGTGTGTGTGTGTGTGTGTGTGTGTGTGTGTCTCTGTCTATGTGTGGGTGTATGTGTGTGTCATTAGACATCTTTGTCATGGCAGATGATGATGAAACACACTTGGGATGGCACCGTTGAGGGCACTGCCAAGCACACAGCAGGACAAATACACACTCATTCTCTCTCCTTCATACAGACACATACACACACTCTCTCACACACATATAGACATATTACATGCACCCACACATGCACACAAACACACACACAGAGTCAACAGGGTGCCCTCGGCAGGGTTCGCTTAGTATTGAGTGCCAGAGACAGACACGTGGACTCTATTCATCACACATAAACAATGGCCCCATATGGGCAGGCCCATAGTACTTCATTAGCCTACCCTCAAACACACAGACTCACACTGACACACACACAAGATCCCTACCCACACAAAAATAACATGTATACTGACTTAAAAGTTCCTATAAAGCAGGTCAGCAGAAAACTAGTCTTTTATTTCAAATATTTTTTTACTTCGTGGCTGTTATCATTTGTTTCTTTCCTTTATTATGAAAAGTTATTATCTAGCTTTGTTTTTTTCAACATGTCTTTTTATGACACTGTCACTCAGACTTTAGTTTTCACTTTCAAATACTGAGTAATTCTTATTAATATTTTTTTAGTATAGTATTCTACTCCATCGCATTGTAACTTGTTTCGCCTCATCGTCCCCCTCCCAGGGAGTACATATGCTCCCCACCTCCTCTTCCTCTCCATCTCCTTTTATTTTATCTCCTTTATCTCTTCTTCTCCTCTCCTTTGTCATCCTCTTTGTTAGTTTTCCTCAACTTGTTTCCCTGTTTCTTGCTCAGACTTCTCGCTCCTCCTTTCTTCTCATACCATCTTTTCTTCCTCATCATCCCAATCCTCTCCCTCCCACCCTTTATTCCCCCTTCCCTTCCACTCATCAGTCATTAGCGTTAGCTTCCCCATTGAGAACATATGGTATGATGGATCGTAGGGCTAGCGGCGCTAGCAAGGCTAAGGGCCATTTGCCGGGTGCACTGCACTGTCGGGGAGCCCTGGGGCCGACTCTGCAACCTCGACCCTGCACGTCTGTTTCAAGACACTCACACTCACACTCACACAACATGCACACAGCAACACCTATTATAGGATAGGATACTTAACCTTGGCACCACTCATTCTCATTGCTCCCTCTCACCATGTCCAGGGTTTTGTATTCTTAATGATACTGTGAGAGAAAAATAGAAAGAGAGACAGAGAGGAAGAAAGAAATAAGAGAAGGATACATATAAAGTACAGTTGTATTACACACAATTTAGATTGTAAAAAGAATGCAAGATGGAATAAAAATGACAACATAAAAAAGGAAGAGGAACAAGGCATAGAGAAAGAATTAGTGGAAGAAAGAAAGAAAGGTTAGAAAAAACTTGTAAAATATTCATCAGATAAAGGAAAACTGAAAAAACTAAAAAAAAGAGAGAGAGGGAGAAAGTAAGTGAGAGAGAAAGGGGGGGGAGAAGAGTGGTGAAGAGCTAGATGGAGCAGATTAAAGGAGGAGTGAAGGGTATCCCATTGTGCCCAGCTGATAGACTAGGTTAGGCTGATGTGATTATGGGGTCCCTGAAGTGCGATCTATCACACATTACCGTCCACACTGTCAACAACCATACACACACACTGCAGGGGAACAGCAATGCCAGGAGACAGCCGTCTGGCAACAGATACACGTACTGGCTTGCATGCACATGTGCACATGCAGATACACACACAAGCATCCATGCACAAACACAACAGCAATCATACACAACCACACACACTTGCAAGAAAACATGCACGTGTAAACACACAGAGTTGCATTTACGTGTACACTTGTCCAAAAATACTCAACACAGTTGCAAGAGCACTCACATGTGTGCTCCAGGCTCGACTATTTGATTTGAAACAGGAAAGCATCCAGTGTAAATCAGTGAAATAGAATCAGGGTCAGAAAAGTGATCTCACCTTAGCTGTCCCAAAGAAAAGAGAAAAAAAAACAGCAGTTTTCTTCTAAAACATTTCATAGGGTTCAACAAACAACTGTCCCCCTATATAGTGTATATTATGTAAGTTGATATAATTTCTGTTCACCCAATACCAACTAGTCTATGAATCCACTCAGTCTGCACTCTGGCATATTTTAAGTTTTAAGTATATTTGTGATTACTTGGAGACTTTTTTTTCACTATTATTTTTTCTTCCAGTTGTCAATGTCACTCTGTAATGAGAGAGAGCCTCTGTTTTCCTTTCAGTGCAAATGTGTGCCAGAATTTCATGAACTATCCACTGTTTAGCCTATGTACTTATCTTACTAGGCTGCTTAAATGCTTCTCTAGCAGAAGTCTGTGTTGACTGGGCTTTTTTTTTTTTTTTGTAGAAACCCATTTTTCAGGTGTATTACTCAGTTAACTATTTCAAATGTATTTGAGGGAACAGATTTCAATTTTAATCAGTACTCCATCCACAACAGCTTGCACCTCACTCGTACTTTAGTTGCATAACTGAGACACAAAGCCTCTTTTTAGGCCTCAGGTCCATTTTCTTCCAACTTACAAGCCTAACAACATTAATTGTGTATTGGGTAATGTAATGTCTAAATAGGTATGTTTGACTTTATTCAAACTTGCTGATCAAGTTACACTTGTTATGCTATCTGTAATGGCCGGCCTAACTTCTACTCCGGCCAGTTTTAGTCTTTGTGATATTATTGAGATCGTCTGTAATCCTTTCCTCAGCATCCCCAGTTGTTGTACAGTAACACAAAGTCTCTGTGCTAAATCCCTCCCTTCCAAATCTGCCAGTTTGTTTAAACAGCTTTCATTTCACTTTCAAGTAGATTAAATGCTGTTTGTTTTTGGACAAAAGTGCCTCAGGTTTTTGCAGCATTTCCTCCTGTGTTGTAGGTTCAAGACCAACTTTTAAGCTCTTCATTTGCTCCTCTTTTCTTCTCTCTCTGAGGTTGTATGTAAGATGTTTAGCTAAGACTTAGGTGAGATTAGATGGTGTTTAAAGGAACGTGTGTGGTGTCTTTGGCCTCCCGTTGCTCCCTGACTCTCCCTAAGTCCCCTGCCTCACTGTGCGCGCTCCACTAATCATTTCCCCTTCACACTTTTCCTTTATAGCGCGCAATTCTTTAACTCTTCCATCTGCCCTTCAACCCCGCCTACCCCATTTCTCACTGTGGGTGCTACCATGAAAGCCCTCCCCACCTCACTTTTTCTTAAAGTGAGTGAATCTTAAAAATGTGTGCATTTCTTTAACTCCTTCCTTTACTCCCTCCCTCTGTCCCAGCCCAGCAGGCCCCATCCAAACGTTCAAGGACAAATCTGAATATCCCTTTTCACCGTTTAAGTGTTAAAAGCCTGGCGGTGCCGGGGTGTTATCTTAACGCGCCTTGCCGTGCCATCATCAGAGCGCGTGATGAAAATGGCTGTGATGATGCTAAAAGAAAAAAAGAGGAGGGGGAGGAAAAAGTAATAATCAAATATGTTTTTCAAGGGCACAGTGACCATTTGCTGGAGGGAAATTATCCCAGTAGTTAAGCTAGCGCTCTTCGAGGCTGGCAGAGTTCTGAGAGTGTATGCGTTTGTGTGTGTAAGTGTGTGCAAATGTGCATGGTATATTACCCCAACTTGGTGCATGCCTCACTTTCCTCATCTGTTTCTGTCTATGTATCTAAATGTTTCCTTATGCAGAGACACATCCTTTGCATGTCCTTCCATTGTTTCTGCTAAAAGATTTTCAACAGTTTCTGAGTGTGTATTTCTCTCTGTTCGTGTATGTGCGTGTGAGTGTTTATCATTGCCAAAAGCCCCTCATCAATGATGGGTAGCAAATGGCCAACAGTAGTGCATTCCAAACAGCAGCGTCTGGCTGCTTTAGAAGATTGAGTGCTCTCTGAACACAGGAAGACATTTCTCTCTCTGTTAATGTATTTATGATGATGGCTTTTCTATTAGGTTTACTTTAATGACTGGCAAGAATAAAACCAGAGGCTGTCAGGAGCACAGAGATGAGGGCAGACTGCTGTGCGTGTGTGTGTGTGTGTGTGTGTGTGTGTGTTTATTTGCCTTTGTGTTAGTCTTGATATTATTACTTTTACACGTTGTGGATTTAATAAAAGTTAACATTAAAAGACATTACTTCCAGGTAAGAGTGGGGAGCAAACTGAGCTCACATGCACGAGAACACAAACACAGACACCTAGAAATGTTTAGGGAATAACAACTACAGGATGTAGTTGCAAATGATACCTGGATGGAATATTTTAGTTGTGGCACATACCTCTGCATGGCAGCTGTTATCCCTACATCACTAGTGGTCCTATTTACCCTTTACTCAACTAACAAGCATGTATCATTCCTCCATTAAGGTTATATGGCAAAGGTACACATTGTTCCATTTGAAATAGATTTAGACAAGCTGAAAAGCCATAAATTAGACCCGTCTGTATTGCTTGTGAAGAAAAAATTGTGGTTCACTTGCATTCACAATGAGGAATTACAATGACAGACAAATGAGTTTAACTCCGTTCTCTCAGTTCATTGGGCTCAACAAAGACTGAGTGCATTGCCTCACACTGCCTCACAACTTCTGCTAAAAGTTGCACTTGAGCTTAAAAATCCTCTGTTGGAGATGTACAGAAGGCTTGGAAGTAATTATATAGCCACAGAGGTGCTGGAGAACCTCCTCTTGCTGGCCAGCACCCCCAACTCACCAACACCAAGATCACATTGATGACAGTGATGGATAACCTGAAGGGGGAAGGCCACGGGTCACTGTGTTGTCAGCTGCAATGTCTCTGGCAGAATGTGTAAGGATTGGATAGTTGAAGGCCTGTGGGATTACCTGCAAGGTGAAGGTGTCAGCTCTGGAGTCTCCAAGTCAGTCTGCTATAAAACATGTAGTGCTTATATCCATATAATGGATAGGAAGGTTTATGTGTCCATAATTGACAAAACAGGGTTTATTCTCCATCATCATCTCTTTCATCCACCCTAAACTAGGAGTATAAATCTCTATTCCTCAGTACATCTGATGGATATGTATTTTCTAAGTGTACAAACAAAATATGATTTTTTCTACTTGATAATTTTGGTGTACACAGTAGACTACATATGGCAATATGTTGTGTTATTTATTTTAGCAAATCCTTCTCATCTCAATTCACATCTTTTTAATTGTTTTTCCTGTTGTATCACTTTGTTAACTCTTTTGGTTGTTCATTTCTTTATCACTTTCTCTCTCTTAAACACATGAACAGCTGCTTCCTTTGTCTCACTCTTTAGTGAATCCCTGTAGAGTGGTGAAAATATAAGTGCCACCAAAGCATTTACCTAAGCTCAGCACACACACTGAAATAAACATACATGCATGTACACACACAGTCACACACGCCCAGCTGGTAATGTTGTTGAGATTAAAAAAAAAAATGTCAGAAAGACAAGAGGACAACCAGTCAGCTGGGAAAAGAGTAGATGTGTATGTGTGTGTGTGTGTCTTCTATTATGTATGTGCTTGCTGCCCCAATGTCCACATGTGTGTGTCCACAGGGGGACTGCGTGCACTGTGTGAGAAAGTCAATCCACTATGATTTCATCTCTCAACATGGCATATAGCCTGGCCCCTTTGGAGCACAAAGTGCGCACATGCGCGCACACACACACACACACACACACACACACACACACACACACACACACACACTCATTGCAGGTAGGAGTGAGTGTGTGTGTGTGTGTGTGTGTGTGTGTGTGTGTGTGTTTGATAAAAAGCCTTTAAATTTACAGTCTATTCAGAAAGTATTCAGACCTGTTCACTTGCAGCCTTATGCTATAATCATTCAAATTAAAATTTTCCCTTGTCAATCTACATTCAATAACCCATAATGTCAAAGCAAAAACATAATTTTAGACATTTCTGCAAATGTATCTAAAAAACTGAAATATCACATTGATCTATGAATTCAGTATTATTTATGTGCTTGCCCTTCTCTCTGTGTGAGTGTGGAGAGTTGTGCCAAGAATCTCTGTCAATGTAAGATTCTTCAGTGTGAATGCATGTGTCCTGGTATGCATGCACACAGACTGTGGATGTACACACTTGCTCTGCACTTTGTGCCAAACCCCTTGTAATATATTCAGGTATTTAAAAGTGTTTGGTTTGTTTAAAGTTGTGGAGGGGTTTTGGTCTCCTAGAGAGCTCGGATAACCCTAATCCACAACACACATTTTTATCAGTAGTTCATTGGCAGGGCTAAATATTGACTTATCATTAAGTGGAATGACTGAAACCCTAATAATAATTCACGTTGTCTAAGCACCTTGTGTTGACGCGCTGCTCCCGATGCTATTAACGAATGTATGCAAATCCAACATAAATCTGAAGATTAGGGCTGGAGCATTCTGCGATGCAAGAGAGAAAACAAGAGGTGTGTGATAAAATGTTGTCAACACATACACGCACATGCACACACAGCTTATAGAGAGGAAGAGAAAATCGGAGGTGTGTGTTTCAAAACGTTAACACAAATGTGCAATCATGTCACACACACCCCATACACAGATAACGCTCACAAAGACAGGGATTGGATTTCTGCTGAATGCGTGATAATGCAATAGTGAAGTTTAGCTGCAGTAAACAAATGATGAAGAACTATGAAGTGAGTGGAGAGAGATGGAGTTATAGTAGAAGGAAAGGAGGATAAGAGAGAGGAGGTACAAGAGGAAGATGTAAAAATTATGTGGAGAAAAGAGGATAACAGAGGAACAAGCGAATGCAGGAACTGAGAAATGAAAAGGAGGAAGAGTAACCTAAAAAAAGAGCTAGAGAACGACAGACAGCTGTAGAGGTGGAGAGGCATTGGTTGATACAGAAGTTAGGGACGCAGGAAAAAAGAATGATCTAAGAAAAGAGGGGAAAAGAGAGATGGTGGACAGGAAGCAGGAGACAACTCCAGAACCTAAAGTTACAAGTCATAAAGTTGCTATTTCCTCTAGTCAGAAAAAAGTATTAGAGAATCCCAGTATGCTGTGTTTGAACATCCATGTTAGATGACACAGAGAATAACGGTTGGACTGCTGGAGAGTGGACGCAGGGGAGGCAAATGAGTAAAAACTGTGAGTTGTAGAGGGCCTGGTGTCCTGATGGAAGGGAGGAGTAGAGGTGAGGATGCCGAGAGGACGAGGGATAAGTGGAGAGAAGCTATTTTGGAAAAGTGTTGAGCTGTTTATTTGCGCGTCATTGAAGCTGAAGTAAGGCGCTGGGGGAATTGGCCACCAAGCCCCAGCTCTGCAACAGCTGCCGCTGCTAAGTGAGTTACTAGCCGTCAGACTGCCTTTATGTCACACAATCACACACACATACACATGCATTTTCCTGTCACATGGTGCCTGTGATGGATGCGGTGAGGATGTAATGCACTCCAACAGCACAGTAGAAAATATGTGCCATTCTCCACTTTCGGCCTTTAAGTGAAATGATTGCTTAAATTAACAGCATTTCATGTGCTCAAAGAATGAATGCTGATTAGAGTGTTAAACAATAAGTTATTTATCACTCCACAACTATCTGCAGCCCCATTAAAGGCAGAGGCCATGATACAAAGCAATGACTTAGTGTTTAATGTCTGCTGTCAAATAAAATGGGCACCACAGCTGGGGGTAGATAGTGCCACAGATCAGCAAGTCATCAACTGTTAGGATAAATTTGTGAAATACCTCATGAAAGTTAGATTATTTTAAGTGTAAACTAAATAATCCCAAACGGTTTTTCAGTTGGACTCAAAATGAGAAGCTTTTAATGTTGCACTCTCTCATCAAAACACGATTTTCCATCACTGTAGTTGCGATGTTTTAGCTGTGCTCATTTGTATTTCCAATGCATCCTCACAGCAGGTGGTTGCTGACTCAGTATTATAATAGCTCGACAATATTATAACCCTAATCCATTGCGAGGCCAAAGCACGATAGTCCTCGCCCTCAACTAAATTGTGCTGACGTCACAGTAACCAGATTGGTTCAGCTTGTGTAATTATGAGGGCTACTGAAGAGAGGGCACCATGTTTACTCACCATTTCATTGGTTTTGTTGCTCCTCCTGCTGTCAGATGTATTTCACTCACATGTCCATGCTCTAACCATAATCCAACACACACAAGTGTCAGTGTTTTCTGAATTTCTCTCGTAGGTTAGAGTAAACATTTGTATCATCAGCTGCTTTACCAGAGAGGTCCTTCACCCCCAGGGGTTTGAGGGTTAAGACAGCAACAACAAACCAAAAAATATTAGGAAAAGTTAGATAAAAGTTAGGATCAAACACTTAATTCATTTACCTTATTTGAAGCACAGCAAATTGAAAATTGATTTACAGGCAGTGTCACCCATTCTCTTATTATTACCTACATACATTTTAAAAAAGCATATGTGTGTGTTGTTGGAGTCACTAGAGTGTGTTTTCTGAAGAGTTTTATTTAGACATTAAAATTTGCATTCTACATTACCAAGTAGTTTTTGCTGACAAAGTTACAGTTGAAAAAGATTCTTTAGAGTAGAGTAAATATAACCTTAGTAATTTGACAAGTACAATGTTCAATGGCCAGTCCTTGTTTAGCATAATATCTTTGTAACTTCTAACCGAAATAAGGTGGAGCCTTTGACAGGTTCTACAGAAAGGAACAGAATTTTCTCTACAAGGAGTGAGTCTTTTTACCTCAAATCTGCAGGACCCAAAAATGTTTTAATTTGTCAGTCATTCAAAGTGACTCAGGTTATTTGAATTTGAAATATGAAGTGATTGAGAATGTGAAGAAACATGCTTGAAATTTGATATTCACCTGCAAAACATTTACAGGGAAATGGAGTTGATAGCATGTATTTTAAATGTCACCTTGCTGCTGAAGGTGAAGTGGTGGCAGACAGACATCACCTATCACTGTCAGAGATGGCAGCTCTCAGAAAAACACACTTCCTCTCCCCCCTGCGCTGTTCTGATGGCATAGCCTGAATATTACTGCTGTATGGAGAGATGAACACTGGAGAGGAAAAAAAACATGCAGGGGAGGAGGGAGAGAAGAGGAGAGGAGGATGTGTATAAGAGTTGATAAGAGAAGATGCACACTAATATTCAGAGCAGCTTAAATACTATTTCTGCGCAGATGGGAAAATAGAGATTGAAGAGAGGAGGGACAGGGAGTTTGGAAGTGTAGAGGAATGAAGACAGGGAAGGGATTGAGGGAAGGAGGAGAGATTATGGAGGGAGGATGACAGGAGGAAAACAGAAACAAGGTGAGCAGGAAATAGGCAGAACAGAAGGATAAGTAGTAGAGATGATGAAGAAAAGAGCAGAGAAGCCAACAGTGAACAGTGAATGATGTTCCAAAAAAAAATATTTCCTGCTACAGTAAAAATAAAAATGGAAGTGCATATAAAACAATAATATGCTGCATATTTTCTTGTCTTTAGGTTTTATCTGCTGTGATCAGGACTACATAAACTCTTCAACCTCTCTTTGCTGTGTGGGCAAAGATGGACATCCCACAATGCACCCTGCTGGAAATGCCACAGTGACACTGCAGTGCTGTGGGTCGAAGGTCATACATCAGGAAGAAGAATGCTGTAACGGGATTGGCTATGACCCTCAACGACACGTGTGCGCTGATCGACCCACACCCGGCTTGTCAATACAGGTGTGTTTGTATGTCTGTCTGTCTCTGTTTCTTTCTTTACAGACAAGTAACATAAATAAACAAGAAAAACTACATTTTGAAAAAAAATGTAAACATCTGAAATGCATTTATCACTATGGATTTAAATTCATAAGTGCCTCAGAAATGCAAGCTAGTAGACTACATACAAGACCCAAGGATAAACATCTAATTGACATTTGCATTTCTTCTTCTATCTCTCTCTAGCTCTCTCTCTTTCTCTCTCTCTTCTCTCTCTAAAACTCACACATATTGTCACATCAGGAGTTGGGGACTGGGCCATCTTCCATTTATCAGCTGGGGTCATGTGGTGTTTGTGTGTTCCTAAGTCAGCATGAGAAAAGCTCACGCATACACACATACACACACAGAGGCATGCACACACACAGGGACAAAGGGTAGGAACTCTCATTAGCTCTAATGATGTCATTAAGGACCATGCATATCACACACATGCACACAATCACACACATAGTTACATTCTGCAAGCAAATGTGTGCATTAGAAACAGACACTGCAGAATGTATACAAATTTTGAACTAATTTTTAACCTCATAGTTTGACTTTTACTCCCTTGTCTCCTGCACCTCTGAATTTGCTGTGTAATTGCTCTCATATAACTTCTCTTCTCTGTGCAGCACCAGTGTCTGCAGGGCGCTGTGTGTCCCATAGCTGCAGCATCTACCGCTTATTGTGGCTCCTGTGACCTCGATCCATCTATGACTGCCTGCACATGGGTCCTGTCTGCAGACACCCACCCTGACACGCCCCCCACAATATACTCACCTACTTTCAACACCACACAAGAAGCACTCACCGCGGGCCCGTTTACAGATTACAGAAGTGATAACCCATACAAAATGGCATACATATACAATCACACACACACACAGAACATACAATATGACAGAAACCTGTGCCCATCCCATGAGGAGGTTGTGTACAGTGGAGATGCCAGAGGATATACCTATACAGGTAATTACTGAGTTGGTGTGTGTGTGTATATGTTTGTGTGTCTGTGTCATTTAGTTGTCTGGTAGATGAAAATATCAACATCCAAAATGTCTGGTGGAAGATATGACAAATTTATAAATCAAATAATATTTGACCCATAAAATATGTTGTCATGACAGCTTATATATAAACACTGTTGCGACAATGCGAGATTCACTGAGTGTCTGGTCATGTGACTAGGCTCAACTCTGCACAGCGTAAATGTCCCTTATGTGTCTTTTGTTATAAGCCTACTTGTCTGACTGTCTAACTGTTTTAGCACCTGTTTTAACAATCTTTGTACCTCCATCTCTCTGCTGTGTACTGCCTCTTCATGTTGAGCCAGCTGCTGATTTTCTCATCACTGCCCCTCACTGTACTCTGCCTCACACATTTAAGCTTGCTAGATTTTTTGGAAACTAATGTTTTAGCAGCTTGTGAATCAGTTAGTGATCTGAGCAGCTAAGGACATTAAACACCTGTTTCTTTTAAACCCCTCATTCCCAAGGGAAGTCTTGAAGGGGGGTCTTTTATTTTTCAGATTTGTAGTTTTTAAGCACCAAGTCAAGCTGCCTGGGTAAAATCACACAAGTATAAGTAGTCTCAATCCAATAACATGGCCCTTCAGCTCAATTAATCAACAGTAGTATTTTCAATCAAATATAATTTCAATTCAATAATATTTCCTTTGGTGTGAGCTTGTCTCTGTATGGCTAATGTATTTGAATTTTAAACATTTTGATTAGAATGTGCATCCCTGCCTCTGACCCATAACTCTGCTGGAAATTCAGGCTCTCACCTCAGTCGTCTCAGCCACTGACAATAACTAATACTGAATATAGCCATCTGTGAAACACCCCACTCATAGAAATTGCGAGTCTGCAGTAACCAATTCTGCATTTTCTCTAAATGTGTCAGCCGCTGCAATCAACGAGCTTTAGAGACAGATGCCCTTCCACACACTCGCACACACACACACACACACACCAAGGCAGCTGTTGCAGTGTACATTAATAGCTGTAACGTGGTAACTCTCTCTGTGCTGTACACTTGTGTGTCATTAAAAAACTTAGAGATGGGCGCTTAAAAGCCATTTCAACATTCTCTACTATTTATCAGCCCAAAGGGAATAGGAGTGTGTGTGTGTGTGTGTGTATGTGCATGTATCTTGTAGGATTTTCAGTCCATCCACACATTATTTATCTGGGTAGTTATATCTGTTTAATCAAGACTAATTGTGGTTGTGAATGTTATGTGTGTGTGTATGGGTAGATGTGCACTTATAATTACATGTGTTATGTGTGTGTTTGTGTCCGTTTAGTTACTATTTAAGTGTCCCTCTGTAGTGTGTGTGTGTGTGTGTGTGTGTGTGTGTGTGTGTGTGTGTGTGTGTATGTGTGTGGGGTGCATGGGGCGGTTAGGATAAGAGTTTCTAGGCGATGCTGTGACACCATCTGGGCAGAGGCACATAAAGCTGTCGCCACCCACCATACACCAGATGTTTCTCATGCACACACACTCACACACACACACACACACATGATATCATGCTATATACTTCTGAGAAAAAAAACCTAAGGTACAGAACACACTGATAGTGCCACATGTGCACTAAACGCTATAAATATACCCTGTATTGTCCACACACAACTGATATTCATACTTTTTGGAATTAGTTCTTAATCAAACACAGAATGTCAGTTTGTAGGCATCTATGTGTGCAAACACATTAAGTGTGCGTGTGTGTGTGTGTGTGTGTGCGTGCCTCACTGTGTGTTTTGCTGCTTTAGTTGTCACAGTAGTAAAGACAAGAGTCCCAGACTGGTGGTTTAAACATGGTCTCATGGTCCCTTAACACTCCTAAAAATAATGCACACGTGTGTGTAACTGTGTGCATGTGCATCTCTATGTATATATGCTCCTGTATATATACCTCACCAGAAGGGTTGTAATGACCTATCTCCCAGAATGCTTCAGTCATGGCCTGACATCTACAACTATGCACAGTGATAGTGCGTATATTTGGTGTATGTTGTATAAAATATGTTGGCAGTACAACTCCCAGTACAGCTGCCACGATGCAACTATTGTTACTATATATTACTGTGGATAAACACATCTGCCACGTCTTTCATGATTAGTATACAGTATGTACTGTGCATGTCATACAATCTTTGTGTCATTGTGCCAGAGCCCTTTACTTACTTACTGCAGCTTATTCCCATTCACAAGAATTATGCACAAACATCATTCATTAAAATGAAAGAAATTCACCAAAGAAACCAAATCATGTTGTAAGAGTTATTAACATTTAATCAGATACAGTCTATCTCACTTGCTCCTCTTCTTCTGACCTTTCTTACTTTTAAATAGATTCCAAACTGGCGCCCTTCACCACCTATCAGTATAGAGTGAGGGGTTGGAACAGTTTTGGACGAGGAGCCAGTGATGTCATAACAGTGACCACCAGTGAAGACAAACCATGGGGAGTGGCACCGCCCCGCTGGAGCCGCCTTGGTGAACGAGATGACATCATCCAGTTGCAATGGCAAGCACCTGCCAGACCTAATGGTGCGTATGTGTGTGTGTATCACTAGTTTAAAATCGTAATTAAAAATTAGTAATAAAAAGTCTTCTCTGTGAACATGGTTCAGTTTAATTAACCTCAGTTGAAGGGTATTTGTGATTAATGTGGATGCAGACTGAAAAGTTAAAGGGTAAGATGTTTTAAAGCTTTTAAATACTGACAAAAATCTGACATTGATTGTCAATTGACTCCATTTTACCAGGGGACATCACCCACTATGTTATACTGCGGGATGGACAAGAGCGTTACCGTGGTGATGAAAACAGTTTCACTGATGTAGGTGGGATCAGGCCTTTACAGGAATATAGCTATCAGCTGAGGGTCTGTAACCGGGCTGGTTGTGCTGACAGTACACAGGTAAGACTGCATATGTTTATGTCAGTGCTATTATAGTTTCCCTGTATCAGACTAACATTTTCTATGTTTCATCACAGTATTAGCAGCATATGTGGCTAAACCTTATGCTTACCTGTCCCACAAATATGAAGCCGGGTCTGCATCATAGTGCTGTTTTGATTGTCTCTGTCCTGATGGTTCTACATGTAGAGCTTTCTCTCTTTCCCACACCAACCCATCACACAGACACACACACACAGTTTCCAAAACGTTACTCTATTGTAGCACCCCATTTCATAAAGACATTATTCCCCTGTATGATTATCTAATGGCTCCTCTAAAGATGGACTGAGCTTCACTGAACTAAGCACCACTTTACTCTGTAGTTTAGTTCATTCTTTTAATTTAAGCGTAACACTTGAAGGAAAAGAAGGATCTTTTTTTTAAAAAGTGTGTTTGTGTGTGTGTGTGTGTGTGCGTGTGTGTGTGTGTGCGTGTGTGAAATGGAGAAATCAGAGAAAAGATAGATGAAAGGAGAAAATAGGAACAAAAATCAGCTTCTTTGCCTCTTGACCAAAACGTAATTAGTAACTTAACCATAATAGTAGACAATGGTATACTTATTACTTCTCCTACCAACCTGTCTGAATACAGATGTGCAAACATAATTTTTCCTTTTCTCTATCAAGGAGAAATGACTTGGACATCCAACTTCCTAGTCACACATTTACAACAGCAACCTTGCAGCATTGGTCTCTGATCCACTGTTTGGTCAGTGGCCTTTCAGCTAAATGCCCTTTTACCCTCTTGTAAAAGCCGTCTCAGGTGCTGATTTCTAAACACTGTTTGCATCATAATTCAGGTGCACAGTTGTTGTGTAAGTGATATTTTACAAATTCTAAACCTGTCTGACCTTTATTGCTGAGAAATTACAGTGTGTGATGTTTCCACACTGTGTGAACTCTGCTCTGTTCCTGTGTTGGAACAAGTTGTTATTTAGCCTTGTTTCTGCTCTCCCCCTGTATGCGAGTCTCTGGATTTGCTGAGCCTACCTGATGTTTGTGATAGCGTCCATAATAGCTTCACACAGAACTCCCCCCTGCTATCTTTCTGGCTGTAGCCGAGCTGATATCACCACAACAATTAATTTCTCTGGCTTAGAGGTGATGAAAGCTCACGTTGAAAACTGTCTTTCTGGCTTTTTTTTAAGCTAATTTAACATCTCATTATTTTGATGAGCACATTCTTACGTAAAGAGGAAGCCTGTAGCTGTGTCACTGGAGGGATGCAAGGATGATTGAGGGTGAGATCCACGTACAGTTGGTTGAACTACTTGTGAGGGGTTGATAGATAAATAGATGATGGATGGATTAATGTATACAATAAATGGATGGTGGGGCGAATGATGACACAGATGAAATAGGAATGAATGGATGTAGAACACAGATAAAGAACACAGTGGTTAATGTTCAGAGAAATCAAGAAACGGATTTTTTTCTCTTTTTGTAGGTTTTCCCATTAAGCATTAAATTTTCTGTTTCTTGTATTACAAGTGAGAACATGTTGATTTGTGAATATAATTGCATTTCCATCCACTTTGTTAAAAGCATGCTAACATGATTGTTGATTTGTCAGTCACATTACTATGGCTGGCTCCCTCAAAGACATCCTCACATGTCAGTGGACATCCTATAATTAGGCTGCCACTTGTAACTAACCAGTAGACTGTGTTTATGGTCATTACTCTGGAGCTGCCAGACCCATGCAAAGAGTGGAGCCCAGGCAAAAACCTGTGCAAAAATGGGTGGTTATTGTTAAGTAGCATGCTGTTAGCTGATGATTTTGGTCAAACTGAATATAACTGGCTACAGAGGACTGCTTTGAGTGTGTGGGTGCAGGTAAAGAGGGCCGTGGTTCTGGGATGCTATAACATACTGTTGAGTCTTCTTGGTGTTGTGGGCCCAACTTAGTTCAACACCAGCTATTGACAGGGGGCCCCCCAGATGAACCTATACATGCTTGCACTCTTACATTCACACACAAATAAGATAAGAAAGGTCAGGGGACACAAGTCATTAGTGGTAGTTGGTAGGCATAGTATAACCAGATAGACAGTGATGGTGGTTCAGCAAATTGTTGATCAAGTTGGGCTGTCCACTGTAGTTAAGTCTAAGTAGATACAGTGTGAATATAAGGTCAGGCAATACTGTGTAATATCTGCTCAGTGCTGAGGTGAGAATAACATTCAAGGACAGCTTAAAGGTGCATTAGGTCAGAGAATAGTATAGAAAGTTTCTGTTAGAGCTGGTAATTATTTGTATCACTAATAACACTACTATAAGCAGGGAGGCCTATCAACTCATTGGTCCAGCCACACTGGGTTAGCCTAAGCAGATTCAATGTAGATATAAGGCTGGGTTAACCTGCCAAGTATCCGGTCCTGGTTTTGGTGAGACTAGGAGTTGAAGGCAGTTTAAAAGTACTTTAGGTCAGTGATACTCAGTGCAGGGCCTAATGATAGGTGAGGCATTTTATAATACTGGGCTTTCATAGGAATACTCACCCTCCTTTTTGAAGAAACCCCTAGATCAGCCTGGCTGGAAACTTTCTCCATTTAGCTGAGAACTACATGACCAACAGGAGAACTCTGTATACATGCACATACCCTCCGAAACCCCATACACAGTTACACCACAAACTCAATTTTTGTCTTCCTCGTTCTCTCTGTCTACCTCCCTGTCTCACACATACATATGTTCACTCAAACAAGCACACACTCCCTGCAGAAGGTGGAAGGGGAGTGAGTTGGAATTAGTTTGTACACCAGTGAAAATTGGCCAAACAGTCCCAATTATGGGATAACTTGGGCTAACCTAATACACCACTGCAATTACCTGGCATCAGCCTCCTCACATACACACACACAAGCACAGACAAACAAACACAGGCACACACTTACGTACACCTGCTGTGGCAACAGAAGGTCCTGATCTAATACGGTTGGTCACTTAGAGAGGAAGGAACAGCGATTGGTCCTCCTCTGTCTTTGGATCCCTTTGTCCTGTTCTTTCTGCTATTTGTCTCCTGTCGTTCCTCTGATCTTAACTCTCCAGTTTCTCCCAGCTGTTGTCTCTTTCCTTTCTTAACCTCTCTCATCCTCACTCCTTCCCACTGTCCAAACACCAGTTTCTCTTTTACCGCAGCTGTCATCTGGTGTCCTTTTCATTTTTCTGTATGTCTCTCACAATCCCATCCTCTTCTGTCCCTCCATTATTCCATTTCTTTGAAGACAGAAAGAAAGTTTGGATGAAGAGTAGTCTGTAGCTTTTTATTATATTTGTGTGAAATGTAAGCATCTAAATTGTTTTTGGTTTTTGTTTTTTGGGGGGTTTTTTTGGGTATGTTTTTTTTTTTTTCCTTATTAATGTTTCTGGCCCTGTCATGTTTATATATTAAACATCATATATTCAGTCTACCCCGGTAATAAACTATAAGATGGATCAATTATTTAATCAAACAGGATTAAATACAGACTCACTACTGAGTCCTGGTTTCTGTAAGTCAGAGTTAAGTTGTCCACCAAAGCACTTTAAGTTAAGTTCATTGTATTTAGTGTAGATTTACATACAGTAGGTGCTTGTATAGCTTTTATTTTGTTTACATTTGAGCAAAATCTTGACAGGCACCTGAGTTGACAGCACACTGAAGCACTCACTGATTGATACTACACTTCCACCACATCTTCTTCTCTGCCCCCTTTGCTGTTTCCTCTCCACCACCTCTTTGTGTTTATGTGTGTACACCTGCATGCACCTGTGTGTGTGTGTGTGTGTGTGTGTGTGTGTGTGTGTGTGTGTGTGTGTGTGTGTGTGTTTATGTGTGTTTATGTGTGTGCACATGTGTGTGTGTTTCCTTAGTTGTAGAAGCAGTGTTCTAATTGCATAGCAGTGTGTGGGACAGGTGGGGGAAGTGCTAGTGACAGTCTATTAAGGCAGGATATCCCTGTTGCCATTAGCAGCAGATTGCCCTGTGATTCTGTGGTCTCCACATTCACCCAGCATTCACAGGGGCCCACAGATACTACACTAGGAATTTACAATAAGATGGTCACTCACAACACTGTATGAAAAAGCAGGATTTTAGTTTTACTTTTTTTTTTTTTTTTTGTATGACATGAGCCTGACAGGGGATTGATTGTTGTTTTGTCAAGTTTTTTCTTTTTGTAGCAGTGATAGCTGGGAATGTTGTTGACTGGAACCCACACAGTCATCATAATTAAAGTGCTTATTATAAGTTGCATAGCTGAAACAGCTTCCAGTAGGATTCTGTCATGCAGAAATGCTACAGTAGATCAATTAAGGCAGGGATCCATGTTGCTATATACTGTATATACTGCAAACTTCTATACATACAACAGCTCATTTTGGTGCTGTAATGTTTTTTCCTTACTATGTATTGTGGATGTTTTGATTTCATTTCTTTCCACTTTTGGCCATATTCAGCTGTAGGTGGTAACATAAAACTGTGTTGGTGTCCACATTTTGCCCATCCTGCTGTTTGTTTTTTCTTTTTTCTTTTTAATAAATTACACTATCACCAGCAAATGTCTTCTTTTGTTGTAAACAAGGTTTTTATTACCTTAGAAAGAGAAGCCCTGAATTTGGATGCAGCTTTTTATTAGGTTGTGATCATGTTAATTACATTCATAAATGATCACAGCAGAAATCCATCTGTTATCTGCATCTTTTACATTCTGTAAAATATCAGAAACGTGGCATATTTTATATTTTGTGTGTGTGTGTGTGTTTCCTTCTGTTTATATCTGTGTGTGTGTCTTTCTGTGCCTCTGTGTGTGTTTTTATATCTGTGTGTGTGTGTGTGTGTGTGTGTGTGTGTTTAGGTGGTGGCAGTCACAGTCCAGGGTGTCCCAGAGGGTGTGCAGCCTCCATTGGTGACAGCTTTAAGTCCCTCCTCCCTCCACGTGAGCTGGTCTGAACCTACTAGTCCCAATGGAGTCATACAGTGGTACCACCTGAACCAGACAGGTGTTGGAACCATACTTACACACACTGATGGACCCAGAAATTACACTGTGACTGGTAAGATACATGTTTTATCATTCTGTTACTATCTGCCCACTTCTCCTTCCTTGTTTCTCCATTCCTCAACTCTTTCTCTAGTTTCTTTGTTTCTTCCTCTCTACTCTCTTCTCTGTTTCATCTCATTTTCCCTTCCCTTGTCTTTCTCTTGCTCCTTTCCTCCTCTGTTATCACCTTTCTTGTCCTTTCCTCCTCTCCTCAATTATACAGTTTCTTTCTTTCCTGTCCTCTCTCTTCCTAACTCTCTTCCCCTTTGCTCTCACCTGGCCAATCTGCTCCTCAACCTCTCTCTTTTCCTTTGTCATGCCTTAATTTATGTAAGCTGGTCTCTGGAAGCCATCTAATGACTGAATTTACACCCGATTCCCGCCACGCTCACTCTCTGGCCCAGTGCCTTACACAGACACAAACACACACATACAGACTCTTAGAAGAAACAAAAACAAAAGCGCACTTTAGAGAGGTGCACACAGGATTTGGCTCACATACATACAGACGTGAGGAAAGGCAAACAGCACAACAAAAGCTGTCTGAGACACAACGCTCTAATAAAACACTCAAACAGAAGTGTTGGCTTGTCTTAATATATTGTAGATCTGCACACAAACATGGTGGTGTCAGGACTGGGTGATTTGTGAGTCTTGTTTTATCTACCCTGAGGAGGAGCAGTGTTGCTGGCCCTCTGCCATCAGTCAAACACACACACACACACTGTAACACAGGCAGATACAAACATCTGCATGAGGCACTGTTAAACAAATGTTAGTTGCTTGTATAAAAACAGAACGTATTAGAGACAGAATATTATCACACAGGACATACTCATTGTCTTCTAGGAACATAAGAGTTTAATTCACTTTAAAAATGTTAACTCTTCTAAAGCCAATTTGATTGACCCTCCCTGTATAGAATGAAGTGATGGCATCTTTTGAAGCTGAAACCCGTTGGCATTTTCCCTTCACAGCTCCTCTCTGCTCTGTCTTGGACTCAGACCAGGCATCGGCTTTGCCAGTAGCCAATAGACTATTCCCATGGTGTCTGTGGTTGGCTTGTATGGTCAGGAGTTGCATGCACACGAGCATGTGTGTTTGTATGTGGAGGCATGAGGCAAAGCAAACAATGCCAAATAGAGATGGTAATGTGCTGTAATACTGTACCAGCCCCATGTGCCAGTGTAAGCAACCAGCATGCGTGTGTGAAATTTCCCTGTACCCCAGTGAGACACTGGAGAACCCTGCGTATTCAGCCAAAACCACTACTTGGGCTGTCTCTCTCTCTTTTTCTTTATCTCTCTCCCTCACTCGCTCTCATTTCTCCACTTTGCAGCTCTCTTTGTCACAACACATGCATGTATTAGGAATATGTGACAGTGTTTCAATGTGTCATTCATGTGTATAGTTTTGATAAGAGACATACTGAAAAACAGAAGATCAGAAATCAACTTTTCATAGTAAATATAGGTTAATCAAAACAGATATAGAGTGTTCCCAATACTAAATCTGCCAATTAGCTATATATATTTTTAATATAATTCCCTATTCATATTTAATATGAACAATGAAATATTAATATTGTGTGTTATTGTTTATATTATTCGTTTTATGTTGTGTCTATACTTTTTCACACATTCATTCCCAAGCAGGCACATACATACAGATTGGACTGTATATGTGATGTTACTGTAATGAGTAACTGCCATTAAATCATAGCTGCTGAAATGGTTTTGTGCAAACTGAAATACAAAAAATAGTTCAGTAAAAAGTGAAACAGAGATAGAGGTAGACAGAGGGAGAGAGGTGGGGAGTCATTTCAACAGCAACACTATATAAAGGAGGAGTTACCAAATAAAAATTAGACAAACTGGAGAAGTGCAAGATGCATAGAATGACACTTTTTAAAAAAGAGTGAAGGAGAAAAGGAGGAAGGAGTGGGACAGATGAAAAGATGGATGGATGTAACTAAGTGTTTTCAGTGAAATATGAACAGAAATAATTGCTGCGCTACTCCCTCATCCTTAATGTTTAATACGCCATTATTCATCTTCTCTGCATCTCTCTGACGGCTCTCACCACTTTCAGAGACAGACACTCAAAGAACTCACGCACTCACTCAAACCACAGAAACTGGAGTAATGTGCTTTTTTTAGCTACAAAAATGTCGATTTTAGATTGAATTGCTCCTTCAGTGTTGTAGCTTATTTGATCTGATAAATAGTGTGTCTGTAGGGCCAAAGGCCCTCCCTCTAATGGAGTATTTTCTATCAAAACCACTTTAGTCTGCACGTTATTGATTTATCTATTAATGTTCATACTCATGATAAACATAATGACATTAATATTTTTACTTTTAATTATGAAACATTAACAGTAAACAGTACTTTTAACTGAGAGGACCTGTTGCTTAATAATAAAGATATGAAAAATGCTGCGTTTCTCTGGTCCAGCGCATTTAAACAAGCTTTACATACTGCAAAACCAGTGTTGAACACACCCCTGAATGGCATTTTGTCACTTCTGAATTAATAGTTAACAGTGAGGAAGTGGAGCTTTAATAAACACTGAATCATTTCACTATAGTCCTAAAATCACTGTTAATGTTGGTGCCTCTAACTGGTTTGCAATGTTATAGTGGAAATTAAGTGAGCACCGGCCTCCATGGTGTCAGAGTCTAAAAATATAAAAACAAATCTGTGGCTTCTGCCATTTCCTGTTTATCAATGATTTGCCTTAGGAAAAGCGAGAAATAGACTCTTATTAATAGCATTTTTAGCAGTTCTGAAAAGAGACGCTTCACTGAAAGAATTAAGCACTACTGTACAAAGACACCCCATGTGAATCGATATTAAGTATTGCTATCATTAGCTCACAATGAATTATTGCCTGCAATTATATAGATTATGGCATTAATCATGTGTTTAATTGGTCTTTTGTAGGGTCATTATTAATTCAGAACAGCAGGGAATAGAGTATGTTCTTTTATTTATTAATGCGTTTCCCCCACAGTCCATGCTCTGATTGGTCTATGCTATAGGTGCAGGCATGTAGACATAGGAAAAAGAGGAGGAGAGATAGAAAACAACATTTCTTATTATGTATCAGTCCCGAATCTGTCTCCTGTCCCAAGAGTCAACATTCAACTTTCATTCAACTAGTTATCAACCACACCCTGTAACAATCCCATGAATTCTGTTTCTAACTTCTAAAACTTTAATTTAGCAGGCTTGCAGTAAATTGGTGGAGCTCAGTGACCCAGCTATAACAGATATAAATTGATAGAAATTGGTTTAAACATAATCAAGCAAAGCGAGTGCATATTTAAATATTTACTTTCAGCTGATGTAATGTAAATGAAGCTGTACTATTGGTTAAAAGGAGAAACTGGGAGTGGGAATGACACATTCATGAATTACAGGTTTTCTTTTCAGTTGAAAATCAAAAAAATATTAATACATTAGTAAACAAGGTAAGAGCTCTCATTATCAAAAGATTAACCTCTGAATCACAAACAAAAAAGATTTTTCAAGATTTTTCACATCCATACCTCTCTCAACTGTCTGGCCTCACCCTCCACACTGAGATGTGTGTGTTCGTTTGTGTGTGTTCGTTTGTGTGTGTTCGTTTGTGTGTCCAAGTAATGTCTGTATGTGTATTTTTGTGTCCACAGCTTTATATGCAATTGTGTGTGAATGTTGCGCATATTTTGCATGTGTACCGTTGAGTAAGTATTACCTGTATATATGGATTTACTTACTTCTCTCCCTCTCTCCCACTCTCTCTTTCTGTGTGTGTGTGTGTGTGTGTGTGTGTGTGTGTGTGTGTGTGTGTGTGTGTGTGAGTGTGTGCGCGCGTGCATGCGCCTGTGCCTGTGTGAACCTGATCTCATTGTTCCATCCCAGACGGTCTCTGCATTAGGGAGCCACAGACAGGAAGTCAAACTCTTAATTATTTAGGAGAGGTGTTATCAAAGCTCTCTTCTCTCTTTTTCCCCCCTCTCTCTCTCTTTCTCTCTCTCTTTTTCAATCACTTTCTTGTTCTCGATGCATTATCTGTTCTTTCAGTTTATCATGTCGATAAAGCTCATTTTGTTTTTCTTACAAATTTCTGTATTTCTTTTTTCCTCAGCATTTCCACTCTCCCTCTCCTGTCTTTACCTTGTCTTTTTCTTCTCTTTCCATCTCAGCCTCTTCTGTGTCTTTCTCAGCATCTGCACTGCCTTCTTACTTTCTCTCCATCTTATCTTTGACTTCACCCTCCCTCTCTCTCTCTCTGCCTGTGTGGTGTATCAGGTAACTGGCGTGGTATTGCGGCCTGTGCCCATCATCCTATCATATTCTCTAATGCAAACAGGGCTCAGAGACCTGTCAATAAAATGCCGTTTTAAATCAGTTACTTGTACTGCACCGCAGCAACACATTCACACACACATATACTTAAGAGAATTCCACAGCAGCAGTCTCACAGTCGAGTATCTTCTTTTTTGTCACACACACTTTGACTTTTTACTTGAATCTAAGCACCAGGTCTTTACTCTGTCTTACTGCCAAAGTCTCTCTCTCTGTCTTACACAAACACAGACCAGTCTCCACTGTGTCCAGCTCTTATGATGACAGTTACAGCCTTGTCTCACTCTGTGTTAGTGAGCCGCTGGCTGCTCACATCAAAACGCCCTCCACCTGCTTTTCACTTCCCGGTGATCACTGTTAAAATGATTGAAGCTTCCTCTGTCTTTCCATAATCAAGCACATAAGCACACATGTGTATGCATGGGTACACGCACATACAGGTACGCATACTCACACACACACACACACTTTCTCTTTTTTTTCTGTTGCACACGCGCGCACACAGACACACACACACACATGCACACATGCACACACACCATTGTCGACTTGGTGGTGTTTCTCCAGCAGAACAACACTGCCCTCTTCAGGCTGAATGTTGAAGATAATCTGAAACACACCAAGAAACATCAGAGGTGTTTGTGTGTGAGTTTGAATGTGTCTGCACATGCACATGTATTTGATGAGAAGTATAATTGTGCATGGTTTGGTTTATATTTAAGATAACACAAGACAGCGTGTTGATGCTTCCCAGAGTTTTGGTCTTGCAGTTCTTTTAGTTTCAGAGTCTGTGTGCTCATTTCATTGAAGGTGAAACTGATAAATCAGTTTTTACAAGCATGTTCTCTGACCAGTCCACTGTGCTTCCTGTCCTGAATTTAGTCTGTAATAATAGTCACAGGCAGCATTTAAAAGATTTTTGGTTATTTGGTTTATGCACACATTTTCATTAGCTTTAAAGCCACTGCCACATGTCATCATTGTCCCATAAAGTTGTCTACTAGTGGTCCTTATTAGAAATATTACGACACAGTTGTATGCCCAGATTTCGGCCCCTTTCTGAATCCCACAGGGACACTCTGTCTGTCCGTATGTACGAAAATGTAGTGAAGGGTTACTGCTTTATTCAGTGTTGCAACGAATGACATCACTTGCAGTGTAGATATCATTTACTATGCTAGAGTGCACACACGGATATACACACGCTTAGTTGCGCAGTTAAATAGTGTAACAGAGCCTTACGCTTCAACCCTAGTACTTTCGTATGGCTGGCAGATTTCTTTATTTAACCCAAACACAGGGCAACATTGTGAGAACATTTGCACACACACACACACACACACACACACACACACACACACACACACACATTGATCAGATGTTGGGTTAAGTGTGGCAGGCTGCGAGGCATGTTAAGCAGGCTAAGCTGTAGAAAGAGACGTGAGGAAACCGTGGTGAAGCACTCCGCTGTGCATTAGACTCTGTGTGTGTGTCTGTGTGTCTGTGTGTGCGTGCGTGTAGGTGCACATGTTCACTGCCGTATGTAGTCAACACAGGGTGGCTACCGACATGCATATAGCAGCTGAGACGCACAGTAGGGTGTCCTTTTCTGTCTCGCAGCCTCCAACAATATACACAGTTGGAAACAGCAATAGATAATTTAGATTATTAGTTAAATATTATCAAAAAGGTTTTTATTTTCCAAGTGTTACATTTTTTGTCATTTTTCACTAAATTACAATAATTACAATACAGTGCAATACTTTTATGTAATTTGTTCAAAATGTGATTCACATTCTATCTCACATCTTGTAGTTAAGACTCCCCCACTGTCTATTTGCCCTTCAGTACTAATTGTATGGAAACAGAGCCATTAAATAGAAGAAATGTAACTTTATATTTTAAAAAATCCAGTATTATAACCAGATGTTTATATATATATATATATATATATATATATACAGTATATTCATCTGATTAAACAGAAATCATTAATAGTGTAAAATATTTATTGCTTCCCCTAAAATATTACAGATTTAAAGCAGAAGTGAAGAATTCAACAGACTGTGTATTATGCAGTGCCAAAGCCTGTTTTTGCAGTCATCCTTTTGCAATAGTCATTTGAGTTCTTTCATTTTCCCTTGAATTTGATTTGTAAGCTGTTGTAGCCTGTCAGCTAAGTGAATGACCATAAAATATCCAGTCAACCCCAATGACAGCATTAAGGATTTGCATCCATCCATTCATCGTCATCCATCCACTTTACATTAAGATCCAGGCAGAAAATATATGTGAAGGGAGAAAGGTTACCAGAAAGTGGTTTTAACTTTATATTGATATTTAGCAACTTCCAAATTTAAATGCTTACTATAATAGGTTCAGTATTGCACCAAAAACTGATTTCCTGTGGTTTCAGTTAAAGGACCACTCAGTCGCTATGTGATTTCTTTTAGACTGCATAGCAGGCGCCTATAAATAAATCATGTCTGGACGCTGTAGCCTAAACGCATACCAAGGTATCATAATTATCATAGATCAAAAGCTGATGACATTACAGCGTTGGACCAGTCCTATCCCATGTCAGTTCCGCGGCTGCCCATCTTTACGTTGTTTCATTATTGAGTTATGGCATGCATAATTTAACACCAACAGATATGGATCCATCCGTTGAGAGAGTGTGGAAAGAACAGAGGGAGGGAGAGTGAAATAGATAGAGAGAGGGAGAAAACGGTCAGGAAGAGAGCTAGTGATACAGGCTGGGAAAGGCTTTCCCCTTTCTCTCTCTTGTACTTTTTCCCGTGTTTTTCATTTTGTTCTTGTTCCTCTTTATCAACTTAAACTACATATATATATACACACAAAGATATATAAACCTCTGTCCATTTCATTTTCACTGTTCTGTATAATTTATTGTGATGAGAATAAAAAAGAATCTGCACATATGTGTGCAATGTTCCATGTGCTATTCATTCATTTGTGTATGCTACACACAGGTTTGCAGCCATACACAGACTACAGTTTTGTGCTGGTGGCCTGTACGGCTGTTGGATGTGGAGCCAGCTCACCTTCTACAAGACGCACCCTGCAAGCCATCCCTGCTGGTACACACACATGCACACACACACACAGCAATATCCTGAAGATCCTGCAGAATCTTTATATTTCACAGTAGTGTGTAGCTAATGTCAAATATGTAAAAACAATGATATGTGTGTATATTTTTTTTCTAACATTGTAATAAATATATAATTGATTATTATAATAGCTGAATGAAGGAGCCAAAACAATATCACAACTTTAAGATATGACCGATTTTATACATTTTCATCAATACCTCTTCATTTTGCACGTCTTTTTACAATTTACCTTTGTCCACACTTCTCACTTCTCTTTTCTCCTCCCATTGCTCTCATTTTTTGAATCCTCCCCCTCTCTTGTCCTTCTTTGGTCTCTCTATACCGTATCTTCCTACCCTTCACCTTTCTCTCTCTCTCTCCCTTCTTCCTCACTACAGCGGAGTGAAGCCTTGTTTTATTGCATGACTAAAATGGCCTTATGGATTTTTATTTATTAAAGAATTAGGATAATTTTCCCTCTTCGTCCACTTCTCATTTGTTTATTTTCTCTCCCTTCTCTTCCTCTCCACAGTTTCTCTCTTCTCTCTCCTCTGTTTTGATCTTTTCCTTCCACGTCTGTTTTTATCTTTCTTTTTTCCCTTTTTTCCTCACTTCCTTTACATCTTGTTTCTCCTCCACTCGAAACCTATTGCACATTTATCTCTCCGCTTAGATGCTAGTATCTTTCCTATTTCTTTTCCATTTAAATATCTCATTCCTTCCCTCCATGCACCTATCTATTGGATCTTTTGTCTTTCATTCTATTTATTTTTATATGGGCCTCCTATTTTTTCTTTTTTAAGCTCCTCCTCTCTACCACTCCCCACCGTTATCCTTGTGTCTCAATGTCAGCCACAATGCCACCACATCATTTTATGCCATCTTAAATATGTCTGTGTGATTGGAATTAACACATCTGCTATATGTTTATGTTTATGTATTGGTAAACAATTCAGTTTGAATTAAAAGTAAGTGAGTCAAGCTCTACTGAAACTCTAATTCTTCAATAATGAATTTCGTTTTACCAAACACATCCTCTCCTGAGCTCTTCTCCTGTCTTGATTTCATTATAATCTCAATCACTGTAAGGATTTATTATTGTTTTAATAATTTAATAATCTGCATTTTTATACTAATAAAGGTCACTACTTTCAGACACTACAAAATAGTGCTTTCACTAATACTCAGTTTTAAAAAAGACTTTAGATGTGCTGTTGTACATTTAAGTGTCAGGAAAGAACCAGAAATTCTGTTTAAAAGAGGCAATGCACTTTACTTTTCAGACAGCACCATGAGCTTTTAGCTTGAAATAAAGAGAAGACAAAGTGTTCATTTAGAATGAGCAGAAATAATCTGTAGGGGAGTGTCCTGAGGTGTCAAATAAGAATTTACCAATAACATACTAATAATATGATTAGTATTATTATTTGATACGTAATTAATAGTAGGTGTCAGTTTATGAATGTGGACAATGCTCACATTGTCCTTTTCTCTCCCTCTCTGCTTCTCCAGGTGTATGGTCATGGCCCAGACACCTGATAATAAACACATCTGCAGTGGAGCTGTACTGGGATCAGCCATCCCAGCCTAATGGACACATCTCCCAGTACAGACTGAACAGAGACGGTCACACTATTTTTACCGGAGACCACCGTGACCAGAATTATACTGACACTGGACTCCTGCCAAACCGCAGGTGGAGAGCATGCTCTTGCACGTTTTTACTCTCTCTCTCTCTCTCTCTCTCTCACACACACACACACACACACACACACAACTACAAAACGTACAAGTGTGTGCACATGTGTGGACGACACATGCATAAACACACTTCACTTGTAGCTTCATAATTAATCATCCCCTTAATTCTTAATTTTTCCTATTTGTGTGTACATGCGGTGTGTGTGTGTGTGTGTTTGTGTGTGTTTCTATTGGGGTCACCCTGTTTTAAAAGCTCTCCTATCATCCCATCCATGTCTCTCTCTCAGGACTGCACTCTGTATATGTCTGTTTGTGCCATTTAATGAGCAAATATTTGACATACCAATGACAGACACAAACATTACCACACACACGCACACACATTAAAATCACAAATCAGATCTGGCTTTTGCTTACATACAGCAGTGAAGCGTAGATTTTATTTATCTGTTTATTTTCATTTAACCTTTACTAATCCGTGTCTTTTTTCCAAGATGGATTTTCTGTTTTAATTATGACAGTGTAAAATGATACCCTCTCTCCTCCCCTTTCTCTCTCTCTCTCTCTCCTGTCTCCTTCTCTCTCTCCTCGGCCTCCTCTCCCTCCCGAGACAATTTCTCTTTACCCCAAATAGAATTCTTGGGATAACACCCTGCAGTACTCCAATCTCCTCTATGTGTGTGAAAGAGAAAGAGAAAGGAAGGAAGGAAGAAGATAGGACTGTATGTGTGTGTGACGTTTAATTTTCCCTAATTCCAGATAGTCTGCCAGAAGGCATTTCCGTCCCGATCCTTCGCTTCTCATCACTTGTCTCGCTTCCTATTCACTTCTCTTTCCTCTCTCCCTCCCTCCCTCCCTCCCTTCCCGTCCTTTCCCTCTTACCTCATTCCCTTCCTCCTTCCCTTCTTTTCCCAATTTAGCCCTGCGCCAAGAATTACACAGGGAGCACCGGCCCCATTATCCAGGCAGACTTGTGTGTGTTTTTTTCCTGCGTGTGTGTGTGTACCCACGCATGCCTTTCTGTGTGTGCATGTGTCTGTGCGTGAGACTGCTCAAAGTGGCCATTGATTATTTATGACAATGTTGATTAGCTGTCACTTTGCTGCGGCAGCCCAGGAAGTGTCTAAGATGACGAGAGAATTAACCTATTCCCTTTGGCTGGCCCCGCAGGACAGACACACATGCACACACACGCGCACACACACACACACACACACACACACACACACACATCCACATCCACAGCCAAACAGATGCAAATGCCCTACTCACCGATTACCTACCTCACACACACACACACACACACACACACACACAAAACACCATTTTACTTTTGATATCCCAAGGTGGTGTTTACATTTAAGTAAATATCTTCCAGTGATGAAGTGTTTAAATTCATTCTCCCACTGAAACCTTATGCCATGATAAAATTCTCACTCTCCATCACACTCACTCACTGCTCTTGTCCTCTCATGATTTCTGTCACTCTCTCTCTCTCTTTCTGTCTCTCCTTGACTTAGTTGATGTCTCTCACTGTGTATTTATTTGTTTTCTCTGTGTGTCTATCTATGTGTGTGCATGTGTCTATGAGAGTAACATAGTAGTTTTAATACCTTTTCCTGACTGCATTCTAACCCACTGCAGAGCTGCTAATGGCCTCCTGTTTAAAACGCTCTCCGCAGGAACAATAACCCAACACCACCGCCTATTAATGCATGTGTGCCGGAGTTTATAGCAAATTAAAGGCTTTTAATGTTAAATGGTGGCCCACTTACACAGCTAATGTAGGCTTTAGCACCAGCCAGCCACGCGCTCTTAAAAGGGAAATCTATCTTATGATGTCATGGGCAGGAGAGAGGTAGAGAGTGGGCCGAGAGAGGCAACAAAACAGATGAAAGAGAGAGAGAAAGGTGTATGACGGAGAAGGAGAAAGAATGGACTTCAAGTGTAATCACTCTGTCAGTGCAGACATATGGACACATATGGAATGTTGAAATTTCAATTTTACTTGAATTATTTGATTTTTAGCCAAAGCCCAAGGAGAATGAAGCCAATTAATCTGAAATGAAAATGTCTGACTGATTGAACTATAATGAAGGGTCCATATTTGAGAAACAACTGCAGCAAAACTTGTCAGTGCGCCCTTCATTGGCGAGATTCTTTTTTTTTTTTTCCTAATGTGCTCCTGGCCAAACATGCTGGACCCCATCTGATCTAAACAAATTAGTTTTGGTTTCATCTGACCAAAGAATGTGTTGCCATTATTCATCAGATCACAGTTTTGTGCTGTTCTGTTTTGTGAGTAATGGTTTTGACTTCATGCAGTGTCCTTCACACTGTCTGATCAGTGAAGGACCACTGAAACACCAGTTTCCACAGATGATCCTTGTGCCAAGTCAGAAAAACTTACACATCCATTTTTCAGTGTGAGTTTGCATAAATAGTGAATTCTGTGTGGTGTCATCATTCAAAGATGGCCACTGTGCCTCCTGTTATTGGTAGTATGGCTCTTCCTGTACCTCCTCACCACTGCTGCAGCTGTGATGCTCTTGTTCTCTCTTCAATCTTTACAAAGTGTCACCATCTGATTTCTTACTTGTTCAAGCAACTCCTTGCTATGTGGAGTTTTGTTGCATTAGATACAACCCAGGCCAAAACTGAGAAAGCTGTGGTGTCCAGGGGTTATTTTATAATACTGTTCATCAAATTAACATTATTGGTATTATTGTTTTTAAATATACATAAGATCAAACACCTTACATTTCGACATGAAAATAATACAATTATTGTAAGATCGTAATGTTAGATATTGTGCAGTGGTGCACTCAGTTTTATTGTGTACTGTGTACTATTTTTTTTCTTTTTTTGCACAATGATCATGACAAATAAGGATGAGGAAAAGAAATGTGTTTGATGACACCGATTCTGTGTTCATTTGAATGTTCAGACTTCACTTTACAAATTAGTTGTACTGGATCAGACCTCCCTTTGCTCTCATGGCATGGATTCCACAAGATGTTGAGAACATCACATCTGCTAATTTGTCAGGTATATTCATGCTGCCAATCTCTTGATCTACCACATCCCAAAGGTTTCTATTGGATTCAAATCTGGTGACTGGGGAGGCCACTGAAGTACGCTGATATCACTGGCATGTAAATGAAATGAAAGCTTGAAAAAGAAGAGAAGCTTGTGACCTTCCACTCACCACAGTTGTAAAGAGTGGTTATCTGAGTTACCATAGCCTCTCTGTCTACTCCAACCAGTCTGGCCATTTTCCTCCAACCTTTTTCATCAACAAGGAAACCACATCTATAGTGCTGCTGCTCACTGGATGTTTTTTGTTTTTGGTATGAGTCTGTGTAAACTCAGAGACTGTTGTGCATGTAAATCTCAGGAGATCACCAATTTCAGAAATACTTAAACTAGTACCCGCAATCGTGCCACTGTCAGAGTCACTGACATTAAATTTTCCTCCTCACTCCGATGTTTGATGTAAACATTAACTGAAGCTCCTGACCTGTATATGCATTTTTTTTTCACTGCCACCACATGGTTGGCTGATGGGATAACTGCTTGATTAAGCAGGTGTACAGGTGTTCTTAATAAAGTGAAGGACAACATCTTTGATTTTAAATCAGACTTACCGGTTTAAATTTCATCCTTTACCTATAAACTGTAGTAAGATAACCAAGTAGCAGCCTCTTGATTTGTTCTGCTGTGATACTTTCAATTGGAAAGCCCCACTACCATTCAAACCTGATGCTGTGCTGCTTAATTGTAAGACGTTGTAGGACGTATTTGGGATATCCATATTAATAAATCTCTCTTTGAATGACTGTCTGAGCTGTGATCCTGACCAGATCTATCTTTCATTTCTCTATGCTCATCCTTTTATATTTCCTTGCTGCTTCCTCCATACCTCTCTTTGCCTTTCCATCTCTTCAGGTATGTTTACAAGCTGGAGGCCACTACTGAGGGTGGGACTGGTGTGAGTGACAAATATGTTATACAAACTCCAGCTTCATGCCCCACTGGAATCCCACCTCCCCGGAATGTGACCGTGTCAGGCCCTCACTCCATCTCTCTGGCCTGGAACCCCCCTGGTGAGTAACTAAATAGATGGATGAATGGATGGACCTGAAATCATTTTCAGTCAAATGTGTATAGTTTGAATCTGAATGACATTACAAATTGGACTTTTTTTAACCTTTGATGCCAGAAAAAAAGTGTTTGTTAATGAATATATGTCAGTATAATCACATTTGTATTTCATCTCATTTAAATAAATTCAGAGGACAGCGGACATTCAGACATTCTGACTCAGAAACAAGGTTGAAATACTTTAAAATGATGTTTTTAGTACGTTTATATTATTTTTAAACTCCAGCACAGAGGATAATATTTAAAGAAAAGTTTGGAGTTTACAGTGGTGAAAAACATAAAGAACCTTCCACTTCCACTATTTGAATGTCTCATTAACCAATCAAACCTCTTATCTGTTCTGTTAATGACTGCAGAAACTCAAGGAGGGGCTCAATCCAGTGTTAATAAGCATTTCAAACCCTGTTTTCTGGGAAGACTGCATTTCACTTAACCTTCTAACTTTGGGTTAGGGTTAGCAAGAGCTATACAATACAATAAACCGACGGAATGAGAAGGCTTCATTCTTATTTTCTTGTGATTATATTTCCTGTGATTGCATCAAACAGAAACTGGGAACATATGTAGAGTGTCAAAACTCTACATGAAGAGATATTCCAATCATTTCGTTTGGCAGAACACTAAAACAATACCTGTCACATTCAATGGATTTAGCTCTACAAGACAGAGAAATAATATACTCACCATTTTAAACTGACCAGAGAGAAGCTTTTTCCCCTCCATGTGAACAACTTCTTCCTCAGATATGAAGAAACACAGAGAGGGGTCAGACTGAAACAAAGGCCGCGAGTAGTTTTCCATTCACCCTCTGGCCTCTCAGGACCTGGACACACATACGCACACACATACACAGGCATACATGAGCATAGACTTGGGGTGAGTTTCATGCTTATGGGGCAGTGATTGTCTGCCCTAACCCATCTATCATTGACTATTACTCTCTCATTAGGCTGATTTCCTATCTCAGAAACCGCTTATAGGGCCAACTAGCAAAGGCACTTCACTGTGTGTGTTTGTGTGCGCGTGTGTGTCGAGTTTGTTTCTCTATATTTGTGTCTGTGTTTATGTATGCATCTTTATACATGTGTATTTGAGAGTGTGTGTGTATGCGTGTGCATATGTGTGTGTGCATGTCATTGTGGAGATATTTCCATAGGCAGGCCTATTCTATCGTCATTACGGGTTGATTTTAAAGGTGAGGAAATATCGGCTGGGTTCTCACGCTTGGTTAACTCCCTGAGCCCAGAGTCTGGAGTGTTTTCGACTTGTGTGTGTATGTGTATGTGTGCGTGTCTGACTCTCTGACAGAGTGTCTGTCTGTGTGTACGGGTATGTGCACGTGTTTGTGTCTTCATATGCATACATTGACTGCCAAAACACTGACGTATGGCTATTAAAAAGACATTTACCCCAGGATCAATTCCTCCATCGTGGTGTTTGTATCTGTCTCTGTGTGCATGTGTGTAGAAGGTACTGTATGTGTGTATTGGGTTTTTTTGAGAGATAGTATTTGTTTGTGCATTTGCAATCGCAAGCATCATGTGTGTAAAATAAATAGAAGACGTCAAAGCAGATGATTGGTTGTTAATAACAGAGCTTAAATATCACAGTGACAATTAAACACCTATGGTGGAGCAATGTACCGAGCAAAGAGAGATGCATTATCACCCGTGTGTGTGTGTGTGTGTGTGTGTGTGTGTGTGTGTGTGTGCGCACGCGTGTGTGTGTGTGTGTGTGTGTGGACTATGTGAAAGTGTATTAATGCAGCTAAAGTGTGCTCATATAAAAAGCTCCATGTGCTGAAGTCAGAGGTGTGTGTGTGTGTGTGTGTGTGTGTAGGTGCATGTGCATATGTGAGTTGGGGGGGTGAATAATTGAAGTCTTTCATTTGTCTGGTAATCAGTTCGTTCTCAAGATATCAAGAGTTCATGAATGTTGAATAACCCATCACAATACAGTAGGCCTGAATTATGGAAAAAGCGCCGGTGAGAATATTAACAAAGTCTAAGTGCATGTGTGTATCTGTGTGGGTGTTTCTGTATGTATACATTTGTGTGTTTTTGTCTGGTTGTGAGACCACAGTGACCTAGGATTGTAAAGTTTAGATCAGTCAGTGCTGAGACAAAAATACAAGCAGATATATGGATGTAGTTGAGAGGAAGTTGCTTTAATGGTCAGATTCCTTTTTGGAGTATAGTTCCACTATAATGTGTTACAGCCTGTTTAGGATGAATGCTGCACTAATTCATTCAATTTGTTGACAGTGCTGAGAAAGGTAATTTACAAGTCCTGTCTAATCCTATAAGATACTGTTTGTACAAGTTCTTTTTTTAAACTGTCATGGATGTGACATGTTATAAATAATGTAACTTAATGTTATGTCTCAGTCCATGTATCTAGCTTTAAGGATCAGCGTGGAGTGTTTAAAATGATATCCCTTACACGTCTGTTTTGTTTGTTATAAATGTACTCCAATAAATAACATAACTAAATAAAGATAATCACGTCATGTGTCTTTCTTGTTTTCCACAGTTCAGCTCAACAGCAGGCAGCCTGTAAACTACAACATCCTGTTTAATCCAGGAAGTGACAGAGCGATAATGCATCGTGCCGAGCAAGATCTGCACCTCACTGTGACTGGTCTAGAGCCATTCACCGCCTACTACATCAGAGTGCAGGCCTGTCAGACTGGTAAATATCTTTCAACTTGAAAGATCAGCTACCTGTAGTGAGACAGTTACTAGACAGCACTATCCAAACAACAAGTTAAAAAAGCATCACACACAGTTTAATCGAGGAAATGAATGAGTTTAGCATAGAGAAACTAGTGTACATAGCAGCAGTATTTGTGATGTGATGACATTGCTGCAATTTTATTTAACACAAGCTTTGCTCTGTAAGAAGGTCAGCTAGATTAAAACTCTGAGTATAGTTAAAACAACTGAATTTATTCTCTGTAGCACCTTTACACCTTGTTAGATACATCTAATCATTTTCATCTTACTGCATCTTGTGATGTTAGGGGTCTGATGCAGTCGATGGCGAAGCAATGGGTGACTGCAGAGAATAATTAAACAAAGTTAAACAGTAGCTAATGGCCTTTTTCCTAAGGCATAGTATAGCTTGCTTTAGCTGAGGTGTTTCAACCATAATCTCATAATAGATACAACCATGTTGATCTGTGATATGCATAAATGTCTAGATATGTCTCTGTTCTGCCTGTTTTTTGTTCCTTGCAGAGGGGTGTGGGGTAGGAGAGGGTGTTTCAGTTCAGACTTTAGAGGCTGCCCCAGAAGGTCTGCCACCCCCTACAGTAAAGGCTGCTGGAGCCAATGTCCTGGAGGTCCACTGGTCCCCGCCCCAAAAACCTAACGGAGTCATCACCTCCTACCATATATACAGGTAACGTACACACACAGAAAAGGACTGGAAACACAGACAATGATGATTTTACTGAGGGTACATTCCACCTTGGCCCAGAGGGAAGGTAAAGGGTTGAGATCAAAAGGAGCTAACTTTGAAATACAACACATCCTCACACCAAAATAATAAAACACTGTGTTTACTAGTGGCTCCCAAAGTCACCTTTATGTTGTATGTACAACTGTTGCAGTAAGGGGAAGATTGCCTTCATCCTTAAAAGAAACAAATACTGACTGTTGTAGGAGACGGTATCAAAGACGCACACTTTGCACCATCATCGTCATTTCTGAAGAGAAAACATAGAATATTTTGTATTTACATGTGACTCACTGTGTAGAGGAGCAGGGCTTTTAGATCATGAGAAAGTGTGTTGAAAGCAGATGATGAGGTATAGATGAGCAGACATAGAAACAATCAGACCTGACACAAAGGTACTTTCACATTCTTATATACTCATACAAATCAGTGTGGTCATGTGCTCACATTATCCGCTCAGTCTGTCACTACAACACTAATAAACCAGAAGTAACACACATACATGACATCACAGACACATTTTTTGCATACGTGTAATGTACACATGAAATGTATATGCAGAAGTTTTGGTGATGAATCTCCAGATATGCTTGCCAATATACGTACGTTGTGTGTGCATGTGTGTGCGTGTTTGTGTGTATTAATGCATGCTGAAGGTCGTGGTCTGCTTGTTGACCAAAGACTGTGTGATCTGTATGCAGGGTCAGACCAGACTAAGCCCTTTAACTCCTCAGGAAACACACATTAGCATAGTAGTACACACACACACTGTCACACCTGGCATGATCAGACTCAGGCAGACAGGGACTTGGATAAAACAGGAAAATCTCTTTCGTTCTCTCTCTCTCTCTCTCACACACACACACTTCTGAAACCCTACGTAATCACAGACAAAGAGGCTTACCAAGACATCAGGGTGCTTGCATCAGCCAGTGACTTACACATAATGTTTAAGACGTGGTGTTACATTTTTTTATTTTAATTCCACAATTTTCATGCTTGCTTAACTAACCTGACATACTGATAATTTTTCTAGTATATTTTGTATCTACTGCAAAAAGTGAAACATCAAATACTTTCAGAGACTTTCAGTTTATTTTTAATACTGTGCTCTTATTTTATTTTATGTTTTTTTATATTATTTTATATTTTATTTATTAGGTAGCCAAAGTTAAATACTATAATACGGTTTATTCTAGTATATCCCAAGTGTAACTTGAATAAACAACGAATGACTGATCCAAGAATTTATTTTATTAAAGGCGTCCAGTAGGAACAGAGGAGAAGCTGCTGGTTTTCATCTGGTCCACGGGGCCATTTGAATTTTTTGATGCGAGCCCTGCCCTGCAGCCCTTCAGCTACTTCCAGTACAGGGTCAAAGCCCACAACTCCAAGGGCTCTGTTCTGAGCCCGTGGGCTTTAGCCCAAACCTTACAGGCAGAACCACAAGATATGGCCCCTCCCACGGCCACACCCACTGGTGAGTTCACCAAGTCACATGTAAACACTGCCGTTGTGTGAAAATGCTCTTCTATTGAATCACTGTAACAGTCCCACATGTTCTGCACATTGACAGGTGCGTACTCAGTCCATCTGAAATGGAGTGAACCGGGGCGGCCCAATGGTCTAATTTCCCATTATAGGCTGGTTTACAAGAAGCACCAACAGGACCCAACGCTCAACTCAACTGCTGTTACTGCTCTCACTGTGGAGGTAAATGCACACATACACAGTAACTGGTGGATGATGAGACCATGCTTTTCTCTGTGAGGACAGTGTCCTCCTGGATCACATGCTGTTTTCTGCAGGTATTTATTGTATGCAATAGAGTCACACAGAGCAATAAAGGTTTCTGTGTTTTGATAAGAGTACTCTCACATTCAAAAATTGTGAGCACAAAGTGAAACTCATGAACACATACCTGTAAAAGTACATTAAAAAATAAATTGAAAGTATACGGTCACTATATATAACATGCGGTGCGTGTGTATGTGTGTGTGTGTCTATTGTCATTTGCGATGCATGTAAAGAAATTTGGACTCTACCTGTGGTGCTAGTGCCATCTGTTTGCCAGTGAGGGGCCTGAAGACACACATGCGTGCACACACACAAACATACACTGCCCATGACCAGCTATTCTCCAGGGCCCTTCCCACAATTCTGTGCCATGCCTGATGCTCTAATGCAGGGAATAACTATGAGCAAGCCCCCGCAAACCAAACACACATATGTGCTCACACAGGCACATAAGCACACACATACACCCCCCCCACAGACCCACACACACACACACACACACACACATATACTACTGTTAACGGCTGCCATCTAGTCTAAATAGGAGTTGGCAGCTCAGTAAGCAGGCTAAGTTCACCCTAAGCTTCAATGAGATATTCGCCAACAGTGGCAAGCATCCTCTCTGCACGCCACCACACACCTGTTATTTGTGTGTGTGTGCATTAATATCTGAAACTCAGCCTTGTATGATTCAACTTACATGCAGCAGCTATCATTTAAAAAATAGATTTACCTCTATGTGACAGAAAGCAGAGAAGGAAAGAGAGAATGAGAAACAAAGACATGACCTAACAAGATAAGTAGAGATTCAAACATGAAATGAAGATAAAAGAGAGAGAAGAGGAGTGAGGAAAGAGGAATAAACACAGAGAGGAAATGCGCAAAAGCAAAAGGCAGAGAGCCAGATTGGCAGACCAAAGAACAACAGAGTAAATAGAGAGGGTATGAAAGAGAAAAGAAGAGGGCAGGAATGAGAGGGACCAAAAGAGATGAGTGGAGGGGGGTGAAAAAGACAAGTAAAGAAACAAAATGAGGGTGAGACAGAGTGATAGATCAGGGAAGGAGGGAGGAGAGCGAAAGCGGGAGAAGAGGTAGAAGTATAGATCTATATTCTGTCCATACGAGTGGCCTCTTCTCCCTCGGTGACCTTTGGCTTGTCACTCATAATTAATACAAGATGTAAATGGAGACCTTTCACCTTCTCATTGATATGGAACACTGTGTTTGTGTGTGAGTTTGTGTGTGTGTGAGAGGCTCATTGATATGGCATAGACTTATTTTGGTGGCGGTCATTTGTCACGCAGTAGCCTTCCCCACATGGCTCCATTGTTTAGGAATACACAAAGAAAGTGAAAATGAGAAACAAAGTTCCCAGTAAACTTTAAACAAGCAAGCTTTTTTAGGGATTTGTAACGTTTGTGCCTTGACTAGTAATGCAGAGCGAATTTTTTTTTTTTTTGATATATTGGGTTTGACACTTGAAAGGCAAATTAATTTGAGGTTTAAGAGAGAGACAAGCAGTCAATTAAAAGGATGAGTAGAATTTAGGAGGCAGGGAAAGGACATTTTGAAATTGGTGATAAACTGCTATTGACATTAATCAGCTGAATGCAGTTACAGTGCAAAACTTTCAGGTTCTTTTCCAGAAATCAGAAAACTGGTTTCAGTTTGGATAAAATAAATGCTAATTCCTTAAAGGCCCAAAACATCTTTGCTCAGTGATATCACCCCATTCATCTAGACAGATAGTAGATTTAAAAAACACAATTAATACTATTCAATAGGTCTCTGACACTGCAGCCACAGCTGAGCCACAAACATCATCTCCAGCAGAAGCATCAATATTAACTAATAAAATACTAACATGCATTTTACTCACTGAAACTGCTGGTAGATTCTCATTTATCATAGACTGTTGTAACCAGAGGAACATCTTTCACTTTTTTCCACTGTCAGAAACTTGTCAGAAGTGATGTTAGGCTCTCTCTTTTTCCTCCACCCTTGTCTGCTTTATCCTCACTTAACTTTTTTTCACCTTAATATTCACTAATCCACCCATTCTTTTCTGCTCAAAATCTCTTAATGTGGTGGATGTATTGTTGTACATGCGTGTGTGTGTGTGTCCATTTGGTATGTGTGTATTTGTGTGTGTATTGATCTCAGGCTGGGCTGGGAACCCTGCTCTGTGCCAGCTTGGCTGATTAATGGGGTCGTCATGGCAATCGGACGGAATGAGGGTACGAAGCGCAGGCGGCCTGCCTCACTAGATCCCTACGCGCCGCCTGGCACACACACACACACACACACACACACAAATTCTCTGTCCATGCCTTACACCTTTCTGACAGACATGTTAGTCACTCACGCAGGGTGTCAGGTTGCCTTTCTTGCTTCTCTTACTTCTCTTCTTCTTTATATTTCTTCTTTCTTTATTTTCTGTCATTGCTCTTTTCTCCTCTGCTCCCTTCTTCCTCTTAGTGTTCACCCTATAACTCTTTTTTTCTTTTGTTTGCTCCTACGTCACCTTTTTTACACAGGGCATCTTATTCCTCCAATACATTTTCTTTCTCTTTAAAGCTCATTGGGCTGCTATCTCCACACCAGTGAAGATTTTAGCCATCAACCATCATTTTGTTCTGGGTTTGTTTCATGCACCCTCCGCTCAACTCATGCCACCCCAAGATCTTCTCCTCTGATTCGCTGATTCTTTTTTTGTCCATTGTCACAACCTTTACTACCTTGCAACTCTTCTACCTGTCTCTGCCTGTTCTTTCATTTTTCTCTCCTTTCTCTCCTTTCCTCCTCTCCTGTTACCGCTTCCCTCTCTTCTATGATCTCTGCCTCGATTTCTTCTAAACCCTCCCATTGTCCCTCATCCCTCACTCTACATTCTCTTCCACCCGATCCTTATTTCTTAATTTACTCCATTCCTCTCTTCCATCTGCCAGCTTCTCTCACCAGTTTTACTACCTTCTTTCACCTCTTCCTCACTTTAACCCTCCTCTACCCCATCTCTTTCCCTTATTCCCCTTGCACCTATTCTCCCTCTCCTATACATTCTTCTCTCCTCCCTTGCATCCTTCCCTGACCTGCTCTCCCTCCATCCAGTTTTTTTTTTTTTTTCAGTCTTCCTACCTCCTGTATTTCCCTGCCTAACACCTCCCTCTTCCTCCTCCCCTATTCCTCTGTCCTTTCCTCCCTCCCTTGGCTCTTCCAGATGTTACACTGCAGCCCTTGGGATCACTGGTGAAGGGAGACCATGTGCATACATATGTGTGTGAGCGTGAGTGTGTGTATGTATGTGAGAGTTTGTTCCTTTACGTGGATACATATGTCTGAATATGATTGCATGTGAGTGTGTGTTTGTGCATGTATAACATATTTTTGTTTGCGTATGTATGTGCAACAGTGTGTGTGTGTGTGTGTGTGTGTGTGTGTGTGTGTGCGTGCATGTGTGCTGTATTAATACATCCCATTGATCAGAGCAGGACCCCTGACAGTCATCATCCCTGAGAACCATCTGGCCGACGCCTGACGCTCCCTCACCCAAACACAAGCTGACACCCTATTAATCTGCTACCGCCATGCATACATACGTGTGTGTGCGTGCGTGTGTTTTTTGTGTGTGTGTGTGTGCGTGAATGAATGAATCGGTGAGAGCGCATGGAGGAGAGTGTGTAATGCGTATGTAAGAGGTTACGTGTGGAGTATGCGTTAACATTTTTGCCATGTCCATGTTTGTGCGTGCGTGAACGTGCGTGAGTGTGTTTATGTATGTGTATGTGTTCCAAACCCAAAGTGTGCACACACATACGAATGTGTACACGCACCACTCCGCCATCCGCCAACAACAGCCGGCACTGAAGGGAGCTGAAGGGTGCTTGGAAATTAAGGTTATTACACAAATTGAGCCATATGGTCTAAATATTTCAGAGCTGAAATTTACTAGGCAATAAAAATGGCCCCTACCTCGGTAATGGTGTAAATTACAGCTTAACCACCAGCGCTAATGATGTCCTTCTGTACGCCCCGTAACCAACCGTACATGAAGGACACATTGTTTAAAAAATACCCCAGGAAAAGCAAAAGACAGATAGAGAGGGAGAGCAAGGAAAAGAGAAGAGGGGATGGGAATAGAGGGGGAAGAAGGAAGTGAAAGAGGTGAGGAAAGAGAGAGTGAGAGAAGGAGATGGAGAGAAAGAGAGTGATTAATATAGAGAGTGGAGAAAGAGAAAGAGAGAGAGAGCTAGCAGCATGTTTACAATCTGTTAGTTTACCATTAAGAGCCCGTCAGAGGGTGCGGGACAGCGAGGGCCAGCCAGCGAACTGTGTCTCAAAGCCGACATGAGGTTCAGAATATGTTTGTGTGTGTGTGTGGGTGTGTGTATGTGTGTGTCTCCCACATATTCAGAATGTGTGTACTTAGGCATGCGCAGTTCAGAGATGTATTTAAGTATGGACATGTTATCAGGATACGTTGTGTGTACTTGGCCTGCAGGTGTGTTGAATGATTTGATCGGGACAAACAAGTAATAGTGTTAAACACATGGTGTGAAACACAGTATGACTACAGATGTAGAGTTTGGAGATACTTAAGCATGCATGTGTTTTTGATTGGTTTTGCCTGACCATATGCACGGCAGATATGTAAGCTATGACTGAGAATAGCTCAGCAGGCGTGTTTTCTGGTTGCAAGTAAACTGGCCTGAAGTACAGCTAACCTGAGCATCACATTATTGAAAATGTTTGTGGGGAACCCATTCAATGCCAAGTATTTCATTACTCACTTGGAAAATGTATTTGTCCTGCCAAGTGCAGGTCATTGTCCAAACAATGATGCATGTACCAGACATGACCTCTATGAAAAGGTGGAGCACCTTAAAGGAACATTTCAGAAATATGCTTCATTCACAGACCAACAGTAACGAAATCCACCAACCTGCACCTCTAAAGCTCACCAATTATCACATTATAAATTCTTAGTTTAATCCAACAAGACTCTCGACAAGTAAGCAAAAAAGCAACTCAGAATGTCAAATAATTTATTTAAGATTGATCTCCAGTGCAGGTCTCAGGGGGACACAAAAAACTGATGAATCAGTTCGTAGTTAGTGAAAGACTAAGGCTAAGCATATAGCCATTATTGCCAGTAATATCAGAACTGAGTAATCAGAATATTAAAATACATAAAATAACTATTTTATTCATCATTTTTTTAAATGTTCTGTTGAAAAATTCCGTTGTGTTGAACTTGAAGCGTTTCTGTAGAGTTTCGCTTGTGTCTCTATATTTTTAGCGCATCTCTCTGATTCAATTCTCTAAGCTGCCATAGTTTTCATATAATCATGAAATGCAAAATGCTACCCACTCATGTCCGTGGATATGTATTTATCCTCAAGAGATTTAGATTTTTCAGGACATACTATAATATAGAAATATACAGAAGAAAATATCCAGGCATATGAACTTGGTGATGTCATGGATTTCAATTTGACCGACCTGTTTTAGCTAGGTTAAAACTTTAAATAAAATAATTTAATGGCATGGAAGCGGGACTGAAAAACAGCTTTACTCTTTGGCTTGTTGCTTTTAACCCTCTCTTACTTTCTCCTCAGTTATCCTCTTTGCATCACTTAACAACAGGAGCAGAGGATAGAGGGTGGCCAGAGGAACGGGAATGACAAGGCTTTGCCCTTGCTCTCAGTGACACCCTCTAACAAATGAGGGAGACAGAGGAGTGGGGGGAAGAGAGGAATGCAGTGCTGAGTGCACAGAGGGTGAGGAGTGAGGGATGAGGAGGTTGAGAGTGGAGGAGGAGACAGGTGAAGAGAGGAAGGAAGGATTAGAGGAGAGGATAAGGAGACTCAGATGCAGAGTTCGTTAGGCCCTCGGCCTATCAGACCCCTTAGTTAGAGGTCTCCAACTCTGATTGGAGGGCTCTCAGCATTCTGCATAAACAGCCAAATAATCAGGCTGCAACACTCCCTCTTCTCCCCACTGCAATCTTTCTCTCTGTCTCTTCATCTTTTTCACAACTCCTCCCTCTATCACTCCATACCGCTCAGGCCTCCCTCCATTACTAAATTTCCATCTGGGTTTTCTCTACCTCTGTCCCAAATTACAGTTTTTATGTTATTCTCATCCACCATCTTTGCCCTCTTCTGCTGTCTCCCTCTCACTCTGTCAAGTGATTTTTTTTGTGAGTTTAGTATATATTCTCTTACTTCCTCTCTCTCCCTCTCTCTTCATGCTCTCTCTCTCTCACTCTCTTTCGCTCTGTAATGACAGGTTGTGTGTTATTTTGTGTCTGTCTGTGAAGAGGCTACACCATCCAGTGTAGTGCTCTCCACTTGTCTTAATGGCTGTTTAGTGCTGCATCCACGATATGATGGTCATCACTTTAGAGGAACGCCGAGTGTGTGTGAGTGTGAGCGTGTTTAAGAGAGGGAGGGGAAAAAATGAGTTTAGTATATTTGTGATGAGTCCAGTCAACTCTGGTGGAAAGTGTGTGTGGTGTGGTGTGTGTGTGTGACTGAATCCTTGTCAAGTGTTTGTTTTGGGAGTGGGCTGTATGTATGACCATAGCCTGGAGGACGTGTTCCTGCCAACCCCTCTGTCTGATGCTGTCTCAGAGCCTGGACATGAATGCAGAGTCTTTGTGTTTCTATTTGGCAGTCAGCATAATGTCCATTGATTGGTTGTACAGGGTTTAAAGATGACAGGGATGCTAAAAAGCTTTAGTGTTTGTAAGATGCTGGTCTGTGTCTGCAGACCAGCAGACACTCCTTCAAGAGGAAAATCACCATACTCCCAGTCACATCTGATAAACTTATTACCTTTGATTTAATTTGTCCTGATGAGATTTTTGTTTTTCATTTAAAATTAACTCCAGTTCAGCTTCAAATTACTTTTACAGTTACTTTTGTCTTTTGATGGCCCTCGATTGGAAATTGCCTGTACAAATAATCATGTTTTTTTCTGTTTTATTTATTTGTTTTTGTTTTTTTGTTTTTTTTTTAACCAACTGCTCATTAATTATAACTAGCATCCCTAATAAATATTAGATTTTTATATACAATTGACCTGATAGAAGAAATAAAGCTCTGATAAAGTTGTATGTGCAGACAAACACGTTTGCTCATTTCAATTCCAGCGGATATCTGTGGATTCTAAGCAGGACGAAGCCGTCCCTCACTCACCAGAATTTGTCCATTGGTCTTTGGCCACAGCACACACACACACACGCATATATAAACACCAAATATGCTGTTCCTGGGGTCTAGAACCGCCAAAGCCAATCATGGCTGTCGGTGTGAAGTGGGCATGCCTGTTCCAGACCCCTGCAGTCCCTCTCTATGTCTGTGCTGGCCACAGACAAACACATGCCTAATGGCACTCTGCATGTTTCTGTGTGTGTGTGTGTGTGTGTGTGTGTGTGTGTGTGTGTGTGTGTGTGTGTGTGTGTGTGTGTGTGTGTGTGTGTGTTGCACAAACGTCTGTATGTGTCAGGGTCTGTCTAACGCACACTGACTAGCAGGGACACCCATGCAGGGCATTTGCAAACAGACACAGGGCAATTGTGCCAGCAGCATTGAATTAGGCATGCACACATAAATACGTGCACACACACACAAACTTGGCTTGAGAGCATGGCATGGGGGGGGCGAGAGAGCAGCATGGGGTGCACTGGCTCACCTCAGAAACCTCTGAAAACAATTACTGCTCTCACAGGGCTGGTCAGGGCACAGCTTGTACTAATAGACTGGACTGGAGAATTGAATTGAATTGAATTGAATTGAATTGAATTGAATTGAATTGAACTAAACTGAATTGAACAAGTTGAAGTCAACTGAGCTGAATTGAGTTGGATCATATCTTATCATGACATGTTTTAGCACACACTGAAAGAACTAAGACACATAAGAAAAGGTGAAACAGCGTGGTGCTTTATTATCTCTCCAGGACTTAATATGACGGAGCAGAGAGGCCAGAGAAGGCCTGTGGAGAGAAACATCCCTTAGGCAGACCAGTTGGATCCCATTCACCTATCATTAGAAATTCTTCTTTCATGTATGTTCTTAGGCACTTGGTACTTGTACCTGCACATCTGTGTGTGTGTGTGTGTGTGTGTGTGTGTGTGTGTGGGTGTGAGAGAGAGAGAGAGACAAAGAGTATGTGTGTGTACGTGCATGCATGTGTGTAGCCATATGCTAATGTTGGTCCATCTCTCTGTCTCTGTCTCTCTGCGGGGCCCAGTGCCGGGGCCTTTGTGAGATAATCAGCATAATTCTTTTGACAAATACACATGGTTATTCTTAATTAGTATCACACACTGTCCCCCCGGCAACACCATGCCTCTCCACCTGAATATCACACACACACACACACACACAGATGTGCAGTTGCACACACGCACTTCTAGGGACACATGGATACAAAACAAGATGTGTGCAGATGCAGGTTTACACATGAACACCCGTATCGATATATGTGCACGAGGCTCAATGAACACATATACACACTGACCCTTTTACATAGGTGACACACACAGAAACACATACACTGCTCAGAGGACCCCTGCTGTAGCTCGGCTCACACACCAAAGAGAAGACAGAATGAGGAAATAAAAGATTGAATAGATTGCTTCCTTGCCCTCAATGCTAAGTTGTGTTGAACCATGTAAGATCTGAGGGCTCTTTAATGTATAAATTAGCACGACCTCTTCCTGTCTCTTCTTTCCCTATCATTGTCTCCTTTTCTCTCCCTCTGTCTTGTTTACACTTTACACAACCTCTCTTTCCTCAACACCCCACCCCCCCAACCGCTCTCTTGACTTCTTGCTCCCCCTCTGTTCTTTTGCATTTGGCATGATTATCTGGTGACTTTGATCATCCACACACACATGTACACACTCAATGCTCACTGGATTTAGGTTGATGAGACCATTTTTCCTTTCATATCTTACATTGCCGCTGTTCATGTAGTCTTCATAGGTTGGCCTTTTTTACAGCTACCAATCACTATAGCTAATTTTGCCCATGGTGGAGAAAAAAGTAAAAATCTAATGCTAAAGTCGTAGAGGCCCATTGCCAAAAGTGCAGTGTGGCTCTGACCCCAAAGTTGGTGCTGAAACATTAACTGAAATATATCCACAACTGTTTAATCTGATATACTGTAGATCAAGGTCAGATACTGCATTATATACATAAAGTGTAAATGTGGTTTATTTAACAGAAACCCTTCAAATGCATGGTTGGGAAATACAGTTCCAGTTGTGTGGTTTTAAGTGTTTTCTACTCTCCCATTTGTTTATCTTCACTGCTGAGATTAGTGGATATTAAATTTATCTGAACTCTGTTATTCACATCATTATTTCAGTGGTAGTTTTGTGTGTATGTTTTTGCCTACATATTCCTTAACATGTGTATTATGTGAAAGTGTTTGTTTTGTGTGTGTGTCTGAACATGTGTATGTATGAGGGAGAAATAGTTATTGAGGGAGCTGTTAATGTAATGTAATAGTAGTGTGTTTCAGTGTTACACCATTTGATTACTGTCTGTCTGCATGCTTGTCCGTGTGTGTGTGTGTGTGTGTGTGTGTGTGTGTGTGTGTGTGTGCACGCGCAGTTACCAGGCTGTGGTGGAGAATTTCATACTGCTAGATTGTTGAGTATTTGTGTGTACGTGTGTGTGTGTGTGTGATGTAGCGAGGAGGCTGTTAATGTGGTGTGTTTCAGTGATAAAGTGTTTGAATGTATTGCCATCTAGAGGCGTGTAGCAGAGTCTCCATGCTCCTATAAAAGCTGCCAGCGCCAGATGCTGCTATTGACAATGTGCATATGTTAACCGCTTTATAGGCCACATGCCTCACATATTTCACTGGCTTTTAAGGTAGAGAGATCTCTCATTCTCGCTCACTTAATCTGTCTCTCCCTTTTGCCACATCTATCTTTTTTCTCTCCCACTTTAGCTTTCTCCCCTCTTTTTTTTAACCATTCACTCCATCTCTCTCTGTCTTGCTCTCTCTCTCACCCACCTTCCTCTCTCTCCTTTTTATTTCCTTCTTCAGTTATTAACCTACTCACTCTCTTACTTTTTCTTATCCCTCTTTTCTAATTCTCTGTCCTACATTGCCTTACTTACATATACGTCTTTCATTCTGACGTTTTTTTTTTTCTTTCGGCCTTTATGTCTCCCTCCCTCCACCCCTTTCTCTTTCTGTCTTTCTCTACCCCTGTGTCTCTCTCTTTGCGTCCCTCCCTCCCTCTCTCTACTGAGAAGTACTGTGATTTGCAGGAGGATTTAGCTTGTGTCTAGGGGCTTATTAATCCTATTTTACTGTGGATGAAAAACATGTTGGCTCCCAGACATGAAAACTGTGAATACACGCATTCTGGTTGTTGTTCAGACAGTTCATCCTTGGTGCCACGCTACGGTGATTTGTCAGGGTTTTCATTTGATTCAGTTTGAATTGGAGCCTTTTTGATCCTCTTGCCGCTGCATTGAAGTGGGTTACCAGTTAATCTCTTTACATATGCTTGCTTATGTGAAAGCATACACTCCTGAACAGACAATTTAAAAAAAAACTGCAGAGTCAACACATAAAAAATATACCCTCCTGTGCTGTGCATTCACACAACTATGTTGACACATACACAGAGAAACATCAGTCTCATAGTTGATTCCAAGCTCACAGTCGTGAACAAACAAACAGGCGATGCCACATCCTGGAGCCTAGTGCTCCCTGACTACCATGTCATCGCACGCCAGGGCCTTTTGAAACAACAGTGTGTCTCTTATCAATTAGTAAATGTTGTTCCCACTGTATCACACACACACATACACACTGCCCCGTGTCTGCCAGGGTGTTGGGCTGGGTCCCACTGCCTAAAGCTACTGGCAGACACACTGCGTTTGTGTATGTTTGTGTGTGTCTGATATGAAAGGGTGCATGTGTGACATAAACACTCAATCTGGAAGCTTTGAATTCACCCATAAGGGACAGCCGTCTGCCTGCCAGTCTCTCTGTCTCTGCCACTTCTCTGGTGTCTACTTACTTTGCCATGGCAGAGCCTGTATGTTGAAATGTTGATATCACAAATCCCATGTCATGTCATCTTAGCTCGCAATTGTTTCAGTGCTCCTTTTCATTCCCCATTTTAATGAGTAATGTGTTGGTTTTATCCATACACGGTTTGTTTGTGTAACTAATTTCCTGACTCTCTTTTCTCTTGCTATGCTGTTTCTATCCACTCTTATTTCTTTCTCTTTTTAACTCTTGCGCAATAATTTCTTCGTCTTCCTTCTTTTCCCTCCTGTATATTCTTCTCCATACGACTGTCTCCCTCTCTCCCTCTCCTACTTTTTCCTTTTCTTACCTCTCTCTTCTTGTACTCATGCCATCTCTCTGTATATCATACCTTGGTTTCTCTGTCTCTCTCAGGGTTCAGTCTTCGAAGCAACAGTCTATGGTCTTGAACCATACAGTCAGTATAGTCTGCGAGTTGAAGCTGTTAACGCGGCAGGTAGGTTGAATATGATTAGTAGCTCCTTTAAACCATCAGGGACGAATAATATCAGCACCAGCCAGTGAACCACTCTGAGTCTTGATGTTTTGTTACCCCTCAGGCAGTGTGTCCAGTCCATGGGTAGGCATTAGGACCCTGGAGGCTTCTCCAGCCGGCCTGGCTAACTTCACAGTGGAGCAGAGAGAGCAGGGCCGGGCACTGCTGCTCAGCTGGGATCAGCCACTTGTTCCAAATGGAGTCATCACGGTACAGGCAATACATACAACAAAAACAGTGAACATATACCAAAGTGAAGTGGGGCATAATCAAATCAGCCTCACACAGTAGAAGATGCAGAAGTAGCAGCACATAGATACCAGTAGTGTACATACAAAAGCCCACAAGCACACTCACAAGAATTATCAACTTACAAGAAGCAAAATTTACTCATGTAAGCAGCAGCTCGTGATACATGCTGATACACATAATGTGCACAGCAATAGGCCTGTACCTGAAGTCAGAATTACAACAAGCGTATACACATTAGCACATATTCCTGAGTTTTTTTCCTGCACTTCTTTGTTGTGTTCTGACCTTTCACCTGCTTAACATCTTTGTCCCTCTACTGTTCTCTGTTCCACTATGTCCTACTTTAATCTTTGCTTTCTCTTCTCCTCTCCCACTGCTCTTGATACTTTTCTTTCCTCTTTCCTTTCCCTCTCCTCTTCTTCCAGATGTATAACTTATACAGTGAGGGGAACCTGGAGTTCAGCGGTCTATCTCGCAACTTCCTGTTTCGTCGTTTGGAACCATGGACTGTTTATACTTTGACTCTTGAAGCTTGTACCTCAAGAGGATGCACACGCAGCCCTCCTCAGCATATTACCACTGCAGCAGCTCCACCTGCTTCTCAACCTCCTCCCAGGCCTCTCTTCATTGGCCCAGATCGTGTCTCACTTAGGTGGGGACCTCCTGCCCAGCCCAATGGGCCAATTGGAGAGTATTTCTTACTAGGGAGAAGTCTAGAAGAAGTGGGGAGGGGAAGAAATAATGAAGAGGATATTGAAAGGGGAAAGGTGGGTGAAACTAAAGACATGTCTCTGAGGATGTATGTAGTGACATCATCATGTACGACTGAAATCATCAACTCTGTTCATCTTCGCCCGTCTCCAACAGGTGCTCTTCAGAGAATCATCCCCACAACAAACTGACACCATCTCCTATACGGTGACTGGTTTGCGTCCCTGGACTCAGTATGAGTTCAGTGTCCGTACTCACAACCCGGCTGGACACACCAGCAGCCACTGGGTAACTGTAACAACCAGACAGGCCCCTCCTCGTGGCCTAGCCCCTCCAACAGTGAGTCACCTACACGGCCGGCCCAGTGAGGTGTTGATCTCTTGGACACCTCCTTTGGAGCCCAATGGGGTACTTCAGTCTTACAGGATTCAGAGAAACAATGTCAGTTTCTCATTTAGTTTTGACCCCACTGTCCTCAGCTACACTGATGAGGACCTCCTGCCTTTTACAACATACAGGTATTGCTTGCTTTCAAATGAGCTAACATGAATATTTCCTCATGAGGATTTCAAATGAAAAACAAAACAAATATCATTTTTAAACTTTCATTCTGTTCTTTTCTATAGCTATGCAGTCATAGCCTGTACATCTGAGGGGTGCATCATCAGCTCTCATACAAACATCACAACCTTAGAGGCTCCACCTGCCACAGTGGAAGCTCCCACAGTGGTCACCATCACATCCAACAGTATAAACATCTCCTGGAGTAAACCACCAACACAGAATGGAGAGGTTACAGAATATGTGCTGAAACTAAACAACAAAGAAGTTTATCGCGGGAGAGACCAAAATGCAGTGCTGTCAGATCTGCGGCCTCACACATCATATCAACTGGTTCTGTTGGCTTGTACCAGTGGTGGGTGCACCACCAGCACCACAGTGTCAGCCATAACTGAGGAGGCTCCTCCCACTGGCCTGCCTGCCCCAACTCTGAAGGTTTCTGTTTATTTTTGACTTCTAATTAAAACCTATGTTACTAGGTGTGCAATATTTAATCTGTGAATTTCATATTATTCAGTAATAAGTACAGTAAATAAACATGTATTTAAAATTTTACATTTGACACAAGCCACAGGCTCACTGTCTCTCTTTGCCAGTTTATTTGGTTCATGTTGCTAAAACTAATGCATTCTAATACAACAGTCAGTAAATTCTACTTTGGTGAGTTTTTGTTGAAACTGTTTTAAAGAGGTTATATTTTGTGGTGCTGTTCAGCTGAATTGCATTATGCATAAAGGTGTTTCTGTTATTGTAGCCCACCATCATTGATATAAATGGAGTGGACAAAATAATAAAAACACCTGTCTGCATAACACAATACAAGTCAACAGCACTTCAAACTGCAGTATCATGCAGTTGAATCAACACCTCTCTAAAACAGTTTCAGCAAAAACTGAACAAAATGACCTTCATGAAGGTAGGATTTATTGCCACACCATTGTATTAGACTGCATTAGTTTTAGCTCTGTGCCCCTAATAAACTACTGTCTTTTCTTTGTTTCAGACATTTGATGATAAGCAGTTTTCTTTCATTTCAGAGATCTCTCTGATCAGTCTTCTGCACTCTCACACATTTGAATACTTACTGAATATTAAATGCTGTTTGGATGTCTGTCTGATGTGACCACTGACCTATTCTTTGAAGGTTACTGGCCCAGAGTCTGTGGAGATTACCTGGAGACCACCAGAGCACCCTAATGGCATCATAACAGGATACGAACTCTTCAGAGATGGTGAAGTTATCTATGTCGGCGCAGAGAGACATTATCACGACTTCACACTGTTGCCAAACGTGGAATACAGCTACATTATCAGGGCCAACAACAGCAGAGGAGCAGTGAGCAGCGCCACAGCCTCAGCAAAGACTCACCCATCAGCTCCTTCTGGTGTCGGTCTCCCTACACTGACACCTCTGGGACCAAACCAGGTGGGTCATTCACCTAATCAGTCTATACTATATAAGAAACAGCTGAATCATGACATAACTAAAGTTGAAATCTACCTTCGTACTTTCATTAAATTTTGTTTAAATCTTTTGCTGTATGTTGTTTGTCTTTCTAGGTGAGAGTGGAGTGGAGTTCCCCAGCCCGTCCCAATGGAGACATTGTGAGTTACACTGTGTATCAGAGAGATCCAGTCCAGCTCAGCATCACCAGCACTGTTTTCACTCCAAAGGACAGTGCCTTCTCTGACCGACACACCACTCTGCATGGACTGACTCCTTACCACAGGTCAGTCAAAGCACAATTCACCACAGCTAACTTTTATTATGCAGCAAAGTACATTTGTTTATGGTTTGACTGTATGATTTTATGTATACGTTGTAAGGTGGATATATATGTAACTTATTTACAAGAAGTTAATGGATAATTATAGCTTGTTTATAATTTATTTCCTAAAATGGTTGAGAGAAACATTTAACAACGCAGTTACAGTTCCACGTTTCCGTGTGTAGTAAGCACTGTAATGAAGAAAAATATACTGAGGAATAAGAGACAAGAATGAGCAACAAAGAAGGGAACAGAGTGCCATCTTTTGGTAACAAAAAACACTGGTACACTCTTATCTACACTCTAATCCAGGGGCTGTACCACAGGTCAGTTAATAACAGAGCTAGGTTCACTTCATTTTTATTTCAATTAATAACTTGAATTCTCTTAAAAGCGAACAAACAATGCATTCAATTAACATACATCTGAAAATAATTGCACTGAAAGTGACCTTGAATAAAATGATGTGAAGGAGAAAAAAAGAGAAGGGAAGAGGGATTTTTAATAAAAGCCAAGTTAAGTATGGTTTTATTTTGGTTTTCATTTGTAAAATCTCTTCTCAGAAGTATAATAAAGTTCAGCATTGGAGCAAATAAAACCAAAGGTCTGCTTTAAAAAATGATTTGTGTTTTCTCTCAGTGGCTCGTACCATTTACTTCCACATAAAATACAAAAAACATGCACATCATCACAGTGCAGTTTGTGCTGTTTAGCCCCCTGAAAAGTCTGGAGACATCTAAGCAGCTATTACCCTAATAAGTCAAAGCCTTTATTTCCAGTGCCTGTGTGATAAATTAGGATACTAATGCATTTGTCAAATTGTAGACATCTTGATTTGCTGAAAACAACCTGTCAAATGTGCTGTCAAGACTGAGACAGAGAAAGAGAGTCAACCTTGAATCAGCAACAATGTGTCTATCACTCTCTCTCAGACAAAGACAACAGTGTAGACCAGCATCTTTGTGTGTAAGGGTGCATATCCATATGCATATGCATATATATGCATATGCATATGCGGATGTGTGTGTCCATTCCTGTGTTCATGTCATTGTGATTAAATGTGTTGTATATGTGTGTATGTGGTGATAAGATTCAGATAATAAAAGCTCATCAGCCTTATCATCTAAAGATCACTCCCCCACTCTCTGATGACCTTCTATCCATTCACCTCATCTTCATCCCCTTCCCTCTCTTTTCCTCCCCCTCTTTCCCCTCTATCATCTCCTGTATTTCTCTCTTTCTCTAAAACAGAGTTTTCAAATTAGAAACCATAAAATGTTTTTGCTAAATATGTTTTTTTCTGCATTTAGAAATATGTGTCTATGTGTGTGTGTGTGTGTGTGTGTGTGTGTGTGTGTGTGTGTGTGTGTGTGTGTGTGTGTGTGTAGGTATGAGGTAAGGGTGGAGGCTTGCACAGCACTGGGTTGCTCCTCCAGTGACTGGTCACCTATACTCACTCTAGAGGCTCCCCCTGCTGGACAGACAGCGCCACTGTTAGACCTGCAGCCCGACAAACGCACCGGCCTGCAGACCACCTTTCTGCTCACCTGGTCCCCTCCAGCTCAGCCAAATGGTAGAGTCCTGCATTATGAAGTGCACCGCAGGCTGGACCCTACCACTGATATGCACAGGAATGATGCAGCAACACTTGTCTACAGGAATGTCTCCACAGCATACGAAGATGAAGGACTCCAGCCATACACTCTATACCAGTATCAGGTATAATGTTGTCTAGTGAGGTGTGTGTGTGTGTTTAAAGAAGCAAAATACAGCAAATAAATGCTAACTGGTAATTATGACTAAAATCTAACTGATTTAACTATCTGAGAGGAAATGGAAACCAATCCTTCGGTAGTCTGTAAAACAGAGCACCATTGGATTTTGACAGTATTCGGTATTTTATGATGCAACCATGAGGTTTATAGCCGTTTCAACAGTTTTTTTGTTTGTTCATTTTTTGTATTATTTGTATTAGAAAGGATAAAAAACTGCTTGTTAACAAGTTGACTTGTTTACATTTTTTATGGCTATTGTTTATTTTTAAAAACACATGTAATAGCAGGATATTTTTTCAGACAAAGTAAAAAATACAAGAATCCTAAAAGACGTAGGATAACAGAAATAATTGAAAAATATGTACATATAGTGTATACAGAAATATGGTGACTGTAATATATACAGTATTTTCATATACATATTCTCACATGACTGAAACGTTTACTCCTTTTTGTCCTCTGCATTGGACGTGGGAACAAAGCTAAATGTTTTATTGTGATCTGTGAACCTCATTCAGAGATGAGATCTGATGTGACTGACATATCAGAATATGTTGCCTGTTTTCACAGTGAAATGTGTTTCAAAAGTCAAGTCACACACACACAAATACACACACTTCAACTTATATAGACATCCATACATGACAACATACATAGACATACACACACAAACACACAAGCCAAGTAATCAGACAGGTGTTAAATGGAGGGGTCCATATTCATGCTGTTGTGCTGTGCATTGGAACGCTAATTGACAGGCTAGCCCTTTGGAAGCAACAATAACATTAGCATTCCCGCCTGTCAGACATACGAGCCGAGGCCAGAGAACCTGTGTAATTGATTGAGTTTGCCTGATTGTGGTGCCGTCTTTATTTACGAGGGTCCTAATTTATGACAGGAGGAGGGGAGGGAGGGAGGAGCTTTGGGAGATGACGGGCGGGCAACAGAGCCATTAATCACTGGGCGCTCAGAGCACCCACTTCCTGATTACCAGCCAGCCAATCGAATTAACTGTTAGCCCCCTTGGTAACAGAGCTTGTATTGGAAAGACCTTTTAATGGTGACCGCTACACGTCCCCTGAGGATTTGCAAGTGGGAGATTGGGGTACGTGGACAAGGTGGTGGTATGTGTGTGTTGTCCATGAGCATGTGTACACACTGTGTTTGTGTGTGCATGTCAACGTGTGTGTGTGTGTGTGTGTGTGTGTGTGTGTGTGTGTGAGTGTGTGTGTGTGTGTGTGTGTGTGTGTGTGTGTCAGACTCAGTGAAGTGAAGAAACTGTATACATTTTTGGACATTTCATTAGAAGTTATTCTCCATGCCATTTCTCTCAGGTTTCGAACTCTTAAGTTATATTTTCCCAGTCTGTCTGCCCATCTGTAGAACTATATATCTGCCTGGCTTTATTTTTATTTAGCTGTTAATCTGTCTGTGTTCCTATCTGACTCACATCCTTTCTCTCCCTGTGTTTCAGGCGTACACAAGGACGATAAGTCAGTTCAGTTTAGCACACCACAGTGCAGAGAGAGAAATCATATTAGGCTAATTACACTGGGTCATAAGCTCCTATTGACAGCTTTATGCTTGGTTTTAATTACTGCCCACTTTCACACAACTTAGCCCCTTCACCCCAAGTAGATGCACCCGCCAAGTAGCTCTGTTGGCCTATCAGAGCGCTCAAATCAAGTCCGCAGTCCAAGTGTCCAATAAAAAGGCTTGAATACTGTCTGGAAGTTTCCCGAAGTCGTTTGTTGCCATGGCGGCTCATTTGCTGCCATGGCAGCTAACAGGGTGTATTTTTATTTTGTGTCTAATAAGCCAAATCATGGTCCAATAGGAGGGGAGAGGAGAGAGACCAGTAAAAAGTCTGTAGATGATATAAGAGCGACGAGATGAATTCTACCTTTCAGCACTGGATCAAGGGCAAGGTGATCTGGGCTGACTTTAGTTTTGAACTTTTTTCTCCCTGCTCTGTCTATGTGGTACAAACTTCTTAATCAAACCCAAAGTGTTGCGTCATGTTGAGGCTTGGACAGTGTTGCTACTAGGGGAAGAACATGGCTGTTGCTGGGTAGAAATATTTTATTGCTGCAAGTTATAAATTTTCATGATGGCAGAAGCAAATTTAATGGAAACTCTTAAGCAACAAGTCACGTCAGAGTTCCTGTGTAGAAACTACACAGTGTATGTGGTAGAAAACTTTCTCTTTCACCAGATGCTGATTCACTTTTTTCCTCAGGCTATTTATCTAGACATTTTGTGTCTAACTGTTAACATCCAGACACATACAGAAGTAATTAAAACTCAGTTATATGTGAGCCTGAATCACCTGATCTCTGTGCTATTCAAAACCAACAATGTAATCACCATAGTTTAAATGATAAACAAATGTATCAGTTGTCGGTTGTCTCACACCCATCATACACACACGCACACACACACACACACACACACAAACACAGTGGGCTCATCTCCCACAGCCTTTACCCACACACTTCTCTTTAACCTTTCCTTATCAGAGTGACAGCATGCCCTTTACCTAACGAACCCTCTCTCTTCCGTCCCTCCACCCCACCTTCTCCACACAGGCTCCTGTCCTTTCCCTCATTCCTCTTCCTGCCATCCCTCCCACCGTTCCCTTTTCTCCATCCACCACACATCAATAAAGACAATGGCCCAAAAGAAAGATAATGCAATACATAAACAAGAAAAGAAGACTGACTGTAAGACTGTGCAGTCACTAAATTTAGAACTTAGTCTTGATATTTACATTTACTTGCTTGATTGCAGACTTTTGGTAAGACTTTTAAAGTTTAAGTGTTTGTATTTATACTCTGACCACTTACATAATTGCATGTAAGAGCAGTAAATATCCATTTCATAATAATTATTACATGATAAAAAATATAATTTTGACTATCAAGGAAATTGTAATTTAAAAATTTCAGGACAAATCCTGAGGACATCTACTACCTAATACTTATTATTATTCTATTGTGTAAACTCGGAAATAGCTCACCAGACTGGTGTATACCAATAAGCTGTATTCCCATTTTGTTGGGTACTGGATCTGTGTTACAGCTGTTGGGGTTGTTTGACTATTAGAGAATTAAACTCAACTTAAAGTAGGACTGTAGAGTTTTACAAGTTGTTTCGGTTGTTGTGATCAGAGAATCAACAGTTAGTGTAAAACTATGTATGTACAGTGCAGTAACCAAATCATGTGTTCAATACAGATACAGAAAAAAGTATGACAGTGAAAGAGGCAAAGTTTGTGTAACGGGAAAATGTAATTTCAATGTAATCTTACCTACAGAAAAAAATCTGTCTCAGTGTAAGCAGGTTTATCGGGGGCCACAAATTTTCAAAACAGCACTTAGCTCAAAATTTTTTTCAGGTTCTTCTCTTTGAATCTTGTCCACCCTTCTCCTCCTGTCCTCCTCCTCCTCCTCCTCCCCATCCCCAGTCTCTCCATCTTCCATTCTTCTTTCCTCTCTCCCATCTCAGTCCATCTGTGCTGTCACTTAGATCAATCAGTCTGATTGATCACGGCCTAATTGACTATTATTGAGGTTAATTCAACTCTTAACACACTTGCGCGCACACACACGCACGCACAAAACTCGCAATCACAGCCACAAACAGCAAACTGCACACACACGGACACACACTTTCAAGACTAGAGCTCAGACCCATCCATCTGCCTTCTGCACTACTTCTGACAGGCTACAGATGACTTACACATGCAAATCTCAACCCCGCCTGACCCTGTGCTGTGTACACCCTCTAATTATACCCAACACAAGCACACAAATAAGATTACTGTGTGTGTGTGTGTGTGTGTGTGTGTGTGTGTGTGTGTGTGTGTGTGTGTGCGCATGTGCATGCGTGCATGCGCATGCATGTGCGTGCGTGCGTGTGTGTGTGTGTGTGTGTGTGTGTGTGTGTGTGTGTTTGTGTATGTGTGAATAACTCCTTGATGAAGGTGAAAAGTAATTGTCATGCAGATATGTTAGTGTTGGGTTGCATGGTGAAAAGGTTTTGCTCTCACTGCTGATGGTGGTTTTGATGGATGGTCCAATGAATTGACTTATATCCTTTTGTTGGACTGGTGGTTACTGGGTAATTAAGAGAAGCTTTCATCATTAAGAGTTAATAAATCAGATCTAAAATCCTAATGGCTGAAGAGGAAAGTTCACATGATGCTCACTTTGTGTCACATGTTCTCTCTCCTTTATTTACCATCAGTTCAGACATCAGGATATTCTTGGCTAATATGAGCCTTTGACCAACAGGTGTGGGCTGTGAATTTGGCCGGTCGTGCTGGCAGTCCGTGGGCCAGTGGGAGGACAGGACCTGCCCCACCTGAGGGCGTAGGCCCACCAGTTTTCCTGCGTGTTTCAGCAACCTCAGCAGTAGTGGACATCCATCCTCCAGCTCGATCCAATGGGATTGTTAGTCTTTACAGAGTGTTCTCACTGCACCACAACAACCACACTCTGGTAAGGCACATTTAATGCTGCAGTTAATAATGAACTTTCTGGGTTTGATTTCTGTGCTGTCTTCTCTTTAATTTGTGCTTTTTCACAACTACAACCCTTTCTGTGATCACTGCCTCTTCTTCACCTTCTCCTAATATTTCCTCTTTCTCCACAGCCCTCACACAAACTCTGTCATATTACTACACTGACCTAAAACATGAACTTACCTCACTATCCCCTTCTTGTAGCTCTCAGAGGGAACATCCCATCAACAGACACTCCATGGTTTACGTCCTTACACCCAGTACTGGGTAGGAGTAGAAGCCTGCACCTGTTATCAGGTAATATTACCAGAAAGCGGGGTTGCATGCGGGGGACCTGCCTAATTTTGAATAGGTCCCCCTCATACTGGCAAAACAGCTATGACCTGTTGGGGCTTGGAAATAGGATCTCCTGTACTGTCTGGCACCAGGACATTGGCAGCAGATTCTTTGGGTCCTGTGGGTTGTAGGATAGGGCCTCCATGGATCGGACTTGTTCTGGATCATCCCACAGATACTTTTCCTGGAGACATTTCTGAGCAGTTTTTGTGGTGTGGTGGGAACATTATCCTGCTGGTGGAGGCCCCTGACATTGGGGAGTGTTGTTGCCACTGGGGGTGCGTGCTTGGTCTAAAACAATGTTTAGGTGGGTGGTACATGTCAAAGTAACATCCAGATGAATGAAGGACCCATGGTTTCTCAGCAGAACATTGTATTGTAACAAGATGATAAATGTTATTCACTTCAGCTGTCAGTGATGGCTGATTGGTGTATTCTGTAGTTGTAATATGGCTGTACTTGGTCATGAACATAAGATCTTATCTAGCCTAAACTTTGAGCAGTCTCCACTGCTTTTATTAAGCTATTTTTGACACAAGAAAACATCCTCCACTTGAGTAATATTTATGTTAAGTAACATTTAACACAGTTTAAGTCAAGTGAAGTGCTTGCATAAATAGCAACATTTTTACTGTACAATACTTTAGGTTGCATATTGTGTATATAGTTTTTTTTTTTTAATAAATTCTGCCAGGATACTGCACTTGTACACTAAACCTTTGAAGTCTCTGTTTTGAACATTTGTCAGTGCTGTAGCCAGGGTCCAGTGAGTGAGCTCCACACCATGGCTGCACCCCCAGCACACCAGCCCCCTCCTCGTCCTGTCACCCTGACCTCCCGCTCTGTTCAGTTGGACTGGGATGAGCCTCTGGCACCTAATGGAGTGATTGAAAGGTGGGTAAACAACATAAAAAGTTCACATTGTTTGGGAAAACTGCTTGACCAGACTGCTTGAACAACATACCATAATCTCACTGTCACTCACTCAGTCTCTTTTTCTTTGTTTCCAGCTGTGAGCTACATCTCAGATCAGCTTGCCCACAGCCCCCTCAGCCTATACCCCTCCCTTGTGTTGAGGGACCAGCTGAAATCTGTTTCTTTGGCAAAAGGCGAAGCTACAATGTGACAGGTGAGATCACATTTATGTCAAGTTCTGAGGAACAATGACCACAATAAAACAACAAAAAAGTGTAAACACAGTAAAGTCAGGATTCTCAGTAGTGAGGGATCCATTAAAAATACAGAGCACAGGAAGTCTAAAACCAGCAAGGAATGTGTAAAGACTTGATGCATGTCCCAAAATTAGCCAAGCTTTCTGAGTAAGTCGAACTGAGGCAGACTGCTAACCCTCATCAAAGTAGTATAAAAGCATGTAACACCATGTCAGATGTACGTACTTGGTGTGTTATGTGTCTCAGTTATATGTTTTGTATGAATAAACACAACTAAACTGTGCAGGTCTCCAACCATATTCCACCTATGAGCTGAGAGCTGCCTGCTTCAACAACATGGGCAGCACTGCCTCCAACTGGACAACTGTTACTACACTCAGTGAAGGTAACATATCAAATCCTCAACCATGATAACATAAGAAACATAAAAAACACATCCAAAGTTTTACTTACCCACCCCCGTCTCTTTCTGTCTCTCTTTCTTTCTCTGTCCCTCCAGCCCCCCAATATGTGTCTCCTTTCTCAGTGGGCAGTAATCTGACAGTCATTTGGCTGGACTGGGCAGGGTCCTTTTCCCTCAACGGATACCTGAAGGAGTATAGTGTGACTGAGAGCCAGCTGAGGGTCTATACTGGCTTCTACAGCTATCTCCATATTCCACGCACCTCACAGAAAAGTGAGAGCACACATATACCAAACACCCTTATACATATCCTCTCACAAATGTATACATATCATAGACTTTCAAAGAGGAGTGTCTACCGCTTCAAACGTGCAATGCAAGTACAATTAGAGAAATACACACTCGTTTGCTCTAAACAAATCAAATTTGGTGCGTTTCTGATGTTGAATACAGCAATGCTGTAACAAATAAACAAATAAATAAAACATATACACCATATATACATGTAGATATAACTATGCTATGATTCTGGAGCATCTAACTTTGTTTAATATGATTGGTTAACTCAATCCAGTCCATAAGCATTAGAACAGCATCACAGATTGAGTTGCAGTTGTGAGTTGAGAGAGTTGGATTGTTGACAGGAGAAGCATCCAGAAGTGACTGTAAAGAGCAGTTTTGCTTCAGGCTTTTGCTTCAGTTGGCAGTTTAATTTTTGGTGTGTAGTGGCCTCACAGAGAACTGAAAGCTTTAGACTAAGTTCTTAATGAAAATGTTCTAACGTTTATATTTTAACCTAATTTGTGTTCTCTTGCTCTCTGTGTCTCTCTCCTCCTGTTCTTCTCAGCTCTGTCATTGCAGGTGACTTGTACCACAAACAGTGGCAGCGCCAGTACACCCACCATCAGATACAGCCCTGCCACAGGCCTGGGTAACACACGCACATACACACACACACACACACACACACACACACACACCACTAGAATAAGTCCAAATGTAAAATCAAACCTGAATCTGAATATTCCACAGTGATTCAGGAACCTGTCTGTCACTGTCCTCCCCATTTCAATTCAGTGAAACTATAAATACTCAACTAGTAACTTATCTCTCTCTCTCTCTCTCTCTCTCTCTCTCTCTCTCTCTCTCTCTGTGTCTGCAGGTCCTCCTGAGCCTGAGGACAGTGATATACAGGGCGTCAGCATGTCAGCAACCCCTGTTTACTCTGAGCTTTGGTTCATCCTGCTGTTAGCACTGCTGGGTCTATTTCTGCTAGCAATACTGCTGGGCCTAGTGCTACAAAGGTATTCTGGTGTCATGTGTAGCATGTAAGAGGTTTGAGGTGTGAACAGAATGTAATAGAATTTCTTCTCAAATACTCTGCACTTGTCAATATAAAACTGTACCAATACATAAAACAGAGCATAACAGACATGTCTGCAGAACACTGCACACTCTGTATAATAACACAGACAATTTAGAACAAAAGGGTGTTAATGATGTTTTTTTTTCCTCCCTTCCAGAGCTCTGAGGAAGAATCCATCAGCCAGAGAGCGCCCTCCGCTGGTCATGCTTCAGAAGACAAGAAAGACCGGTGGAGAGACATACGTGGTGAGTGGACAGAGATACAAGGCACTCAGAAAGAGGGAGTGACAGGATAATTTACACAAGTGCACAGTTGGTTCCATCTCCCCTGTTGTTTTTAAGCAGATTCTGGTTCATCAAGCTATTTAGTTTGGATGTTTTAATGTCAATTTAAAAGCCTAATCAGAGATGGGGACAACACATTAGCTTCAGCTAGGAGCCCTATTTACATTAAATGCGGTCCCGGTTAAATAAACAAGAGAGCATCATCTGATACATTTAAATTTGTTTCAAGTAGATACATCATCCCATTTTATCTCTCAAATAACTCATTACCAGTAAACAAAATTACAAAACTATACACTTTTTTCCATTGATTGATTAAGTGGTTTGTTCAATTAGTTTCTAACTTTTTTCCATTTCTTTCACAACTCCTCTTTAAATTTTCTCATATTATTTGAATTCATACAATTTTCCCCCTTTTTTCTCTTTTTTGTTCTCTGTCAATCTTTCTTGCTCTATTTTTTCTTCTTTTATATCTCTCTTCATTACCTCCCCTCCTCATTATACTATATACTATACTCTCCATCCTCTCCTCTCTCTGTCTCTCTCAGAGGCCCTGTCCTGAGTTGTGCTCTAAACATCACTCCGGCTCTGTGCTCTTCCCTGATCGCCCCACAGTAAGATTGTTTTCTAGTATTTTATTGTCAAAAACCCTAAATGTTTATTTTATTGTCCCCCTGCAGTTTGACACTGTAGCAGACTGTGTTGAGATCAGCAACGTTATACTTAAAAGCTACACTATGTACACTGAGGTATGGGACTGTGAATCTGTGTGGGTGCCTTTCTGCGCATGTCTGTTTTTGTTTGTGTATGCATGCTTTGTGTGTGTGTGTGTGTGTGTGTGTGCACACCCCACACTGATAAAGCCCTGGTAGAATGAAACAAAGGCCAGCTGCATGTTTTGTATTCACAGTACAGGAGTACAGGAAGAGAAGCATGAATTGATCTTCACATATTATAAAATGAATTTTAAATCTGTGGTTGGTTCATCCTAGTTTGTAAAGGTAAAACATGTTGTACAATGTGTCTTTGTGTTGACTTTCTACATGAAACAAATAAAACCATCTGGTACATTTCATAGGAGGAGCCATAAAGCCAGAATTCACACTGAAGACTGTTTTGTACTTGTTACTCATATGTTTTAGTTTATTTGTGAACAAATGTCAAAAAAAAAAAAAGAAAACATTTTTCCAGAGATGTTACTCAGCCCCTCTCCTGTGTGGCAGAAAGGGTCAGCCCTTGCTGGCTACTGCCCCCTGTTGGTTGTTGATATTATGACAGTGTTATGTGTTATTTTCATTTCATTTCATTTCCCTAAATGTAGTTGAACAATAATATCCAGACCACGTACAGTTATATTTGTTTTTGCTTTGTTTTGTTTTTTTAAGTTTGTTAAGTTTGTTTTAAGTAATACCCTTTTGGGTGGAATTGCAGTTAAAGGAATATAGCAGTGTACCTTACACCACTGCCCACTGTTTCATTTAAAAATCAATTTGCACAGTCTGGTGTTAGTAAGGCAAAGTAAACATCATATCTGTGTTTTTTTCTTAATAAAATCCAGGTTGTTGTTGTGGTAATGCAGTGCTCATATAAAACTACAGCATGCACAGAAATATCATAGCGGTAATATGAAGTATCTGATTTGTAATAAATCTGTCTCTCAGGGTTTGACAGACACAAAGATAGTCGGCAGCAGTGCACGGTTCAGCCCCATGTCTGTCTTGCGAGTCCCAAGCCAAACAGACCTCAGTCAAGTCTACTCCCAGCATTCCTTGCACCGCAGTGTCAGTCAGCTGATTGACAGGAAGTCACTGATGATGGAGGAAGGAAGCTGGGACAACCCACTGGGACATGATTCTGGGCTGGTGAGGATTGAAATATGTTTACATTTTATGTTGCCATTACATTTTTTTTTTTTTTATTACAATAGTTTTCTAGTAACCCGCCCTGTCAGGAGCACCAGAACCACCACCAATTGGCACTTATAGCAGAAAGTCAGGTGATTACTTAGAATCTGAGAAATCATCTGTGGGGCACAGTATCACTGGACCACAGAATTAAATAAAAGACTGCTTCAGGTCGTTCACTGGAAAAAATTGTTCTTTTATTTCATTTGTCTTTAGTCAATCTCTGCAGATTGAAACTCATTAAAATTGTGACAAAAATATCAAAGACAGGACTCATGGAGGGCAGCACAGGTGAGGGGAAGTGTGTCAAAACAGTTGCCATCAATCTCAAATAGAAGTAACTATGGTCTCAAGCTGTAGTATTTTGTCATTCTGTGGATGTTTTACACAAGTTGATTTAATATAATCTTAGGACAAAGCATCTGAAGTGAGCTACATTCTACATGATTTATGCTAAATCAGAATGTCTGCAGTCAGAAAGGCCTGTTGGTGTCTCTTTTGCTCTCTGTCACTGAGTTCATACAGTACATACAGTAACTGTTGCAGATCTTGCCAGTGACTAAATGCTGTGAATCCCTTTATTTTCTTTCAGTATGTGGAGGAAGATGAGTTTGTGGACGCCATCAAGGCTTTAAGCTCTGCAAAAAAGGAACACACCATGTTCACTGACACTCATCTTTAAGACAAGAGCCCCAGTCTAATCAAGCATCAACAGTCACAAGTCAAACTTAGTTTAAAACCCAGACAGTAAAACATTCAAATGTTATTCAGTGTTAGATGAGGACGAACAAGACTTCTAACAGGACTGGGAAGTCTCAAAAAAAAAAAAAAAAGATATATATGCTTGTGATGCACTAGGAGAGTATTAATAATGTTTTGCTGATATGACTTAGAGCTCACTGAATTGAATGTTCTGGATGTAGTATGATTCACTGTCTCTGCTTGCCAATAGTTAGTAGTGTAGTCATTTAAGAAAATGCAACAAGATCAACAGTAGCGGGTTAACTTCTCACTATTAAGAATCAAACCAGTCTAGAAAACAATTAATGTCTAATGTCTAAAGTTTTCAGTCACCTCCTCTGTTTCAACAAGCTGTTGTGCCTAGTAAGCTTAAACATTATCAGCAGCAATCGTCCTTTAGTCGTAAGACAAATGGCCTTGGTGTTAGTTTTATGATAAAAAATGCCAATTGTTTTTTATTTTTAATGTTTTAACTGTGGCTGGGAATCACTGATGTGCCGTCTGATTGTCGTGATTATGTGATGTAACTTGAAAGCCCAACCTGAGATTTTACTGATCGTATCAGTTGTGGACAGTTTACATTTACATTGGCATAATGAAATTAAGCTTTGCTCGGCTGTAGTTAAGTTAAATGTGTGAGCTTAGTTGTCAGTGGACTACAGAGTCAGTGTAGTTTGTCTGTGGCCCTACAGTCTTTTCCATCCTTCTGTCATGAACACAATCAGCTTAAGAAGTGAAAATAAATCTCTGCAATGTCCTGTTTTGTGGCAGGAATGAAACATTGTTTATATTTTGATTCCACAGGTTGGCGCTTTAATTTTTAGAGCGAGCTGCAGTATTTATCAGGGCAGGATGTTGAATTCCTGGGTAATGTTGATGGGTTGTCATGTTTTTTGTGTAAAAAATTGAAGCCTACTGTATTGTTCTGAAACTTTTTTCTTTGTTACACTGGCAGTATTATTTATGGATGTTGTACAAAAAGTGTTATTTATAGATGATTCATGATTCAATGTTTGTGTTTTTCTGGGAAAATATAAATAATGGCCAATGGTCAAGATTATGTTGTTTTCTACTTGTGTACTTACATTTTCTTTACGTGAAACATTTTTGAATTATTAACACATTCCTGCAGTCAGTATTAATATGTAATTGGATGCTACTAGTCTTAATTGAAGTTGCTCTGTTTACATTTGTTTCTTACTACTTTCTTACTTAGAGACTCAGACTGGTCACAAGTTGAGTTTGTAAAAACACAGATGTGCCGTCAGCTGTATAGAGACTTAGTAACAACACTCAGTCACACTCACCAGCACAAACACACAGAGGGGCCCGTCTCTCCATCAGAACCACGCAGCTGTAATTTAGTTTTGCTCCTTTGTCCCTTAAGGGGACATCAAGGCAAGTTTGAAATTAACAAACTGGCAGTAACAACCCTGCCCCTCGCTCAAGGACACCAGTCTGACAAGGGCACTTCTAAAACATTCACAGCCGCATTCACAGCTATTGTCAGACAGAGAGAGAGGGAGAGGTTGTGAAAAGAGAGCTTGTGGAGTGATTGTAAGGGACAGTATGGCCCTGAGCTACACACACACGCACACACACACACAAACACAGGGTTTTATTAAACTCATAAATCACAGTGACGACAGACGGCGTCTCAGAGAGGAGACTGTCTGAACGGGAAGGTTAGTGAAATGAAAGCGCTGGGGAAACATACCCACATACACACAAACCTTTGTGACACAAACAAAACAAAAATTGTGCACTTTGGAAACTTATTCACACAAACCACGTGTTAACAACTGAGCAGTGACTGGCAGCACTGAGTCCAGTGTTAAAGGTGAAACTACATATTAAATTTAAGCTGCTTCAACTATTAACACTGAGTGATGATGGTTTGTTTGAATTCATCTTCAAAGTGATTTAAACATTTAAATTAAACACATCTCAGATCCCAAATATATATATATTGTTTTTATTTTATTTTGTTTTCAGTTACTCTCAATCTGCTGTTGATAACATTGGCCTGGAAAACTAGAGGGAAGTTAATGATCCCAGAACAATGTTTTCTTTTTCTACACAATGTGTTAAAACATGCATACCAAATGTATTTAAAAAAAAAAAAAAAAGGTAAACATTTCCAGTCTGCAAACTGATCCTCCTGATTTCTTTTCAGCTGTGTTGTTATACAGATTTGAACATTATAAAATTAAACATTATATTTGATCAGTATTGTAGGCAATTGTAAATATTATTACAACATAATGCAGCATTTCTAACAAACACAATGTAAAACAACGATGGACAGGGCAGTTTAAAACAAACAGATATGTAGTTCTTTTAGCTCACTAGTGTCTGGCTGCAATGTAATGTAAACAAAGCCAGAGAGGAACTGAGGGATGACAGACAAGGACAAACAGATCTTCAGTCAGACAGTTATGTGCTGAAAAACACTTAAAATTTTATATTTTATATAAAATAAACACTAGCTAGTTACTTTTAATATTAGTCTTAATAGTGCAAGTGCAAACGCAGTTAGGTCCAATAGCATGGTAATATCAATATAGGCATTAAATGATTATCAATAATATGTAATGAACAACAGTGTAAGTATCAACACACCATCACACACATCAATGCATCCATATTAGGATTTTGTTTTGAATATGTATGTCAACTTTCCATACACTTATATATCAAACAGTTGTGTATCAAAATTTACATCTTTGTACAGGCAGGGGCCACATGTCAGTTTATATTTTTATACTTGAAATAATAAGCAATATGTGAGGTTACATAGCTGCTGGATCCAGCAAATTATAATTAACATTTCAGGAAAGTCTTTCTTGTTCTATTTCTTTTTTGCAATATTTGCACCGATTTTTTACAGGATATTGTCCTCACAAATATAACAAGGTACCGTAGATCATGAGCTGGTCTGGTTTCTTAAACTTATTTAACCTACAGGTTTGAACAGTAAAGAAGAAGGTTTAGCTCACAACCTGATTTTACTGATAAAGGATGCTGCCATTTTACTATAAGCTATCCAGTCTTTTTAACCCTACTTCTATATAACCAAGGTGCACTGCTTTTGATTCCTATGGAGCGCACACTCATGTTTTACCTTTAAGAGATAAAAGTTCCCCAGGTGTTGGGAGAAGACATGGAGTCTCCAGTTAATAGTCTTCTTCAGGATTATTTACAATAGATGTCTAATGCCTATCAATTCAAATAACCACACATCAATGATCTTTTAGACACAGTCATAAAATCTAATTTGGCCCGGTGTAAATCTATCAACAGACAATTCTAGCCAGAGCCAGAGCGGACAGGTCCGATATGTGAGCGAGCTCCATCTTCACAAGCCTTTGGTCAGAATCCTTTTCAGTTAAAACACACAAACAGGCTGACAACTGTCAAACAAGTTTAAATAAGGCACTGCAACAGTCATCCAAAACAAGACAAGACACATCAAAAACCTGTCTCAAAGGGCATAAAGTGATGTAGTGTAGGTCCTTGTGTTGAACTGAGTGTAGTTATATAGTGATACGGTAAAAAAATAAAATATAAATAATAATAATTAGTGTGATCTTGCACAGGCACCACCGTGAAACAGCTTGAATTTAAACACATCTAGTTTTTCTTACTTCTGAACTGTGAGCTAACTGTCTGATAAAACGAGTCAAATGGTTTCTATCTGTTTAAATATTAAGGAAAAGGTTGTATGTAAACCATAAAGCATTAAAAACAGATTTTGTTCCAATACAAATTGTAGCTTAAGATGATCAGCTGTCAGTTAGTGTGAGTGTGATATTTTTCATGGATAATTCTCCTAAAACAAAAAAAACATGTCCCTCAAATTGTAAGGTTCCAGCTGTGTGCCTCTAATTTGTTTTTAAATTCACATGTACAAATGTTTTATGAAATTCCCTCAAATTGTTGCACTGGAATACAGTAAATGTCACAACGTGTGTCTTGTTTTTTTTGTTTGTTTTTGTTTTTATGCTACTCTTTGTATAAAAATAAGTTATGGATGTGATTGGCCTGTAAATAGTGAAATAAACTTTGAAATAGCCAACTGCAGGGAAAAGCAGGTACCCATTCACATGAGGATTCATTGTTTTTTCAGGCCATCATCCTCGTCTCACTATGTGGCAAATCCTGAAGACTTCCAGTGGAAACACAGAGTGTTAGTTTTAGCTGTTGTGCGTCATAATCTACTGTTGCATAGTTGTCACTGAGCTGTCGAACGACAAACCTAAAGAGGTTTTACTGCACTCTGGAGCTGCAAAATGACTTAACTGCTTGTTGTCTGTTGACTTGTAGTGTCATTGCTTTAAATTCAATAACTTTTGTGTTTTTGGCCGCAGCAAGGGACATTTTGGGATTCAAGTAGCTGCCAAGATTCTGGCCAGGGTAACATGTTGAGGGTAAGTAAAAATCCACTGCGAAACAAACTGTACATGTTGTCAGGGACGTCTGATATCATCATGAGTTCTGTCTTTGAGAGGTGTCTGATCCTTTCGACAAATCTATGGAACTAGTGCTAAAAATACTGGTCAAATCATTTGATGATCAATGGAAACTTCAGCAACACCTGCTGGTTTCTTCTAAAATGTGAGGATTTGCTGCTTTTTTCTGTTTTATATCATTATAAATTGAATATTTTTAAATGTAATTTTGTTTAAAATTATCTGACCGATTACTCAATAATGAAAGTAACCATTAGTTGAGGATCTCAATAAATGTTATATGTAAGATGTGTTTAAATCTGGATGTTCTGTGTTAGCTTGAGGTTTGAGTCGGGTTCTGAGCATAGTGATTCTTACCAGTGAGTACAAGTCATTAAAAACACCTTAAAAATCTGATAAAAGAACAGGTGTGCCTGTGTTAATTCCATTTCGTAGCTAAGGGTCTCACAAGCTAAATAACACACTCCTCAGATAGTACTGAAAACCCCCATTCTGTTAATACTACTGTGCTGTGCTGTCTTTTGAATTGAAATTTGAAGAACCTTGATGAGTTAATGGATCTGTGGTCTAACACTTGTTTGTGCTTCAAACCAAACAGGCAGCGACACATCCCTGACAATACCAGAGCAAACATATTTTTGCTCAGTCCCATAGTTACTGTACTGTTTCTTTGTTAAGCTGTCAAGTGAACAACAACACAGGAGGAAAAAACTATTTCATCGGTTCTTCAGCAATGAGCTGGCAAATTGATATCAGCCTGACCTCATTACCAAATTGTTAAGATTAAAGCAAACACCAAAAGCAAACAGAGATTTTAGGAGCTCCGGTCCATTTTACAAGAGATAGAAAAGAAAATGCTATCCTGCTCTGGTTGAGATGTCACGCTGCCAGTGCTGGGATGTAACTGCTTCCTTGTGTCAGGTTTTGTAGTTAAAAATATGACGACATTGTTTGAGTTCCACTGACTTAAATAAAAGGTGTATAGATTAAATAAATGTTTTTCAGCCTTGGGAGAAAACTGAGAGAAACATACTTCACTTCAGACTTCATCTTTGACACAGTCAGTCCTACATCCACCGTCAGGACACCTTTACGAAATGATTCCGCTGACCGGAATGTGGTGGGTACATTGCACTCTCACAGGCTGCTGTCCTGATTGGATGGCTCGGGGACCAGCTTCCTGTGTCGCGGTGAGGTGGAGGAGGCCAGTTTGGTCGGGGAAGGGGAGGCATTTGCAGACGAGTCACTGCCGCCCCCGTCAGATCCAGAGGGGAGGGAAGAAAGGTGAGGAACTGGGGGAGCCCTCTTCCTCCCTAAAAAGCCTCCTTCTAATACTCCTCTTTTCCTCACACCTCCTTCTGCTTTTGCCCCGTCTCCACCGGATCCCACACCCTCTCCCTCCTCGGGCGGTGGGTGCACCTTTCGTCTGACGTCACCCCCAGGAATTGGGCTGTCTGGAGGTTGCCGTGGAGTTTCTTGGCCACCTTCTGCCTTCGCCCCAGAGACACCAGCAGCGGTCAGAGCTCCGACATTACTGTTGGAGCTTGCGCTGGTGGTTCGGCAGGACCAGAGCTCCATAGCTGAGGCTCTCCTCTCACTGTCCTCGGGCCCAAAGTCACAGAGTGAACGGCGGGCGTCGGGGACATGGCTGTGGCCCTGAGCGGTTATCTGACCTGTGCTGTCTAGAACACCTCGACTCAGGCTGAAGTTCTGGAAGTCTCTGTGGAAAGACAAGTGAATGCAGGTAAGTTATGGATGCAGAGGCTGATGCAAGAGCACAGGAACAGCTCAGCATTTTCCAAGTGTAAATGCAAGCTGCATAATCAGATCATTGGCGTGCATAAAGGACACACTTTAAGACCATGATTTAGAAACAGTGTTAATGGGTCGGTTCAGTGCACCCAAATGCAATGTTACATTACAGTGAAAAATTCAAGAGCAATGTGTATTTGCAGAGATAATGTCCCTGTTATTCTGGATAATCCACAAAAGATGCTGTAAATTGTTTTTATTGTCAATATTTTGTTGACAAAAAGTAGTTCCAACAAAATCAGTTGAAAGCAGATGTCTCAAGATTTGGGTAGATAATCCTTAACATACAGTAAATACTCTCTTCTCATGTGTGTAGTCGATTATGGTCTCTGGTGACTTTGTCTGTTACTTTCTTCTTTATTTTGCACTCTTTGTGTTCTAGAAAAAGGGTGAACCAACCCTTTTTAAAGTACACTATCTGGACAAGTATCTTTGAAACAAATATTATCTAACCGGTAGCTGTGGAAGGACTCAGTCCGTCGAGCACGGGCCAGCAGGGGGCTCTCTCTGTAAGGTCGCACAGCTCCATAAGTGGCCTGGCTCTCAGGAATGGGCTCCTGGGCCTGTAACTGCAGGCTGAAGGAAATAAAAGAAAGGCAGACAGGTAAGAGCTCCAACGGTCATTAAAAGTCCTTGTTTGTCTTATGTACCGATAAAACAAAGACAGTTCCTTATTTTGTGTGTATGTATTTGTAGTTACAGAATTAGGAAGGTAAAGAGTTGAAGGCAGCTGGCTGTTTCCTTTCCTGTGTGTGTGTTTGTTTTTAAAGTGGTGTTTGCGTGAACTTTCTCTCCAACCTCGAGCAGGACTCTCGCAGGCGTGTGTGGTGCAGCACTGAGGGGGCGGGGCTTATATTTGGTGTAGCACAGCGGGAGGTGCTCAGGTCACACTGGTCCAACAGCTGCAGCAGCTCCTCCTCTGTAGGCCCACCTACATCTATCAAACACAAGAGCAGCATCAGAACACTATTACATCTATATCAAGTCCCCCAAGTCTTTATTTCCTCACCCTCTTTCTTCCTCTCCTCTCCTTTGTTAGCGGTGTCCATCGCAGTTGTCAGGTCCCACATCTGGATGCTGCCGTTGCCATGACCAGTGAACAGATAGCGCCGCGGTCGTGACCCCATCCGACTGGAACCTTCGCACTCCCGCACCATGAAGCAAGAGATGGTGGTCCCGTCCACTGACTGCACCTCACAAATCCTGACAAACACAAAAACCTCAGTGAAGTAGCGAAGGTACACTCTCTTCTCCCAGTGTGTGACTGTAAAAGACAAAGTCAGGTAAAGGATGGAGGACATTGTACCTTTTTCCAGTTGATGAGAGCCTCACAAACAGTTTGTTGGTGATAGGGATGACCTTCTGGATGAAAACCTGCTGATCGTCTCTCTCTCCAAATGGACCTAAGAGCAGAAAACACATCACCTCAGCTTTGGCCTCTTACACCCAGAGTCTACTAAACCACCACAAGATACTGGTAGAAAACACAAGAACACACGTATTGAATTACGATGATAAAACTCAGCTTTCTGATAAAATTACAGTTCAAGACTGGCAGCAGTTTGATTCACATGATCGGTATTTTTCAGATGAGATGCACAGCTGGTCATAAACTTACCACATCTGCATATTGTGCACCTGTTTTCCACTGAATTTGAAAGATAGATCCACCTGTTAGTCCTATGGCTGCAGCTAATAATTTCTTTCATTATTGATTAATCTGCTGTCCTTTTTTTGGATTAATTGTTTGGTTGGTGAATCATTAAAAATTTCACAGAACTAAGGGTGATGCTTTCAGATGTTTTGTTTCCTCAAATACTTTACATTGATTGATACATTGATACAGTATACACAAATATTTGGCTTTTCTACCTTTTTTGCTTGAAAAATAACTGAAACAATTAATCAGTTGTCAAAACTGTTGCTGTTTACTGATTTGATTTAGTCACTAATTGTTTCAGCTCTACTGTCCTCCCCTCATATTAATCTCTATCTCCACCTTATATCTCCTTTCACCTTCCTTTCTTATCTCTCTCACCGATATCATTCCCAGAGCAGTAGCTGCCGTGGCTCTCCGTCTCCTCTAGGGACAATATTTTGAAGGAGGCCAGAGGGGTGGAGCCTGGCTGGGTGGAGATCATCCCCCTGAATCGGGTCACCGTCCACGTCCGAACATGGTTATTGTCTGCACACACTGACACGCACACAGAACACACACATAAGATTAGTGTCAACAGGGCTGCATGTGTACTGTTGTATAATCCTCTATTAGCTACACTCATTATCTCAACCATCCCCCCATCAGCAGGGAGACTGTCTAAACTTCCCACCTGTTACACCCTCCTCACCTGATACCAGATGTTTCTCAGACAACATAATCTTTGTCACGGGGCTCCTGTGCACAGTGAAGGTCTGAAAGAGCTGGGGGCCCGATCCCACCGTCTCCGGGTGCTGCACGATCACTCTCACTGCACCGCTGCTGGTCCCGTAGGCTATCTCTATCCAGTTCCCACTCACACCTGAGGGCAGAGAGAGGGATGAGAGGACAGAAAAACACAACACAAATACACACAGACACAGTGTCAGTTAACTGTTTATGTTACATCCAGGAATGTCTGTTCTGTCGATATCTCAGGAGATGAAACTGATCTGACACAATATGAGAGGGAGAAGATAGACAGCTATATGCAAGAATTTTCCTCTTCAAAAAAAAAATACTTACTGGTTTTAGGTGTGAGGTAGACAGAAAGTGCAGTGATGGCATCATTTGAAGGGTCGTGATAAAGCTCAGTCACCAGAAGATCATTATCCTTCATCCTCAGTGGAAACTTTTGCATGTCTGAAAAGAAAAGGAAGGCAGAACGTTAATGTGTTTAGCCTAGAGTTTTATAGAGTTTTATTTATTCAAAAATACAGAGCAATAAGAGCAGTCATTTGTTGTACCATATACAGGATAGCTGACACAGTGTGTGCACCTCTGTCAGTACATTTGTGAACATGTGTCTACCTATGTAGTAGATAGAGCCATTGTTGCAGCCCAGTAGTAGGAAGGATCCTGCTGTGTCACAGCTGGTGATGGGAACCACATCTTGAACCTAAAACACACACCAAAAGTGAACTCACAGTGTCTTATTGAATACTGCAGACAAATCCTATTGAATACACAACTCATCACCTTCATATAATGTACTGTGCACACACACCCCTCCTCCACTCCTCCACACTCTATGTCTCACCCAAACACTCTCGCACACATATATGCACATATGCTCTCATACCTGCCAGTGTTGTGTGACAGCATTCCACACCCCAACCTTCCCTGTATGGCTCGTAGCCACCAGCTGGTTGCCAATGAAGAAGAGATCATCAACAGGTACGCCGAGGCTGAATACCCCTGGGGTGGGTGGATTGACAGTTGAGTCAAAGACGTTGCTGTGAGGCTACAGTCACAACACTTTAAATCTCTGTGATGTGAACCTACCTATTTCATTACCACTGCCTCCATCTTGGATGCTCCAGAGGATGATACTGCTCTCAGAGGCAGCGGCCACCATCTTGTCCTTGTCTCCATGCGGCCCACCGACCACCTTCGCATTGAGCGCGATGCGTTCAATGGTCCAGTCAAGGTAGGGGGAGGAGAACACCTGCTGCCATCCAGAAGATTCCTTTATCCTGTAATGAGATCACACACCCACAATATTTTTCCCTGTTTGCATTTAAAATTTATGGTCAGGGTTTTCCCATAATACAGTGCTGTGTAACTTCAAAGTCAGGGTCAGCAGGCCTGCCTTGACGAAGATGGATGTGGGTCAGATTATAAAATGTGTTCAAGTCATATGAGCCTTCACAAGGATTTGAACACTGTGATTTTTTAAATCTTTACCTCTGTCTTATATTTATTACTGGTTATTACCAACATTATCACACAAATAAGTTTTTACAATCCATAACTATGTTGTAAAAAACTGATATTTGCTCTTCATCATTTAATCAATTAACATTTTTGTTCTCAACTTGTTCTGATAAAAATAAACAGTTCACTTATCTGTCATAAATCCCCTGGTGAGTAAACATGAATTGAGCCTAAGATGAAAACTAGTGTACAAGTACAGATGCAGTACAATGGCAATTTGAGATACAACAGATATTTGACGCCATCTTCCCATCATTAATAATTTAATTTTGCCCTCTCCTGAACTATAGAGCAGATGAGAAATGTCTGTGGCAGCGTTACCTGTAGCAGATGACAAAGTGTGCATAAGCTGCAACAATCCAGTTGTGGTGTCCTGCTATAATCAACACTTTCCTAGGGTCAACCACAGGACCTACACACACAGCACACAAAATACACATGAATACACTTCTTTCAGTGTCATAACTACATTGTGTTTGCACCCTGTTATTCATTATTTGTCATTATCTGAATCACTGAAAAAGCTGGAAAAGTGATTCAAACGTCTAGAAAGAGGCAAACAGCATTTGTTTATTGCAGCTCATTACAATCTCTGTAGTCATCGTCAGCAGGGAGCAGGCTGATGTGAAACTAGGCTACCTCAGTCAGTGCTGTTCAGTCAGTGCACTAAAAGGATGTGTCAGGTCACATTAGCCAAAGCATTAATGCACTCTCACAGAAACACACACACACAAACACAGAGACAGATGTGAACAAGCATAAACAGTATGTATATATACACACTCACACACATACCAGGACAAACCCAGACACTGCCTGTATGCATGCTAGATCACATACAGCCTGTGAATGTCAGGCAAAAGGCAGACAGTGTAGGGGAGTGTAGGTCTGTGTTCTTACTGACAAGTCACTGTCAAAATATGAGTCATTGCTACATTTTTTCTTTCTGTCTTTTATGCTAAAAGTAAACATACAGTGAGATGGATTTCTGATGATTTATATTTACTCTTCATAATGCTGCCCCAGGCCACTCACCCAGTTTGTGGTTGTCATCTGTTCCAGGTGGGCCATGGAGGGAGGGGTGAGGAGGGGGACCAACACGGGTGAAGCCCTCTGCTCCACTTGGACCTGGCCGCTCTTCAGAGGAGGACCCAGAGGCTGCTAAGGCGGGGCTTGATTTACGGGCGGGGATGGCTGTCAAGGAAAGATTCACGATTTATGAATAACAGACATTTCTGCTGATTTGTGTTTTAAAACTATTCTGTGACTTGGAGCCAGGTCATTTCTGTCCTGAATTTTTTATTTTTTTTCTTTTGCGTGTGTGTCTGAAAGAACTTTCTGTCTATACCTGACATTTTCACTTTATTTTCAGTTCATTTTCTCTGCTGCTCAGTTTCATGTCTGTACCTGGGGGTGGCAGGTAACCATGGAAGAGAACGCTACCACATGATGAGCGGTCCAGTTCCTCACACAGCAACAGGCGCCGTACTGCATACACACACACAGACACACACAGGCGCAGACACAAACACACACTGCAATCTTAGAATTAAATGATTACTTGTTTGATTACACTAAAACATTAAAATATATAGTCATAATCATCAATGATTTTATAATTAATTGATGTAATAAGTAGTCTTTTTGCTCTGTGGAGTTTCAATATACTTTGTATTTTCTTTATTTGTTAATTTATTAATTTTAGTCACTGAGAAATTCCTTATGACTGACTGGATTATATCTCTGAGTTGGACCAATCCGGTGTATTACATTACTTACTTAATTACATGACTTAATTTATATTGTGTATTACTTTGTATTATACTGTGAACAATGTGTACTTGTCATAATTTTAAGTATGTGATCAGTATCACTGATCAGGTGATCATTACTTGAATTACCCATTCAAGTACACAGACAATGTAGGGAAGTTACAAACAGTGAAACGGGAAGTAAAACAACATTACAGCACATGGAATTGACAGTATTAAGATTTTGACCTTGGTCAAGTTGTATTTGAAGCCAAAACACATTTGACATTACAAGACAACATTTCACTCTAACAACAGTAATTCCCAAAATGTGTTGCAAAATTGTACTGTATGCTAAACAAACTAGCTGTTATTATCCCTTGAGGTTTCCATAATGTCTATAAGCATCAGTACTTGTGCCCAGAACAAGGCCGCTCCCTCCATTTCCTCATAAAACTCTGTACAGCAACATACCTAAAGGAGTTATCCCATAAAACTCTGCTTCATGTCGCAGGACGCTGATATTGACACCCCTACAGAGGGAAAAGAGCAGCACATGTATTCTGTAAGACCCTGCTAACAACTCAACATACTGTCTTCCTAAAATAAACATTCAGGGATATTTTCTGAATGTCGTCATGGCTCCTTACCGCAGGTCCAATTCTTTGGTTCGGAGAAAATTCAAAATTGGTGCAAAAGCTGTAGGGTCTCTGTCAATAAATATCTGGAAGTGAGGAACATATATTATGACTTAATTGTGTGCATCTAGCCTAGTGGTATTTTAATACTGATGCAAAAGTTAATGATTACATTTAAATGTATTATCAATGTAGTAGTAAATAGTACATGAAAATAGAACTACAATTATCAGGTGAGTAATTAATTCACAGAAATGAATCTACAACAATTTGGAAATAACTTTGGGCTATTGATCACACAAAATAAAACGTCACCATGGGCTGTTTCACTGCTTTCTGACATTTTAGTGGTTTTGTAACAGTACACAACAGTGCATCATCCAAAAATGCGAGGGTGCATCAAATTTAATAATGAAACATTGACTGAAGGCCACAGAATTTGTCCAGTATGGTCTTATTTGTTCCTGAGCACACACAATCTTAAGGCCATGCGTCACATTTCAGTAAGTTGCATCATAACAGAACAAATGTGGTCATGTCCAATCTGCTGGAAACTTTTAGAGAATGTTCAGATGTCAGATGTGGCCGGCAGATGCTGTCCTAGTTTTGGAATAGGAAGTAACAAAGGCTATACTCACAGCTCCAGTTTCATCCCGAAGAGTGGATATCCTTCCACTCAGCAAACTGGAAAACACACACACACACACACACACACACACACACACACACACACAGAGCGCTCCAGTTAACCCAAGTACTTCTCCATTTCCACTTACCAGCATTGTTAGCAGGACCTGCAGTAAACACACAAATTATTTGTACAACAACAAACACTCTAACCTGCTAACCTGTTGACCCTGGGCTTGAGATTATTACTGTATCAGGACTTGTTGCTATTAGCCATCACAGCTGTGGTAATGTTACACATCTAATTCAAGAATCTGTATGAGAATTTACTTCATATAGACAGCACACTGCAGACAGCCGGGGCCAGAGAGACTGACAGACAGGCAGGCAGGCAGACAGGTGCGCTGGCAGACAGTCTGATAGCATTTAGCACTGCTTGGTCAGCTGTTGTCAAACTGTGAGCTCAGTCCAGTGTTTGAGTGTGTTACCATCATGGTATTTGCCTAGCCCCAATCAGCTGTTTCACTTAAACAGCATGCTCCTCTCTAGGGCTGGAATCACAACTGAATAACTCACTAGGGGGGATTTGAAAGACACATGCATACCAAACATACATGCAAATTCTTATAACATGGGTTTGCAGTGAATACTGGGTGAACACAAGACATTTTTGCCTCACTAAAACACAACACAAAAGTAAAATATTTAAAATAAATATAATATAAATATTTAAAATATTTTATGTTATATTTATTGGACTGTAATTTTATCCCCTAACATTTGACATCATGAGTCAAGACAGACACAAGAGAATGGAACATCCTTACTTAACATTAATTATGTAAAATGTAAAACAAATTTTTGACTGCACCATAGCATGCTCACTGAGTCTGGTCTGCTTCTGGTTGAACTCCTACATGCTTTAACCATAGTAGCAGTGCAGTTTAATCAGCCTAGTCTGCAGAGTGAGTTCAGAGAATGTATATTTAATACATTTGAGTCCCACGTTAGACCTGCTTTGAAATATGTTTGTGTTATAGCACTTTAGTGTGGTTGTGCAGACACATTCGGTTCCATGTTTGCCATACACAGCCTAATGTTCTTCCTAATACTTTACTTAATTTTCAAAGCTCTAATCTGATCTAGTTGCTGGATATCATCATTTCACAGTGCAGCCTGGATAGCATTCATGTGACTTCTCATTAGCTGACCTTGTAGAGATGTAGAGGGAAAAGCACTGGCACAGCCCAAGATCTTTTCCCATGCCACCATCTGCTATGGTAGAGAGTCAACATCCTGACATTTAACCAACCTTGAAAAGAAAGAGTCTGGGATCCACATCAGAGTCTGTCTGGAGGTGCTGAACCTACGGTACAATGACACAATAGCACATTTATTACATGATGTAGAAAATACAGGGTCAGTGCACTTGTGAGCATGAAAATGGTGGACGGATGATTTGTTGGTCAAGAAGCATGATGACATCCGTGGTCATAACAATGACTGATGCAGCTAGAATAAAAGTTGCCTTGCTGAAGAAATCCATCACTACAGTGATAACACTACTACACTATTATGATACAGTTGTAGAGTACATTGTGTACAATTTAACCCCACTGTGTGTGCGCGTGAGAGAGAGAGACACGGGATAAGAAAGTGAATGAGAAAAAGAGTAACGAAAACCATGAGTGATGTATCTACTTCAACTACATCCATGTCTGCTTGGCCGTGCACATATCATCATACATGTACATGGCCACAGCTCAAATTTCCCAAATGATGACCATCATCTGTCGAGCTGTCCTGATCACGAAGCTTACCTTGTCCCACCGACGTTTAACTGGATGATCTCCCCCATACCAGGCGTTAAATTGTTACCGTTCGTAGCCATGATGACCGAAGTGAACCAGCGGGGCTGTTGTACGGAAAAGTCACGTCTCCGTTATACCCGTTACTGTCACGATAGCTAGCTTGCTAAGGCTCCTCTCTCCAGCTCAGCTGATGTCCCGATTCCCCAGCCTCACAACCTCTCACTCGTCCCACCTTCCATAAAATATCCCTTATATACGACCTATGCGGACGGCGTCGGTGTGGTTAAGCCTCCGCATAGTGGGCGAAGATAGACAGGGGTCTTTTTTATCCAAAAGGCAGCCGCACAACAATCCCTTTATTTTCCAGCGGGCTTGTTTGCATCACTGCCTTGCATGTAAATCGTGGATAACATCTTGCGCAGAATTTTAGCAACGTGAAAACAGCTGTACAGCCGTCTACAAGCGAAGCGAGAGCGGTCGCCTCTCACAACTTCCGTTTTTGCCTAAACCTCTACGATTTAATTCTTAAATTAAACTCTTGGCTTCTTTTAAAATTGTGTATTTAATATAGCCAAACAGCACGGAATATATGGGTTTAATGATTTGCTGAAATCGCCATGTGAGATATAGACATATTTTTACATAGCTGTAGGCCTTTTAACGAACTGATCTTTCTAAATTGGTCTCACGGGGGTGAACTATCTTGACTGTTCTGGAGTTGCTCAACATCAGAACCACGTTTGACTGCGCTTGATTTAATCTACCGCATGAAAACTGACACATTAGATGTGCTTAAAGGACAAAAATTTTTTGTCTTGTCTTGACCAAAATGGGGTTTGTTCTGAAGTCTTGAGTAATGTAATACTTGCTGCTGAACCAGATAAACATTATCCATCAGACGCTGTTTTAACGGTGCTGTGCTGGAGATGAATTAGAATAATATATCTTGCTAGTATGTGATAATTTTTAACATTGTACTCAAATTAATATTTGGCATTGAAAATCATGTGTTCTACCTATTTTGATGTTGTAGCTAGACGTAAATCAACACCACTGCGTTTTCTCCGCGCAAACACACGCTCCCCAAGTGCTGCCCCGCCCCTCCCACTTCTGCCAGGAGAAAGGGACTTGAAAACCCTTCAACAAATTTTATGACGAACTAGCAGTTTTAACTGAAAGCGTCTCATTTTACGGCCTTTCATCAGTATGTAAGCCAGGGCTGTTTATTTGGTGGTAGTTTCCTGTGCCGCGGTAAGATTTTCATACATTGCAACTTAACTTTATGTGAGGTATTTATTTATTTACCTTTCATTAGCTTGTTAGCCGAGGGAAAGTTAGCAAAGGAGTGGTAGGCTGAACTTCTAAGCTAACGTTGAACATTAGCAACAGCCTTACCAGCTAAGTTAGTTAGAGTAGCTAGTTAGTTTGACTGGCTGCAGTTTTAGTGTGCGGTAATAGGAGGGACTGTCTGCCCCAGAGTCAGTAGTTAACTAATATATGTGGGAAAGTACGACTTAACGTTAGAAAAGAAAATACTTGTTACGTTGTTGCCAAAGGTAGCAGTAGCTCTCTAAGTCTCCCTCTTCCTTAACCTGTCATTTGTTTACAGTCCTCCTTCCTTGAGCTCTACCTTGTTGAAAGCCAGGCCACAGAAGAAGATGGGTGTATGACCAGTTCTAACAGAGAGGAGGGAAAAGCAAGACAGAGGTTTCCTGTCACTTGTTGCAGCTCAGAAACAGTAGCCAAGAGAAGGAAAGCCTGCATACAAGGTGTGTCATGATGTCAGAGACAGATGGGAAAGAAGCTCCAGCTGCAGAGGCCACAGCAGAACACATGTCCAGCACTCAACAGGTACAAGGTGGAGCATCTCTGCCTGTGGCCTCCGCACAGTCTTCTGCCCCCACAGGAACAGAGGATGAGGATGAAAGCGAAGACGAGTCAGAGATCCTGGAAGAGAGTCCCTGTGGTCGTTGGCAGAAACGTAGAGAGGAGGTAAGGAGATGAGCAGGAAGCTGTGCTTTAATGGTATTACATGAAATTCATGGCCAAAGTATTAACTGTTCAAACTGTCATTAAGTTACACATTTTCATACATCCATATACCAGTGTCATGAAACATAGTTCTTCTTCTTACTATTAAAGGCTGCTTTACATTTAAGTGACACTACAACAATCAATCATATTTATGCAGTATAACATCAAGGCAACACTGCATTCAAACTATCCTGTGTGTTATCTTATTGAGATTTTAGTATGGGCTTTAGTACGGATTTTAGTAAATTGTGCTTCTCACAATTTGGTCTTTGCTTAAATGCTCAAGTATTTTTCAACAGCTTATTGTTTTAGTCTTGTATTTCATTTCACAATTAAAATATATGATCTCATAAGTCATTTTTCTGCTCCCTCAAAATGTAGGTGAATCAGCGTAATGTCCCTGGGATAGATGCTGCGTACTTGGCTATGGACACAGAGGAGGGGGTGGAGGTAGTTTGGAATCAAGTCATGATCTCAGAGAGGAAGAACTTCAAACAGCTGGAGGTGAGGTCCAGAGTTACACTGCAGGACTAAAACAAAAAAAAACTTTTAAGTTATAGACAGTTGCTTAGTTGATTATGCACTGATTGTTATGTAGTCTTGTCTTGTTCAGTTAATTGGATAATTTTTGGGGCCCTAAACAAAACATCCTTTTTCGCTGTCAGCTCATTTAACGTGTGGTCAATATTTTACCTGAAAATGTAAAAAAAGGGTGGTGGGCAAAGACCATAGTTGGCTTACTTTAATAGATATATGCCTCCATTGTCAATGCACATGTAAAAAGATATAAAGATGAATTGAATAAAACTATTTACTTTAGACTAGTACACAAAAACTAGTGGTAGTGATTGTGGTGAGAATGGCGTAGCACAGGATGCAATGTGGAAAAACCAGTGTCAAGCAATGCTCGTAAAATTTACCTGCTCCACTTCCGTATAGATTAATTATATATATATATATATATATATATATATATATATATATATATATATATATATATATATATATATATATATATATAGTTAATATGTAATGGTACTTCAAAAGAAAACATTTCTTCTTTTTTAGCAAAATATTTTAAAAAGCTAGCCTATCAACAAAACTTATCTTAGTAACATAACTTTGAGATGATATCACTGAGGATCTACTGTAACTCAGATGAGATCACCATATTTCTACCATAGCTCACAATGACATTAAGAGTGCTTTACTGTAGCTCACTGTGACATATTAGTCATTTACTATATTCTCAGCGACACCACTGGAATTCTTCTGTAACTCTGAATTACATTACATCTCTAGAGTTCTACACTAGTTCATGGTGACAGCACTGGATGTCTACTGTGGTTTTCAATGACATCACTAGTGTTCTACCCCAGCTCAGTGTCAACACTTGTCACAATAACATTAGTGTTATAATGTAGCTGACTATGACATCACTAGTGTTCTTCTGTAGGGCTCATAGTGTTATCAGTAGTTATGACAAAACTTGTGTTCTACTCCAGCTCACAGTGACATTACTACAGTTCTATTCTAGCTCACAGTGTCATCACTTGCGTTATGACAACATTAGTGTTATAATGTAGCTCACAATGACATCACTAGTGTTCTACTCTAGCTCAAGTGTCATCACTTGACTTATGACAACCTAAGTGTTACAATGTAGCTCACTATGACTAGACAAGTGTTCTTCTGTAGGGCTCAAAGTGTCCTACTCTAGCTCACAGTGATTAATACTAGTGTTCTACTCTAGCTCACAGTGTTGTCACTTGAGTTATCACAAAACTAGTGTTCTACTCCAGCTCACAGTGACATCACTAGTGTTCTAGCTCACAGTGTCATCACTTGAGTTATAAAAATATTACTGTTATGTAGCTCACAATGACATCACTAGTGTTCTGTTGTAGCGCTCATAGTTTTATCACTAGAGTTATGATAAAACTAGTGTTCTACTCCAGCTCACAATCACACCACTAGAGTTCAGCTAAACGTCAGTGTCATCACTAGTGTTCTGCTGTAGCTCACAGTCATATCACTTGACATCACTAGAGTTTTACATCACAGGTTTTCTATTGTAGCTTTCTACTGTAGAGAAAATTGTGATTTTTAATATCATTCATATAGATAGTTATTTCAGACTGTTTTATCCATTAGACAGGTACAGAAGCATCAGTGCAAAAATATTTTTTTGAGTTAATATAATTGTGCTATACTTAAACATATTTTTTGCTTGTATTTAGGAGAAAGTGAAGGCTGTGTTTGATAACCTAATCCATTTGGAACATGCAAATATTGTCAAGTTTCACAAGTACTGGGCAGACACAATGGATAACCGGGCCAGGGTGAGTCTCAGGCCTTGTGAGATGTCATTGAATCCTCACCCTGTCATCTGCAACCATATATAACTATTGTCAAACATTATAAAATGAAATCAAAATTCTTTTGTTTAATCTATGTAATGTCTACTGTCCCCTAATTTATTCCTCTGTCTTAGGTCATTTTTATCACTGAATATATGTCATCAGGAAGCTTGAAGCAGTTTTTGAAGAAGACAAAGAAGAATCACAAAAGCATGAATGAAAAGGTAATAACTGACTAAATGTAAATGCATTTTAAACAGAATAAGGGCATATGAAATATTTTTTTCTGGACTGCAGCGCAGTATTAATAGTCTGGTAAAACAACCAGCTCGAAGGTGCTCTGATAAGATATATGTTCCTACAGGCTTGGAAGAGATGGTGCACACAGATCCTGTCTGCTCTCAGGTTAGTCTCTCTTTTTCAGACACTATCTTCAATTCAATATGTAACCTCACAGTAAAATGCACACATATTATTTTTATTGAACAGTTATCTCCACTCATGTGACCCTCCCATCATCCATGGCAACTTGACCTGTGACACCATCTTCATTCAGCACAACGGGCTCATCAAGATCGGATCAGGTATAGAATTGCAGCAGTTTCTTCCTTCTGTGTGGTAGTAGAGCTGGAGCACTGTTGATGGAGTCAAATGATACTGAATTATGCATTTAAAGACTGGAAATTTTACATAATTGAACAGTAAATTTCCATGATCCAACAGTAACAGTGTTGTATGTATAAAAGTCTCAGTCTCAGTCTCATTCAGCACTTTAACTGAACAGTCAAGACTTCCCAGTGACAAAAATGGTTGCAACATTGCTCAGGTTTTGTAATAAAAGAACCCTGTACCTTATATAAGATGTAAACAAAGATGGTGTGTAATGTGGTTTAGAAAACCACTGTTGTGTGTATTCTTCATTGGTCTCTGTTTTACTTCCTGCTTCATACTCATTTCTCTCACTGTTCGCCATTCTACTTATTCATATCCTGTGTATTGTCCCATGTCTCATCTGCAGTTGCTCCAGACACCATTAATAACCATGTGAAGACTTGTCATGAGGAACAGAAGAACATGCACTTCTTTGCTCCAGAGTATGGAGGTAGACATGACCAAAATGGGATTTCTTAATTATTCCTGTTGTTACTGATATCAACAGTTTCCTGACCTCCATGGTAAAACTGGTATTTCACACAATTATATCATAACAGAATAGAAAATGTTGCCACACCACTACCATATGTTAATACCAAATGATTTTCAGTAACTTACACATCATGCATCTGCTTCAGAATATCTCCATTATTCACTCAGCTGCTGTGTTGTTGTAGTGGAACTTTTATTTTTATAACAATGTCAAAGTTTTAAATAAGGACTAAGCTATCATCTGATATCTGTAATATTTTTTTTCTTTTTGTTCTTTCTGTCATTGTAGCAGTTGATGATGTCACTACAGCTGTAGACATCTATTCATTTGGCATGTGTGCCTTAGAGGTGAGATGGCCCCCATAGTACATGATGAAGCGATCTGAGCCCTCTCTCAAGCAATATTTCAATGTCCTTGTTGCTGTCTTGTTACTCTGTTGTAGATGGCGCTCTTAGAGATCCAGGGGAATGGAGAGTCCTCTTACGTTTCTCAGGAGGCCATTAACAGTGCCATACAGTTACTGGAGGACCCACTGCAGAGGGTAAGTTAAAGAGAGAGAAGGATGTGTTTGTTCATGAGTATCACGATTGTACCAAGTTAGTCTGAAAAGTCTTTCTTGTTTTTCTTTGAAAAGTGTGACCCAGTTGTTTGTTTTTGTAGGAGTTAATCCAGAAGTGCCTTGATTGTGATCCCAGCACAAGGCCTACAGCCCGAGAGCTGCTGTTTAACCAGGCTCTGTTTGAAGTACCATTGTTAAAACTGCTGGCTGCGCATTGTATCGTCAGCCACCAACGTGAGTCCTTAACACGCACACATAAAGAAATTTTAAGTAACCTGTTTTGTTGTGCGTCATATTCGGAATGACTTTGCCCACCACAACATTAAAACTGGTATTTGGTTTTAGTGTTGTGGCTGATCAGAGTTTCTTTTTCTGACCGCATCTTCCTCTTGCAGTTGCCAGCACCTCCTCTTCTGCAGTACACACTTTCTTTTTCTTTTAAGTATTAAGTATTTTTCTTAGGAGTTCATCTTAGAGTAATTGTGTGGACAAAAAGACGACTCCATATGAATGTTGATGCCCTACACTCACCCAGCACTTTATTAGGAACACCTCACTTATACAGTCATGTCACAGTGAAAGTCACTGAGATCACATGTTTTTCCCACTCTGATGTCTGATGTGAACATTAACTAAAGCTCCTTTATCTCTATGACTTTATGCATTGCACTGGTGCCACATGATTTTCTGATTGGATGACTACATGAATAAGCATTCCCAATAAAGTCCTTAATCAGCATATGTCCACCATAACAACCTCATAATGTAATGACACTGTGTTCTTCAGATTGTTGTGGAATGTCTCAGCCCCTAAATGGTTATTTTTTCCTTCATTGTTATGTGTTAACATAACTGGGTGCTGGGTTACATGATAAACTGGCCACTGAGTTAGAATATACCATTATGATTTATCCAAAAACTCAGTCTTATTCAGTCATTCTTGAATGATTTGTAATATCCAGATATGATTCCCGAAAATGCCCTCGAGGAGATAACAAAGAACCTGGACCCCAACCTGGTCATCGCTGAGACAAAGGATGTTCAGCTCAAGTAAGGGCCAGAGACCAGTGACTATGCGGCAGTAGACCTATACATAGCATCATCTAATCTATCCGAAATGACATAGTGATTCATCTTACTATCACACATTCAGTGGTCTGATACCTCAAACTGTAATCAAGTGTGATTCTTTTTTTCTGCAGGCTTTTGCAGTTTCCTGCTTTGGAGCTTGATAAATTCCTGGAGGATGTGAGGTGAGAAGAAGATCAGCATGATGTACTGTGCGGTTTGACCAAGCTCAGTTGTTAATGTGTGCACTATGCTCAATAGCTACAATTACATCTGGCCACAAAGGGGCAGTAGTGGACCATGTGACTATCTGTGTAACTCCCTTTATCAAATATTCTTTGTAGACATGGTACATTGCTATAGTAATGCATGCATCCTGGATATTTAGACTTGTGGGATTTTAAGACAAAGACTCTTAATGTAAAATGTTACAATATTTGTTATTTATACTTTAGTTAAACACTGCAGATTTTGTCTGATTAATATTCAGTTTTCGCTTTCCACCACTTCCTTAATTTCCCCATCCTCAAACTATTTATAATTTGTAATGACTCCCATCCCCTTTCCCACTGCTCTCACCTCTCACTTTTGTTTTCTATATTCCATGGTTTCTCCCTCTCTTTGTCTTTCCACCCCCTCCTGGGTCAGGAACGGTATTTATCCAATGACAGCATTCGGACTGCCCTGTTCACAGCAGCCTCAACAGGAAACTGTACAATCTCCTGTTGTCATCCCCTTGGTCAAATCCCCCACCCCTGAACCTGCGGAGCTCGAAACACGACGGGTGCGTACGACAGACTATACTGCATATTACCCAAAAAGATACAGTCACAATGGTGACATTTGATAATCATTTTGATACTAATGTTTCTTAGTTTTCATGATTAGTTACTGAATCAAGATATATATTGCACATTTGTGAAAAGTATCATTCTGAAATTGTATCAACACTGGTAACAAACCATTCATGTTTAGATTTTCCATACTTCTCCTGCAGGTCATTCATATGCAGTGTAACGTTGAACCTGTTGAGGAGGGTGCAAAGTTTCATGTGAGTCTGTAATAACATTTACAAGTTCATAATTTATTGCTTGATAAATTCAGAATGCAATATTTAACTTACTCTCGTTGACCAACAACATGATTTCATATCAAATACTTATTTCCTAGCCAAACCAAAGATTAAAAAATATTTTTCTCTGTTTCTCTCCTTTTAGCTGACATTACTGCTGAAACTTGAGGATAAACTGAATAGACATCTAAGCTGTGACATGTTACCTCGTAAGATCAACTCTATATCATAAATTCTGTTTCACACACTGGCACATACTTACTTAGTAAACATTTGTTATGGTGTCCCTATGTTTGGAAATTTCCACCCAAGTTCAACAGAGTTCACAGTCTAGTTTCATCACATCAAAAGTGAACTGGGAGGTAAATTTAAGCACACTATTTGGCCCTTAAACAAAAATGTTTTCAAATAACAAGGAAAAACCTTTGAAATTTGAAAATTTCAATGATGATTATTTGATGTCATTGATGACGTGTCCTGTGCAGGTGAGACTGAGTGAACATAAGATATAATAACACCACTTTTCCAGTCCCAGATACAAGCACCTCTACATGTGCGTTAAGAAGTAATACCAGAAAGCATTCTGTATTTGCATTATGGGATGGGTGAGGGAATGACACATGTTTGGGGATATGTATTTGTGCATGTTGTTTTTCATCCATGTGAAAACATTAACTTCTGAAATGAGAGGATTTTATGAAGTGTTGTCATATTGTCCATCTGGATGATTTAGTTTTGCAGCTTGGGTTTAGAGTTAATGATAGAATGACTTTTAACTAGAAGTGCTGATAACTGATAAGGTTATGTCTGTATGAACTACTGTATAGCCAAGTGCACTCTCAGATTTTAAAATATAGTACCTCTGTATGTGTGGACTGAGGCGTGTGAAAGTGAGAGTGAGATTCCAGAGTGAGCTTGAAATTCAGATTGCGTCACAATATGCAGTATGCATGACTATTTTAGGCAGGGAGACTGACTGCCGCTTATGTGTCATGAAAACCTTTCATCTCTATTTTGGACAGATTATTTGGCTTGCATGTTTTAATTGTTTCTTAGTGGCCATAGTGGCTTTTAAAACCTGCTCACTGCTATGCCACAGAGAGGACCGAAGGCAAATGAGAAAATAACATACAACACAACTGTTGCACTGGTCCAGATAATGTAGGCAGTATGATCCACTGTGCACATGGACACACAGGTATGATAGGCATGTATAATGTTGCAGGCGTGTGGGGAATGTCAGGCCTGTGAAAGGCTGCAGCTGACAGCTGTCACCTCCTGTGTCATGATCTGACCATCTCTTCCCAGGCTTTCATCCCCCTGTCTCTCATTCACATACACACTCTCACACACTTACACACTTTCACTGGACTTCATCTCTTCTGCTCTGTCTCTCTTCCTGTTTCTCACTCTATGTTTCTTCTTTTAGATATTAACATCAGTACACATAATGTAACTTCACATCCATGCACACCCACACACACTAGTCGGTCTTGTAGACACACCTTGTCTTCTTTGTATACAGTCCCTTCTACTGATATCAGAGTATGTTTATTCTTATGCTTTCCTTATCAATACACCAAAGTCCAAAGTCACACTGTGTAGGGTCACTCCCTAACCGAGCCACTAAAATGTCACCTAGTTGACCCTTTAGGTGGCATTTCTTAAGCTTTACTGTGAAAACTAAATAGTAACTTTTTTGGTGGTATGATTTTATGTCAGACCACAAGATGCAAATCAACCAGGAAGCTTGTCTCTCAGCTATAGTATCAATCCCCTCGTCATATAGCTGTGTACTGCTGGTGTTTTTCTTTTGTTAACATCATTGTTGTTAGTTGTTGAACGTTCCATTTCCTCCACTTGTTTGTTTTGTTCAAGCCACATTCCTTGTTAAGTTCTTAATTGACAGCTATGTTATTTAAAATCAGCAGACCCTTAGAACTCCTCTGCTTGCTAGTGTCCAACAGGTCAGGGATTGAAAAGGTTTTGCATGTGTATTATTATTCAAGTTTTCAGAATAAAGTAGACATCAGAAGTTGCAGAACAGCTTATATTAGATATGCTGAGCGCATTTGTTCTGAATGTATTTTCCTGAAGTTTTAATCTAGTAGTATTCAGCATTCGTTATGTTTGCACATGTTGAGCAACCTAACCTAACTACACTAAGTCTAATATATACTATATACTTTATATATAGAGAGTTCACTTGTTTATATAACAAAAAGGTCTACTGCAGCATGAATTATTGACATTGAAATCTTTACCTCAAATTCACCGCACTTTTTTAGGTTAAACAGTTAAAAATGGATAATCCTTTGATGTAGGGGTACGTGGGAGTAAATTGTTTAGGGACAAACACAAGGCCTATAATAACATTGAGAAAGTATAAAAATACAAGCTCTGAAAGAAAGTTATGGACATTCTAAAGCAGAGGAAAGGACAAGGATCTGTCCTTTAAACCATTAAGCCTTTAATAGCAAAGCTAAAGAATATTCAAAAAGCTAACATGTTTGAACATATCATGCCCTAATGAAGACCACGCAGGTTGAAACATGTTGGCTTTTTCATTTTCCTGCCAGATGAGTCCCACTCTTTGCTTTGTCCTTTTTCAACTGTATTGGACGTCACTTAATGGCTGCTTTTCTGGATGTCCAGAGGAATATAACAGTGGCATTAGCAAACAAAAAAAAACTCTCTCAGATGCAAAGAGCAACAGCAGTAGTTACTGTTTGGTGGGTTTAAATGTCTGTAAAGCAGGGTTTGGATTTAAAAGCAGCATCTGGACCATATTTTTTCTGAATGTGGTATTTACCCTAAGACTGACCTTTATTCAGCTGCAGGTGTGCGTGTGTTATAGTATTTGCATAACTCCAAAGGAGATAGTGAGTGACTGGTGGAGTTGATGTGAAGATGATGTTATGTGCATGTCTATGAATTTCTGTTACTAATTGTGCTGGTGTGTGTTTCAGATGAGAAGGTTCAAGTATTGGCTGAAGAGTTGGTGCAGCTGGGCTTAATCAGTGAGGTGGGTGTTTGGTGTGTTAAAAGAGAGATTTACACTGACTGTGTCTGTGTTTATGTGTGTGTATGCGTGTGAGACTGTAGGTGAGTATGCTTTTTCTGCAAAATGCAGATGATTTTAAAAGGTGTGAATACCCCTGATGGTCCTACATACCATCCAACTCACAGGCACTTTCCCCTCAGAGAGCCCTTTACACATTAACTGTTATGTACAATAGGCATGCACACACATCCACTCTCATCACTTCATCTCTCTGTGGGTGAGAGTATATGTAGATTTTCTTCATAATGACTGCATCCTCTTAATGGATTTCATAGATAAAACTGTTGAATGACTTATCTGTTTTATTGACTTTTTGCAAATGTCTGAACTATAATGTTGGCATATTACTCCACTATCGAGCAGGTCAGTTTATTTTTGTAATGTCCTGAATTATTGAAAATTTTTGTGTTCTCTCCACAGTTGGACCAAAACAAAATAGCCTGTCTACTAGAAGAAACCTTCAGCCAAGCTCTTCAGTAGCAAGAGTTTCCTCAACCATGTCTCTGTCTAAGTACACTCTCTCAATCCTGTTATACACAGTGACTGTATTTTGTGTTCGTTTGTTTTTTTTTTTTCCTATCTTTTATACCAAGCTGTAGGTGGCAATGTGACCAAAAATGTGGGTTTTCTCCTTGGAATCAGGGATTATAACTTCCTAACCGCACACAAAACTTTTAATATAAAGCCAGTTTTACTCCAAAGAAGCCACATAGAGTGATTTCACATTTTAGGTTGGCTGTTAAGTTTAATTAAAAGATAAACCTCATTAATGCTGCAAGAGACACAACAGCACTGACTAGATTACTTGCACCTGTACAATGAAACCTAGGTTTTCTCAAACACACTGTTGTATTTCAACTATGACCTGTTTACATTATGAAATGCCTGGCCTGTTTGTGTTCTCAGATGAGATCATCAGGCTTTCTCTCCAGTTGTACCTCATCTATGAACTCACTTTTCTCAACCAGCAAAAGTATAACTTCCCTAGAGATGGAGGGATACATTTCTACCCAAAGAAAATGTTACAGATTAAGCCAACCCATTCCTTTCAACCATTCTCATTTCGCATGGTTCCCCCTCTCAGTTGGCTCCTTTTTTAAATTCACCTCATATGACAGAACATTCCCAGGTCTTTGACCTTTGTGACCAAACTATCACCTGTCATGTTAAATATATAGAATAGTTTGAAAACTGGATCGCAAAGATGGAACCATCTTAGTTAATTATTTAATGGATAAATAACCATGGTTAATATTTTTTAAAACCTTTCACACAAAACAAAATGTATGTGCATTACTGCATATCACAATGTGGCCAGGCATCTTGCCAGTTCTTTCTGGAAGATAGTTACTGTGAGGTACTGTGAACTCAGTGTTACTGAATTTCCGTTTGTGTGTATGTTTTTATATTTCGCTCTACTGTTTGCCTTACTATGGGCCTACGCACATGCCTTAAAGTTCTCTTGTCTCTGTTTGTTTTTATTATTTTATGAATTGTTTTACCATTTGCTGCTTGTCGGGTTCACACATGTTACTCTGCCTTAAAGATAAATTCATGTGGGACTTGTATAGTGAACTCGGCTGCCATATGCTGTAGAGAGAGGACCTCGCCTTGTCCTGATACGTCTGTGTGAGAGTTTCATGTTTATTTATGTTACAGATACTGTATATCATGTGTTTTTCTTTACTAATTTCCCTTTTGTTTACTGTTGTTTCACATGGAGACCACACCATCAAGAGTCTGAGTCAATATAAAACTTCTCATCTCTGTTGCTTTTGTTTTCATTTGATAGAAGTCCATTCGATAAGTGGGACCTTGTGGATTCATATTATCCTTCACAGAGTGCCGAGGCTCCTAAACTTGAACACAACATTTTACATCTTACAGGTCTTGTTTAGACTTGTATTGAGATCAGGGAGTTGCCTACGGCCTTTTTGTGACAGTTTGGCTCAGACCTCTGTGGACTCCTGGTACTACTGTGTCTGAAAGCTCACACAGTTCAGTCTTAAAGAGGCAGTAAGAATGCAAACAGAGTAGAACATTCTCAATATGTTTGTAGATATTATTGCATACAATAACTTCCCCTGTTCTGGTATTTTATTTAAATTATACAGAGAGTGTCTTAGAATCAATCTGCCAGCTTAATTTAAGACTACTGTATGAGCTTTCAGACGGAGCTATCCTCTGATGCTGGTTATTATAATGTTAGATTGGACACCTCACTAGTGAGATCAGATTAATCCAATGATCTCAACTCATGTATTTCTGAAGTATTTTTTAATCTTATTCAGGCAACTGTCATGCTCCAATCTGCTATTTTCTGTACGCAACGTGTGTTGTCCATCTTTACGCATTGTTTACTTTATTCTCCTCTCTATGTATGTCTATTTGTGAACTGGTAAGATTGTATATTCCAAAGATATGTTCATAAGTTAGCCAGTAGAATGTACACACATCACTTCTTGTATAGAGGAGTGGTAAAAACCAACCAATGTGATCGCCAGAGCAGCTTTGTACTGACTCTGTCTTTATAGCTCTTTATAGTTTCTGGTGGTGTTGAAACTGGCTATTAAATAATAGTACGGGATGGGCAGCTTGAGCCTGTTACTCCAGGATGTGAGGTTTTGGTTATATATGGTTATATTTTGTATATGACATGAATGTTGGTAAATGTGTGTGTCTTTTCTGAAATGTGTATCCTGACAAAAACTGCATAGTATGAGTGGTCTTTCAAATAAATGTGTCAAGTGTTTGACTTTGTTCTTTTAACAAGAATTACTGCACTGTTTTGTTTTGTTTTGTTTTTCAGGCTTTGTGACGGTCTTGTGGGAATAGTTTCACAAATGCTTAAATTAAATCCAAAATGACTGTTGCGCCCCTCAGCGTCCAGTAAGTCGCAGGTAATTCACAGGTGAGTTTCGTGACATCATACAGGAAGTGGACAGAGTGAGGACTGTGAGGTTTGGAGTCTGCTTCTGTGACGTTGAGCGGTTGCTCGAAAACTACGTAAATTAGTTTATTCACGGGAAACATCTGGCGTATCAGAGAGATGTGCTCGTTTGGTGAGTGTTTGTCTATTACTATTGTAGTTGAAGAGCATCTCGCACTCGATAGTTAATGCTTGTGTGTCCGACATTAGTTTTGCCTCCACGGGTGTAACTGACCACAGGCCTGCGGGCACGGTTTCATTTTCAAAACTTTGCATAGGTAACATGTATGAGTCCGTGTATAACACGGGTTATTCTGGTTTATTCTCAGGGAAGTATATTATTAACACTGAAAGAGACAGGCAAGTAAAGAGATCACTTACAACGTTTTAAAAGAATCACTTGATGCCCATGCTCCCTCCTCTCATCTCAGTGACTCACTCAGTACAGAGTCACTCAGAGTGTAGCCTTTAAATGTTAGCTCATACATTTGCGCACATAAATTTCTGTTGCCTATAGGAAAATGAGGTGTATGTAGCAAATCAAGTCCCTCAAAACAAAGGCAGAAAATAAGTAAGTCAGCTGAGCTGAGAATGAGAATTTGCCTTTTAACATCACACTGCAACACACAAACACAGTATAGAGCTAGATGGATAAATCAGCCAGGCCTTTACATCAGCAGATATCGGCTTACTGCAGATATTGCGTTTAGTGTACATGTCAGCCAAAAAGGTACCAAGAAATTGCAGTGTAGAAATGCCAAGTTAGGTTTTAGAAAAAGTCTTAACATTACATAGTTTTAACTGTAAAATGCTCAGGTAGGTGTGCATCTCGGTCACAATTATTTATAAAAAAAAATTTAAAAAAAACCCAGAACTTTTCTCTCATGTCCAAAAAATTGCTGATCTATCATGAGACGTTTTAAATGATCAGTTTCGCCCTTCCAGTATCAGTGGGGCCATAACACAGAATGAATGAATATACAGTTTTATGTCAGCAGAAAGTGTTTTTTCTTTCTGCACAATTGGGAGTATGTGCACACATCATGCATTTGAAGAAACCCTGTAACCAACCAGTTTCAAACTTTCACTCTGTTTTGTCATAAGCTGTATCAAGTGTTTCTTGTGTTTCATTCAGATAAGGACAAAGGGCCAAGGAGGCTGATGAAAAAGGGGATAACTCTCATCCTGGTCGGACATATTAACTTCATCCTAGGAGCTATTGTCCATGGCAGTGTCCTCCGCCACATTTCCAAACCCAGCCAGCATATCACCACTGAATACACTGTAGCCAACATCATCTCAGTCACCTCTGGCCTGCTGGTGAGTCAGCAGTTTACACATTCATACTGTGTTTTGAAGTCATGTCAGCAGTTCAGACCCAAGAGACTTCAGGTTTGTAGGACTCTAAAAGTCCACATTTTACTTTGAAATTGATGTTTCATGAAAAAACTGATCTTGAATTCACATTCATGTCAGTGACTCTCTTTGTTCCATGCACTAGAGCAACAAGTGTATTCTCAGGTATCACAGGTGATTTGCTCCTTAAGCTCCTTAAGTGTTGTGTATTTTTTCCAGCAATCAAGACAAAACTTGCCCATTAAAAGGGAGCTGGTTTTTCCAATCAGTCAGCAGTTGCTTAGGGACAGGCTTGATTACACTGAAGTATCAGATAAACTGCCAGTTTTTAATGATGATGATGATGTCATCACGTTTCTTTGAAATGCACTCCATACGATACATTAGAGGCTGTACCTACAAAACAAACAGACAAGTTACAAAATAGGCTTGGTGCCAAAGTAGCACTAAACTGAAATAATTATCTTGTCATTTAAATTTTACAGAGCATTACCACAGGGATTATTGCCATCGTGGTGTCAAGGAACCTTCACGTGTTAAAACTGGTAAGAATTTAATTTATTTTCAGCTACTGATATGATCACTTAAGTCACTCATTCCGTGCCTGCTCAATAGTTACCTCCCCTTCTGTTTTTTTTTACGATGTTGTGTCTGTGTCTTCAGCAAATAGGTCTGCTCATTGTGTCATTCCTGAATGCCCTGCTCTCAGCAGCATGCTGCACTGGCCTTCTCTTGGCCATTAGTGTAACTGTTGCCCACAATGGGCAGGGTTTGATGATGGGATGCAATAACACGCAGGTGCCCATCGATGCTCGGTCACCTGTTGGTGCCCAATGCCCGTTTGATACGACACGAATTTATGTGAGTCTAATCTCCTTAAAAAGTTCTTCTTCACTCTATCCCTCTGCCCTTTTCCTTCTGTTTCTCTCCAATTCGGTCTTTGTCTGACAGCTCAAGCTTAACCTTTTGAGGGATGAAATTTCATTAATGCATTAATGCATCACATTACTTTTTTCATTCTTCCTCTTTTTCCATCACTTCCTGTCTCTCAGGACACCACCCTAGCGCTGTGGGTCCCCTGTGCTGTGATGGCAGCGGCTGAGGCCGGACTGTCTGTTTGGTGCTTCATCGTTGGACTGGCTCTCAGAGGGCTGCCACCCTGTGGGAACAGCTACATCAAAGAGCAGGTGTGTGTGTGTGTGTGTGGTCTTTGTGTGGGGGCGGTGGGTATGCTTAATGGATGTAACTGTGGTGTGTGTCTGAATTTTTGTCTGACTCAGAGGTGCATGCACACATTTAGTCTCAGTCAAACACACTTATCCACAGGTATCTGCTCCCACCTGATTAGTTTCTCAAAATCAAAAAACACTGTCACTCTCTCATTTCTTCATTCCTCATCCTTTCATTCTGTCTTCCAGTTGGAGGAAGAGGCTGAGTGCTCTCTCCACAGCCAGCGACTGATTGGACGGCGCTTGAACCCTGATGCCTAACTGAATAAGAACCAAGAGGGAAAGCACTCCATGTAGACAAGCACAGCTAAATCCCAGGAGGCAGCACTGCACCTGCATTCACACTAGTAGATTTTGTCCTGTGGTTGGATAGGTGAGTGTCACTGTGGGACAGAAGTGGAGTCAGTTTTAGGAGACTGGTTCTTGCTTCATGGCATCACATAGACACATACTCTGATTCACAGAAGTGTTACCAAATGGCTCCATTTGCTTTCATTTATCTGTGCCTGCTGAAAACTGATCCATGGGAAATTAATTTACAGTGAGACAAAAAGCTTATACATTTTGTAGGTGCATTGCAAAGTGCAGATCCTTTAGTGCAGATATTGGGATTCAGTGTTCAAACCTACATGTGTGTGGAAGCTACAGTAAGGTATTAATGATCCTCACAGTCTTATCAGTATCCCTCCTTGGCTGTTTGGATTCAGTAATGCCAGATATGTCATGCTAAGCATGTTGTTTAGTATGAAGAAACCTTTACTCATGAAGGAAATGCATTTTTATATCTTGCAAAAATATGTATATTTTAGCTTAGTTTAGGATAATTTTACTTTGTATAAACTAATTTCAGCAAAATCTATTTTATTATTCTAAATGTGTAGAATACTTTTTATCCCAAACACTCTATTGCATCTAAGATGTAACCACCAGAAAACACAAAATGTTTGAAAAGCTATGTGAAAAGTTAATGTGTTTAACATGTTTACTTCTCATGTTGTTTTTGTCTCTAGTAAGACATATGCAGTCATAAAATGACAAAACAATAGAGAAAATGAGGTTGTAAATTGGAAATGCGGACCCAGAGTTACAATTGGCCTCATCGCTGACAGTTCAGAATGTTAAAAAAGCAGTATAGTGGGGATATTAAGAAGCTGTCATAGAACAGATGCTCTGAATCCCCTGAATTCAAAATAAACTGGACAGCAGCACAGCTGTGGATGGACTAAGTGCCTCTGTGTATGTACTGTATACTGTTAGTGAATGTCAAGTGGGGTCATATTAAGAGGTTAAACCCGAATGTGGGCCAGCAGCCTCAGCTGGCACAGACCCCCCACAACCCAGTGACAGAGAGGATCAGATCAGATCAGCCATGAAACAGTTAATCTAAAGCGGTGCTCAATCGTGTGGAAGGGAATCATAGCAGGCATTACTAATCCTGAGGTTGTAAGGGATAAATATTGACATAGTGTTGACTGATACAATCACAACAAGTCTGTGTGGTCATTTCAGTCAGTAGCACGTTAATGTCACACTTAAGACTCAGAAGACTTTGAAATCACAAAATGAATATGGAGTAAGAGTGTAGGTGTGACTTAAGATATTTCAGTCAAGCTTCTTGTTGTGTCAAGACAAATGAACAGATCTCAAGCAAAGTTGTATGATATGATATTTTAATTAAGTTTCAGAAACTATGTTTTTTTATTAATATTTGAGTGCATTGCCATTTGACTCTTTGAGGACATTGTTGTGGTAATGGATGTCCCATATCTAAGATTTATGTAGAATGCATTTGATTTATGAATGAACCACAGTTCATATTTTTATTTTAGTTAAAAGTGACTAAAATAACATTAGCAAATCACTAATTTGGCGATGGGTGTCATCATTACTTAGATTATCACTGATGAAATGAGCTTGTGTTGTTTTCTTCAACTTGATTCAATTAAAAACATTTAATACAAACTTTAAACTATGGTTGACTCCATCTTCCTGCTCTGGCATTAAATGTAATTGATCTAGAGCAAAATAAAATGCAACAATTAATTTATATACTCAATACCGTGCATTAATGATCAGTGTATTGGAGTACTATCAATAGGAGATGTGCTGTATTTGAAAATTTGTATGATTTGTCTGATTAATTTTTTAAGACTTAAAATGTACTAGTGGCTGGATGTGAAGTGGCTAAAAACCTTTGGTGGTTGCATTTTGTTTGTTTCAAAACAAGGTGAATTAAAGTTTTTGAGTAAAAACAAGTTGAGTAGGACAGCCTGACAGGACAGGACCAGTGCCATCTCTCATTTTCCCACTGATTCAGCCAAGCTGTAAACTCTAACGGCTGTTAAAGGCATGTATTTTGTAAGATTGACTTACTGGCAAATGGATGTACTCTACATTTCATGATTTTCTTTATGTTTTCTTGCAGTATATACGTTTAATGTATAATTTTAATAAAGATTTTTGATCATGTTACCTTTAGTTGCCTCCCTCTTTGCAGTTGTGCCTGTCCATTTCAGAAAATTGCTGTCCCTCCTTGCACCTAGCCCCCAAGGGAGTGAGTCAGTGTCTCTGCCTTCACACTGGTTTCCACAATTTGTGCTCTTGTCTGGTGCTACAGACACTGTCATGTATTATAAGAGTCCCAGGTTGGATCTCATTTAACCCCAAAATGGCCTTCATGTCACCTTGAGAATGATACATGGCTCTGGAGCCAGTAAGGAGCCTTTGAGTTTCAGGCACAATTGAGAAACACAAAAATGTACTGTGGTCACACAAGAGCCATTTATGTTTTAACATGTAAGAGTACACCCTTAGAATTATACTTTAAAGTCAACATAGTAATCATCATTCATAAATAGATTCTCTGTTAGCCCCTTTAACCAGGGAGAAAACCATCAAAAACACTCAAGACTCCACAAACATCCAGGACACACGCACATCTTCCCTTGCTAATCTTAAGACAACAATTAGCAAATGATAATTAAAAGCATATCTGACTTGTGGTCTATCCTGCTTTTATCAACATTAAATACACATCACACATATTTTCGAGATCTCCTGGCACCAAATATCCCTACCTATCACGTGCATTATCGTACATCTGTACATCGTGTATGTCCACAACAGCGTGAAACGTCCAGCGGGGCCAATTTCTGTCGTGTCTGTGCGCGGCCATGCTGAATGCGCGGTCACGATGTGTCGTCTCTGCACGCTGCAGGGAACCAGCTGCAAACAGTGGAACAACGAAGTGCTGCAGTGAACGGAGCCGGTGGAGCCCTCGAACCTTACCGTTCGTCATTCTTCACACAAGGTAAAGCATTTATGTTTGTAATGTTAGACAGGAGCTGTCCTATTTATTTAATTCATTGTTATCGGCAAGCCAGCCAGACTTCGACACTGAATCATGAGCACAAACAGCGCGCTGTTGGGCTTGGAGACACTGCAGTGACAAACGCACACGGCGCCCAAGATTGATTCGCTGTCCTCGCTGTGATATTGGCGTGTGTCACCGTGTGTGGTTCTTGCTTCGGAAGACGCCTCACTAAAGCCAACCTTTAAAAAAGGTTTGTGCTTTTTTAAACTGCCCAGGTTCTCCTCCCGGCGAGGGGAAGAGTGCTAACGTGAGACCTGTAACGGTAACGTTAATCGTCCACCGGGTAACGAGGTATTTTAACACAATTTAACGGTAACAATTCTGTAATGTTAACGCTAGCTAACTTGCTATCAGTGTTACTACAAGTTAGCTCGTGTCCAACGGTTGACAGAGAGCAGTTTGACGCAGGTGTAAATGAAAACTTAATTACCAAACGCCCGTATTTGCTCTTTTATTTCGTGAGTAACGTTGTTTTACCCAAGCCTTTTCCCTGAAGTTTCCCGTGTAGTTGGCCATAAAGACACCGAGTTGCAGAGTGTGAAACATCGCAGGGGAGCGTTACTGTTGCCCGGCCAACCTCACACAAACATGAGAGCGGGGGAGCGTCTGATCATCCGCAGGTGTAGCGTCCACATTAACGGCTTCAAACATGCACTAGTGGTCGTGGTTTGCTTTGAACGTGTTTTCGTCAGTCTGCTGCAGCATAAACTGTGAATGACCCTGCTGAAATATCGGTAGTTATAGATGATAATAAGATAATTTAACATTACGGGTTCATTTAGATTCATGATCAAACGATTTTTAAAACAAAGTATGCCAAACACACAGTGTTGCGACTCGCGATCTTTCAGAAATGCCGACCAACCACCTAACAGGCTGGTGTAGGTTTCATCAGATATTTTAATCCTGACTTGTATAGGAGACAAGGGTGTGGCTGATAAGAGACCAAACCAGATACAGTGCAACTTTACTCTACGCAAGTCCACTCTGCTTAATTGACCGGTAGACCTTTCCTCTTTGTGTTTTTAAACCTGCAGGACGTGCTCGGTGAATCAACTCCGATGTGGCAACTGAATGTGAAAGACAGTGTTTTGCGTCTTGTGGAGGAATCAGCAAAATCGTTCGGAGGATAATGACAGGTCGTGGGCTCGGTCTCGGGTGATTCTTTGAAACATCACTTGAAACAGCAAGAGTGAGGGGAGACGACAACGGAGTGGAAGAAAGAGACTTGCAGTAATCCAGCAGCAGACAGCTGATGGTGGAGCTGTTATCTCAGGGACATGCTTTGGGGATGGAACAAGGGAAATCTCTCTTTGAGCAGGGGAGAATCAGGAGATGGAGAGAAACCATATAATGTTTTTCCTTTCTTTTTTCTTTTTTTAAATGAGAAACAATTCACATAGTGTGTATAAAAGAACATTCTGAGACACTACAAGAAAAGCAAATACCACAATGGCTTTTGAATTTGAAGACTGATACAAAGAGCAGATTCAATCAGGGCCTACAGATGAATTGGTACTCCACCACTGTTCAGGGTACATTTCCAGAGTGCACCCACGTTGTGGATTCCTTGCTTTATCTCTGCCACTGACCCTAAAACGGATTCAATTGCTTCTAATGTTAAGAGGCTTTAAAAACAATTGCTGCATATCTTCAAGACTTGGTTTTCTGGATGATGATATAATCAACAGTCTGAGCTGCTGTGGAGCAATGTTGGACACTAAGATGCAAGCACCTGTTGGAAGAGGATGTATGAAAGACTGGTTTTCAAAAACAATAGTCCACTGCAGACGGCGAGTTCCTGTCTGTTTTTCTTTCCTCCTCATCTCTGTGTTCCTACTGCTCTTCTCCCTGGTTACACCCACTCTGTCCATTCATATGGAGTCTATAGAGAGCCACAGTGAGTTTAGCTGTGAGCCCATCAGACTGAGAATGTGCCAGGATCTGCCTTACAACACCACCTTTATGCCCAATCTACTGAATCACTATGACCAGCAGACAGCCGCACTAGCTATGGAGGTAGGTTGATTGTGTGTGTCATTTGGACTGTGCATGCTGTGTGCGTCAGTATCACAACACATGGTGAAACTGGATAGCCATTGCTGTGAATGAGCAAGATAAAATTACATGGTGTTCCTAAAAAACAGACTAGACGTTGTGTAGCATTAAACTATTGTGGTGAGTATTAAAATATTGTCAGTGGTTAAACATTAAGATATTATTTACTGCAGATCCACAGTTCTTTGTCTTGGCGACAGGGTGCAGAAATTGTAACAACAACAAAGCAACAGCCTGCAGAGTTTCACAGTGTAGTGTCATGTACCTGCTGAGGACAAAGGGACTTAACATACAATGTAAACAGACCGTTTCAGAGAGTATCTCAGAAACGATTATATCTGAATTGGAAAATTATAGCTACAGTCAAAAGAATATTGCACACTTGTTAGTATAGAATGAATAAATCAATCTAACTAATTAAAGCAGTGTTGTAATTTGAGTATTAATGATTATAGTTATAAGGGTTTTTTCTCTATGAACATAGCACTTTACAAGCTATCAACCAGCAAATCACCCACATGCTTTAGTCTTAGAGTACACAGAAATAGTTTGCACAGAAAAAATTAAGAGGCCTCCTTTCACACTGAATTTTTAAAATCACCCTAAAATTCACAATCTGTAGGCTCTAGGAGAACAAATTGGATACATGGAGCCACACTTGGAGTGAAGTGGCTTTCACACAGGCATGGAATATCAAAGAGTTAACAGAAGCAGTGAAACACCAGAGAAAAGGTGATAGCCTCAATCTAGCCTCCTCATGTTACAGTCTACTCACTACATGTTACTGTTCATGTAGACATAGACTTTGTATGGACTCGCTGAAGCACTCATGACCTTTCTTGAGGCTGAACAGTAACCGAAAGACACAAGGTGCTATCTAAACAGCAACAGTAGAGGAAATATATATATATATATGCAATGAGGTGCTTACGTAAATACTTTATTGCAATATAGAGCATTGGTTTTAAGCAACACAGACAGAAAATACTGTGTTACACACTGTCTGAGTGCAATAGTAGCTGCACACTATCCATCTATATCATGTTACCTCTCTTTCCTACTCCTTTGTTACTCCCCAGAGGGGGAGAAAGAGCACAGAGCAAGGTGTTGCTCAATAACAAGTTTGTAATTACCAGTTTGCAGCAAGTATTTATTAGTACTGTATTTAGGATCTGGACATGTTTGGGTGTGTTAGTTTTAGCAATCTAATGTAGGACTATCTAGTAATTTCCTAGCTGTAGCAGAACATTATTTATCCCAAACAAACAATAAACGTAAAGACAAAATACTTAACAGGCAAGGCCCAGCCTGTTTTAGAGCGAAAGTCATGCTGAGGTCATTTAATCGTCAGACCCTTACTTTGTCATGTTTCCGTGTCTCCAACCATCTAAATGCCTGTGTGGATGTCCTTCCCATTACACATGCAGTCTGTCATAGTTTTAGCCATGTTTTGGCTACTGTGCAACTGTGGTTTATAGTTTGACGAAAATACAAGAATAACAAATATCATTTGAATTAAATCTGCCTCCAGCTGTTCATAGTTGGCATATTGAATTACCCCTGTTGAAACGCAGATTAATTTAGACAAGGCTAGCGTTGGCTGCGCACTTTGCATGTTTAATCTTTAGGGATTTTTATTTTTAGTTGATGATTAGTTAATATTTTCCCATGTCAAAACCAGATGAATGTCAGCCAGGAGATCAAGCTAAGATTTACTGTGTTGCTGTCTGAATATTTAATCACAGAGGGGGATTTCTAACATTTTCTATTACCAAAATATGCAACACAGGAGGCTGTCAGGATCACTGGTGTCAGACCCTCCTTTTCTTCTTGTCAGAAAATAGAGAAATGAAGAAAAACAGCTTTATTTTGAATTGACAGCCATGCATTTTGAATGTGCTCAGGGTGTTTTGAATAGATGCTGACACTCCCTTTAGTCATAGGATTCACTCAGCACATTTAGGACCATGCAAATGTTCAAATCAAGTCAATTCCCCAGTGTCATGTCAAAACAGGCTGTGTCAGGGATTGTAAGAAGCGTCTGTTGTTGAACTTGATTTGACCCAGATGAAGAAGGAGCCAAGTAACTGACACCCTCAGTCCCTCCAGTCATGGAAGAGACAGCTTTCTGAAGATGGTTGTGTAGCAACATGAGCCTTGTTAGTGTTCCTGCTCTGGTCTGCTTTGACCAGGCATGGTAGTCCTGGTGGGAACTCAGGAGGAAATTTGATAATATCTCTCAGGGGACAGTGTCTGCATAATACCAACTTGTGTTTTTTTTTGTGTGTGTGTGTATTTGTGTGTATTTATACACAGATATGTATGCATGTACATTAGTTTATGTGCAGGTATGACAGTGTTCAGGTGGATCTGTAACTGGCTTCAAATTATGTTTTTACAAGGGTACGTTTTGTTTAATGGAGTGCTTAAAACATCTATAAGGTTATTGTAGTATTTAATATGAATATAAAGTATATGGAGTATTGACATTTAATGGGGATTTTGGTTTTACATTTACCTTTAAGCAAGAAGCTAATATTGATGTTGCATCAACAGGAAATGTGCGATTGAAATTATTCCCAGCAGAGAATACAATTTCTAGTTAATTCTGCAGATTCCCACATGTCCACACATCTCACCGCCATGACCACTGTACATTCTGAGAAAACCCCCATTGACTTAATGAAATTATTGTCTTTTATTGTTACAGCAGTATAAGTTGAACCCTCACAAAGTAGGAGCTATACTCTAGAGCAGCTGTCCTGCAGCTCAACATGTGAAAGTTCTTTGTCAACAAATCATCCTTATGAAACTGAGTTTTTGGCACTCAGTGCTCAGATGTCATATACTTTTTATCCACAAAGTTCCACCATATGGAGAAAGTTATGGTTTCAAAGATGACCTCAATTAAAATACAGAATCTGAGTTTGTTTGTGAGTTTTACTTGTTCAATAAAATGTAACCAAAAAAAAAAAAACAAGTGCTGCCAAATGAGCATGAAGTATTTCAGATGCCTTAACGAAACTGGAGTCATTGTCAGCAGCTGTTGTAGTCACTTTGTGGGTCATATCACATGATGAATGTTTGCTCTGCCTCAGTTGCAATGCTTTTAAGTATTGGCTTTCTTTCAAAGTAGATTGATCATTCTAGTGAACTGTCATGTTACTTATATTTTTGTTGTGAGTTGTCTTCCATGCCAAAGGTTGAGACATATTCAAGCCTTGGATTTTCAAACCACTCTCAGTTTTGAAAAGTGTGGAGATGTGCCCTTGGTGAGTCATCAGTCTTTACAGACATTGGCAGTATTACATATACTCCTTCTTCCTTCTATATGTCACACTTAGCCGAAAATGGATTATCCTTGAGTGTGTGTGATTAACATACCAGGGCACATTCATTCAATGTTTGATTGACAGGCTTGGGATACACAGCAGTATTTGTCTTGTGTGTAATTGCTGAGCCAGGCTAAAGGCTAACTGTACACTAGGATTTCCTGTGTGCAAGTGTGTGAGTGACAGGAGAGGTTAACGATGCCAGCTGTCATCTCTCACTAGTGCTAACTAGCTGCTAATCTCTCTCTCAGTTCCACAATGAAGACATTGATTCCCACAGACCAACCGCCACCCCATCTGCCACAATAGTCAATTAAACCTGAGCGACGAGGGTGAGAGAGACTGAAACGTTAGAGGGGGAAGTGGAAGATGAGGGAAATGGCTTTCAAATAGGAGAGTGTTAAAATGGTGAAATTACTTATTTGGGAATATGTTTTCTTTAAGTGTGTGTGTGCGTTTGTGCTTGTACATGTACATTAGCATGCTTTTGTGTCCACAGGTCACTTAGGAATATGGCCTGTACTGTCCATCTGCCACAGCATGTTATGGCTCCCACAGGATGGGCTGTAGGTTGTGACATTATTTGAAGTCTATGCATGTGAGAGACAGAGATTTGGACATGACATCATTGGGATTGTGTGTCTGCACTAAGAGAGGGGAACCATTGTTTCTTAAAAGTGAAGGTTTTCCTTTTAAACGCACAATTTTTTTTTTCTAAAACACCTGTCACCAAGTTTTGAGGAAACACACTTGACACATAATAACTTCAGTTTATTTGTGTTTTGTGATAATCTGATGCAAAGAAAGATAGTAGGAAAGACAGAATGTTTTGATGATTGCACCCTGCCTTCAAATAACACTCAAGACAGTTATGAAACAGAGAATAGCTCATCATCCCCTTTGTTGTCCTCTGGTAAATATATAAATAAATGAATAGGCACGCATCATGCAAGTGTTGCCGTGCCTGCGGCCTCTGGAGCCCAGATGTCTGCTTGGCCAGGGACTTTCCCCTTGGGTTAATGGGTAGATATTTGTCTCTCTCAACTGGAGTTTAATTTTGGTGTAATTTAGGTGAGATTGAGGGCACTCTCTGCCATTAACAGTCTAAGATATCGAGTGATTTCTCCTGACTGAATGAGGTTAGGCACATTTTATTCAATCATTTAAATGAATAAGACAAAAGTAACACATTTGTTTTTGTTGTATAGAAACCTGCCCATTCTCTGGCATATTTTCTCTTGCTGACCTAAAAAAATACATAAAGATATCTACAGTTTTCTGAAGCTTATAATGTCAGAGAGCTGGTACATTTTGAAGCTGTTGAGAAACTACACAGCAGAAGGGTGTTCTTTGCTTTCATTATACCTCACTGAGTTTTTCGGGACAATCCCGACGCACGCATTTGGATCCTGCAGTGAAAGAAATTAGGGAGCCCCTGGTCTAATGGTCAGTTTAGAGAAAGACTTGTGTGGGCTACAACAAAGCACACTGTTTGTAGAGCAAGTAGACAGCAACCCTCAGTCTGTGTGAATTAATCTAGAGCTGCCAGTCACTGAAGTTTACACATAAGACCACAAGATCAAGTTTTTGGAGAAATCAAGTTTAGGCAATACATTTGTGGATGCATTTACATGCACTGCAATGAACTAATTACAATAAAATTCAGATTTACATTCAGCTAATCACTAATTACATTCCTTCTTTACTGATTCACCTTTTTAAAGCAATGCTGACAGTTAAAGTGTAAGTTGTTTTTTTCTCTCTCTTTCAATTTTCTTTTCTAGTGCAGAATTCAGAGAGGTAAAACAAACTTTCCATACTGTGTGCATGGTTAACAGTCTACATGTTGATCATCTATGGAAATCAGTTTATCAAGACCTGTTTGTGCCAGTTTTGAATTAATAAGGATGCACCACTACATGCATTATGTTTTCTTTCATTCTACCACATTGCTGTCACAGAATTGTATACATGGCCAGGAAATAAGGTTTTTCCAACAGAAAGCTATTTTTACAGCGTTTGTTTTAAATCTCTTATTTCAAGCACTTGAACCAGGGTGTTCTTTACATACATTTAACAAATCAAGTTACTGCAGAAATCTGGCATTAAACTCAGAACTTAAGTGCATGTTAACACAGTCGGGCATTCTCTTTTCAGTTAGCAGGGTTCTGGTTACATGCATAAGTAGCCATTTGACAGTAATCTGATGCTAATATGGTAAATTAGAAGAATATGATGCCCCACTGAAATGATTAAAGGTTGAAAGCAAATTTGACCAGAGCTGAAGTGGTGCTTTCTCTCCTCAGGTTCATCATTAATACTAGGTTATTGGTGACGGAAAAATGTTCTTTTTAAAAAATGCCTTACAGCAGTAGGACTTGTCATTACAGGGTACTTGACACATAGTCACGATCTCTTGAAATTGCCTTTCAAGACTTGCATAATAATAATTCATTTCTCATTCTTGGCTATACTCATATGATAATACATTACTCCAGTTATGTGAGCTGTTGTGGACCTCAAGCCATTGTTCAAAAAGCAACAATATAATGGAATATGATGAACTGACAGGCAGGCAGTTACATACTTAATTACTGTGAAAAGATGCTTAAGAGCTTATCTTATCCCACAGGACCACCCTTGTTGTATAACTCCACCCACTCAAGAAACAATGGCTGAAAGGAGCTGATTTTTAAAATATACCACTTCTCATATATTAATCATACATTGGCATTACAGTGCCCATTTTTTGCCCATTTTTCCTCATGCAAATCATTACACTTAAAGTTCATATTATGTTACTGAGAAAATTTAATAGAATGGAGTTTTGCTGGTATTTATGAGTTGCTGGGGTAGATAGATTAATCTGAGTGTCACAAAAAGAACAGGAGGGAGAAAGGGACAAAGTACTAAAAGAAGAAACTGTGTGGGGCAGTAGAGCAGAAAGAGAATGTCAGAGACTAAACACAGGGAAATACTGACAGAGTGACAGGTTGTGTAAAGTCTTTAGACCCTACTGTCTCCGGTGTTTGTGTTTCCCTTAGCATGAGGTCCTGTCCTTCAAAATAAGACTGCTCTGTCTAAGAAGGGCCACCCGGAGGCCACTAGGTCCCCACAACAGAGAGCGTGTGTATGTGCCAAATCTGGAGAGTTTGGGGCTTGTTTTGCTGAAGTGTGGTCTGTTGTGTTTTTTCTTTTGTGTGAGTGAATACAAAAGAGAGAATTAGGTTTTATAGAGGTGCGTTTTTGTGAGTATGTGATGGCTTGGTTGCGTCTGTGCTATGTTGTGTGTGTGTGTGTGTGTGTGTGTGTGTGTGTGTGTGTGTGTGTGTTTTCATGATTTTCAGTGCATCTGAAGAGGCTTACCCTATTCTCTCTGGCAGAGACAGACAGGTCCTCATTCAGTTTAAAAGTTCCTGTTTTATTCAGCTGAACTCTTAATTATCCTGCTTATTCTGACAGAGTCTATTGAGGCTGCCAGCCCAAATGAAGCAATTATTTATTTATGCACAGAACAAAGGCACTGCCTGGTGCTGTTTTTTGGCAGACTGTTCGCATCAGCAAAGCTGCCACCGCTGCTTATCCAGCCTCACAATGCTTAGTAAAGAGAGATTTGAAGAAAGATTGGAGAGATTTTTTCATTGCTCAAATACTGATCTGCAGCCCACTGTAAATACTGTATTACTGGTTTCCATGAAAATATGAAGCAGTGGTGTATGCCACTTGAATTCCCTCACCCAATTATATCCTCAGTGCATTAGGACAGTATACAGTTGAATGCATTGTCATTATGCACATGATGAAACTACATCAGATCGTACAACATGAAACATAAAGGAAGTATGGTAAGCAGTATTTACATTGTTATTTATTATTTTTGTTTTTAATTGTATTAATTTATTTTTCCAATCCACACTTCAATTGTCAAGACTAATAATAAAAGTAAAGCAATAGGGCAAAACGCCCATCACTCTTTCCTTATTATACCATTCACTTGGCTTGGAACCCTGCAGTGTTCAGCTCTGATACAACACATAAATATAGGTTATCCATGTCTTATGGTCTTAATCTGAACCCATGACCTAGCCTGGGAATTGTGTGTGCATCTAGTGAGAGAGCGAGATGTTTAACCCTCACTGCTAAGCCCAACTTTACACTAACATACACACACACACACACACACTTCAGTGATCCCCTTCTCACGCAAAGCCACTCAACACAAGGCAGCTCTAACATTTTCAACATACTGCAGGCCAGGACCAGCATCAGCATTAAGAGCCCTAGTGCCACTAATTGTGCACTTATTGAGCCACATGCAACTCTCAGCTCCCCCAAAATAGCTCCAATATAAATGCATGTAGTCACATGGATTTTAAAACTGTTAAAATCGGTGACAGTGGAGAATAGTTCAAACCTTTCAACTTAGACATATTTTGTTTTTCAGAAAATAAGTTTGCTTGTACTGCTGCCTCTACAGTGAGTTGCACTATGGCTTGTGTATATATTTCTGTATCTGTTTCAAGTCTTTCTCTGCACTGCCCCAACCTCAGCATCCCACTCATTCTGTGACTCACCCATGTCTGTCACCCTCCTCTCCCTCTCCAACTTCCAGAATCGGTTAGTAATTTATGCACATTTTTACACGGACTGTCTCTTGAACACTGATGTATTCAGTCTGTGATCAACATGGCTGTGCTTTTTATATTCTCTATTATTGTGATTATTATTTTTATTAACTAAGGAAAGAGACTGAACAAATCCATTGGGTAAGAAGCAGAATGTATTGCTTTTTCCTCCTGAGTGACGGTCTGAAGTTGTAGAAGCAGGAAATACACCATACACTAAACAGACTGAAGTTGGTCAAAGTTACAAAGCTGATGTTTTGACTTGGGTCATTAATTATCTACATGCATGTGGTTTAATTGCAACTTGAAGAAGGATGTTTGCACGGAAATTTGTTAGGTTTGCATATGAATGAATTTTTTGCTTTGCAAACTCATCATGAATATGATTTATTAGAAGAATATATTGAGAAGGTTATGTATTTTATAGTTATGTATTTTGTTCTCTGTGTGCATCAGGTTACAAAATACTAATAGTGGGTTTTCATTTGAGTGTAACAGAGTGTATATGTAAGTGGTAAGCAGATGGGTATGCACAGGCGGTGGTCTGCATGGTGTTAGGAGTGTGTGGGTGCTATCTGATTCAGCTCCATTGTCACATTCTTGGCTCCGCATCTACATCTCTATCATTTTATTTGACCCTCTCTCTTACGCCTCTCAGTTTCTTTTATTCTCATTTTCACACTCACTCTCTGTGCTTCTTCAGCAAGCTTGTTTCCTATACTCATTGGATAGTTCCACTCTTTAAAGGAGTCCAGCCACAACATGCATGCAATGAGACATAGTCCTGTGAGAGCCTCCACATCACCTGTTGCCATGGTAGTTAAATAGGCGTAGAAGGAAGGAGAGGAATGAAGGGAGACCGACAGACAGGGGAGGGGAGGGAAATTGGATGATGAGTGCATGTTTTGGACTAAATCAAGGAGAGGAGGTGGAAGAGGGAAAGGACTGTTCAAATGAAAGGGAGGAAACCAGCAGCTCATACTTCTAGCTAAGTCAAAAATACACATTGCTCTCAAGGGTTGTTTGTCATAGAAGATTGAAATAGTCATTGAAAGTCTGCAAACTGTGATATTGGCAGTCAGAGTAGTCAGGGAGAAACATGGCTAGTTGAAGAATATAACAGCTCTCCACCCACACCAGTGAGAGGACTGGCATCCATTGTTGATATGATGTGTGAGGTGGATATATACAGCAAGCTGGGGAAAATTAACCTACAATTTTTGCCTTGTTCATTGTTGTCTGCCAAAGACGGATATGATTTAACTGGATAAAGATATCGTCTTAGGTCATTTTGAGCTAATGTTGATTTAAAATATTTTTTAAGTCAACTTACAACAACACGTACAGCAGCATTTATGTCAACCATGCTTGTTACCATTTTTATGTGGCTGTTTCATATGAACGTAGCTAGCTAGCTATCCACCAAATTCAGTGGATATATTGGAGGCAAAAATGGGTCATTCTGTTGGAAATTCATTCCAGCTTTTATAATTACAACACTTAGTTTTTAACAAGGTTCAAAAGTTTACAGAAGCAGTGGCTCTTGTTATTATGTAAATATTTGCTGATTGGGCTGATAAACATCTCACCAGGCCTAAACATTTCTTAATTATTATTTCCAGATTTAAATCCCATAGGAAAAACTGAGCTTGTAAGATCTAGTCTGTCTCTGTAAGGCTATAAATATAGTAATCCATGGCTGTTGATACATTTTAGAAAGGGAAAAATTTACAAAGAGACGCCCCACAAAAATAACAATGCCACACAGAGAGAACAGGTGAGAGCTGAATCAAAAGTCAGGATGGGATTTAGATTTTTGTTTAAATGTTAAATGGTAAAAATGCATGTTGATAGTCTGTACTAAGATTGCTCAGCAGAGAGATAGTAAATAAATTAGAAAATGATGAGATAAAATAGCATTTGAGATGAGTAAAGTGGAGAAAACGTGCACTGGGTTCAGGAAGAAAACAGGAAAGACAGAGTATGTTGATAGTGTTGCTAAATAGTTTTCCTGAAATGGCAGGATAAAAGAGTAGGGGAAGTCAATGAATGCTGATGTTGGAAGAAGAAAAAAAGGAGAAGAGGAGGACAAGTGCATGTCAGAGTAATTGCCAGGAGTAAATGGGAGGCAAGGAAAATAAGAGATGAATACAGGGGAAAGAAGATAGGAGGAGAGGAGGAGGGGAGGTGAACGTGAAGGGGAATGCCATTAACGGCTTTGTCCAGTCCTCCCAACTGAACGATGGATGGACATGAATAAACGAACAAATGAATGAAAGAGGGTGAGAGTGTGGGAGAAGGGTGCCCCTTTCTTAACTGTCTTTTCAGAGATTAGGGAGGAGAGCATCGCGGTCTGTTCAGTTCATCTATTCATGGCCAACGCCTGTCTCTCTTACAAGCGCATGAGAGGAGCAGGCACATGGTCAAGGGGAGTGTGTGTGTGCATCTTATGGTGTGAATTTTTCTATGAACACATTTATCATGCATGCATTATGGAGCGAGAATCTGTAAAATGCTGCTAAAGATTAAATCCAGCCACTAAAAGTGGAGAATTGAGAGGCAGCAGTAAGAAAACAATGGTGTGCTCAGAGGAAGAAAAAAAAAAGGAGGTGAGCTGGTGCAAGGGGAAGGAGATGGAGAGATCATGTAATTGTTAAGTGACTGTGAACTGAAATGATGCATTTCACTGTAGAGAGGGAGAGAATATAATTAGCTCTAATGTATGGAGGCAATGAAGGAGGATGCAGGTAATAGTTTGAGTGTGAGGGGGCGAAATAAAGGGATCAATTGGCAGTAGAGAGGCAGAAGAAAATATTACAGTTTATGCAGAAAGCCAGTAAGCTGGAGGATTTAGTTCTAATAGCTAAAGAGCGGATGTTGCAGGGAGGTTATATTGTAGCCAGCTAATGGAGGTAGAGCTGATGTAGTCTGACAGCATTTGTGCTGCAGGGCCAGACCGACTGATTTGACAGTGAGTTACTATGTGAGACAGAGATGGCGCGAGAGGAGGAGGAGATGGTGAGTGTGTGAGGTTGATGTGTCCAGATGGACTTGGGCAAGGTTTAGTAGCCAAAAAAAACAACAGATTTTTCCCATCTAAATTCCTCCTTATCTGTCAGAAAGAGGTGCAAGAAATAGCACATTTTCAAATGTCAAATTTTTTGTCCTTTTTTAATGTGCTGTTTCAAAGAATAGAGGAAACACATTTGTTACTTTTACACATAAATGTCCCATAAAAACTCATATTGACCAGTTTCTTATCAGACTAAACATTTTCCTAAATTTTAAAGAGTTTGCCTTTTAATACATTTTTTTATTGGCTTTTATAGCTGTTTATACAGTTGGATCCCTGTTGATTTTTGCATCATGATTACGCATTGAAAACACTTCAAAGAGCACTTAACAGTCATCAACACAAGAAACATTAAGTTGATTAAAATCAAAAAAAAAAAAAAAAACTATCATTTTTTTGTGGAAATCCAGGAGGAGATTGAACGTTATACATTTGAACCTCACAACACTGAGTTGGACACCTTTGGGAACAAAAAAGCTTGGGATTTTGAAGCAGACTTTGCTGCCAGCTCAGGAGCTGTTTCTTTGGAGGCTTAGACCCAACAGCCTGTCACCTTGATCTGACCACAATACAAAGCTGGTGACAGTTTCAGGAAGTGTGTGTATGTGTGTGTATGTTCGTGTGTTCGTCTCAGGTTCTCACACTCTAAACACTCCTCACAATCCATTTGACTCCCTAATCCACCGGGAAACTGCCACTCTTTTCTCCACTCCACTCCAGTTTTTCTCTTTTTTTCCTCCCTCCCTCCCTTCTTACTCCTCCTTCTGCACTTGACAGTGTGTATGAGTTTCTGCAAAGTTGGCTAACTGGATTTTCTACCACCGCTCCAAGTGCAAAACCACACAGACACACACACACACACACACACACATACACACACCCCAACACCCACTGGCTAAACAGACTTCTCAAAGATATTAGACATGTCCAAAAACCCATACAGGTTTTCTTGTTCTGGATCTGAATCCTGATCAGTGTGAGCCCAATGAGGAAGGAAGTTAGTTAGGGCTCGCAGGATGTCAACACTACCATGTAATTAAGTTGCAAACCATGTAATAAAGACAACTGAGAAATGGAACGAAACAACTTACCATCTGTTTACAGTACCATCTGTGTAAAATTCCCAAGCATTTTATTAATATGAAGTAAAAATTGGAATTGGGATTTTGGATTGTGGAGAACAACTTTTTCCTGAGGGTAATCGTTAGTAAGAAAGAGTAAAACTGTTGATCATCAGCTACTTCTCAAAATTTCAGTCCTGGTTGGCATTTATCAGGCAAATGAGCTGATAAACTGGACTTCATGTACTGTGCAGTAGTGCTCTGCTGAATTGTCATGGTGAATATTGGTGTTCATCCCCAACACACAGATTAAACTGATGCTTGGAGGTGGAAATGTCAGAAAAGTTTTATAAACTGATGCAAAAAGTTCTCACATGCAACACACCCTGTGTCTGCACTGCTCTCCCTTTTCTACCAATTATAGTAGTTATGGTATCTACCTCTTCTCTGCCAAACGCATTAATTGCTTGCATTACATGACTGTTAATTATATGCTGCTTTCTTTCTGTTGGTCTGTCTTTCTCTCTGTTTTTCTTTGTTGATTTTTTTACTTGAAGTTTTTTTCTCTCTCCCCCTGCTGGGTTTCTTTGGAGAGAGGGAGTAAAGAGAAGGAAACTTAATCCCTCTATTGAACAAGAGGTGGACCAGTCAGGGGCTTTTTTCTCATTTTCCTTGGTGTCAAAAAACCCAACTTGCTTCTTATTCTGAATACTCTCAACTGCCTGTCCCTAACACCCACTCAAACTCACAAATGAAGTTTTGATTTTGTTTTCAATTGGTATTTTGATGTATAGTGAGCAGTATATAGTATATATACTATATATAGTATTGTGACATAATCTGTTGTTTAGGTAATCTGATATTACTGAATAGATAGTAGTAGTCAAATGGAAATGTGTTGTTGCAACATGGTTTTTCTGTCAGGCTCTGGGGTGTCCATCATTATTGAGCAAGTTAAAATATATAAATTACGTTTTCTAGATATTGTAATATGTTGGATCTGAAGGATATGACTTGATAATAATAGGGAAATATCTTTCCATTATACCATTAGGATGGTATAATTCATTATATGTGAGTTTTCCTTACATAGCAGTTGAGTTAATAGCTCTCACACTTCACTCATGGGCACTTACGAATGCTGTATTTGTGAATGCTGAAATGTTTGTCTCTGTCTGTCTGAGGTCAACCCACCATTCATTTTAAAGCTCTGTGTGGGGGAGACATAAAGTCAGAGCACTGCATGATGGATGGCATTTTAGTAGCATGTAGTCTGCATAATGATCTTTGATAATTGTAGATTTCATTTTCTGTGTGATACAGGTTACAGGTTATTTTTATTTATTTTATTTTTTTTTCCATCTCGTAATGGTGACCTGAGTTTTAGTTTAGCAGAATAAGCATAGTCCACAACAGCGGCCTGTGCATAAAGGCACAAGTTCCAACGACAGCACAAAAGGCATATTTAATTTGAGACCAACCTGAGTTACCAGTCAGGGGCTGTCGATTGTTGCACAACTTAAATTGCATACTGTAGAAAAGCTACATAATAGGTCTTGCCATTTTAACACACATTTACTTGATTTGATGCTACATAGCAAGGCTTGAAGCTCTATTTGAGTGTTTCTGTTGCTGCAATAATTGGGCAATAATACATCTATTTTATAAAGTTAACAAATTTTAGCCAAAAAGCAAACCATGTTGCACTGGTACACTGTAGCTTCAGCATCCAGTAGGTGCACTGTGGACTGGTTGGTTTCATGTTTGTTGAGATAAACTTGCAGAGCTTCCAAGACACAGATGTAGTGTGTGAAAATTCCCTCCTACGTTATTAAGTAGATTCAGTCCACTACACACCTAAGGATGGAAAGAGACAAGAGAAGCAGAGAAAGAGATCGATTGCAGGAAGCTGATGCACTACATTTCTTCTTGCTGTTTTATCACCCTTATCTTCTTCCAGATCACTCCATGTTTTAGTAGGAGTGTGCCCTCAGCCTCAGGCTAGGTTTGCAGGCTTTTCTGCTTTCCTTTCCCTGCTCTTCCACCACAACTGACTACAAAATGCCAGACAATTCACTTTAGTCACCCTCCATGGAAGACTGATTGCCATCCCCCTCCTCTCTCTTTTGGAGGCACAGTTAGGCCACTTAATATCAATATTCTCTTTGTGGTGGGAGATGGGAGGCAATTGCCCTGACTGTCAGAATAATTGCACACAGATATCTGCACACAGGCATTGACTTGCACACTCACACACTAGGAAACACAAGAACTGGGACATACTTACAGAGTACAAGAACAATGACACACACGCACACACACGTAGCCCCACATGCACTGGAGAACTGGGCGGAACGGGGACACACAAAATGGGAGTCGCACAAACATTTCCTGTAGAGTTAGAATGAGGAGACATTCTGCTGGGCAGTGAGACACACTCATGCAGAAAGTGACTAGCACTCAGTGAAGTATAGCCTCAGGATCTCTTATGAATCATTTGTTATTGACATCTGTGTAACATGCATTACTATGCACTCAAAAGACCAAAAGAAACAAAACAAACAAAAAAAAACAACAACAAAAAACTACATTTCTGCAAGCTGAGACTGTTGAGGTACCACCACTGTGGGCTGCACTTCACAGCGAGAGATGGCACTGAGGAGGCTTTATCGGAAATCGTTTTCAGATTCCATTGGGCTTGAGTTTATTTTTCTCTTATTAATAAAGAACAGGAAACATGAATAAAATCTTGGTTTTCATTGGCTAATGGTGTTGTCCACTATTCACTGAGTGTTAAATCCCTACACACCTCATTGTTTTGTGTGTAAATATGAAACATATTTGATAAGGTTGTTTAGCAGTCTACACATAATGCATTTAATTGCTTATTTAGTCAGGTTTGTGGTTTGGCCCACAAGTAAAGCTCATGTGGTTCCTGTATCCTAACACAATGAACCTTGCGTGTTCACACACAAGAAATAAAAATGCATGGGTTGTAAAATGTGTGAATTATTGAATGAAGCTGAGTGGTCTGTGTGCGTGCATGCTCACATGTTTCTGTGCAACATTCAAAACTATGTCACACAGCTCATGCACCACTGCACCCATTTACTGGTGGAACATCTCTCCAATGCACAGATCTAGAACACAGCAATTGAGAACGATCAAAACATACTCACAAGGCCAAACTACACACAGAAACACACACATTCACTGATGCATGGGCATGAATGCCCTCATACAGTCTGTAATCATATACTGTAGCTTTTGTAGTAAGCAATTAATGTAAGTGCAGTGTTTTGTGGCACATGTACATGTATTTCATATACACACACCCACAGAGTGCAGTGTTGTGTGTGGTCAGCCTAAGCATTTTGTTCAGTTCCTCTCTATTCATCACTGTCATGGCTCTGCTCTGATTTCCCTGTTATGTCTTGTAAAAGCTGCATTGAAAACTCAGCGTCAGTGCAGCCAGATGAAATGAACTTTGAAACAGCTGAATAGATGCAGGTCACTTTGCACACATAACCCTAGCAGTGCATATAATATTGCTGGCAGTTGCTCATGTATGAGCACATCAGTAAAATATGTCAGAGTATTGGGTCTGTGTGCTCCACAAAAGCAGAAATTGACACAAACATTTGTTTAACATATGAGTCTGAGCAGTTGTACAAAAAACTGCAGTTCTTTCACATGCCAGTAAGTCACTGTCTTCAGTACTTTGCTCTCTTCGATCTCTTTGGATATTGAGGTTCACAAACAAGGCTTTCACTTAATTTTGCCCAGAAATGTTAAGACATGGAGAGAAACATGAGCTACTCACACAGTTTTAAAACAACATCAACAAATCTCAGATCGTATTTTAAAATGCTCCGTGTATTTTCAGTATTCAATTCCTAATTTAATTTCTATGGAAAGGCAGATTTTTTTAGAACAAACCAATGAATAGTTAACCTGTCAGCATAAACAGAAGTAAAGAGAATAAAGAGAATCTAAAGAGAATCTGAATCAACAGAAAAGAGATATTGCACCACTGGCTATACTACTCAAGTGACCTCTGACAAATCATCATTGCTGCAGTGTTCTTGCACAGCAGAATTTAATAAAGGAAAAGCCAAGCGTTCTTCTTGTCCATCACCAGTCTCTAACTTTGACTCCTCCAGGGAGCAGAACATATGATCTTTAGTGTGTGGATGTCCCTGTGGTTTGTTTATTCAATGTATTGACACATGGTGGTGGCTAAACCTTCAGAGGTCTGTCTTTCTCTCCCCTACTTCAAAGGCATCTTTGGTAATATGATTGCTGCTATACATACTTCATAAGCCTCTAAATATTGATGGACTACTGAGTAGTGTAAATTGCAGCAGAGGAGTTAGATCGTACTTGTCCTCTCCCTCTCACTCTTCCTCCATCCTCTTTGATGGCTATTTCAGGTTAAGTATTAGCCTTCTCATATGTGCCACTGATAGCAGTTAACTTTTTCCTGACCCTGTGTGTATTTATATATGAGAGTGTTTGTTATAATATCACTCTTTCCCACATGCATGACAGATTTAATAACAACCTTGTCAGACTGGCTTACACTGATGTTGACATATAACCTTGGAAAGATAGGTGTTTGCAAGAAAGTCTTGAGACCACTGTTTGACTATGTAGCAACACTTTCTGCTTTGTAGCAGGTTTAAACATAAATGTATGTCTGTCTTTTTATTTCTCTCCATCTCTCCTGTAGCCTTTTCATCCCATGGTAAACCTTGTGTGCAGCGCTGACCTGAGGATGTTCCTGTGCGCCCTGTACGCCCCTGTGTGCACGGAGTATGGCCGGGTGTCCATGCCGTGTCGATCCCTCTGCCAGCGGGCCAAAGATGAGTGCCACAAACTCATGGAGATATTTGGAGTAGCCTGGCCGGATGACATGGAGTGTAGCAGGTGTGCAATACATTTTAATTCAACTCAGTCCTAAAAAGTAAAACAGTGTCTCTCACACAGGATTCAAAATCCAGCACACAGGCAGCAATATAAAATATATTCTAGTTGTTTTTCAGTGTTTTGCATATACCTCAAATCTGCGCGATTCTTTTGCTTGCTGCTTCTCTTTGAATTCATGACAACCTCAACCCCACATCAAACCAACTTGACACTGAACTTCAGCATCTTGCCACAGTCTCTTCTCCTGTATCTCAATACAGAAATCCCCTTTCATCTTTTTTCTCCTGTCTCACTTCTTTAAGTCTTTCAACTCTTCTATCTTCCTAGTTTCCTGTCTTATCTGTCTTTTCTGCCTGTTTTTGAGGTTTACCAAGTCAAACCTAATGCAGTCCTAATCACCAGCCCTACAGTAAATCTCAAGAAGGATGTAATGTTCACTTTCTGTTTAAACTGTTGTTTGAGTGACATCCTAAGAGAGGGGTTGATTCAAGCTTTAGGTCACGGAAGGACTTACTTAGTGCTGCTGTTGAAATGTATTGTGTTACAAACACACTACATACATACTAAGAAGTTGTTTCTTAAATTTATGAGGGTCTCAGAAAAATGTATCAGATTAATCTGCATGATCTAACTTTTTTTTTCCAGGTTCCCAGATTGTGATGAACCCTATCCTCGTCCAGAGGACCTGCTAACAGGCTCTGACCCCACTGACCAGTCATCCATGACTGTGCAGAGAGACTACGGTTTCTGGTGCCCCAGAGAGCTCAAAGTTGACCCAGACCTGGGTTACACTTTCATGGGCAGGAAGGACTGTTCTGCCCCATGTCCCTCAATGTTTTTTAACCAGCAGCAGCTGACCTTCACCCGATACTTCATAGGAGTCGTCTCCATTGTCTGTCTGTCTGCAACGCTTTTCACCTTCCTGACATTTCTCATCGATGTTACCAGGTTTGAATGGCTGAATGTTGTCCTAAATCTGATATCAAGTCTCAAACTAAAGTGGAAAGAAAGTGTTTTTTTACTTGATTTATTTCTCCCCATTAGGTTTCGATACCCTGAGCGTCCAATAATCTTCTACGCTGTGTGTTATGTCATGGTGTCGCTGGTGTTTTTCCTTGGTTTCCTGTTGGAAGACAGGGTAGCATGCAATGCAGTCAGCCCTTCTCAGTTCAGAGCTTCAACCATAACACAGGGCTCACACAACAAGGTGGGAGCTTCAGTTAACACTAACGTTTCATGAAAATATTTTTGGTTTGTAAGAAGCCTGTTAGGTGTAAGATGTGCTTTAAATGTAAACCATTTCCACAAATGTCTAATTTTTGGGAATAAAAACATCAGCTACAGTATACCTTTGATAATTTGTAGAACCAAAAACCTTCTGTGAGAAATTATGTGTCAAGATTCATTAAAACATCTTAGTTTTGATGTAGTCTCTTATGATTGAACATAGTAGTACAGACGAAGTCAGGCCTGCTGTTTCATACATAGACTGTATGTAAATAAAAAAATAACATGATCATTTATGCTATAGATTTTGACACAGATAATGTTATTTCTGAGCCAAGAGATTTGATAATTGATCAAAAGTTATTCTACTCATCTCTCAGGCATGCACTCTGTTCTTCATGGTCCTGTATTTCTTCACCATGGCCGGCAGCGTGTGGTGGGTCATACTGACAATCACTTGGTTCCTGGCCGCTGTGCCTAAATGGGGCAGCGAGGCCATTGAGAAGAAAGCCCTGCTCTTCCACGCTGTTGCCTGGGGGATCCCAGGGGCCCTGACTGTCACCCTGTTGGCCCTGAATAAAATTGAAGGAGATGGGATCAGTGGAGTGTGTTTCATAGGGCTGTATGACATAGATGCCCTGAGGTGGTTTGTTCTGGCACCACTCTGCCTCAATGTGGCGGTGAGTACAGTCAGAAGATAAATGAGTGGGCGGATGAAAGAAGTGATGAGTGGGACTGTAGGATGGATGGATGGGTGAACAGATTAATGAGAGGGTGGATGAAATGATACAAGTGTCGATTGTTGGCTGAAATTATGAAGAGTTGGATAGATGAGTAAATGGATGACTGGATGGTTGACAGTGTTATGTTTTGTGTGCTTGTCAGTCATCCATCTCTACAAATAATTTATTTTAAAAACTTTAGTTTGAGACAGAGTCTCCCGTTTGTCCCTCTCTCTGTTTAGGTGGGTGTCTCTCTCCTGTTAGTGGGCATCGTGGCTCTGAATCGGGTGCGCATGGAGATCCCCCTGGAGAAGGAAAACCAGACCAAACTAGTCAAGTTTATGATCCGGATGGGAGTGTTCTCTGTGCTCTACCTTGTCCCCCTTTTGACTGTGATTGGATGCTACCTGTACGAACACACCTACCGCAACATTTGGGAGACAACATGGATGGAGGAGAACTGCAGACGCTACCACATCCCCTGCCCATACAAGGTAGGGAGAGAAAGAGGGAGGAGAGAAAATGTATTTGTGTGAGACCATATAATGTTGCTATCCTTGCATTCATCACTGGTTAACAGGGAAGTATGTGATTTGTGAAGGCGTTTTGTGGAGGAAAGCTTGCCAGAGTCAGGTCTGAAGCGTGACTTCAGAATCAAAAAGACACCACCAGATTCTTTGCCTGTCAACACAGTTCAAATATAAATAACTTAAAAACTTGTGATCAGTGTATTTCAACTGTATACTTAGATTTTCTGGTAAATTTCCCAGATTACTAAATAAATTTGTCTGTTGAGAAGCTCATCAAAATTATTATTCTACCCTCTGTCTGAAAACAGGTGACTTCTCAGGATATGCCTGTCATCTCAGCTAGACGGGAAGCACACAGGCACACAGGATTTCCAGCTGTGTTCCTATCAGGGCTCTCTGTATCTCAGTTACTCACACACTCGGTGTGTGTTGTCACGCTGCCAATATTAGCTGGTGTGAAGTACTCAGTTGCTCACTGTGGAGGATACAGTATCTTTCTCTCCTCATTAAGTCACTGGGAGATGTTTATTTGTGTGTAAGAGAAGTATGCATACCAGGACCAATGAGTAAACAAGATGCATTTCCAGTAAAGAGGATGGACACCAAGTCTAGACACCAACATGCTGATTTTGATGATTATGCAGGCTGTAGTGGATGCATACGGTCGACAGTTAGTAATAATTTTACTGTTTGGCCTTAGTTTCAACTTGGAAGTTTGAAGTTTGACTGATTTAGTTTACAACCTGTATCACAATCTGATTGTCATCTGAGTGTGCTTACCCCATCAGACTTGTATATTACTGTCTCCCAGATCTCCGCAGTCAACTGGAGTACAGTGTTATTATTACCAATAGAAATAAGTGGCAAAACTCCAAAAACATACCCAAGTTGTAATAAAGTGAAATAATGAGCAAAGACTGAGTGAGAAAGAGACGTGTGTTGTGTGGCTGAATGAGTAGGTATTTGGGGAGGGGACGGATCAGAGTGCAGCATGCATCATTAGCTCAGTTAATACTGCTCTCAAGACCAATTCCACACAAAACTGCCATCTCTGTTTTACTCTGTTTCTTTGTCTCTTTGTCTTTCACTCTCTCAGATGGCTCTCACACACTTACTTCTTTTACTCAGTCTCCCCCTTCTACCCCTCAGTGTCTCTGTCTCAGTGCTTCAGGGCTTGCTCAGTCATGCTCTGCTGCCTGTACTCTATGATGTCTTTGTAGCGGTTATGAAAAGTGGTGGGAGTGAGATGTTTTATACCGTCTGGTGATAAATTAATAACCAAATAAATGTGCACAGTGCAGACACAAAGTCTCTGTAACAAGTATACACACAGGACAGTTAAACCTTTTCATCAGCTTCACACATTAAACATAAGATGGGAAAACTTGGCCTTCAGAAGCATTTGTTTATGTTTCCCTTCTTTATGATTATTAAAGCAGAGTGCTGTTACAGTAGTGTGATAAAAGAAAAGTGTCAGCTAATTTGTGACTGACAGACTATATGAGAGGGTGGAGGCAGGTGCAAGTGCTTATGTTACTTGTGTATATGTTCATGTCTGTAGCTATGCATGTGTGAGCTCATGAAGACGGACCCCCTTTACGTCCTATTGTAGCTCTGGAATTTCAATATTGCTATGTGATATTTGATCTTTACCCTGGGGGGGTTTGCGTGCAAATGTTAGTGCGCGTGTGAGAAGGTACAATTGCATGTTTTTGGATAACTGAAGATTCTGTGGGCATTGTTCAGTTTCAAGTGACTTTATTTTTGTGTGTGTGCATGGGTGGTAATTTACAGAGAGCTCAGGGCTTTTTGTTTTATTTCAGAAACTAAATCTGAGACATTTAATCTCAGCCTGGGCAAGACAGACTAAAGCTAATTAATACATACCAACTGGCCTGGTTCTTTCAAAAGATAGAAACGCCTAAGCTTTGTAAAAGCCGTCCTCCCCTAGGAGTCGCCTTAGGAGATAGCGTGAATGCTCAAATACCAGCTACTTTACCAGGATTTAATCTTAATTTTATTGGAACTGAAAATTTGCCACTCGTAGTTTTGCAAGTATTATACACAAAATGGGACATCTGATTGTTTCTGTGTAATCCTGTAACCATACTCATTCTCTGATTTTGATTTAATTAAACTTGACAACCACACAATTAAAATATGTTCTCCCAAAATGAAAATTCAGTCATTATCCAATTACTGTCACATCAGTCAGCACTCAACTGAAAACAAAGTAAAACCTAAAATGCCCATATTTGTGTATTTTCCATATAGGACAGCCCACAGCACCCAGGCAAGTCTGTTAGCCCCAGTAGTTTGATGTTGACCATGCAGTTGTTTTGTGCTCAGTATCCTCAATGCCTTATCCACCTAAAACCTGGATGGACACATTTAAATATACTTTAAATCCACTTTTCGCTCTCTTAGGAGAACATTTGGATTTGGATGATCTGGATCCATAAAATGAGAGTGTGTATCTTTAAACCCTCTACAGTTAGTATGTACAAAGATCCCACTTAACCTACATAACTGCTGTAAAATCCTGCCCTCTGCTGTGAGATACTATGTCCTGCATCACGTTCAAGTTAGCTAAAGCTGCAGTTCAGCTGCTGAAGCAGCTGTTTTTTTTCTAGGATTAGTTCCCCTTCATAATGTCTGACTGGACTATAAACACTTGTCAGTGTTATATACTTCTGGTCATCTTATTGAGCAGGTTGTTTGAGTGACATCCTGAGCTTTTAGTATTCCTTCACTGTGTTACTGTTGAAGAAATATTTGACCTGCATTTTAAACTTGCTGGTCTGTCTCCACAATAATGAAAGCTCTTCTCATCCTCTGATTCTTTCACATTTCAGTCTGTATTTTCAACACCTTTTGTTTTCAATGGATAATTGCGGAGTTAATATTCAATATTTCTGTTTCCTTAGGTGGAGCAGACCAGTCACCCAGTCATGGTTTTGTTCCTGATTAAATACTTGATGATGCTGGTGGTGGGGATTCCCTCCGTTTTCTGGGTTGGCAGTAAGAAGACCTGTTTTGAATGGGCCAGCTTCCTGCATGGACGCAGACGCAAAGAGTAAGAAGAGGGACTGGAAGTTTTTTGTGTGTTTTTGTCCTCCCGTGGATGATTTTCATTCAAAGTGAATGGTCATCATGCCAGAAATGTTTTTGAATTATAGAGTTTAGCCAAGTTTTTATTTTCTATATGAAGTTACTGCTTCAGACAGATAAACCAGTAGCATGTTTCGAATCACTATTCATGCACAGACACATAGTAAACACAGATATTTACTTGCAGTGTCTGTTTCTATGGTGACACATGGGTATCCTCTACACCTGTGTCCTCTCACCTTCAACAGCAGCACATTAACCCTCTCCTCCTCCTCTTCTCCTGTTCCACTGTTTCTCTTCTTCATCTCTGCTGTCTCCCTCACCTCCCCCAACCATCCACCCTGCACCGCTCCCCCTCTCTCCCTGGTGTTGCTATGTCTCTCTCATTTTCACTCTCCTGTCCCTCTGCTCCATTTCACCTCTGTGCTTCCCACTCCCCTCTGCCCTCCCTTTTAAACTGCTCTTCCCGGATCTGCCCCATTACCCATTATTTCCCCTGCACCTTCCCCTTGTCTCTCCTCCTTAAACCCACTACACCTGCCCTCTCTTCTCTCTGCAGCAGTGGAGTGAATGAGTCTCGCCAGGTGCTGCAGGAGCAGCCAGACTTTGCCCAGTCTCTGCTGCGTGAACCCAACACTCCCATTATCAGGAAGTCCCGAGGAACATCCACTCAGGTAGGACTGCAGAGCAGTGATACAGCTGCAGTCATTGTAATTATAATTGTAGGAGCAATAAAATAAGCAGGAGTTGTATCAATAGTTATAGTTCTTATAACATAGCTGTAGCTCAGTGAGTAGTTAGTAGTGTCATTCAGGCTAAATAGGCAAATTATTTTTTTGTGAATTCTGTATAGATTAAATGTTATTTGAGAAAATTTGAGTCCAGAATCTCTGTTCTTGCTTTATTTCATCCATTACTGTTCATTAGCTCCCCAAGCTAAATTAGCCACTCTCATTCACTTTTCCCACTGGGCATTGCACAACACAGGGCACACACGCTGATTATTGGCATAGCCATAGAAAGAAAGGAAAGACAGTTCTAAAAACTAAAAACTAAAAAATTCAAACCTAACCGGGGTCCACTGGATTAGGTAAAACAACTGTAACTTGAAGTTGTAATTTTCTGTCAACTCATAAACACAAAGCACATTTACAGGCTTCCTGAACACCTTTTTAACAGATAACAATTATTTAACAAAAACCCTCTGTTTTCCAGAGGTTAATATGTTACATCTATCTGACCTGTTCTATCTGTCTGTAGGGCACGTCCACCCACGCCTCCTCCACCCACTTGGCCGTCCTAGACGACCTTGACGAACCAGTAAGAACTCATCACGGCCACCCCGCCTCCACCAGGAGTAAAGCCAGCAGCGTCCACAGCAAGGCCAGCTACCACGGCAGCCTACGCCGCACTCGAGATGACAGGTAGAACAGAAAAACCATGGCGCTCCGTTTGTCTGTTAACAAAAGGTGTGAATCAGATAAAGCAGGGTCTTTCTTTCTTCCTCTCTCAGGAGCGATACTATGGTTTACAGAGGTACAGAGGAGCGCAGTTTCCATGGTAGCATGCCTCGCCTGGACCACCCACTCTCCACTCACAGCAGCCTCCATCAGATAGACAGCCACTCAAGGCACAGCAGCCAGCATGACGATTCTGAGGCCCCACCCACCCTCATCACCCACGGAACCACGGCAAGTGACAGCCAAGTTGCTGAGAATGATGGCACCAGCGCCTGAGCACAGTCACAAGTTTTACTGGAAATGAAATTGTTAGGATGCAGTCGATGTCTTTAAAAGGAAGATTTGCTCCCGACAGATACACACTTGTCTGTTTAGTGTGTAAGAGTTTCCTCTTGAGATGGAGAATGTACCAGTTGGTGCTGTGGTGGTGATTTTTGTTGTTAGTTCCTCACTGGTTGGTTAACACAGTTCAGTCAGTGAACATAACCAATATGGTGTAGATTCAGTTTCTTATTTGAATTTACGCGGCAGGTGACTCCTGATTGCTCAACTAAAACAAGCCAAGCAACAAAAACAAATCCACCTCCTCAGACTTTGGTGACACTTCTCAAGACATTATTTGGGAAGAGTTTTGTTAAACTAGACAGAAGCTGAAAAAATGTTGAAAGAAAGACCGATGTATCTCATGGACAAGAATGGTCACAGTTTCCTGCAGGTGTAGTTTGGATGATACAGTTGGATGGACACCAGTTTTGAGAGCATTGTGTCTTGTTTTGTGGTGGTATTACTTCCTATTAATGATTTTGCATCATCGTGCAGGATGGACCTACATGAATATTGTTAAATAAGTGAACAGTGCCGAGTATTGCTTTTGTAACAATCTTTAATGGTTTGTCTGCTTTCTTGGTAAAGTCTCACATCAAACTTGACTTATTTCAGTCTGATCTAATTATTCCCAATCTTTGTTTGTCTTAGATTGCAGCTCTTAATGAGTGATGATTATTTTTGTGTGGCTTCAGAGACTGACAAATATGGGCCTAATGTGACATTGTGGACCTCTCTGTGGTTTAGTGAAATATTTTTATACTGTGAAAAAAATCATCTGTGTGCTGCTAAAAGCTTCACTATGTGAGTGAGTGAGTGTGTGTGTGTGTGTGTGTGTGTGTGTGTGTGTGAGAGAGAGAGAGAGAGAGAAAGAAACACGGTCATATATGTTTTAACCTTCAGTTCCCTCCTCTGGTGAACAGAGACAATGGAGGGAACTGAACCCAGAATGTAAAAGGGTTGCTTTCAGAGTAAGAAAGAGAGGTGATATTATATGGACGTTGTTGTGTGAATGAAGTGGAATAATGCTTGTGCAGTTACTTACATGCACAGAGGTTATTCCAGCTCAGCCCGAAACAATTTTAGCACTGATCCTTCTGCAGAGAGGCATTAGTTTGGCACAAAAAGACAAGGCAGCTTTAGAAACAAGCAAGATAATAATTTACTCAACCATTGCTTGTTCAGTTAATTGTCAACCAACCAATCTGTGTAATAAAATCCTAAGAATAAGCAGAATAAGTCATGTCAAAGTCTAAAAGCCTCAAATGGCGTCACAATCTGTACAACATACAACACCCTGTAAGTAAGAGTACTGTTAAAAGCTAGCTGACAACCAGAGTATTGTAACCCAAATTGAGGTACACATCCATCACTGCAGTCAAGTCTAATGGCTTCATAGACTGGAGTGTAATTTAAAAATGGAAACAGATAACAGTGCTTTTATTCTGAAATCTGTCACATCCACATGGCTGAGTGGTTGTTTTTTTTTAGGAGAGGGTGCTTGTGCATGTCATTTTCACCAGTGTACTTGACATGTACCCTAAACTACTATTGTACATGCTCTGTGATATGTGTGCTTATGTTGTTCAGACGTAGAACTCATTAGACTCATCCAAAGCCGTGCAGAGGAATGGCAGTCAAACTGGACAAAAAGAAACATTCAGTCGTTGAGCTCTATACGTTCTCTGACATTTATTTTACACTTGTTGCGTAAATGTTACAGGAAGTGTATATTGTCACTGTTTTAGTTTGTGTTTCATTCCCCATTCCCTCAAGATCCACTTAACCTACCTCACCTCTACCTTCAGCCTTCTCTGTACCTATGTGTGCACACATACACATACACAACTACACATTATCGGGTGCTTTTTGAACAGTAGAAAGTAGTCCTCAGCTCAACACATTAATTCAGTTCAGTAGAAATGGTGCTTATTTTTGAGGAATCTGAGCTACTGTAAAATTTAACACAAACCAGACAGACTTTAATTGACTCATAGGTTCTGCCATGATCATCAACACACACACACACACACACACAGATCAGTAGGGTATCTGTGGCTAGCTGTTTGTGGTCCCACAGTTGGCTTTGTGTTTTTCCAGTCTACCTCTTCAGTTCAAATGTTACCTATCTGACTCTCTGGCCTTTCACTGCTGCCTCCCTCCTCCTGTGTCAGTTTATGTTTGTCTCTCTGCACCTGTTTTAAGTTCCTTATGACCAACTGCCTACTGTCAACCTGTCTGCCTGTGTTATCTGTTGTACATAGAGTTTCTGTCCTATGTGATGACTAATCTGCCTCACATCTGCCTTCTGCCTCTCCTCCTGTAAATGTGCCCACACTAATCTTTTTTTGGACCTACAGCAACTGTCTGTACTGTTGCGAGTCTTGACTGCTTACAAACATTAACCGTTGTGCTTTTACCTCTGAATTGGACATTATAGTGAGGGATGCTGTGTTAAATATTTACATCTTTAAACTCAACACAATGAAAAAGGAAATCTCTCATTCTTCTTATCAGTCCCCCACAACCAGACATGAGGAAGAAGAACCGTCTTGATTTCTGATGTCCTGTTGTCATAATGTCATACTGTGCTTCAGAGTGAACTGCAGCTTCAAAGTATGAAACATTATCAATAATGGTTAAAAAACATAATACTATTGTGAATTCTGAAACTTGAGTTGTATTTGCCTTTTAATTTATTTGCAGTTTGGGACTGTAATGATTTCTTTTACATGCAGTCTAATAAACGTTTTATAGACTTTAGTGCTTTTGATGTTATTGTGTTGATTTGGTTTATTTTTAATTATGTCGCATATTTATTCTAGCTGACTGATCTTGCTACAGGTGGTTGAGTGGTTAAGACATCTGAATACCACCTGTTTTAAAGAATAATATGACTAATCTTAATCTATTTGTTTCCCTAAAGCTTCTGGAGGATTTTGCAATCAGTAACATTAAAGCACAGTTAAGCAAGTTTCCACAATCTGTCTTCATCCTACACACACTTGCCACTGGAAATCTCTGCAGTGTTGTAAAATAAAGAATAACCAGAGACGTTCACCTTCATACTTTGTGAGAATCTGTGCAACAACCGTTGCTCAATCAAGACCAGATTCCCGATCGTTCTCGTTTCCGGCGGACGATGGCGGCAACGTCTTGTTTGAGTGCGGAGACACTCTGTTCCAGCTGCTCTGAGAAGTCTCTGAGCAGACGATTCTGCTCATCTACAAACAGTCTGAGTCCCAGCAGGTCAGACTCCTCCTGGAAAACACACAGAAATACACATTAACATACACAGTGTAGAACATGTGCACAAAATATCCCACTTTTAGGAAGCATTGCTATAAAAACTAATAATAACCATACACAGTTCTATGCTCCAGGCCTTAATGCAACTTTCATTCTACTGAGTCCATTTCCAGATTGCCAACTAAAAATATCTAACAATACCAAAACAGCAGGTGATTCACTGCAGTTCTGATATGTGAATTCAATGATCTAAAACAGATACATACACTGGGCCTGTGTCTACGCAGACGCTGTAGCTGACCCCTGACTGAGGTCATGCTGTGGTAGAAAACCTTGAGAGCACGAGCAAACTCTGCATCACAGCTGGGACGCACCAACCGACCACGCGCACTCTCACCACCTGAAACAAGAAGGGAAAAAGGGAGTGTGTGAGCTACAAGAAATTCATTCTCTATATGAATATTATGAGTGGGAATATTTTGCTAGATAACTTTTTCTGTCCAATCTGTGAATTTGGTGTGTGTATGTGTGTGTGTCACTTACCGTTCCTGGCTGTATTGAGTTGTTCCCTCAGACTGTCATTTTCTTTCCTCAGGGATGCATTAACACTCTTTAGTTCTTCCAAGTCCTGTTGAAGAGCTTGCACTGAACAGCCGAGGTCTGCAGAGTTTACAGGCTGCAACACACACACACACACACACACACACATTTACACAACAACATGATTGAAAAGTTACCTCATGAATTGTTCCTTGTGTAAAATATTGCCTGGAAGGTTGCTGTGAATTTCCCAATCTATGATCTACACCTTTACAGTTCTACTGTTTCACAACTTACCTCATGGTTAGATAAATGCATAATGTATTAGAATGTGTATGTATCTCTTCCAGAGTTTTGTATCTTTACATATCCAGATTTACAAAGTAAAAAAATCACTCCTGAGGCAGGGATACAGACTCAACATCAAACTCACTGTACTGTCTGTCGGGCCTGTCTCATCGATGATGAAGACACCCTCTGTAGTCATCCTCACTCCCTCCAGAGACGATGCCAAGTCTGTACAACCCTCTGAGTGTGAGACAAACAAAGTGTCAAACATGAAGGAGGAAGGCATTAAGATTAGATTCAGCCTGCCGACAATATAGTTACAATTATGGAGAGTCTTCACCAATCATCCATCCATTTCTTCATTCTTACCCTGAAGGCCCCAGAGCTCCAGCACCACAGCGCTGCTCTGCAGGTAGTCCAGCAGACGTTGGGAGGTGTGGAGGGAGGCGAAGTGGACTCTGTGATCCAGCAGAGGGTTGACATTGTGCCACACGGCTGGAGTGTAAAGAGGCTGACTGCAGTCAAACAACCTGAAACTAAGAGAGGGGAGGAAGAGGAGTGTCAGTACCTCAGCTCTGGTCACATGGATCCAGAGGACAGTAGTATTCTCCATCTGTCATGAGACAATTCAAACTCTCGTCAGAGCATGGCTTTGTACGTCACCCTATATGTCTCACCCAAACTGAACCCCTCTATTGCGGGCCTCTCTGATCCAGCGCAGGCCACAACACTGTTCCAGGACCAGCTGGAAGTCCAGTCGTCGTCCCAGTAACTCAGATGGATCGATCAGAATGTCATCTTCACCAAGTGGGCTGAAAAGTGAGAAAGATTGTTATTATTAGATTATATCTCTGTGTTCATCATTTTTTACAATGTGTGTGTGTGTGTGTGTGTGTGTGTGTCATACAGTCCAGTAGAGTTGCAAGGAACCAGCTGTGCTTGTAGAACGGCCTCTTCTGTGCCCTCTGACCCCAACACCTGCAGACAGACATTATCAGCCAGTAATTGCCCTATATGTACGTGTGTGCGCATGTGTGCAATATGTTCTGTGGTTGTACCTCCAGTTGCTCTTCCAGAGGGATACGGAAGGCCAGAGACTGAAGCCAGAGGTGAGCAGTGCCCAGGAGCAAAGGCTCCACTGGATCCCAGAACGGGTCTTTATCTCTGGGTAACGCAGCCGCAGACAGCCCTTCTACTCTCTGACAGCAGGAACCAAAGATGGATTGAGTATTACATTAAACACAAACACTGAGATAACACTCTGTAACTATGTGATCGTGGAGTTGTGACTCTCCTCTACAGCTTTAGGCTTGCTAATTTCCCACCAAAGAAAAGAAGGGACAGCTAAAACAGAAACAAATGATGCATTCCTGCTGGTTTGTAAATATTCTCTGACTGTGTTTTATAAAACATGAGCAACATTCATTCCATTTACTCACACTGGATCCACTCTGCTCAGCCTGATGCTGCTGGTAGAGCTCCTCCATCAGGAATTTCCGGTTCACAAACTTGGCCTTGGACCACATCCATACCTGTGGGAGGGAGCATGAAAGTAGCTTAGACAAAGAAACAAGACAAAAACACAAACAAACTGAAACTGTAATTATAAAGAAGCTTATGTGTCCACAAGAGACAGAAAGAAAGACAGAGAAAGTTAGAGACTGACTTGTTTTCTTCCCATAAAGGTGACTCTGACAACAATCTCTTTCTCCAGATCGTGGCCTTTTGAATCAGACAGCGCCAGATTCTTGATTTCCAACTTAAACTCCACCCCCTGTCAACATGCCAGACAATAAGCAACATGATCACATAACTAAAATATTTGTCTACAGACATAGTTGTTTACAGTACGAGCATACTGAGCAGATAATCACCATCCTTAAGTTTTATAAAAACCACAGAAAAAACAGTGGATCTGAAGATTTGCAGCACGTGGCTGTGAGTTACCTTGTTCAGCTCCTGGCTCATCTGGTTGGCCTCAGTCACCATGGGCATCAGTTTGATGTAGTCGTAGAAAACGGCCAGAAGACTGGGGTCTGTCTGACTGGACCCAGCGCTGGACTCACCTGAAAACAGACTCATGAATGATATCTAACAAGTTTTCTCCAAAAAAAATCTCCCTTTACCTCCAGCTGTTGATCCTCCCACTCACCGAGGTGGATGCCCTCAGCAGCAGCCAGCTCAGACTGGAAGTAGTCGTAGTCGTAGCGGCTCCAGTCATCCCCGCCCCGCTCCGACGGGTAACCGATGAACAGGTAGGTACTGTTGGAGCCGAGAATGAGACGGTCCTAGAGGGAGAAGAAAAGAGCGAGAGAGAAATGTTGTGTGTGTCCTTTAACAGAGCGTTACACAGTCGTATCATAAAGTGTGCCGTTGTGTGGAGACCCACCAGATGCTGCAGCTCTGTTGCCTGGGAAACAGCATGGCCATTGACGATGACCTTTGACCCTGGCTGCGGGGTCAGTGTTACACGACGCTGTTCGTTCCTGAACACGGCGTGTCGCTCCTGGATCCTAACACACACACACGTATGCACATTAATGAGTGTGTATAAATGATGTATAGACAGATGTGTGTCTCTAATCTCACTCACTGCTCTGGGTTTGTTCTGTGATGTGGTCTTAATGTGATGAAAACTCACCCCAGGCCCTTGATAGAGATGGACCGTGGAGAAGAGTCACACAGGCCGATATCCCACTCACCTGGAACATAAAACACTGATAATGACACTAAACCAAAACCTGATCAAACACACTAAAATCTGTAGTGATCCACTCCCAGTACCTCCCTGAACGAGAGAGTGAGATATTCCTCTAACACACAGACTCACCCTCTTGGATGAAAAGCTTCACCACCCCAGACAGCTGAGCATCCTCGTTGATGTTCAGGATGTAGGGATGCATCTGCATCATCCTCCTCTCCTGACAGTGACAGAGAGACAGCACGACTTTGTGATCAGCAGCAGGAGACAGGAAAAGATCATTAGGAGCTAAAAAAATATCTGCACTCTAACCACAGGAACTGTGTACCTGTGTGATGTTAGCGTACTGCTGCTCCCAGTCCTTCAGCGCCTCCTGCAGGTGTTGTTCCCACAGAGTTTGAATGGCTCTGATCTGGAGCTCATTGTGGGTCAGCAGCTGACGAAGCTCCTCTGAACACACACAAACACGCATGATGACCTCTCCTACCCTCGTCTGTTAAAACTCTACGCGACTCTACTCTGGCTGTGACTCTTACTGGTCTCATCGTTAGCTCTGCGTCCCTCCTGGCCCAGCCGGCTCAGTCGCTGCAGCAGTCTGGCGTTCTCGGCCTTCAGCTCTTTGACCAGGCGCTCAGTGGGGCTCTCGTTCACCACCGCCCGGTTCTGGATACGCTTTGCTCTGAAAATGCAGAGGGAGAGGTGCGGGGGTGCAAAGAGTGAGGTGTGTGAATGGGGTACAGTTAAAACAAAGGAGTGACTCATAATACAAACACAACACGAATGGTTTGATGTACCTCTCAGCATAGCGCAGGGTTGAGAGAGACTCCTCATAGCAGATATCAGCAGGGCTCAGGGTGGCAATCTTCAAAGAGTGATATATTTTACAGAATTAAAAATACAATGAACCCTCAAAGGGGTTATAAAATGCTAGGTACAGGGCCATGTTAGTACTGGATTCTATTAAGTGTCTGTTACCATAACAGTGCGACTGTTGCCCCCCAGTGCAGATTGCAGCAACTTGGTGAGAACTGAGTCTCTGTATGGAATATGGATGACCCTCTTCCCCACCGCCACATCAGCAAGAGCACTGGAGGAGATGAGAAGAGATAACGTGCAAAACACAGATAAACCGAATGAAATAAAAGCTAAAATGAAACAGTAGGTCTACCTGATGACGTTGCCCAGCGTGGTGAGGCTCAGGTTGATGGCTGTGCCCTCTTTGAGTCTGTCGGCCTCTGATCCAGACGACCGCTGACGCTCGCTGCCAGCCAGGTCTACTAGATTAATGTTGGACTGCTTTGTGATGCTCTCTTTGGAAAAGATCTGACAGGAAGTCGCAGTAATAACACGGAAACGGGGACAGGAAAAGCATTGTAGAAATAATATCCAGCATTACTGATCAGAAATTGTAAAGAAAGAGCTGAAAACATATTTTCATAGTTTTGCAGCACCTCTGTATCTAAATGGATTCTAACTGAAATAAGTACCTGTTTGAGCTGGAGGATGATCAGCATGTGCGAGCGACTGCTATTGGCGTTCATATGAGTGGCAGCTGTGGTTCGAGTCCTGGTTCCCTGTTCCATCAACTGCTCCACCTACAGACACATTTACAACATCAGATTTTTACGTTTCCCAGTTTTCTTTTCAGCCATCCTCCTCTTTCTTTGCATCCCTCTCTCTACCTGTGGTGAGCTGTCACAGGGAATCGTGCGGAGACCTTCTACATAGAAGCCTCTTTGCTGCTCCTCTCTAACTCTGAGCCCCCCTGGAGTTCGAGACCCCCGAGACAGCAGGTCAATTACCTGGACGGGAGGAGAGAGACAGAAAACGATAGTATCTGGTCGTCTATTACGATAATGACTGTAATATCCAGTGAAGGGATGACAGAAAAGTTGCTGAAACTCACGATAAGAAAGAGAGAAGAAGAAGGATGATGGCACAGTTAACTGCTGCCAGTTTTACCTGCTCATTATAGATTTCCATCATACTGAAAAAGACCTGCGTGGACATCAAGAAAAAAGACGTTTAGGAGAAATTTCACAATAATCCCCACACACCCAAACATGACACTGTGTGCTGGGTAATGATGATGACCTGAAGCAGCCACACACACACACACACACCCTTACCTGACACTGCCTGGTCTCCTGGTTGTCTCTAATGGCCTCAAACAGTCGGTCACAGAGTTTAGGAACCAGGCCTTTGTTTGGCCCGTAGCCCACCATCGAGTAACTCTTCCCAGAGCCGGTCTGCCCATAGGCCAGCAGCGTGGCATTGTAACCCTATAGACATAGTTGCAGGACGTTTACTTATAGTCTGCGCTCATGTTAAATGGGGAGACTCTTGAGTTAAAAACAGAATGATCATTACCTGTAGTGCATTCTCCAGTATTCCTTCTCCCAGGTCCTGGAACACACTGTCCTGAGGATAGAAAAAGTGTATGAGCTGCAGTACGTATTTATGAGACCCCAACACGATGCATCCACATGTTGTAACGACTGTAAAAAATTCTTTGCCTGTTCTACCAGGTTGCCTTGGAGCTGACCTGGTCAGCGTACCGTCCCCCTGGCTCCTCGGGCACATACAGGCCGCTGCGGTCACGCGTGAAGCCGCTGTGAGACCAGTAGGCGTAGTCAAAGCAGAACGAGCGCCGGTTCTGGGAGTCACGCGGGTCCTGGATGGTGATGGAGCTCGACACCATGGAGACAACACAGCGGCTGCCTGCATCCCTCTCTCTCTGAATGTGGGAGGGAAATGGAAGAAGCCAGGCAGGAAGAGGAGAGAACAAGGATCACCACAGGGGGTACTAGATTATTTATCTGAATTACTTTCACAGGGAACAGCTGCTGAACATGTATTTGGTCTGTGTGGTCATTTTATTCTTAAACATTTCATCTTATGTATTTGTAGTTGCTTTACATAGTTTTGCAGTCCAAGTTAAACCATGTATGTTGTTGTTTTTCTGTCTTATTTAGAGAAGTAATGCAGTAAGAGAATGCATAGAAAGTCAAATTATTCTGAGCTCTTTGCTTTGCTACATTTGTTAATAATTTGCTAAGACTACAGGTAATATGTGCTCTACTTAATATCCAATTAACACTATATGGCAGGATGTAGTAATGTCTGTGTATATAACACCATAGAAATAACATAAGTATAATGTAATACATATACATTAGGAAAAGAGCAGACAAATAACAGAGAAGTTGCATAAATTTACAAATAACAGATATAAAAAGTGATGTAAATATTCAACCAAATGACTGAGCACTGACCTTGTTGAACGGTCGGACTCTGACGGCCACTTTGACACAGTCCTTGCTGTGCATGTCTGAGGCTTTAGCCCTCATTGTCAGCAGGCAGGTATAAGCACAGGAGACTAGCAGACAGAGAGTGATCAGCTCCCTAACACAGAGCACGGGAGGGCAAACTGTATCGAGTTACATGCCTACACACACACACACATTCAGGGCAGTGTGACAGGGAAGATGGTGAAATATTAGCCTGTTGGGAGAAGCTTCGTAGGATTTTACTGAAAACATAATGGGGAAAAAGCAGCATTTCAGTTTCTTTCTGAAATGTAGATGTGACCTTTAACACTTCTGTGACAAAAGAAAACAGTGTTTTAGACTAAAATTAAATATTAACTAGAAGCAGAACTACTGACTAGTTAATAAATAAAAGTGGAGATCATGAGAATTCAGTATGGGAAGTGATAATATGCTTATAATTTACTTTTTCCCCTGGTGATTTCTTTAATGAAGTGGAGCAGTGGAGATCAGGCTGGTTTCACTTTCACCTTGTCCACCACTTTAAATTATTAAGCAGAGACAGCGCTCTTGGAAACAGGAGAGTCACATTTACACAGGACAGTTACATGTTTACTTATACATTTATGTCAACATCTCAGCGACTTTGTCTGAATTCAAACTTCACCCTAAAAGCCACATTGCTGATATGAGCCATAAGTTGACCGGACACTGAAGAAGTTCCTTTTCGAACTGTAAGCTGCCGGCCTTTGTTGGCTGTCATGTTTCTGAGGCACCAACAGGATAAGGTCTCAGCTATTTGTGAAGGATAATTAGAGGCTTGCAGCTCCTTTCAAGTGGTTGACTGCACACCTCAGTCAGACCAAAAGAAAAAGGCTTTGTGATACAGTCACTCCATCCACACACCCGAAATTACACATGTACTGGAGAAATTGAATTGAGACAGTCAGTCAACACCAGAGGTAGAGAGGTATTCAAGCTTTGCCATATTTATCAAAGAGCAGTCATCAAAAATAGGACATTCTACATACATTCATCAGAAAATAGCCTATGTGTCAGATGGTGGTTGCCATAAATTTAACTAAACAAGCCTATTAACAACTCCCAAAACAAGTTCCAAACGCTGTGCAAGTCTTTTTTCCCCTTCTTTCACAATATATAACATCCCAATGACAATACAAAAACAGTCCAATTCTGTTGGCAATAGTGTACAAGTCTGTGCCTCTTTCACAGAAAACGTCCCAAATCAACTGAAATTGTAAGACTATGGCATAGGCAGTCTGATTAGGTGAGACACATAAAACTTAAAAATGAACATAATTCTTTAGGATTTATTTATTAACTTTATTTGGAACATAGCAAAAGACTATATACAAATTTAGAAGTGGAAATGTTTCATCTCCACTGGGTTGGTTGCTTTTCTTCTTAAATAGAAAAAACAGCAGGCCTCGAAATCTTAAAAGTAAACAACAACAAAAAAAAAACCTTAAAATAAAAGAGAATGTAAATAAAACCTCTTTATCAGAGGCAAGTTCAGTTCAGTCTCTGGTTTTATTAACGGGAGCTTCTGAAAACCCACACTGATTGCATTCCTTTGTGCCATTCTGTGCCCAGAGAATTAAGCGGATTACAAGGAGCATCACAAAATGGCCACGGATACAATACTAAGTGAAATCAAGTTAGTACGAGCGGGACGTGTAAACTCCAAAAATATAGTCCTCTCATTGCTTTTATTTTATTGTCCTACAGGGAAGTCAATATACAAAGACAACTTCAGCTCTGTGAGGCATTTGAGGAAACAGATCCATCGTGAGTTTCAAGGAAAACATTTTTATTTTGACAGCTCTTCGCTTAAGTGTGGTTCAGATCTTGAGGTTCGCTGGTTAAAACAACCACCAACCTCCTTATAGTTTCTTCCTCCGGGTGACAGGCTTTGTGAAAACGGTGTCCATTATACGTTTACGTCGAAGGTTCATGCTTGAGGTCGGGGCCTCTCCGTCTTTAATCCTCTTCAGCGCTCGTGGGAGCTGATCGGCCGGGCTGGGCAGAGGCGAGATCAGGTCCACCTCTGCCATGGGAGGCGGTTCTGAGACGCCTTTGGATCTAAAGATGGAGAAAATACAGGGAAAGAAATGTTGGAAAAAAGCATCTCAAACAGCTTGTGTAACAAGATGATTTTTTTTTTTTTTTTTTTTTTTCATTCTTACTTGGCCGTTCGTTTGCCTGTTTTTCTGGTTTTAGAAACACCTGCGGCTTTCTCCACTTCCATGTGATCTTCTGAAGCAACTGCATCCTGGGTAAAAAAAACAAAACAAAAAGGGCAACGTCAAAAAATGAAAATGCGTTTCAAAAGAGCAGTGAAGACACTTTTTGGTCTATGCTGTGTCAAACATCCTGTTTCAAAGGCTGGTAATGGACAAAAGACAGCTTCATGACTACAAATAAACGAGGGTATAAAAATCAAATGCACCAACCAAATTAGTGAACAGCTGGAAAACAAAGTAATTTAAAAAAAAAAAAGAAAAAAAAAAGGACACTGCAGTTGTTCTTCTGCAACCAATTTGCACATAAACACAACTCCAGAGGCACTCACCTGAGGAGAAACCTCTTTGTTGACTCTTCTCCTGCTGCGAGTGGCAGGTGCTGCAGGCTCTTCACTTGGACCGGGAGACTCTGCTCTACGGGCTGACGCACAGACACACAGATACGAGAGTTAAAATCATTATGGACAAATGAATAAACGGACATATGGGCAAACGGATACTCAGCTCACCTCTTGTTCTTCGTCGTGAAGGGGAATAGATGAATGAATGCTCGCCTGGACTGGACTCGTCCTCTTTGGGGTCAGGGACCGGGCTGTCTTTTGCAGGAGGCTGCGAGTGATCCTGTTCCGTGGATGACTTCGTACTCCTCTTGCTAGTTCTCACCATCTTGGAGACAACTACTCCTCCTTTAATTTAAAAAAGACATTACACTTCTACTACAATTCTTTCTCCACACACCAAAGCAACTCTGATTTTATCATTTACTATTTTCATTACCAGACAGTCTTATTACACACCTTCCTGCTTCTCCTCCTCATCCTGGAGTCTCTTGATGAGGGCGTCTGCGACAGGGGTTTCAGAATCCACCTCCAGCGGAGAGTCCAGCAAGGGAAGGTCCTCCTCAGGGTGGTTCCAGAGTTTGCTCCTAGTTGGTCGACGGGAGTTGCTGTTCAGTTCAGACTCGAGCAGATCCTCACTTTCCTTTATGTTCTCAGCGATCATGTCTCGTCTTGTCTTTTTTGCACTCTGAGGAAGTGATACAGGAACCAGTTTCACCTAGTAGAGTGTTAAATGTCATCAATGATCAATAATGGATGGATCCGATTTTCCAGCAGGGAATAGTGTGTGACTCATGCATGACAGTCAATGGTAAAAAATGAAAATTATATAGTGAGGTAAAAAATATTCTGTCTATAGTCTCAAACATCACTAAGATAAAAGTCACTTGACAGTTAAATGTCAAACAGAAGCAGTTTAAAACAACAGATGATGAATGAGATGATCTTGCTTTATACTGTTGGCGTGTTAATGAGATAAATAACATCAATCAATATTTAAATAAACATTTTTTTAAATTCAATCCTTACCTGTGGATAAACATTCAGGGTAATTCGGTTGGACTGCCGAGTCGTCCTGCCAGGGCTGGAAAGTTGCAGTTTCTTGTCCTCGTCCTCCTCCAGCAGGTCCAGCTGTGTCTCTGACGGTTCCGTCTTCACCCTCCTGGAGCTGCGTTTGAAGGAGGGAGCGAAGACTTCATCCTGTTCCTTCTCCTCTTTCAAGATCTCCAATGGCGCCGACTCCACCTCGCTGCTATTCAATATCCGTCGGGTGGACCTCCTAGGAGTGCTTCCCTGAGCGGTCTTGCGTTTGGCAGGTGTGGGAGTCTTGGAGCCTGTTCGTCGACCAGCTTTCATATGTGTGACTTCCTCCTCTTCATCTTCCTCCTCCTCTTTGACTTCAGCCTCTGTGGCTGCAGACACCTCCTCACTGCCAGTCCGTGTCCTCTGGCTGGTCCTCTGGGGACCCCGTCGTCTGGCTGGAGAAGAGATCTTGGAGGTCGATGCAACTATGGTATCGTTGTCCTCAACCTCGTCTCTATGGGGTTCCGGCTGAGCTCTGCGGGTACTTCTTCGAGGTGTGCTGGCTTGGACTTCTCTGACCCATTTAGTTTTCCTGGGTGTACGTCTAGGTGAGGCAGGGACCTCCAGAGAGTTCGTCTCTGCCTTGTCTGCTTTCACCCCCTCCTCTGACTCCTCTGCTTCCTCCAGGAGCGGAGACACAAAAGTAACGTTCCTCTTCCCTCTCGTGGTCCTCCGTGTTGGGGTGGAAGGAGCCTTCTTCTTCTGAGAGGTGGGGGTCTCTGGTACAGGCTGTTCCTCTGGCTCACTATTTGAGCTCGAGACCTGCTTCACGGATTTCCCTTCAGCACCTTTATCTTGTCTCAGTCTTCCCCTAGTACTCCTCCTTGTTTCCTTCTCTTTCGTAGTTTCTTCCATGTTATCCTCTTCTGTCTCTACTAAGGCTCTGTGGTCCTGCAACTGCTCCTCCACAGCAGGCACAGTCTCTGCACTAGGCACAATTTCAGCATCTATTTTAATGGGCCCATTTTCTTCAGGCTGTTCCTGGTCCTCAGCGGGTGTTGGTTTATCTTCCTCCTCTCCCAGCTCCTCATCAGCAGCATCTTCCTTTGCCACAGAGTCTTCGTCATCTGCAACCACTGGGAGTTCTTCTGCTGGAGTTGGTTTAGAAGGAGCTGCAGGTTCCTGATCTTCAGCAAGCGGTACTAAATCAGAAACCTTCTGCTCACTGGCACCTTCTGTCTCCTGGCATGTCCCAGCGTTTTCAGTCTGTTCTGTGTCAGTTTGGAGGTTTACAGGTTCTGGTTCTGTCAGTCCATCTACCTCTGTTCCATCCACGATGTCCAACTCTTTCCTCTGGTCATCCTGTAAGACTTCTCCAAACAAGGGAGTATCCTGGTCGTCTACGCCCAAAAGAATAACCTCAGGTTTGACCATAAGCTCCTCACTAGCCTCCTCTACTGGAGGCTGGATGGAAAGACCGGAGGGTTGCAGATCATTCTCCAGAGGACATGGCAGTATGTCTTCATCTTTAACCCCATCCTCATCCATATCCAGCATCAGAGAGAAGCTGCCGTGAGATTCGGTCCTCAGGTCGTCCGTCACAACCGTCTGCTGAATGTCAGGAAGGTCCAGCTCGGCGCTCCCGACCAGGCCGTGTTGGCCCTCCATCAGCTCCAGAGGCACCAGGAGAGTGGTAGAGGGTTTGAGCTCCATGTATGATGATCCTTGCTCCTCATCTTCCACTGCCTCCATCGCCCCTTCATCGGCCCCAAGTCTCACCATCACCACCTCGCCCTCCATGTCCTCCTCCACTATCTGTGAGGGAGCAAACGCAAAAGGGTTGTTTGTTGATTTTTTGGAAATTAATCACTGAATTATTTAGTCTACAAAGCAGCAGAAAGTGGTTTATGGAAAGTTTGCAATAGACAATAGAACAAAGAAAAGAAGCGAATTTGAACATTAAAGAAGCTGGAATCAGGAAATGTTTGGCATTTTTCCTTTAAAAAAATACTTAAATGGTCATTACAATTGTTTATTTTCTATATAATGAGTCTATATAATAGTTCAAAGTTGGCTACCTTCATCTCTGCACCGGGTGCGACCAGAGAGAACACAGCAGCCTCCTCCTCTGACAGACTTGGCAGGAAGTGAGTTTGTCCCTGTTGAACAAAGACTGAACTGGGTTGGAGGGGTGGGAGCCTCCCATTGCCCTGCACCTCCTCAATGATCTCCACCTCACTACCAGAGTCTTCCTCCTCCTCCTCCTCTCCTTCTTCTTCTTCTTCTTCTTCTTCTTCATCCTCCTCAGCTTGATCAGACTCCTCCTCATCATCATCATCTTCTTCTTCTTCTTCTTCTTCTTCTTCCTCAGACACAGGGCTGGAAAGTTCTTCACTATCGTTTACACTCACAACAGCTATGAGATAAAAAAACAAAACAAAAAAACAAAGCAGAGAAGTGCAGGTAGGTGAGGAAAAGTGTCAGAGTAAAAATTGCACTGTAATATAGGGAGCATCAGTGTTAATGTGCATGTGTGTACAGTCTTCCTCACAGTGCGAGTCTGTGCCAGTTGGCTCGGAGGATGTCACAGAGGCGGTAGATTTCTGGATGGTGAAAACTGGGGGCGCTTCAGCAGCTGCCTGCTCCTCCTCCTCTTCAACTTCACCTGGTGACTCACTGGGAGAAGGGAATGAAGTGATAGCTATTTATAACTTGCTACAAACAAAACAATGACCAGATAAGAAGCTGAAGTAAAGTAAAGGAAAAAAACAGCATTATAAAACAGAACTTTAAAACAAATGATCACATTTACAGAAAAGGTACATGCCTGTTGAAAGACACCTCCGTCCGTGATGCACTGTGGATTCCTGAGCGGGTGAGAGGAGGAGACAGATCGCTGCCAAACAGTCGTTGCTGCACAAATTCTGTCAGATCTGCTGGCAAATAACGCAAAAACAAGTCGTTATCATTTTTCCCACATACATGTAACAGTAACCAAATCACCATCAGTACCATGTCAGTGTCAACCAAACTGCTAACAACAGCATGTAATTTCACTATTGCAAACAACACAGACCAGGAAACTGAAAACAACATTTATCATTTTACTTCTGATAAAACAGAAGTGAGTTACTCTTAGTATGAAATGAATCATTATAACCTTGGTATGGCTGAGTAATATAATGTTTAATCCTATGCTGACAGAGTTCCAGAAAAGCTATGTGTGTTCACAGTAACATTAACGGTTTGTTTTCTGAATCTGCTTGTTTCATCATTCCCTCATCGTGCTGTGTATATACTGAATCACAACTGTCTTGTTTACTATCAGGTGGTCATATCTTTGAACTTTTGACAACATAAATGTATAAATTTGGGGTTGGATTTACCCGTCGACTGTTCCAGATCCTCCTCTGGTTCATTTGTTGGTTCTGTGGTCTCAGGTGGTTTAAGTTGCTCAGTGGACTTTGTGACCTTCGACTGGACGTCCTGTTCAGTGGCTTCCGCTGGTTGATCCTGAGATTCGACCTCTGTGCCAGAATCTGTGCTCTCAGTTACCTGATTACAAACTAGTGGCATACAAAATGTGTCAAACAATGTTTAAGAGAAGTGTGACAAAACACATGAATATTTTCACACACCTTCAGATTTCGGTGCTGTGCAGTACAGGGGTGAAACAATCCACCTCTAATAATAAGTCACAGAGAAACACATAGAGCAAATTCTGCAAATGGATTACCTTGACTGTGACTAGGGGTCTCCTCTTGGTCAAGAGTTGCAGCATCTTCTTGTTTGCTACTTGACTCAACATCCTGTTCATCCTCTTTTTCAGACTGAACTTCTCCCTCATTTTTAGCCTCCTGTTCAAGGCCAAACTCCATCACGTCTTCAAATGTTTTGTCCTCCTCCTTCACCTCATCTTCTTCCTTCTCTCTATTTTCTGATGTGAGAACAGGGATTTCCTCAGTGGTTTGTGAAGTCTTTTCCTCTGGATCCTCCTTTTCAGTTAGGGCTTTGATGTTCAGTGTCACTACCTCCTCATCTTTCTCTGTAGCTGTGTGCCCCTCCTCTATTTCCTGGTCTCCTGATAGAGGTGCATCATAGAACTCTAAGGTGGTGTCTGTTGACTGGACAGATGTTTGACTGGTGTCAAAGCTCAGGGTAAGTCGTGCTTGCGTTGCATCTGATGGTCTGGTTTCTTCATGGATGGAGGACGACTCACTCTCAGAGCATCTCAGGTGCGGTGAGGGAATACCACCTTCAGGAGGCAAGAACTTCACATGCGGTTGTTCCCTTTCCTCATCTGCATCCTCTTCCTCCTCAGCAGGCTGTGAAGACCAGGATTTACCTGTGGCCTTGGACAGCGTGGAGCCTCTGGTCAGCAAGCTAATCTCACTGTCTGCTGCCATCTAGAGAGGAAAATAGTTCCAGAGAGGATTGAAAGACACATTTTATTACAAAGACAAGAATCAAACTGACTTGCTAAACATACATCAAGAAAAAAATAAAGAGGTAATAGTGCTAAGCACAAATTAGTTAGTGGCTCAAAAGCAATGTAAGAATTTTTTTGTTGTTTTCTGTGTATGACGTGGCTTCTCGGAGTCAACACAACATCTGGCACTTGATCTTACCCCATTGGTCCATCGGATGCCCTTCTCTGGTTCAGGAGACTCTTCGATGAAAGTGATGCGGCTCTCCTTGCTGCGGAGTGGAGGGGTGATGGAGCGCCCTGGAGAGGCAGAAGGGGTGGCAACAGGTGTAGGCCTGAGGCTGCTGCGGAGGATGGATTGGGGAGTGAAGGCTGAGAACACTGGGCCAGAGGCAGCCAAGGCCCGAGCTCGCTAAGAGGGCAAAACACACAAAAGTCAATAATCAAGAAAATAAATAACAGGATTGCATAATTGTCTGCATAACAGGATTAATTGTCAACCAAATACGAACTTTATTAACATGTTCAAAACAATTTAAAAAAAAAAAAAATCACATTTGTCTACTCACTTTGACAACCTGTGGTGTTTGCAGCAGACTGAGTTCAGGGGCTTTGCTGATGCTCTTTGGGGAAACCCAGGAGCTGGGAGGTCTGGGGGGGCTAAGAAGAGGTTGAGGGCTCAGACAGGAGGGGTGAACCACCAAGTCCACCAGCCTGGGTCACATTAAAGAGGATTCATGTCAGTCAATGTGAGATTTTTCAAAGTATAGTAGTATAATGATGCTGTGGAAATTTGACCTATGCCCTTTAAGAGATGCCTTGCTCTGATTCTCAACTAAATGTAATTATTTTAGCCTATTTAAGCAATTTTACTTGACATCAACAGTCAAACTGCTTTCATTCTGAAGTTTGGTCATGATAAACGTGTCCACATTCAAAAAGAGCGATTAAAGTAACTATCTTGCACCAGAAGAACAAAAATGTTCAGTTATTACACAAATGTTTTCATTTGTGTTCAAATTGATACATATGTTATGTTTCACTTTCAGACTTATGAAAGTACCTTGACTTTCGTTTGGAGGTCATTGTGATAGGAGTTCCCAGGAAGGGATCAGGAAGGGCTGAAGAGGAGGGCCTGGGGCTCGGGCTCTGGGTATCAGCTGGCTTGGTTCTGGTGAGAACAAATTTAAAAAGGTAAGAAAACAAAAAATAAATGAGAATAATAAAAATCAAATTAGCTTTGAGATGCGATTTTGGTATCCTGTGCTCACTTCTTGGCTGGGGAGGACTGTGGTGTTGCTCCTTTGCCTAACCACACCTCCTCAATCTTGGTCAAGACATTGTTGATAAATCCAGCCCTGGACATCACCTTCTCACTGGTAGAGCGCTTTGTGATAGTCGACAACGGCTGCGGCCGAGAAACTGAAAGTGATTTGAGATGTTTTTATTAACATTCTGATTCTACTTTTCCCACTGTGAAAATATGTTCAAATTAGGCTCAATTGTGATGGATGGAGTCAAGTCAAGTCAGGCAACCCCTTACCTTCTCTGTGGATGGCATATGGGTGCTGGTAAGGCTTGGCTCTCTCCATTGCCAGTTTCCTCTGGACTCTGGGCAAAACTTTGCCATACTGATCCAATATAGCGTTCCTGGTGTTGGTTCGTTCTTTAAGCTTTGGGTCGCGCTCATTCTAGCAGCAAAGATGAAAAAAAAAAAAATAGGATTAGTAATCTTAAGGGATTCAAGCATCTTATTTTTATATAATTACGTGGTTGCAAAATTCGAAACACTTAAATTAATATAATAAATATCACAGCATCACCTTACATCAAGATAATGCTGTGATAAATACTTTAAATGTGTCTGTGTCAAACGTACCACCAGATTCATTTTAAGGCTGTGGTTGAGCTGCAGAGCAGGTATGTAGTTGGCCTGCTGAAGGTAATGAACCATCAGTAGTTCTCTGTTTTGGAGACCCCCTGTACCCTGGAGAAACTTCTCCAAACATTCCTGAAACGAAGAACCCAAGAACAATGAGTTTTAGGCACTGACTTATCTAAATAATGGGGTTGGGTTTTTCAAAAAGGAAGGAATTTAATCATCTTTCTCCAACCTGTTCAGTAAGACCCAGGGGCAGTTTGAGCAGCTCCTTGATGAGACCCAGCTCCTGGCAGCTCTCGTACAGGAAGCCCAGCAGCTCACCCATGTTGAGTCGATTAGAGTGCTGCCGAAGTAAGGACCATGCCTCTATGAGACACCTGGAAAAAGCACACACCGGCTGGTTAACAAAGGCAGGGTAAGACACGTGAAAGGCTAGCACTGAATCACCATTATGTTTGTTTCCTAAAACAAAAAGCACTTTTTCTTCCCCATGTTTCACAGTTTCCAAACCTCAGCACTATTGGCAAGTTTTACAGGGCGTACATCAACGTCCTCTCTCTTTGCTCTTACCTGTTGTGTAGCAGTACAGACAGGCAGAGTTTGGCCTGGGAGGTGGAGGAAATTGGGGGCTTCGTGACATGAAAATATCGTAGCGCCACTGTGTGCTGGCCCTGGCACATGAGAGCTTGCAGGACGCGCTCGTGCTGCCACTCAAACTGACACTGAGAGGCAGCTGGATGCAGGAGCAGCTCAAATGAACTCTGATCAGGACAGAGAAGAAAATGACATGTAAAAAAAGCAGGAGGCTGTAATACATGTATTTAGTTCTTAGGGGAAAATAAAATGTATACTTCAGTGCTCTCACTGACCTGGTGGTCATGATGGTCCAGCAGCCAGAGGCCTTGTACTAGTTTCACCAGTCCAATAGGGATGGCAAACGCTGTGGGGAAAGACTCCACTGATGCTCCCTCCTTATTGGGGAAGGAGTACATGACATCCAGCAACAGGTAAATCACCTGAGACAACAGGTCAAGAATCATACAAGCAGTAGGTTTTGCAACTGGTATGTTTTACAGGATAAATCAACAGAAAAGAGTTGTTGTTACATTTATTATTTTACATAATTGTAAAACTCTGATTTTTGTCTCTGCCATTCCTTTATGTTACATGCACAATAATGGGTGCAAAAATCATGGAAATTAATAGCTGACATAGTGATATCAGAATTTATGAAAAATATTGGAGATGCATGAGGCTGACTTGGGTATAACTTGGGAAATGGGCGTTATTATATTATGAAGGATACAATTGAATGTTTGGTAGCTTCATCGATGTTGTCCAGTAGATAAATGTCCAACAAGGCCTGTGGATCAAAGATACACAATTAATATTCTGTTCTTCACAGTGTCGCAACAGTAAATGTGTACTCAGCTTGACATAAATCAGATGGTCCAAAATAAGTATAATATATATTTTAAATGCTTACATGCAATGTAGGTGGTGGATAGTGCCCTGTACCACCCTCATCCCTTTTCCATAGGTTGGTCAAGCGTTCACCACATTGGCCAACCAAACCGTCAATCATCAGGCAGTCTGCACACCACTTGCCCCTGAGAAGACACCAGGAGAGTGTTAGCATTAGATAACTTTATTCGGTTTCACCAGTTTAAGTTGTGCTACACAAAAGACTTGTTTGGGGTTCTCTACTGGTTATTAACTAAAGACTAAACAGAAGTACAATACAAGAAAAAAAAAAAAACCTCACTAGATTACGAACAAGTAAACATAATTTTTTAGAGAAAAAAGTAATAAAGACAAAATGGAAATCTTGGATAACTGCAGCCATAGATTTGGGATTGATGCAAGATTTAATTCATCTGCATCTGAGCAAAAAGTACTCACTTTGCTAGCCTGGTGAGCTCCTCTCTACGTATAGTATAATAGTTGCTGATAACTGAGTGGGTGTAGAAAGGCCTGGAGATTTGGAGAGCGTCATCATCTGGTGAGAAAAGCAGTTAAAACCAGCTTAGACAGAGAAAAAAAATAATACTGAATACTGAGATGTGCAAAAGTCCCCCCAATGTTCCCCCACTCTGTAGTGCATAATCTTTCCAGTTAATGAATATTTCATGGTAGTTTTTTCATTAATTGAGAAAATGTGTTTTGTAATATTGGTATATTGATATGCATTCCCATGTCAGCAACACTTTACCTGATCCCTCGGGAAGTAAGCCAGTACGACAGAACCAGAGGACCACCTGAGCATACTTCGAAATCAGACTGGACACCATGTTCTTGTTTATCAGCCCCACCAGACCTACAAAACAAAAAAAATATAACCAGAACCTTTCAACAAGAACAAATGACTCAAAACAACACAACCGCCTCTCAGCTGATAGAAATGGAAAACCACTGGAAAATGACTTATAATTGAAAAGTATATCAAGCCATATAAAGTGTGAGGGGTAGACATTTTACTGACATCAAAGATCAGGAGATAAAAAAAAGAGAAAAGGCAGTGAGTGTTTCATTACAGCTAATTACAAATGGGAATTAAATCATAGTGTATTTATGTGCTGCCTGAACTGGTTTAACCAACATCACAGGAAAATACACCACTTGTGCATGCGACAGGTATCTGTGTGAACACTACACCTTTTTGTGTGAGCTCCTGAGCCTCACTGAGTAGACAGTGGAAGATGGTGCTGAGGTTACCCAGCAGTCTCTGGCTGTGTTGTAGCAGCTGCAAAGTCTGAGGGTCTGTGAAGTTGGATGAGCTATCAAACAGCGGCGCGCCTACAAAACAGACATACACAAAGCAAAAACAGATATACAATATCAATTTATGTATACAACGAAACAAACATGCAAACAGCATAGAAACAAGGTGTTTCACAGGAGGAACTTACATCACTTAAATCATGAGTAATTTACATTATAAGCAAAGTGGCAAAGCAAACTTTTCCTGCTCCTTGACATGGATAAATAATGTAACAGCCCAATGGGTAAATTTACTTACCAACAGGTTATGCAAACATATCTGATATCATCTATGCAAATTTAGCTCTGGCAAATAATGTTTGTACAGATGTCCAACTATGCACAATGGACAAAATTTATGAATATAATTATATCCCCTCATAAACTCAAATTTGACCACTGTTATGAAGAAATCCTACCATTTTTAGTTGTGTTAAGACTGCAAAATAAAAAGGGATCCAACAAAACTATCCTGGCCTATCTAAACAACATTATTTATATATCTATAGTAAGAAAACATTCAAACTTACAGATGCCATCCAGTTCCTCCTTGGTCTGGACTACTTTGTTCCAGGCCCAATCCAAGATGTAACGCAGGTTCAGTGCGGAGCCTGGTTGTTCTGATGAAGAAGAACAGAGTTTGAAGAATCACACCTGACCTCAGGGCCACAAGCTGTGACTTGTATGGAGGGCAGTACACATTTAAGGTGTTATGTGTATGTATGTGTGAGATGTAGCCAAACAGAACACTGAGGGAACACCTTCACCATATAGGTGCAGAGGGTTTGGGTGAGCAGTTAAAGAAATAGTGTGACAGTTACTCTGAGCATGACTCCTCACCTTCTGCAGTCCACTGCTTGATACAGCCGGTGATCAGTCCCAAGGAGCTGGTCTCCACCGCTGTAGACAAGATGGCATCCAGCTGCTCCTCCTGAAAGACAACATCAAATTATTATCCACGTCTCAGAATAAAGACTGTTTAATTCAATTAACTGTTTTGTGTACTGTGTCACATGACAGGAATGGGTTTCGTGGATGTGTACACAAGTGGTTCTGCAGACCAAGACGTCAGCCAAGTGTGTACCTGAGAGAGGCTGGAGGCCTGGGTGTCAGCCAGGCGAGATGAGAGTAGGCCAGACATGAGGCAGCGAGAGTAGCTAGTGGAGATGATGTCACTGGAACAAGGAGCAGCTTTCTTCAAAAAGCTCAGGGTCTGGTTTTAATGACGATGGTGACGTGTTAAAGATTTTTCAGTCAAATCATCTTCACATAATTCAACTCTACCTAAATGGTACAGTATTGTGTAGCCTTAGCAAATAACAATATATAAAGGACACACAAGGAAAAGGCTACATCCTCATAATACAGAGGAAAACCCATGAAAACTAAAACAAAAACTGTTTAAAATTAGCCTTCATGTCTGTATACAGTTACATGTCCACTTATCATTAGCAACTGGATTAAATACCATGAGGTGCACATGACAGAAAAATTAACACTAGAAACTTGCCTCTTTCTGATACCCAGAGCAGGTTAAGTGCACAATTCCAGAGTTGAGCAAGCAGGTAGCATCTATAACATAAAAGGGGAAGAAGAAACAAAGTCTATAAGCCTTATCACATTTCAACTACAAACCCAGGCATGTCTTCACAAACTTATACCCAAGCAATGCAAAGAGGCCAAAGAATCACACAAAGCCTGGAAAAAACATGGCATGGAACTGGGAGATAATTTGGTGTTACATATTTATCGTCTCCCAGTATAACTTTATATCAAGGTGATGGTCCATACAGCATCTGTACTTACCAAAGTTGTATGTGGTGGGGTTGAAGTACTGTTCTGGTGGGGGACAGGTGAAGGGAAGGCCCCTGCTCAGGCTGCGGTCATGTATGACCACATCCAGGAGGGCATGTGGAGACACCATCTGCACCACTGGGTCCAGAGACCAAACTGCCAGGTAGGGACAATTTTGCAGAGACTCCCCCAGTCTGCCAACAACACACAAGTAAAAGTGAAATGCAGTGTCACAGTAAATCAAACAGTAACCCTTTAATAACAGGATGCAAGGAGTTCTTTATTATCTACGTTACTGCTTTTTGTCAACAACCAAAAAATCAAAGAACAAACATCATCCCTGACCTCAGGTGTTCTATTCGTCATGCTTTGTATTTTGGATACATTAGTTTCATGCAAAAATGACACTGACAGTAGAATTCTCTTTAACAGTATAAAAATCAGTTTCCACTTACCTTAAAGAGTCTGGCATTTGTGCGTGGTACCAGCGGTTGATGTCAAAAACCCCGATGTAGGTAGTTGGGGTTCCCTGACCATAGGCCTTGACTTGCCAGCTGAAGATAGACACACTGGTGTCTGGAGATGCAACTGAAAATGGAAGGAGGTGTGGATGACGTGATTAAGAAAATAAATAGCAGGAAAAAACAAAAGGGCAAGTAGATTCAGTACAGAAAAAGAGACAAAAAGTGTGCCTGTACTCCATTATGCATGAGTTTTAATCAGAGCGCACAAAAGTACAGTCGTTTCAAGATTCCTTTTCATGACTATGCCAACACTGAAAATGTCAAAGCACAAAGCGTTCAAATTTATTTAAAATGGTGCAAACCTGCACAAATTAGCTCCCTACATACTCATATCTTCCAAGCTAACCTTCATTCATGCTGTCATCCCTGTCAGGATGGGGTCTGAATTTCTCAATGGTCTGACAACTCAGCAGGCGGGTGTTGGTGGTCTGGGCCCTGAGAGGGAAAGCTGTGCCACTTAACTCCTGACTGTAACGTTCCTCACAGTACTCTAGACCCTGAGTGACAGAGAGAAGACAGAGAAGGAGAGGGTAAATGTACAACACATTTGCAGGGGCACAGGAAGTATGCATTTTACCACTGTAAAGGATTTATCAATCCAAGAAAATATTGTTGTAATCTTGTATGCACTAAAGACCTCATAGAGGATCTTCCCAGAAGACAGACACTTCCTTTCACTGAAGGCCAGTTGAAGCAGGCGGAGGCTGACCGTATCTCCCTCGCTGCATTAGAGTGAGGGGAGGTAGAGGAAAAACAAGAGCTTAGAAAACAAACAAAGAAGCAGAGAGAGTATTTGTTATGTGTAAAACTTACAGGTCCTGAGAAGACTGGACAGCCCAGAGGTAGCAGCAATTCCTGGGGTCATTCTCTGGCTCCTGGAAGGTAAAGGCATACACAGCCACCCCACCACCCTCTAACTGGGAGTGGTATCTGCATTTGAAAAGAATTTAAAATATGAATTCAAAAGAAGTATAGAATCAAGTACTGTTCAAATAAAAGTAAAACAGAATGTCTTGTCAGCAGTAACACATTTCTGTTTTGGGAAAACCCTACATGACAAATAGTAATAATGGCTATGCAAGATGGAAACCCACACACTCTCTATCCATCCTCCCCACTTGCCATGAAAAACAAAAACTCACTCTTTCTTTAGAGTCTTCATGTTCCACAACTGTAAGTATCCATCAGAAAATCCCACTGCCAACTGGTTGGTCCTGGGGATGTACTGCAGAGCAGTGGCTCCAACTCCACTAGGTCCATTCAGTTGGAGGCAAAGATGTCTGCCCTGTCTGGTGCTGACTTCTCTAAGCCTGGGGATCTCTGCAGGAGATTTTGTCACTACCTGCAGGTCTGGGAACAGAAAGTAAATAGAAAGAGAGACTTCTTTACTAATTCATTATAACAGGAAAGTCTACAATAGAACTGTGGGTGTCTGTATAAAATCATTTTTCCCAAAGCATGCTTTCAAAACACATGGTGCACAGAATAGAGGGAACTGGTCTCCCACATACAGTTTGTAAAGGACAGAATACAAACAAAGAAAACACCTAGAAACCCAGCCCATCCTCAAACAAGCTCCTCACCTGAAGCCTCTAGTTCACTTTGGCTGCAGGACAGGTCATCGAGACAGAGGTCCACAAGCAGAACATGACCGACATCTGTTACCACGGCAGCTATGCCAAAGAACCAGCGCAAACTCTGGTGGAGGTGCTGCGTCGAAGTGCTCGCTCCACCATAACTAACTAATGGCTCAATGGCTGTAATCTAGATGAGAGAAAGACAGATAATGTTCAAGTTTTTGTGCTTTGTGTGGGATATTTTAAACAGGTCTTGTAGTTTGTAATACTGTAGATACACTGTTCTGTCTAGAAAGACATCATCTTTTTCTGTATTAGAATGAATAAATTAGTGTTGCCTGACTCTAATGATTTGCCAAACCATAATTTTAGTATACCACTCTATTTACTGTTGACTGTCATCTTGCTGTGATAGACTTTCTTGTCTTGTGAAGAGTGAAAAGGACCTTGGTGCACGTCAACTCACCCTGCCTGGTATAACCACAGCTTTCACCACCCTTGATAGTCCTAAGTCATAGAGACACAACACACTGCCCTCTGCTTCCTCCAAGCCAACCAGCAGTCCAGACCTAGTAAGATTAAAACAGTGAATGAGTTAACATTTGATTTTTCCGCAGCAGTCATTAATACATTTAAAAAAACTTCACTGATTACAATCCACATTAAGGAATGATAAACAGGTAAAGATAAAGAAATAGCTCAGACCGTTTGAGCCAGCTGAAGTCCCTGGCAGCAAGGACACTGGGTGGGTGCTCCCCTCCGCCACTGAAGCAGTACGCAGACAGACGTTCTCCTGTCACTGCATGGACAACCTCCAAATGGGGGCCACAGGCCAGCCACGCCAGGCCACTGCGGCCTTCAGACACAGAAAAGGAAATGAAAGGTTAGGAGGTTGTGATCTACACAAAGGTCTTCACTGGGGTGGGTTCAATTTTTTCTGTCATACAGCTCATGAACCAACAAACCAGCCAAGCCAGGCTGAAACTTAGCCTTGTGTTAATTTAAGTCAAGTTTTAAGCATCACAAAATTCAACCTTTTTTAAGTTATGCCACACTTTATGATGCTGCAGTGACTTCTGTGTTTATGCTGTTGAAACAAGGTATTACTTATTAAGAATGTTTCTTAGTAATTTGCACACACATATATGCTGATCCTTCTATGTTGGTTAAAAGCCAGGTCAAAGCCAAGCCAGCCTGGTTCAGTGAGAACTCCACTCTGACTTGCTTCCAGTTAGACTGTACTGTTCTGTGGTCAATGTTACTTTGTTTAATTGTTTAACACACCTTACAAATGTATTTGTTTGTTTATATAACAAAGATCATACAGCTAAATATTGCTACATACAGCCAGGAAATGCAAAAAAACTCTAGTGCATATGTAATGTCTATCTGAAGCTGATTTGTCTGGTCCAACACCAGTAACAGACAAGAGATTACCTTTGGTAATTTTTAAATAACTTAAGGTGCATCAACTGTTTCTAATGGTTTAAAAAATTATGAATAATGACTTGTGGTCCCTTCCTGGGCGTTAGAAATAGTTCAATGTGTTTATTTTGCTTATGAAAAGAGTGGTGGCAATGTGTTCAAATCATTCAACAATCAACCAATCAAGGATGGAAGGAAGAAACTATCCATTTATAGGAATCATTGATCAGTAAAAATAGGCTTACCAACAGTGAACTTCCCATGTAGAACAGAGTCTAAAGTGATCTCATCTTCCCCCAGAGCATCTACAGTCACTCCTGGGAAAGGCAGCAGGCTGCTGGTGACTTGGGCGGTCAGGTCATGCATTGTTCACTGTGTAAACAACACAGGACATACAGTATGTTAGTTACAGTAGGTAGCCTATTTACCCCTCCCTAATAGTTACCCCCCAAACACTGCGACATTATGGCTGAAGTTACGTGATGAAAAATATTATTATTTCCCACCATCACCCTACCTTACATACTTTCATACATTAAAATGACACCCTGTGGAACACCCTCTCTGAACCCTTCCAGCTCCATAAATCCACTTCAGGCTTTATCTGCACGGTCGGGTTTTATAGTACAAAAGAGGTCTTTCTTTCAAACCACAGTTGCACCCCCAGTTGTCGGGAAATGTGCTGTCAGCATGCCTGCTGACAACTGGAGCTACAACTGAGTTTGCTTTCAAATCAACACATGGTATAGTGCTACACATCTGTTAGCAGATGTGGGATCTGACAGCAAGTTCTGATAAAGTGCTAGAGCAAAACAAAGTTCAAATCATTGCTCAGAGAGCCCAGTAAAGTGTCCTTTTTAATTCCTTCTCCAGACTGACAATGCCAGTACAACAGCAATACAACTTTAATACTACTGAAGCTTGGATGAAATCAGAGGTCAGTAATCAATTAGGTGTGACGTTTTGAGTCTTCTGTTTGAGCAGTTTTAAGTAATATTTAACTTTCATGTCTCTTCGGTCACAAATACATGTATGCTTCAAAGTTTACTTTGACATAGTTTGTGCCACAGGGCCCCATGAATTTGGAATGACCTGACTTTTCATCTTAAGCTCACATTATCAGTATCATCTGAAAACATATTAAAACTTTTTAGAAATAAATTTGCTTCTGTGTCATTACTTTATCACGGTTACCTGTATCATTGTGTTTTACCTTCTCTCAAGTCTACTTACTTTTCTTGGTATGTTATTACCATTACTGACTCAAGTCTGTGAATGTTTATGCCGTTCAACAAGATAATGCTATCTCCAGCGGTAGGGTATACACAATGGTACGTTCAAGGCCAACTCAACCTGAATGGAAATTTGTCAGTTTTAGTGGACACAATACTGCCCTCTGTGACCACAATGAGAAAACACAGTGGATTCAAGTGAACTCCCGCGCAACGAGCCTGTCACTGCGCTGCCACATGCCATGGTATGAGAAGAAACATGTAGACATATTATGGCAACTATAAACAAACCAAGCCCAATCCATGCACTTAAAAGCATCACAACACTATTACAGACATACTGACAGATGCAAATGAGCTACTTAAAATAAATCTAGCTTGGTCAAATAAAACTCCTAGCTCTCACGTGTGTCAATATTTACAGGGTTTGTATGTGACAACCTGTAACATTTGTAAGGCTCACAACTTGTTACAACCCAGCACAGCTTCCAAAAGTAATAGTTGAACATATGAAAACAGGGTTTAGACATAATATATATTTAAACGTCAGCTAGTTGGCTAATGTTAGCTCGCTCGTTAGCATGTGCAGAGCAAAGATTAGCTTCACCCGCTGCATTTGTTAGCGTTGAGCTAGCTTGACATAATGTAAACAAACAATCAATCACTCTCTCTGTACAATGTAATGTACAGTGCTGCTAAACACAGACCACAGTAATGACAGATTTGAAATATGCTCCTGTTATTTAGTGAAGAACAGGGGCTGGTGGGTATCTTACACACTTCCCTGAGATACATTAGCAGGCTACCCAGTTAGCTTGCAAGGTCACGCAGGATTACAGTTTATCCAAGCTCACCGTGAAAGTTGAGGTAGCTAACCTAGCTTAAGGTACGTGAGCATTTGGGGGAATAAATACCCCTTGTTTCGCGTTCGGTCAGCTGTTAAACTGTGTTATTAGTGCAACAACAAATTAACTACGACGCCGATTAACATTTATCCATAAAGTTAGTTTAACCATCCGAGGATAACTAGTTAAAAGCACAGTCAGGGTGGCTAGCTAGACTAGCCTGAGAAACGTTGCTACTTTCGCTAACGTACATCATTTGCTAGCGTTAACGCTGACAGCTAGGAGTGGCATTTATCGATGCCAACATCACATTACAGGTTCTTTGTCGTCAGCGACGAGTCTTGTCTTTACTTAATTCAGTGAGTTTAGCTAGGTAAAGGTAGTTTGGTGGTCTAGCTTTAAATACAACAGCGAACACGCACTGTAGTCTAGTAATACGAAACTAGCTTGTAGCTACTGGCAACATCACCGTTAAGTTGATCTTCGTCAGCGTCAAGTCAAGTTCTCATTGTAAATCTTTATGGTGATTTAGCCGACATATGGGAGTTTAGAGAGCTAGCCCTGTTAGCTCTCTGCCAACTGCGCTGGAAAACGTGATGCAATGTACAGCTAGCTGCTACCTCCGTTAACGGCACACTACCTGTCCGAGGATGGTGACGGCTTTATCAGAGCCACGAATGTTTGGTTTTCCTTGACGAATCTCCCGATTCCTTCTTTCCTGTGTCATAATCCGCTCCTTTTCAAAGTACAACTCACGCGTGAAGCCCTCTGGACGCTTCAGCTGTCTGACCAGCACGAAATGCTCCTGACTTCAGGCGTCTACAGAGCAGAGCGCCACTTCCACGATCGGAAAGTGCTCCATGCGCCACTTCTTCGCAGTCCGTGGGTCTGACAGAAGAGATGCGGTGGTGGTTTATTACTGCCCTCCTCTGTTTGAAATTATTATCGCGCTAAAGAAAACTGCAACACCTGCTACAGTAGTTAGCGGGTTATCTAAATATTTGTTCACAATTAAATTTCATGGTATGGTATGGTTATGGTGACTATAGCCCTATGAGCCTTTGCTGCAGTTAGTTAGGGTATAACTAGTGTACTAATGCAGGTAGTCACATTTAGGCCTGTTATGTACTTATTTGTTTAGTGAACTTGTTGAAATGTCAGCTAATCGAATAACCCTCAAACTGCTCCTGCCTCTACACGTTTTTTGTTTTTATTGTTATTTTATTTTTTTGCTTGCTTGCTGCCCAAAATCACAAGTGTCTCATGAGGCTTAAATGTCAACAATAGGTTTTGTATATTTTATAAGACACTATTTGGATTTGCATCTCTTTCATTATGACTATAAAGTTAGATTACAGTATAACCTAGATAGGAGGTGGCAGTAATTTGCACATGTAGAACCTAGTACAGAAGGTCCACCCCCAGTAGTGGTCCTTACACCGCTGCTCAACAAACATAATGGCTCTGTATTGCAAAGCCACTGTCATCTATGTTTCAGCTTTTCAGAGATATCAATGAAACAAGGCCTCTATGCACTGATGCACTGTGGAAAGGAAGCCTTGCCTACCTGGAAGTAGGACAGGACTTTAGTTTTTATTAAGACATTATGCACCAATTCCCCTGAGTTCACATATTCATGTATTTTCTTTTGGATATTTAATATTCTTGTTTTTCACAAGTTACAAACAGTATTGTAACAGTAATGTGTTCAAAATATCTAACAGAGTGGCACTTCCATGTTGCACTATATGAGAAATATGAGAAAAAGGAAGTTATGCAACAAGTTCAGCACATTGCAAGGACTCTGTGTTAAATAACCACAATGTCACAAAAAATGAAATAAACAGTCAAACAAAAATCAACATGTTTGTTTCTTCTGGCGTAGCTCTGCAGAGTTAATAGTTAATAAACAGCGCCTACCATCTCAAAAGATTCAAAGTATGACTCGTAAGAATTTTTAGTTTTATGTTGCTGCAAAAAACTATTCCTTTTTAATAACTCTAGGCACTTTCAGATGTCAGGTGCAGCCACTTTTTCATGCACATACACTGATTTCTGAATAAATTTATGGGTTGACAGCATTTCAGAATGTCAAAAGGGAGCCCAGTGGCTGATTTTCTGTCCTGAGACCCCCTAGTGGCTGTGCTGCTAGGCTAATGTAGTATGCTGTGATGATGACTTGTACTGAAAGGTCTGTTTTTTATTTGGAACTGGTCCCTTCTTTAATGTGTGAAATCCTTTGCTATTGGACTAAATGATTTATGATTGTTTTTATTTTTCATAAAATAAGCACAAAAGGATCCACAGACAAAGGTCAACAATGTAAAAGACTGAGATATGTAAGGAATCTGGCAGTGTATATACTGCCCACAGTTACGAACTAAAGCTAGGCAATTAGACCATTTTTCAAAATTATTATTTCTGTTGACATTTTAAAGCTATCCATTTTGTTTCACATTTTGAGCAGCTTTCAAATCCATTACTTGCATGTTCAGTGTGTTAGAAAATGCAAAGAGGTGAATCCAAGTGCTGTGATTTATCATGGATTGCAAGGCACATAGACAAAACAAAAACAAACAACAAAACAACAACAATACAAAAATACTTTCCTTTTTTTACAATACTCAGTCTTCTAACTGATGGGGTCAGAGAATAATGCAAAAGCAGTGTTCTGATGCTGTGATTTTTTCATTATCTGCCGCTCAATCATCAAATCGAACTCCTGTCTTTCTCTGAAAAAAAGAAAAATATATAGTCACTGATCATATTCAGTATTTGGTATAAAAATGGTTCCTTTAATGGTTTTGCTCATTCAACACTTACCTGTTACTTATACATCTCCCTTTAAGATACTTTTCCTCTGCCTTTTTCACTGAGACATTGTCCACCCCAGCTATGGCATGGATGATGGCCTGGACAGAAAGACAATAATATTACAAAACCTGCACTACACACCACAGGCTACGATAAAAAAAAAACAAAAATAAAACTCAAATATAAGTGCTGATGAAAATCTAAGCCCACCTCAGGAAGAAGCACATCCAGGACAAAGGGGACACGTTCCATGGATTTCACCTTTGACAGGCCAGGAGCTGTGGACATGGCTGTTGCATAGAGCTCATTTAGGTACAAGTAGACCTGGTCCAACTGCTGGTCGTCCTCCAGGTATGTGTTCACCACCCGTCTCCGATTGGCACTCAGAAAGGAGCGAAGCCATCTGGACTGCTGCTGCCCACGGATCACAGCCTGTAAGGACAGCGATACAGTAAGGGTGAATTTATTCTTCCCAGGATCCTCCTTCTTCTTTTAATGACTGACCTTAATGTATAAACCATACTCTTTCCAATAATTGTGTTACTATGGGTTTCGTATGTTGTTGTTTTCATGATGTAGGTTTTATCAGTAAACAGACTAATGTAAACAGTTGTTTTAGAACCTCAACCTCAATACCTTGATTTCATACAAGCCATTTCTACTGGCTAAAAATGCTAAAAAGTGATATAATCTGACCACACACATTTCACATCAACTTGAGGTTCACACATCAAAATGTGTTTCTAATTATATATATAGAAAAAAAACACATGAGTGGGACATGGAAGAAATTTATCTGAATGATTAATTCAAATCATCAGTGACAGCTCAACATGTAGAACTGGTTCACCTTGTCAGATAACACAACACTGACAATGTTATTCACTGTCACACCTAGCTGGAATGCACTTGCATATTAAACATCCAGTGGTAATAAGACTTTTTCACAGTGCACAAACTAAAATGGCCACTGCTGGGCACACCAAACTGTTTCTGAGAGGAAGCTTTACTAATACGAATCTAGAGTGAACTGTATGGAAAAAGTATTTGCTTAATCCAAGATCTACATTAGCAACACAGCAATGCAAGAGGCTTCATTAATCATACCAGAAGTCGTCCTTCCACCATGCGCTGCTTGACAATGAAATGCACGAGCTTCTCATTGGCACGGTTGTGGGCGGCATGAGTCCGGTCTGGCAGCAGCCTCTTTGAACTCCTGCTAACCTCCCCATGCTGTTCATTAAAGCTGTCCTCCTTATGATCATCACTCGGCTCCTCCATCATTGTGTCGCTGGTGATGGTTAGTCTCTCTGAAGCTGCCTGCGGGTACTTCCTCCTCACTGGATAGCCTGGAATAGTTAAAAACCAACAGTAAGGTGCATCATCAGGAGCAAGCAGGGCTGCAGGTATGCTGAAGTGGCCAAATACTATATATCTGGTTCTATTTTAATTAATGTCATACAATGAAACTTACTCATGCCATGAGCAAAGTACTCAATGAAGGAGCCAGAAAATGAGCCACATGCTACAAAGACAAAAACAGGATTAATACTGCTAATAATTCTTCAGTATCAGAACAGCACTGTTTACATAAAATTAATGTAAACAGAATATAGGTTCTGTCTACAAAAGCATCAGTATAATACTTACCAATCCGAATTCTGTAGTCTGATATGAGTTCCAAGGACCACTCAATTGCAGCGTCATACTTTTCTTTGGCTTTATCCTAGGAAAGAACCAACATGAGAGAGAGAGAGAGACAGTCTGCCACTGTATCAGGAAAATATTGTTTTCAGAAAACCATGTATAATTTATGACCAGTTCTTACCACCAGTTCCTTCCCTTCTTCACAGTCAAACGGCTTCATGGTTTTCAAAGCCACAGATAACCTTAAAGAGCACAAACATGCAACTAAAAACTATGTTCCTGATGATTTGTATGCCAGCAATTTTAAATACCTTGATTTGTGCAGTCAGGTTTAATAATATCATATCAGACTATAAAGAGCTTTTTACTACCACATCTAGTTGCACAAGATGGCTACCTGACTTTCATTCATTTTAACTCATTTTGAGACAACTGCTAGCGATCACAAAAAGCCCAGTGCCATCTCCAAGATTGAGCAAGATCAGCAGAGACTCTCTATGGCCTAAGGATTCTCACAGGCTTAATGCAATCATATAAACTTTAAAAGTACAGATGCAGTAACCCACAAAGAGAAAAAACATCTTATTTCCTACCCTTTCTTTGTGTCGATCATTGGATCATCAATGAATATGATGCTGGCTTTTTTCTGCTTACGGTTCACACTTTTTACCTGCAAGGAAAAACATTTTAAACTATTAAGGCTTGAAATTCACTGATTCAAACTTCTCTAATGTGAGGAAGTGCTGATTCTCTGGATGTAGGAAAAAATCTTGGTAAGAAATTGTGCATTGTTCCATCTAAAACTTTTATAGAGGCATGTGGAAATCAGTGATCCACACAGATCTTTGTACTCACCAATGCAGGCCAGAATGGATAATTTCTAAATTTGCACCATACAAACACTCCTTCTGTAATGGATGGGGGCTCTGAAACACAAGAGCACAAGCAATCCACTTAAGACGTACAGTATGCACACATAATCCAGGCCATATTTAGTCCTCGTAAGGGTTGTCTGCATTTCAGTCACTGCAGTCTCTCTCACTTTTGTCCTTCTGCATCAAGAAACTTGGTAGCTCCTCCTCATCATCAATATCACTTTCATCATCTTCTTGGAAAGACAAAGATGGCAGCTGTTCCTCATGGTGACTCAGCTCTATCGATAGATCTGAAGACAGCAAAGACTCGTCTTTTTGGGAGGTGGGGGGTGTAGAGGGATAGCGGAAACACAGAATTAGAATTGATAATTCTACTCACCAGAATGATTTACAGAAGTGTGATTATCTATGAGCAGTAGCTACTAGTCTAGCAAAAATAAATCCACACAGAATGCAACATATTTAGGACAGATTTTGTAACATTCATGGTTGTGCACAATGTACTAAACTTAGGAATGCAAAGGTGATGACGTCCTAAAATGCAGTTTCTTGAAAGCATCATGTTGACTCATGCATGAGATGAACACTGAGGAGATACTACCTTGTTCTGCTGCATCGGGCTTCTCCAGTTCAAATCTTGGTCTAGAGCGTATGGATGACAGAGAAGTGGTATCCTCCTGTGAAACCCCTGTCTCTTTCTTCCTCTTCCTGCCACGCTGGCCCTTGGCCTGTGGACCACTGGTTTTACTGCAGGTCTGCACTTGCTCCTTCTTCCTCCTCTGTCGGACTTGTCTTGGCTTTGAAGCATGACCGCTCTTGCATTTGCTTTGAGATTTTGATTTGGAGCAAGGGGAGTCTACCTCTGACGTCTACAACAGAACAGATGTTAAAGGAGTTAAAGAATATCACTAGCTGTGTAGGATTAAAAAAAATCAGTGCGCTCAAGATGCAGAGAAAAATATTTATCAGTAAAGACAAGATCAAACACCTTTAATTGAGTGACGACTTCGGTGTATTCAAGCTCTGCTTGTTTTGCTCCAGGAGGGGACTCTAAGATATTGGACAGATTGTCAATGGAGGAGCTGCGTACTGGTGTGGAGGTCAGGCAGACTTGTTGTGTTTGTTTCCTGCTTCTTTTTGGAGAACTTGGTGAGAAGCCTGCCAGAGAATGGCTGACCGTAGCCAAATCACTGCCTGGCACAGCATCTGACTGCTCTGTGACTGGAGATGAAACGGTGTCTGAGGAGACTTTCTCTGCCTGTGTCTTCTTAGGTTTCCCTTTTCTTGTTTTCCGAGGTCCACCTGAAAGATCATTCACAGTCATACAATATTGCGATTGTGATTTGAAGATACTTCTTACAAATATAGCTTTGAGGAACCCAGATTTAGCAGACTATGAAAAGCTTTGTAATTACTTATAAAGTTATTAAGTACCATATTAAGTTATTAAGTACCATGATTACCTGTCATTGTTGGTGTAGTCCTCTCACTGGAAAGACCTCCCTTGAGTTCATTGGATCAGAAGTCTACTGGAGTATCAAGATGTGACATTTATCAGGGTAGATTTCCTTTACCTGAGGAGGTGAGTCTCCAGCACTGATGCCAGGGTTGACAGGCATGTAAGAGGTTTGGCAGCTGTGTGGCAGGAAAGAGGGGAACGCTGAGGTAGTGTTGTCAAGCATTTGGGCCCTACCCAGTAGGCCGCACTTTCGTTTTTGCGTTTGACCATGTAGACAAATGACATCCTCACAACGCATTCATTATTTGCATTTGCTTACGGGTAACCTGACCGTACTGGAACGTTCAGGGAGGCCTGTCGCCACGGAAACGGGAACAAAACATCCCTCGAACATTAGAGATTAGCTCACTTCCTCAGTAATGTCGTTATGGCGTTAGAGGGTTTGTCTGTGTCGGAGATAACATTACATTTACAACAGTACCTCCCCCTTACGTTACTGCAATAAACCTAATAGTTCAGCCCAGGTTTTCACAGAAGACCTAGTATTTAAGTATTTTTAAAAATAACGTCAAACATGCAAACATGACGCTAAACCGCCATAACAACATCGTTAAATGTTTTAATAATGCAGAAGACCCCAACATGAGCTGCGAGCTAACATGACAACTTAAAGCTAACAGGCTGCTAGCAAACAAGCTGCAACATGACATCGTTTGAATCACGTTAGCATGCTAGTAAACAAACACACTCACAAAAATCCGGAACGACGGAAGCAGCGGCCGTTGTTTATTATTAGATCACACTGCGTGACACAACAAGCAGAAAACATTCAAAGTTAGATATGTACGAATCTTAATGAACGTTTTAGATTATTCAGCGCAACCTGTATACACCAACATCAGGCACAGCCAGCTGGCATAATGCGCCTCTCCAAACCAGGACGTGAAACCATGAAAGTGACTGACAAGTTTTACCTCAGGTAAAACGACTATGAACTGATATAAAACTAGTCACTCACCTTAATAGCCTTACATTCATCTACAATTTGCAAACAGTTCTTGTGAACAAACCACATCTACTACTTTGTTGTAGGCAGTATTCATGGATCGGAACCTCGTATTAAAGACGTCTACCGCCACCCACTGTACCGGATGGCAATAGATTCGTGAGCAACAGTTTTAAATGGATGTTTCGGGCCCTAAACCGGGAAGTTATTGTTTTGCTTTGTGTTGTTTTATCTTAGTCAAGAAATAAGTTGTTGCCAACTTAGCTCTATTTTTGTTTTACTTCCATCTATTCCTTGCCCTTTCAAGCTCCATTCCTGTCCTTCGTCTTTACAATAAAATGTATTTGATTTAAATCACACAGTACGAGTTTTCACAACATTAAAATGACAAATATTTAATAGCTCTTTCTGTTAATGCGGTGTAGGGTAAAAATTACTCGCTCAGCTTCCACTGTGTCCTATATTCATCCATTATCTATACCGCTTGTCCGTTAAGGGTCGCAGCTGACATTAAATATGACATACATAGGATGTAGTTTGTGGTGTGTCTAGACTGTACTGCATCATACATAGAGATGTCTCTATTATATAGCCTACCCTCACTGATATGAATGGGGTGGACAAAAGAGTGGAAAATACTGTCAGTATAATACAATACAAGTCAACAGCACCATAAAACTACATCCTCCAAAATAATCATGTAGTTGAATCATTTCCTCTGTAAAACAGTTTGAACATAAACTGAACATTACAACCTTCATGAGGAAGGATTTATTACAGGACTTGGATTAGACTTTCTCTGGGTGTACCTAATAATCTGAAAACTAGTACAGGGCTATAGAAAAACTAGTAAAACAAAGTGCATACACAATGCCAGAACCCTGAAACTGAAGGAAATAAATGACTAAATGAAATTCAGTCATCATTAACTTTATTATTTACACCTGTGCTTTGTTTGTGCTGTATGTCAAAATGTCTTCTGTGAAAAAGGCCTGTATGTGTAAATATGCTAAATCTGCAGCTGTTTTTTCTGCAATGTAGTTTGTGTGAGACAAACATTTCCTGTGGCCCTTTTAAAATTTCACACAATTATAATTACGGATAATGTATGGGAAGAGCTGTGTATAAATTGTCATAAAGGACTTAATAGCCAGTTATGGAGAGAATTTGACTGGAAATTAAAAATGAGGTATTTCAATACACCATTCATAATTTTAATGTATGTGAAAGAACCTAATGTGAAACTGTGCTGGAGAAAATGTGGAAACATTGGAGATCATTCTCATATTTTTTGGGACTGCCCAGTAATCCAAGAATTCTGGAAGAGAGTCAAGGAAGAAAGTGATAAGATCTTACAAGTGAATTCCCCATTGGACCCACTGATATTTCTGCTGGGAGCTATACCTCAGGAGACATATAGTTCAAATCAAAGATATATGTTACGGATACTTTTACTGATTGCTAAGAAAATGAAAACTGTTAACTGGAAGGACCCAAAACCACTGACCATAACTCAGTGGGTACAGAGACCAAAAAGGGTTTACACAATGGAGCGAATGACTGCAAGTCTACAACTGAAAATGGACACTTTTGAACAAAGATGGAACTGTATTACTCTCTATTTGGAGGACTAATGGAGGAATATGGGTTATTATAAGATTGTCATGTATCTCTAAGTTTGATATTGTACTGCTGTTATTCCCTTTGGTGCAAATATTTATTCTCCGTGTGATTTCTCTTTATGGTATTTTTATTGCATTTACTTGTATTTCAATTCATAAGGTCCTATGTCAGTGAATGTTTTGTTTTGTGGAAAAATGAAAAATAAAAAGTTAAAAAAAAAAATTCACACAAGTTTTGATATTCCTTAAATGCTTCAAAATATAAGACTAAACATTTCTACAAAAAATGGAGATCTGAAAATTTCCATAGATGTGATTAATACAGTCCCAACATGCTTTTTATGTTGCTGGGCATCTGTATGTCTCCAGCAGATAACAGCAGAGGGCACTGTGTCACCACTCATTCAGGACATTGTGCTCTATTACAATACAATGGTTCCTAAAAACACTGAAGTGACTTCATCTGTGGGGTGCCTCCTCCATTACAACAGCTATGTACAAAGATTATCTTGTACTGATTTAAACTCTCCTCCAAGGGCTTGGATCTTAATCCTTAACTCTAAACTTTTTCTACATAATGTTTCTTTGACTTGGTACATACCACATAGTTCAGTTGAGGGACCAGCTGGTTGAACCTTTAGACTCAAATTTTGACTGACACAGACTGTAACTTCCTGCTTTTCCTCATCTCCATCCCATCACCAAAAGGTTTTAACCTTATCAGTGGCCTACTTCATTTAGTGAAGAGAAGAAGTGCCCAAAGCTATAGCCAGGCTTTTACAAATTCACCGGTCACAATGCACCAGTTCAGCCACCCGGACACCAAAAAATGAAGTCTCAAAATGTTTTAGGATTTTTCTCATTTCGTTACTGTTTTGTCATTTACTTTATTTTAACTGTACAGTACGAGATCTCAGTGTCCTCAATACTACAGCCGTGGGAGTGTCCCTTAAATTACTGTACATAGGTGGCTCAGGTTCTAGGTTTAATTTGAACATGTCATCCTAATAACGACATCCTAAAGTAATGTGACAAATCTCAGAATAAAAAGTCTAGTTTTCTCACTTCAAACAGGCAGCAGTCCACCTGCCACTCAGCTGGAACCTCTGGATGTGTATTGGCCTGTGGTCGATAAGGGGCAGGGAGGCCCCGCCCTCATCCAGATGTGCGCCTCTCTCCCAGTCTCAGTCCACTGCTGGCTTCAGCAGAGTGCGGAGCCTCGGGAAGTCAACAGGAGGGTACGGATAGTAACACTTCTACTGTAAGCAACGAGGATCTGATTCCCTTTAGCTGTGGTCTGCACCCGCCAGAGCTGTACTCAGCCTAACCAGTTGTGACTTTGAGCCCATGAGACCTGAGCGGTGCGTCGGAATTTGCCCCCTTTTTTAAAGAAATGATTTGTTTGTTCAGTTTTACCTGGCCAGCCTCAGACCTAGAGCTGATGGAGAGAGGCAGGGCTGAGTGCGATGCCAGCCCGGAGCGCTGTTGAGCAGAGACCCCCATTCAGCGCAGAGCAGACTCTACTGACAGGGAGCGGTCTGCCTTCACGCACGACCTGTGTGAATCCTCAGTCCGGTTTTTACAAGTGATTCTGGGGGTTCTCTTTACAAGCAACAATCCGTGGAAAAAGAAAACAAAACCATTCAGGATTTTTTGTTTGTTTGTTTTTTGGCGACGGAATGGGGATGTAAACGGTTTCCACATGCACTTGGAAGTGGCGTGAGGTTGCCTCCAGATTGAGAAGAGCAAACTGCAGGGGCGTGTAGTTAATTGAAATCGATCCGGTGGTCTCTTTTTGAATGTGACGCAGCAGCAGAGGTTCTTTCTCCTTTCCTCTCCTCTCCTCCTCCTCCCCCTTTCTCTCACCTCCAACCATGACTTCACTGTCGGGGACCAAGGAGAGGTCTGTGAGCAGCCGGAGCAGAAAATATGGGGTAGGTTATTCATTCCAGTAGCCGAGGGGTGGACACACCTCTGCTACCTATGAGCCTGGAAAACATAAAAACTTATCACCCATTCAGCATGCACTCCATCTGACACCACCCACCCGTTTTAATGGAAAACTGTAGTTTGCTCACCTTTTTTCTGGGTGACATAAATATGAAGCTGACAGCTCTCATTAGGTTTGTGCTCATGCTGTTGATTGATCGCTTTGTGAAGGCCACATTTTGCACATCACTGCTCTTGGTGTCACAACAGTGGCATGCATTCTCACATCTCTTAATTACCACCAACTGAGGACCAAGCAGCAAAGTCAGATCTTACACCTGTGCCACTGCTTATGCCTGCAGCCTTATTAGTGTTAATTTATAACACAGGGTTGGCTCACATTATACCAACCTCTTCACTTGGAGATGATTGAGCATTCCCACATCACCCTACCCATTCCTGCTTTATTTATAGCCCTGGTGAAGGATTACAGTAGCTATAGTACCCAGCCTCCCCAGCCACCACCACATCAATGGGTCTCTCCTCTCTGACTGGATTTACCCAACCGCAAAAGATCTCATTTTCAACTCCTTGTGGCTCATTTGATGTTCTCATGTGGCTGTCTGAGCAGAGAAAAAAATAACACAGGTCTACACACGGAATGTGACTTGATCGTATTTAGTTGTTAATAGAATCATCCGGTATGTTGACTGCTTCCACTTGGGCTGTAGCACCACCATGGTGAATGTTTAACACTGCTTCCTGTTTCTGGGTTTTCAGCTGAATGACCATTTGATTTAATAGCCTAATTAGGAAGGAGTTTGGACTCCTTGTCTACCCACTGGCTGCCCATTCCCTGTGTGTGTTACTGGCATGATATTAGCCTGATATATTTAGCCTGAAAGTTTCTTTTACATATTGAGACATATTCAGCATTTATCAATTGCTGACATGACAGTCTGAGCATTGACATGAAAGCTGTGAGTCAGGTTAGGTCAGGGCAGGTTTTTATTCTCTTGTGAATTTCAGATATATGTTTACCAGACCCACAAACACTGCATGATTTGTTAAATCCAACAAAACACTAGCTTACTGAATATAGCAGGGGTGGATATTAATAATATTAATGTTGGCACTGTTCTATGTGTTTATCCCAGTATGCACAATGGGAATGCTCTGGAATTGCAAAACCTATGGTGAATGGAGGCAGTAATAATAATGTTCTCTCTCTTTTTTAAAATGTTATTTTCACAGATGCCTGACACTTCACCGACCAAATCTGCCTCCTTCTTCCCCGACACATGGTACCGAAAGGCCTATGAGGAAACCACCCGCTCAGGCACACGCCCCACCCCTGAGGGTGCTGGCTCCATGCCAAGCTCCACAGGCACCCCGTCCCCAGGCTCAGGAATCTCTTCACCAGGGTCCTTCTCTGGATCACCGGGGACCATCTCTCCAGGGATTGGGACAGGATCACCTGGTTCTCTTGGTGGCTCCCCAGGTTTTGGTACTGGATCGCCGGCCTCGGGCAGTGGAAGTTCACCTGGCAGTGAAAGAGGGATATGGTGTGAGAACTGCAATGCCAGGCTGACAGAGCTCAAAAGACAAGCACTGAAACTGCTCATCCCTGGACCTTACTCCAGCAAGGTAAAAACAAGATTGTTCTGCTTGCACCCTTTGTCTTATGGTGTGTATGAATGTGTTTTTCTACTACCTGCTCTGTTACCCAGTGGCAAAGTGCTTATGCTCAGAAGCATAGCCTCCAAAAATAACTTGTCCCTTCATTAATTGTGGCATTTGGACAATAACACTTATTAACTTAGTTGCTGATGAAAGACTGGACCTCTAATCATTCCCATGCTTATCGTGATGCTGTGTTGTCAGAGTTATTGTTCTCATAAATCATATGGCTGCTATAATTCATCCAACCCTCATTTGACCAGCTGTTGTAAAGAGCAGAAATCAAACAGCCTTTGGGATTTAGGATAATAATTGTATCTGAAGCTGTTAATCAATTACTGACAGAATGCCAAAAACAAAATCATAAATACAGATGAGACTATGGAGATTTTTCTCTTTGAGTTTCTAATTTTAACTGATTAATCATATCACCAGAATCGATGAGTTCACTTTATTCTATATTGCTTGTCTCCATTTGAGGGAATTAACATGATGGATTGCTGAAAGACACTGACCACTTAGAGCAGAAATGAATCCATATGGATTGCTGCCTTTTTCAAATTTTCTTTGACAGAGGATTTCTTTTTTTTCTGTGGGTAGTCCATATAATCAATTTTAATTCCATTAGTACAGTGATTGTCCATAGGCAGAAGTGTTGCAAGTTGATTTATGATAGATGATCATTTCATGCGCTATATGAGTTTATCATATATGTATTTCATTTTTCTTTTTGCTATTTCAACAGTAAATGGTTTCTTTCAAAACATTTTAAAAGCAGGGCTTTTGACTTTGCAGAAGTTTTTAAACATGTTGCCTCAGGGTTCAGTGTTCTGCTGTGGTTGACTGGATTTTAGTCAGTGGGGCCACACATCAGGCATTGAGTTAATTGATAACAAATAAGCACTTATTATGCTCCATGGGGTTAATAAAGTGCTGCCAGTGAGAATCAGATACAGGACTACAGAGGGACAGAGAGACTTACTGTAGAAAGACAGAGGTGTAGACTGCAAGTTCTTATTAACGCAAGAACATGACAGTTGGAAATTGTTAGGAACAGTGGGGGTTAATGGAGACTGCCGGTGGGCAGACCACTAATTAAAACGTTATTTGTGAAGTTGGGTTTAGTTCAGGCTGATTAAAGCTTCCCCATTGTAGTTAACTTAATTGAAATGTAGAATAAGCACAGGCACATAACTTACAGGGTTTTAATTGGTGTAGGTAGCATATGTCTGTGTGGAAAATGTACATGCATATAATGTAAATTGAGTAGAGTATGTTTTTACCAGCTGAAAATATGAAAGTTGGCCCAACATTTTCACTGAAGCCAGTACACAAAACTATGATATGTCAGCCAAAAACAATTTTAGGGTCATCACAAACCAAAATATTTCTTTGCCTTAAGGATTTTGTCAAGGTCTAACCAGCCTGAAAATGAAGACTGACACTGGCTCCTCTCATGGTAGTTTCACAGTCAATGGAGTAAACACGTACCCTTGGCTTGTTTTTTTTTTTAATTTTTTTATTTTTATTAAATGTGTTATTTTGTGTTTATAATTCAAATTAAGTTTTCCCTCTCAGCTCTTGTTGGTGATTCATAAGAATCAGCTCATTCAAGATCAGTTGGTAGATTCAGACTATGGTGGTTCCTGCATGAATGAATTATATTGCATTTAATTTGTATTTATAGCAATGAGTAGTAGCAAAATTGAGCAATAGACCTGTCAATTAGCTTTTTAATGATGTGTTACAGATGATATAACTAATTGTTTATTTGCACAAAACACTTAAAGCAGAAGATTGAAGATTTGACTCTAAACTGAGCTGTGCAGGCTTTTTTACCCAATAGGAAAAGTTCTGGCAACAGTATGTCAAGCTCTCAGTCTCTATTTTTAATAACTGGTTGAATGAGCAAACAGGTACTCTTGCATATTTGACAGGATTATACAGGCACATTTTCAGTGAGGAACTGTCCTGCATTGCCATTATTTTCAGCTGTTGGCCACTGAGCAGCTTCACTGCACCAGTACTGGTTAGCTTCCTTGCTTAAAAGCACCTCTGGGATTATTAGCAAAAAATAGAAAAGTACTTCAGTCATTTTAGCCAGTCAGGATTTCTTGGCTAGTTTTTCCCTTTTACATTGTGACTTCTTCCCCAGACTCTCCTTGCAAGAGTGAACTGACCCATGCAGGTGTTTTGTGGCAGGGAAAAGCTGAACTCATGTCCTTGGTGAAGCAATGTGACCTAATAATCCTTCTCCTTCACCAAATGTGCCAGAGCAGCAGTTCAGCAGAGTATGTGTGTGTGTGTCTGTGTGTGTCCCTTCCTGTTGTGCTGTCAGCATGAGACCCCATGTTATTCCCAGCAGACACTGGGACATATGCGACCCCTCACAGCTTGAACAAACACACACATCCACCAACGTATATACTCCCCCCAACATACACACACACACACACACATAGTTTTGAACTGTGTGGACCTGTCTTTGTCTGTGGATATGAATACATGATAGGTCATACTTGACTGGGGCTAGCCACACACACATACACACACACACACATTCTCACACAGGGCTTTTAATACTATGCTAATGATGACCTTCACTGGTCTTACTGTTGAATATTTTGCTGTTTGGATGTCTGCTGTTCAGTGTGTGTATGTGTACGTGTGTGTGAGACAGGGTGTTCATTTGTGCTTGTCAGGCATTTAGCATGTTTGCATGGCGTAGCTGTGAAAACACACACACACACACACACACACACATCCACACACACACACACACACACACACACACGTGTCCATGTTAGAATTTGTCACCAAGCTTAAATGTCAAGATATTAAGTCGCAGCAGACAAACCCGTTTGTATGGACTCATCCACTTGTAGATTGTATTAGTGACTATTAGTCAGTGCAAACAAAGTATTTTGCTTGTGCAGTGTTTATTTGCTGTCCATTATATGTATGTCTCAGTGAAAGTACAGTACATCAGTTCTTCATTTGCTTTTTGAGTCATTCACGAGTAGTCTGCTCCCTAGTGGCTCTAAGGAGACATGGCACTCTCCAAATGAAGAGACTGAGGGGACATAAAGATGGACTGAGACACTTATTGATATCAGATATAAAGGAAAACAGAGATACTGTATATGTTTATATATATATATATATATATATATATATATATATATATATATATATATATGTGTGTGTGTGTGTGTGTGTGTGTGTGTGTGTGTGTGTGTGTGTGTTTTCCCTCTAATTTGTCTTAAATTTTTATCCTCAAATTAAACAGAAATACATTTCAGGACATTTTGTACATATACCTTTATTACTGCTGTTCCTCAGTCGGCCAGATAAAAGAGAGGGAGAGAGAGAGGGAGAGGGAGAGAGAGAGGGAGAGGGAGAGAGAGAGAGAAAGAGAGAAAGAGAGGGAGAGAGAGAGAGGCAGGCAGGTCATTTTGCTGGGGGCAGTATGGATGGGTGTGCAGGGCAATAGAGTGCTCTGTTGAGGGATTAGAAAGAGCAGAGTAGGTTTTCAGGTTTGGAGGCACACACACGTGAGCAAAATGCATGTACACTTGTAACCACAGGACTCAAAAGCACATCTGGCTACACAGCTGTACTCACTTAAAGCCTCTGTCCCTGCTCTGCTGGTGTGTGTTTCTGTCTGTGGATGTGTATTCATCCCTTATATCTACACCCCAAATCATAAATGGATGGAGGGTGATCTGTTTTTGGTTGGTCCAGTTCAGCTCAGGAAAGTGGGTCACTGCGTGTGTGTGTGTTTTAGTCACCAGCAAAGTGTCTGCTTCAGATCAGCTGAAAGTCAAAACCATCCATGTTTATAAAGTGAAACATATACAGTTCACTTCAGACATGAAAATAAAGCCAAAAAAGGACATGTTTTAAAATATACTCACTCCTTGAGGACACCTCACTGGCAACTTGAGATTTATTGGAATTACTTTCATCTGCACTTCTTTTTCACATGTTACATGAAGTATAAAGCACTGACTGCACTTAAAATGTTTACACTAGCAGACCCATTGATGTGTCTGTCTAGATGTGGCTGTAGATTAAACAGCTGTCAGCAGCTTCTACATGGATGTTGAACTTTAATACGCATCACTAGGGCTGGGATCATTTATAGATACAGTGTAGTGACATTAGACAAGCGAAAGCTTTCTGTGATCCTGACATGCAGGGGTCATTTATTTCTGCATGTTACCATAAACACAGTCAGTCCTCTGGATAATGCAGCCAAGAATTATTACCAAGAAATATCTCCTTCTTTCTCCCACTGATTAGCCTACTCTTGAAAACAAACTAGCTTGGTTGTCTGAGTCACTTTGAGTCTTACAATTTTATGTCAACCACCATTAACAAAGAACAGGGTGAGCAAAGCCTTGACTTTTTTCTCCTTGCATCTAGAAAACATCATACGGCTCTGAATACTGTTACTGAAGTAATGGTGTTGGTATTCTCTGTATAGCATTATCAGAGGTGATGTTCTTAAACCTAGAACTGAGGTTGTTAAGAGTTTAGGAGTTAATGGTCATTCTGTCAAACACCTCCTCCATGTCTGAACAAGTTGATTTAGTTGATTATACAGTGTGCTGGTACTTCATCTTTATGAAACAGAACATTACTAGTAAATGTGTTGAATGTAATTGCAGGATTATTCTTTCCTCAAAAGCATAGTCAGAGTTTTTGTGACAGAGTGAGCCTTCTGGTTCTGAAACAATTAATGGATTGATTTGATGAAACAATCCCAACTCTAGGTCCACTCACTGCCTATTTTCAGAGCTTTCAACCATATCACACAGTTTTCATTTGCGGTTGGAGTTTGCTTAGTTTTCATGGAGATGAACCTGATGGCATGCAACCTTAGTAGCTGTTATAACTCTTGTCTGCGTTGCCTTCATTAATTACAGTAGCAGTTTGACAGTTTTAATCTACAGCAGTTTTGGTAACTGATCAATTATTCAGGTCATTTATCAAGCAAAACTATAATATTTTCTGATTCCAGCGTCTGAAATGTGAGATTTTGCTGCTTTTCTTTGCACATGATTGGAAATCGACTTTTGGACTGTTGATTAGACAAAACAAGCAATTTGAAGACGCCACCTCAGAAGTGTTGAATCTTAAGAGAGCATTTTACATTTTACCTGATCCTATTAATATCCAACATAATGAAAAACTCCACAACAGAGGATGGTTAGTACATCTATCAGATGAACTAAAGACTGAGGTTCATAGCTTACTGACTTATCTACTGTTTCAAATGCCTTTCCAACCCACAAACACAAGTGGAGCTAATACGCTTGTGGATCTAATCAATTTAACTAATAACAGTCATGAGGTAATTTTCACCCAGAACCACTAGTTTGTCTGTAATTAGTCTACTTACCAGAGCAAATGGTGGAGTATTATTGCTCTGCAATCTGTCCTCAAAGGGATGTATTTCTCCACACTGGTAGCTAGCTATCCTGTAATAGCCAAATCCCATAACAGTACAGAAGCAGGCCTCCAGTAACCACGGCAGCTGGTGTTGCCACGGCAGCGACATGTGACAGATGTGAGCTGCATACATATCTCCATCAGCGCTAATGGGCTCCTCATAGCTGTGTGCGTGCTGGTGAGAGGCAGAGAGAGGGTGAAAATATTTGAAGTTCACGTGAATAATAGCGAGTTACCGTTACCGTGCATGTGTGTGTTTTTGGCAAAAGGCAAATGAATGCCATAGTGCTTAGTGTGATAGTGTGTGCACATACTGTACGTACGTGTATGAGTGTGTTTGTGTGTGTTTGTGTGTGTGAGAGAGAGAGAGAGAGAGAGAGAGAGAGAGCGATCATGCCCTCCTGATGCCTTTCAGGTGTGAAAGACATTACCATATAAAGAGGTGGCTTCATCAATAACAGCAAGATGGTGTGGATGGATGGATGTGTGTGAGAGGAGGGAGGGATGCTGATGCAGGCTGAATTGAAGAGCTTCTCACTGGGTTTATGTCAATTTGATCCTCCCCCAAGTGCACACACATTATCTCTGGATCTAGTATTACTCATGGTGCCTTCTCTTTTTCAATTCAGTAACTTTATTGGTATATATCCGAAACACCCTTTAATACCCAAAGATTTGTGTGTATATTTACGTAGTTTAAAAATGTTGGTATTTATAATAAAAATATGTAGTTTCATAGAATCATTGCTACATACATTAAGCAAAAAAACGCTTTACACTGGCTTTAAACTCAACGAAAATAATTTTTGAACATGTGTGTCTCGTTACGACAACTTCCAGCCATTTTCAGATAGATGCTGTCAGTGAGATAATGTATAATGTCATGAAGCATAACGTGTCTGATGATAAACATAACAGTAACTTCCCCTCTACCCCACTCATTTACACAGTCTACAGATCTTAACCCAGTAGAGCTCCTTTGGGATGAGGTGGAACCAGCATAAATGTGATCCCGCAGGAACAAATTTACATCGACAGAGATCCCTCTGGAATTTTCCCAGCGCTTCATGTTATCTATGCTGTGAGGAACATACATAGTTATGAAGACAAAGGGTCCAACCCTGTACCAGTTAGATGAACTTACATCCTCTCTTCCTTTTGCTTGCCCTCTCTTGCTCTCTCTCATTCTCTCTCCCATTTTATTGTGAATCTCACTCTCTCGTTTTAGATGCAAGATATGAGCATCACAGACACACTAACACACAGTCCCTCTCTCTGTCACACACATTCACACATACTTTGTTTTTGTTTTTTTTTTTTGCTAAATTAGGCTCTAGAGAAAGAGAGAAGAGAAATGAGAAGATTTAAATTTAGAGGAGGAGAGGGAGGAAGAAGGGGAGAATGAGGAACAGGAGGAAAATGAGTAGCTAGAGGAAAGAAAGACGACTGTTTTTTTCATTAATTGTGCTATCATTGTCATTATAGTCGCTGACCCAGAGCGGACACACTTAATTAGACTAACTGCCCCAGCCAGTTGGCTGCCACAGTCGACACACTGTCTGTGTATGTAACCTGTGTATAAAGAGCCAGAGAAACTACAAAAAGCTTTGCCAGTTTCTGAAGACAGCAAAAGATGAATTGAAGTTTGCCAATGTGCATTAATTAGGACATTTAACACAAAAACACACATTATTAGATTAATGTGCAGAGTATTTATAAAAGTGTTTGTACAGTGCTTGTTTTATTTTGATTCTTAAATTGCAGTTGCTGTTAACTGGCTAATTGTATTTATTTTTAGCAATGTTCCCCATTTACTCACTTCCTGGAAAGTTAAAAAATACTGTACATAAATGAGATGAATCGTCCTGAGTTTCGAATTTTCTTAGTTCTGGACTAGGATATTTATCACACCTTGTCTCTCACTGTCTCTGTTTACTGACTCTCTGTAGTCTAAAATAAGGGCAAAAACCCAAAAACATATTCAGATAAAAAAAAGCAGCAGTAGTCCACTTACAGCAGTGACAAATAGAAGCCAGTTTTACATTTATAGCACCTCTGCATAACTTACAGGCTCCAAGACCAAAACAAACATACCCACCACGCCTGGGCACCGACAACACATTGCAATAACAGGCAAATCACATGCACGAGTGAACACACCCAAACACACACTGACACACAACAGAGTGTACAGATACTCACACAATTGTGCTGACATACAAACACCAAGGCAGCTTGAGGTTCCTGTGAAAAGACACACAAATGAGCAAACACACTGGCTTGTGTGTATGTGATTTACCAGGAACTCACACTGGATGGTGGTGAAAGTGGTAACGGCACCTGGTGCCATGAGGTCTGTAGCTGCCATGGCAACTGCATCTCCATCACCTCCACACAACAGACATAAGTAGAGAACACTGTACAGTAGTTGTGCATTTGTCTCCTGTCAGACTTCCCCTGTCAAAATGTTCATATATGCTATATTGTTGTATGTATGTATGTTTTGCATGATGTATCCATCTTTCTATCTTTCTATGTCTATCTGTCTGTCTGTCTGTTTGCCATTTGTGCAAAATGTGCTGTGCCTGTTCAGACAGCTTGTTTTTCTTTCATGAGAGTTTTAAAAGTTTTTTTTTCCATCATCCAGAGCCAAGATGAAAACTGAAAATGTCCCAGTGTTCCAGTAGCAGGTGCCAACTCCAGCACCCTGTGACACTGTGAAGTCTTGCTCGCTGAACGGTTTATTTGAAGACCTGCTAACCACACTTCTAACATTAGCCTGATATAACACATCTATCTTCAGCATCTCACACCAGAAAAATCTTTTGACAGGCTGAGGTGTGAGTGACAGGGATGATGTGAGTGTGTGTTTTTGTGAGTGCACATGTCTGTAATTTCTCTTTGTGAAAAATAAAAGTTTTCAACTTTCAAAGTAAGGGCAACTGTAAAGTGAGGGTCTTTTGGCTGAGCTTCCTTTTCAGATTTAGGGCTAGGACTATGGGGTTACATTACAACAATATGCATGTGTTTGTATGTCCGTGATGTATGTGTGCTTAAGAAATTATGTACTAAAACATAATTATAAGGTGAAATATGGGATATTTCCTGCTCTTCTAATAATCAAACAGTGTTTATTTAGCACCTTACACATTGGTGCTTAAGTGCAGAATATCTGATTGAAAACCATTCAATTTGGAGGATCAGTTTGTTTTGTGTTAAACACACACACACACACACACACACACACACACACACACACACACACACACACACACAAATATGTATAGTATACATACATGCACCTACGGCCTTGCTGAAGTGCAGTGTTATCGTTGGCTATCAGGTTTATTTACAGAGTATGAGCTCACTAACGTATGATAATGTGAACAAATGCTTCTATGCCTTCACAGCTATTTGATGTTTCAGACTGACACTTATCAACAAACAACAAACTCTAAAGCTGGCTTCATTGTTCCTGTTTTAAACAACATTTGAAAAGTATTAAAGTATTACATGTTTGAGTTCAAAATAACATACTCTTCTCACTACTATAGAAGGCTGATGTCGCCCTATTGCCCTATTAGTATTTCTATGATTATGTTCTGGGGAAAAAAGGTTTAATGTTTTTATTTTAATAGACAGTCTAATTGCACAGCTGTTACTGTTGTAAATACTGCATACCTCACTTTATATGCCATTAGCAATAAAGTACTGTGTGCTGCAACAAGAAGAAACAGAAGTAAAGATCAGTACGTGGGAAGAGGTGACGTATTCGCCTTTATAAAGGTGCAGTGGCCTTGTACACAGTGTGTGTGTGTGTGTGTGTGTGTGTGAGAGAGAGAGAGAGAGAGAGAGAGAGAGAGAGAGAGAGTGAGAGAGAGAGAGAGTGAATGCGTACTGTGGCAGCAGACCTACCTTTTAGGGTCAAAATTAAAGCCAGGGCTCTGCCAGTCATTCCCTCATGTTTTACAAGTACTGTAATGGCATTCCTGTTCTAAATACACTACACTGCTGGGCTGCAAAAGTTGTGTGTGTCTCTGTGTGAACATTCCTATCTTAACTATATAGGTTAAGAGGCTGACTAATGCCAAAGATAGAATGAGAAGAGAACTCCATGTGTTTGAATGCGTGTCTGTGTGTGTGTGTGTGTATTTTAAGCAGGACTGTGAGTCTATTGTGTCAGAGCATTGTAAGGGGCAGGAGGTGAAACAAGAACAAGGCTGACATTTAAGCAGGAGTTTCCAGTCGGGCTCCATGGCAGACTTCCCTACAGTAGTTGTTGATCAATTACTGTAGTGTTTTTATCAAGGCATTTTGGAATTGTTTTTAAAAACCTTAACTTTAAAAACTGTCCTGGAGAAAAAGCATGCTGTACATACATGCGTTATGGTCTGTAATACTGCATTTTTTGTACAGGCTGTATTACAATATCTTAGTAAAGTAAACTGAATTTTAGCAAACAAATTGATTTTGTTCTCTATCGAGCGCTTTTTCTTTTCACTTGTCACTAACTGACCCCATATTGCCTCTCCATCCATCCATTTGCTATACTGCTGGGTCATGGGGGCAGGAGCCAGTCTCAGCTGACACTGAGTGAGTGGTGGGATATGGGAGAACATGCAAACTCCACATAGAAAAGCCCCAGCCAAACTGAAACCCAGAACCTTCTTAGGTCAGGCACTGTCAGGAGACATTGCTAACCATGGCACCACTGTGCCGCCCCCATACACATAAATATCATCCACTTTCTCCAAATGAGCATCATCCATCTCAGCCCAGCAGCACCCTCAGTATCCTCACATCATTCCTCTCTGTAGCTTATCAACAAGATTGAGGAAGAGGAAGATAAGAAAGAGTGAGGGAAGGAAAGAAAGACAAAATAAGAAACAAGTCAAAATAGGCATTTAAAGAAAAGGAGAGGCAATAATTCATTTTGGCTACACATAGGTATAAGTCATAGATGGGAGAGAGAGAGAGAGAGAGAGAGAGAGAGAGAGAGAGGATTAAATTGGCTGTTTGTTCCCTGCCTGTGCTTCAATCAGACACAGAGAATAGCCTCTGGCCGTTAAACTTTCCAATTACCTTGAGCAGATGGAGCCTGTGAGGCTCGATTTAGGGGTTTTAAAATGGTTGTTGTTGTTTACTGTTACCTGCTATTGACTGTACAACAGGCTACATACAGTGTCAGAGACGGAGTCACACTCCCTCTTTAATTTTTACCTCCATACATCTCTGTATCCCCTTTTTAGGCTTTATTCTGGCTCACTGGATTTCCTATTGGATATCTGTCAAAGCATAAGCAGTATGTGACTGACTGTATCTTAGGGATCAGCAGCAGTCTGTCAGTTGGCAATGCAAGCCTGTGGCCGGACTGCTGTCATTTAGAATCCAGGTTTGATGTCCTCATGAAAACTGGATGAATAAATCTTAATAACAACTCTGCTCTTTAGCAAGACTCTTAAACCTTAGCTATTCCATTTGAGGAGCTCAGTGGCCAACACTGAAGCACTGTGGTTGCTTTATGGAGCTCCCATGTATGAATGAAAACCACTGTGCGAATGTGAAGCCTGGAAAAGAGCAAACATGCTCAGTTGACTTTCATGGAGAGGCTTGCAGGATGATTCAAGCACACCCTGAGGAGGTTTAAGGTTTATGTTAAAACACATAAAAACCTCTTTGTAAAAGCCTGGAGGAAACTCCTAACAAATTGGTTTAATGTTCTGGTCAGTGGGGTTTACTGCATTGCATGATTTGTTCATGTAATGATCTATTTGGTCTAGTTATTGTTTTCACTCTCACATGTAGTCTGTGAGTAAATATGTATGAATATAAATGCAGATTGTACAGGTGTTCCTATTTTAAGCAACATACTTTTTAACAGTAGAGGTGGTCTGTGAAAATTCCCCTTTGTAGTTTTTACTGTTTGATTATCTCATGTACATTGCACTGTTATTTAAACATATTACAGCACAGATTTTCCATTATTTTGAGGCATGCTTTAAGGGATGGTGATGTCGGTTAGTCAGTCCACCACTGAACTATCTCAACAACTGTTGGATGGATTGCAGTGAGACATTTACATCCCCCTCAGGATTATTGTGTCACCTTAGATACACTCAGCTGACTAAATTCATCTAGCACCATCATCATTCATTGGTTTATGACTAAATACCTGCTAATTATTTGCTCATTATTAGCTAATGTTAGCATACTAACATGCTAAACTAAAATAGCATACATTGTAAAAATAATATCAGCATGTTAACACTGTCATTGCTAGCATAGCTCAAAGCACCACTGTGCCTACAGCCTCATGGAGCTGCAAGTATCTGAGAAAACAGATGTGTTACAACAATACAACAAAGTTTCCCAGTGGCAATCAAACCCAAACCAGTTATAAATGCACCTGTGCAGTTCTAACCACAAGAGGTAAGCCATTTTTTTTTTTGAGCCAGGAAAACCCTGACTGAGTTTGTGCATTTGTGTACACATTATGTTCCTGTGCACACATTGCTCACCTGTTTCTTAGTGTCTGTGTGCACATGTAAGTCAGAGTTGTCAGGCAGATCTTTACCTTCAGCTCCACCCCAGTGAGCCTCACTAACCTTGGGATAGAAAGACACTGGAGGGAAGAACGGATGGATGGGAAAAAGAGGGGTAGGGGAGGAGTGAGAGGGTGTTGGAGAATGTGTGTTCAGGTGTGGGATATGGCGAGATGGATTACCTTACCCAGCAGGCAATTCATCACTGTCACAGAGAGAGAGAGAGGAAAAGAGAGACTGGGGAGAGAGGAAAGGAAAGAGGGGAAAGAAAAGACAGGAAAACTGAGAGGAAGGAAGGGTAAGGGATATCCTGTAGAAGAGAAGGAATAGGGTGGAGGGCTTGAGGGAAATATAGAGAAAAAGTAGGTGGAGGTTGAAAAAGTGGGAAAAAAACAGCTGAGAGAAACACACCTACTGAATCAGTACTTTACTTTATGTACAATAAGAGACATTCTTACAACAGGTCAAGATGAGCTGTAACCCCATCTCTGTAAAGGATGGAAAGATCAGAGAAAAGACATATGGCAAATGTATAGATGGCATGTTTCCTGTGTGGTTCTTGAAGAATGTGTACTTTACTTCCACAAGAGTGTGTTTAATTTCAGTGAGCTGCCTCTGTATAGGACAGTAATTAGTAAAACTATTAAAGTAACTTTGCTGTCACTATCACTGCTTGAGGTGTAGATCTTTGCAGTTTTGTATGTGGAGCATCATGTACTCAGTGGTGCAAAACCTTCCAACATTTCTCACTGGCATTGATTAGAACCAGGCATTTTTTCTCTCAGGCCCTGATATAAATGGACAACCTATTTACAGTGGGGCATCAAGGTGAATATTCCTGTTTTCATACCCTATTTAGACTCATAATTAATGACTAACCCATTTATGCTTAGCGTAAAATGTAGGTGACCGTCTCCCTAAACAGTATTTCTTCAATTAAACATTATATTTTGACCTGACTGTTGGCACCTGTAGTACACACAGTATAGAGAATGACTACAAATAAGCTGTATTTCTACTGTGAGCAGAGTATGATGTTACAGGATCACATCCCCTTGAGCCACCTAGACTTTGTGCAAATATCCCATGTGAAAACAGGCATTTACATAAACTACTTTCCCACTTAAATTAACTAGCAATGAAGCCAAGATTCTCATCTAAATTCAGGTGCCTGACAACTGGCTAATTGGCAGCTAGCTAACACACTGAAATAGATTATTTTCACATATAGCTCTGGTAGCAAATGCCTCATCTACAGTGCAGCTCTGATGCAGATGGACTAATTTAAAAACAGGCACCAGAGATTTTACGCACTTCATTAACAGTCAGGCACCACCATGGATAGCCAGATAATTTAAAAACAGGCACTGGCAAGCAACTTTCACTTAAAAAAAACAGGTAGTAATTTAAATAAATATTTGATCTACAGCTGGGCACTGATGTAGATGGACAGCTAATAAAAAAACAGGCTCTCTTCCTGTCAGTTAGTTCATTTACATTGTAGCAGCAAGCTTGTCTGTAGACTTAACACTATACGAGCTGGGGCATGAGTCATAGCTCAGGTTGTTAATTGGAGGGCCACATTTGCTACACAAACTGTGTATACTCTTCATAAACATGCACAGACAGCTCAGCAGACACAAACTCCAAAGATACACACAACCATGTTTGCATGAGAGCATGACTGATCTGATCTGTCTGTAGCATCTGTTTTCAGTATTTCGTACCCTCTTTGATTGGGTTTAACATCCCACTACACACATACACACTGGTCAAGCAATGCTATTTTTGTATATGTGTGCACGTGTGTGTAGTGAGGAAAATACAATTTTGTGGAGCAGGATGCCTGATGAGCACTTAACCTAAGTCAAGCCAGGCAATGTTCAGACAGCCAATTAATTACAGGTGCCAATCCCAAACAGTGGCGGGCTGCAGACCAAAGTACGTCATCACCATGGTCTAAGGGAGTGCTTCAAAGACTCTCTGAAGGCCTCTCATAAAGACCTTCACACTGACCCTGCTTCATGAGAGTTGCTTGCCCACACAACCATTCAAAGAAATAACATTTCAAAGGGCACTAACATCTATGCAGACCAGCGCATCAAAGCATCAAAGCATGTGAAGCCACTGTCCCATCCTCTACAAGTGAACCAGCCCTGCTTTCCTGCCCCCCTGAGAATAAGGACTACCCCCTGCAAGTGGTGGAGACTGTCCTTTTAATTCAAGGATAAGTGATGGTGGTGGCATGGCACATACACATTTCATTTCTACTCATTAAAAAGGAGAAACACAGAGATAATGTGTGTTGCATAAACAATTGATTTAATTTTTTAATTTAAATGTTTTGTGCATTTTTTATTTGATTGATTCATTATTTACTACAGCACCTTATGGAAGCTTTTTCAATATAACAGACTGCATAATTACCAGCCTTTAGAGAGAGGGAGAGAATATCAGCATGTGATTAATGAGAGTTATAGTGCTGAGAGAGTGATCTTCATGGAGAGATCAATTTGAATGTGTTGTTCATAACATCTCGGATGTTTTCACATCTGACACCTGTATTAATACTGATAGTATGAGGCTTCCCCAGCATTATACAGTGCACACACACGCTGGACAAACATCCACATACAAATATGTACACACAACCACACTTTACGTCTCCACCAAGACAGAATGCAGCAAGTAATTTACATCCCCTATAGCTAGTTAGCTTTGTATGCTAATTAATTTCTGCATTGCTATGGCAACACAAATATTCTAATGCGTTTTCTTTTGTTATTAATATAGCGTGTCAACATCACAAGGGAGTCTGTGCACATGTGTTGACAAAAGTGTGTGTCCGTTTACCAAAATGTATGCATAAATGACTTTATACATGTGTGCAAGTGTGTGTATGTGTGTGTGTCTGTGTGTATAATAGGTTACAGTTGTGTCCTAACCAACCCATTATGGGATCATATGAGGGAATGACCAATTAAAAAGGTGATTAAAGGAGAAATACTTCAGAGAGCGCGCTGGAGAGAGGAGAGGGGGAGGGTGCAGGTAATAAATGAGAGAGAGAGAAGGAAAGAGAGAAAGAGAGGAAACCTACTGGGTTCCTTAAGTTATTTGTCACTGAAGGGAAACAGATAGAAACAAAGAGAAAATTCTAGGGAAGCTGGGGTTGGTTTCCTCAGCGTCTAGACTCTCACTAACATGCTGTTAAAAAACAGTCTCTACTTTGGGTTATTTCTGCAGCGCGCAGTAGAAATACCAATCTGCCTCATAGCTAGCTATTACCCCCATGCACACAGTAAATTCAGTCTTTACTTAGAGTACAAGTAGGTATTGTATTCATGATTTACAGGTCTGAAGGCCTCTCATATGTACAAATACACACACACATGCTCAACATAGACTCCAGTCTCTCTTCATCACTCCATCTGTCCTGGTTTTCACTTTCCATCTGTCTTTCTCCTTCCATTTCATCATGGTTAGAGTTTTATAATTGAGGCTCAATACTGTAGTAATGCTTTAACCAAAATTTTAGGGGCAGATTTATTGTTATATTGTTTGAATTACTGTTACTCTTGGCTGATAACATTCACCACTGGCTCCTGTTCTTAAATGTCTTTAAATGGGGTAAAAAGGGACTCATTACAACATGCTGCAATCTATCATCTGCAGCAACTGTGGTCCAGTTTGATGTTTATTTTTCCTTACATGTATGATTTATTTTCTGATCTTCTTTCTCACACGTTTTTAATGAAGAAAACCAAAACATAGAGGTGGTGATTTAAATAAGAAACAACAAGCCTGCAGCTAAGTGGTGGTTAATTAATAACATCTAGCATGAATTTGAAGTCACCACAATAGACTCCAGTAAATCATTCTGTGTTGCATTTATGCAGAACTCATTACATGTGTTAACAACTGATACACATTTGTTATTTTTTTCAATACAGTGGACTGCGCTTTATCCCTGACACTGCAAGGCTAGACATGACCTCACCAGCTGATGTGAGTGATGGGCTGAGGGCAGTGACAGTTTCACTGAAAGGCAGTTTTTACAGCTCTATTAGCTTAATAATATCTTCTTCACTTATAATTAAGCTGCTGCTTCACATTTACTTTTGGTGTCTACACCAGGTGTTTCAAGTTCAAAGACTTAAAAATGGTATGGGCAAGTTGTCAGATGAAAGCCTGAGTGTAGCTGAGTTGTCTCCAGGTGTGTGCATTCTTGTCTCAAGTTGACATAAACACAGTTGGCCCTAAATATTACACATATGCATGTATAAGCTGAAGAAATTAGGTGCACCACAAACACTGAAAGAGAGAGACTGAGAGTGACAGACAGTTTGTGTTTTGGAGAGACAGTGAGAGAGACCTGTGCTTGACCTCTGTCAGAGTAACATTTGTCCCACATGTGTGCACATCCATGCGTTTGGTGTGTGTATGTGTGTGTGATGTCATTTATAACCTCTGTGTTATTGACCTTGCTCCTGCACAGACACTCAATCATTCACACGCACACACACAGTTGACACACTATCATTCTCCATCATGGGACCACTGTACGTGATCATGGGCCACCAACGCACTTAAAGTGTATAGTTTTTCCTTCACAGTCTCTTTCCTGCTCTGTCTTTTTGCTGCTTTCCATTTTTGCTGTGTGTGTGTGTGTGTGTGTGTGTTTTGTCAGAACAGGTGCAAGGGGCCGACTGGATCTCTTCTGCACGAGTTCACTGATCATAGACCTGCTGAGAAATGCCTGTGCATGTGTGTGTATATACATTACAGAGTGTGCACAGGAGCAAGTAAAGGAAGAATGAATGTTGAGAGGATGAGAGGAGGTAAATGAGTAATAGGGGGAGGAGGAAAGGTTTACCCTCCTTGGTCACTCATCTGGAACTGATTACACACACACACACACACACACACACACACACGCCAATAAACCAGCATCATTCTGGCTATAACTGGCTAAGAACGTGCTCCTCCTCTCTTCTTCTTTTTTATTGAGGAATTAGGCCATTTTATGTCCCATTCTTTCCTTTCTCTCTGATCAGCCATCATTGTCTTTCTCCTTGTTTTTGAGCACCGTGCCATGAACTTGTGCTAAATATAGTCGAAGTGAAAACAGGGAATGACAGAGGTTTGAAAAAGAGGAGGATGACAGTGAAGGTGGGTCGGAATCACACAGTTCTGTGTCAAAATGTTGTTGTGAGTCAGTGGTGGACAGAGTGTGTGTTTGTCCATTTATGTGTCTGCGTATATTAAAGGGATGTGTGTCGTTGCATTTGACAGCCCATTTTTCTGAACCCTTTACCTCCAGTGCATTCACATAAATACACTCACACACACACACATACACACACACATAGAAAGACAAAGGGACAAACAGAGCAGAGCTGTCTTTTCTTATCAAATCTCAGTAATAGCATCCTTCTGTGTCCAGTCAACATACACACACACACACAGACAGTCGTTGCTATATAGACTGGCTGTCAGCACACTAAGAGTCACCGAGGTCACTGTTCAGTTAGCTTGGATGCCATCTCCATCTCTCTCTCTTTGTCTTTCTCTCTTTCTATCAGTCACTCCATCCTCAGTGTAGGGCTGAGGCTGTGTTTGTCTTTCCTCTTAGGAGGAAATGAATCACACACACATGTAGGCTATCTGTGGTGCTGAGACTGATTGAGTCACTCACTGAATACTGATGAACTCAGAGGTGAGGAGATGGCTGGAAGAGACAGTTAGAGGAAAGGGGAGAAGAGCTGCAAATAAAATCGTTCACAGTCAGACATTCTTATCTAACCACATCTTATTTAATGGTGCAACAATATTAATAACTCTAATTTAAATCTAATCATGTAAAATCAGCCTAAGATTTCCTATGAGATTTCAACATTGAGCTCCTAACTCCTGATTGTTTTGCCTGGACTGGACTCTGCAACATAATGCCGTGCTAATGAGAGTTTGTGTGTGTGTGTGTGTGTGTGTGTGTGTGTGTGTGAGAGAGAGAGAGAGAGAAACCAGGGGATAAACAAATTCAAGTTAGTCTGTTCTACTGAAAGATGAGCTGGAAATAATAAAAAGCATTAGTGGGAAGAGAAATACAGAAGTAGGGTCAAAGACAGAGCACAGCGAGAGAGAGAGAGAGAGAAAGTGTGTGTGTGTGTGTGTGTGTGTGTGTGTGTCTGTGTTTGTATTCAATCCTCATGGCCAAGTGTTCATGACCAGTATAAGCAAAAACTCCTAGATTCCCTTTCTCTTCTTTTTTTCCCTTTTTTCATTGCAGTTGGGCAGCTTGGCTGCTCTTCAAATCTCAGCTAATTTGGGACAACAGGGCCCTCATCTCGAGGACCGTACACCGTGTCCACGTTATTGATCCTTTGCTTGCCTGTCTGCTGTGTGTGTGTGTGTTTGAGTTCGTGTGACAGGCAGATACAGAGGGGTCATCAGAAGCCAAGAGAGATTAAATTTTCCCTTTTCACTGATTTTTGGCAAATGTCTAACTTTTCCAATTCTTTCCAAATGGGAAAAACAGGGCTAACATGTGGCATTTATTGGAGGATTGCTTCACAATCTCTTCCCAGTGGTTTATTTTACCTATCTCAAACACATTTTATTGTACAATAACTGACATGAACAGTCAGTAAAATGACTGTCTGTTAGTAACCACACTGCAACATAATTCATTCCTCTATACTTTGTATGTTTAAATAGTCTATATCTTCACCTAAACATGGCTCAGTGCACAGCTTCCATTTAAATCCTTACACACATACCTGTTGAGCTTGTGATTCTGCGTGTTCTTTTTTGTGCGCTTTGTACCTTTTGTCTCCTGCTCTTTCATTTTTCTGTGTGATAGTGCATTTTCTATCTCATTCCCATGGGTGGGAGGCCAAATGTAATGTGCAACCACAGCATCCTGCATTAAGAACACTGAAAACTGTTTTGTTGTTATTACCTCTGTTGCTATCATTACCGCTCCCTCCTGTAGCCGGATGCAACAAATTCAGTCAAAGTCTTCTTGTGTGGAAATTCACAATTTTTCTAGCTAGCAGAAAATGTGTTACAACCCTTTGGCCAAGCAGAAACATTGAACATACAGTGACACACTGAATACATGCATTCATAAATAATTAACTGCATTAAATATCTGCCCAATCTGTCTCCTCTCATGTGTGTTACTCTGCAAACATGTTTTTTTGTATGAGAGCCTGGAGTGTGTATGTGGTGTCTCATGTCAGGCAGGAATATATGTGTTTGCCTGAATTTGTGTATATATATATATATATATATATATATATATGTTTAAAAACCATGTTCTATTCATTATTCTACATAGTTTGCCAAAGTAACAAGGTAGTCTTTATCCATAAACACACACACCACTCACATGCTTGCCAAGGTTTGAGCTCCTGCCATGCATACATTTATGTGTGTGTATCTTGTGGTCTTGTGGTTTGTTGACATAGCCTAGGCAGCAGCTCTCAGACTGAGAGGTTGCATTTTACCATTAGATGAAATGTTGCTTTGTGTGCACACGTATTTGCGCACACACCTCCACATACACACACACACAAACAGTATATTGATTGAGGAAAGGTAACAGGGCTTGGTATTGATAGAGGCTTACTTATGAGTGGCAGACAGTATGTTACATTCACTCTTTCTTGCAAACAGGCTTCTATTCCACTATTAGCCTATGGGCCACCAAAGAGGCTGACCACACACACAGATCTAATCAATCTACAGTGAGGGAAACTTTTTGTAATAATCTGATACATATTGTTTGTTTTTTATTGCTGTAAAGCTGGTTTGTCAATGTGAAGTTCGGTTAAACAACTAGTTATTTATACATTTATGCAAATGGATGACTGCATGTATTCACAGAATGTCTGTAGGAGAGCTGCCAGTGGACATACAGTATCTGATGTATCTGCTTCTTTCTACCTGCCACTCATTATTTACCCACAGGTCAGTTTTTCAGTCTTCTCTGTTGGTCCGTCTGCCTGTCTTAATGTCTGATCGTCTGAATCTGCTGAGAGATAACCTGCGTCCATCACGCACCTATTGATCGGACATACATAGACACGCATACAAACTCTGCATCTCCATAACTCACGTATTGATTAAACTTCACTAAACAAAGAGTGCCTACCCATCACTCTGATTAATACTGTACATGCACTGCCTCTTCCCTGGGATGATGAACTGAGATATTCAAATAAAAGCCCCTGTAAAACTGTTGAGACTGATGTGAGTACAAGTATAGATCAACATGTATCATAAGTAATTTGTTTCTTTTTTGTGCTGCTGTTATTCTGACACTACATCATACATTGCTTTTGAAACTGTAATCAGGAAATCCATCAGAGGGAAAAATGACTTGATTAATTTAAACAGCGGCAAATGTAGAATCTTTACCAGGATAACACTTGATGTACCAGCCTGTTTTTTGAGAGGATGATATATGTAACGACTCAGGTAATGGCAGTGATTAGAGAAAATATTTCACGTCATCTGTAGGAAAGAATCTACACAAGATAGCATAAAAGCACAGAGAATCACTATAACTCTTTACTTTCTGTCTGTCTAACCCCAGTTATAATAGGCTGAGATAAGTTTTTCATGTAACCACACATTCATTTTGCTGTAACTATCAGAAAAGGGTGAGAGCTGACACAGATACCTGGCTTTAGTGTTACAGAAGAGGTGGGCTGGTTGAAAGCAGGAGGGTAATTACAGTTATCATGTGAGCTGGCACCACCTACCACAGATGTTTAGTTGAATTACAGAGCTCCTAAGCAGACATACACTCGCTGATAATACACCAACACTACACCTCCACTTAAGCTGACAATTAGCTCGCAACGTCACACTCGGTCTCTTTAATCCCACCATCAGTCTCAAGGGCCCTGAGTAAAGCCAGACTATTATAAGAAAACTGTTTCAATTTAATGACCTTTTGTCAGATAAAGTACTTAATGCTTTGTGGAAAAATTTGCGAAATATTTTCATTGGGGTCAAGGAAGGTTTAGACACAGATCTGTATCTTGGATGTGTGCGTGTGTTTTGCTTGTTAACTTTGATATTTAGACCAGAGAGTCGTGGCAGGAGATTTAGAGTGGCTTTGCTCTGTGCCAGTGGCTCCAATTAGTCTGAGGGGGAAAAAACACATGCACACAAACACACACATGACGCATACCTGTACACACACATATATTCATGCACACAGGTACAAATAACTGCACAAACAAATTTGACAAATATCCTGACTTCCACACACAAGAAAGCATGTTATAATAGCTCACATGCACGCATACACACAAATTCACCAGGCAAACAATAACATAGAGAAAAAAACCTGTAGTGGACCAACATAAGGACAGAAGAGACAGACAGAACAATATGTTTATTTGTTTGTTTGTTTGTTTTTTAACAAATTCTGAAGATATATTAATGGTTTGCTACGTGAATTAATCTCAAATACAGTACTTTCTAGAATCTTGAATACTGATAGGTTGACCGTGAAATGTTTGAGAACAAAAGCAATGCACTTTTTGACTTTGACTACCGGTCTAACACTACAAACCACTTACAAATGACCCTACTCTCTGTGCAGCCTCATGGCCTTCGTCCATGAGGAGTATAATACCATGGGATTTTGTTTTTGTTTTCACAAAGATTTGTTCCTGCAAGTAGACTATTAGCATTTAGAGTCACGCTTTGCCAATTCAACTACAGAGGAAGGGAAAACAACACAGGGAATAGAAAAATGGGTGCAGGTGACTGGCAAGATGCTCAAAATGTCACAGGATGTTTACTTGTTCAGTGTTGTTTCAGCTAATGCTAGCTTACATGTTGGTTACCTAATGATTACAACTAGAATGCAATTAAATTTTTGTGTGACATTTCCTTTCTGAGAGATGGATGAATGAGAAATAGTTTGTCACCTTTACTGAGCTGCTCCATCTTCATTCAATAGCTCTTATTGCCCTTTTTAATAGGAAATGTTACAAAATTCATGGTGAGAAAGAAAAGGAGGGAGAGGAAAAGAGAGAGAGTAGAAGGTCAGTTGTTTTCATTCCTGTATTAGACAACTCTCCTTGCTGCCAGCTTCTGTCACACTTTCACCCTTTGGACCCAAAGGATACTGAGTATATGAGTGTGTGTGTGTCTACACATTTTTCCCCAGGCTACATGACAATGTTTCTTGGATTTTCTATAAATATTCATAGTCATAACTTGTTAAACACACCTATAATTGCCTCTCCATTTATCAGTGCAACATCATTTCTCCAGACACCAGTCTAAATCCCAGGTTTTTGTTTTTCTCTCTCCCTTTCTCTCTTTCCAGGATCCCTCCTTCTCTCTCCTCCTCCATGATAAGCTTCAGGTGCCTAACAGTTCCCGGCGGGCGTGGAATGAGCGTGACAGCCGTTGTGATGTCTGTGCCACTCACCTCACTCAGCTCAAACAGGAAGCTGTGCGCATGGTCCTCACTCTTGACCAGTGGGATTTGTCTCCCACCTCTTCCCCCTCTGCTCTAATTGGACGATATGGATCTCAAGGACCTCCGGGTCCATTAGGAGCATCTGGTCCCGGATCAAGGGAATGGCCTCCTCCTTTTCTCCCTTCCTCCGCCTCCTCCTCAGCTGCCGCTGCCACTTCACATCCTCCTCACCAGTCGTCCCAGTCGCCCTCTCCAAGCCCAAGCCAGACCCCAACCCCCAGCCCAAGCCACGGACCATCCAACTCCAGCCATGGGAGCCCCTCAGTGGGGCAAACGTCCAGCTGTGCTCCAGCAAACCCACAATCTCAAGGTCCAGGGCACAGACTGGGGTCTAAGCCCAGCTCTCTGGGGCTTGGAGGTGGGGTGGACAGAAGGAACGGGTCCCCCAGTTCAGGAAAAGTAGCTGGTGCCCAACAGCAGTCTGTGACTGGAGTAAACAGCCCCAGCAATAATGGTGGTAACAGCAGTAATAATGGGAGTGGAGCAGTACTGAGTACAGCAGCGCTGCAGGCCCATCAGCACATGAACCGAACTAATGGAGGCGTCACACTCTATCCGTACCAGGTGAGCTATCTGAAGACATGTGTGTGTGCACCTGTGTGTATATGTGATTGTGTGCCTTGCATTCACACATAAAAATCTGTAGAGCTACCTTTCCCACGAAGGCAGTGCAAATATTACAATGGATAAATAGATTCTGGTCTTATAAGATTATACCAGATGGTAACAGGCTACCATCATGCAGATGAATACATCTCTTGATATGTGTAAGGACAGGAACATTTTCATTTTTCAGCTTGTAGGTGTTCCTACCTACTGTAGTGTGACCTTGTTAGCTATGAACCGCTGACAATATCTGACTTCTGAGTTAATGTGTTCATCTCTCTCCTGTCCTTTCCTCTCCTCTGCTTGTACAAAGTCAGACTAGGCTATATTGCATCTACCCCAGGCAAAGTGTGTGTCTCTGTGTGTCTATGTGCATGTGTGTGTGTGTTCCTAGTAATATAAGGAGGGAGGGACGCGAGGCAATTAAGCTACTTTAAAACCCTTGATTGCCACAATTTGCATAAAAAAATTAATTCTCCATCTATGAGTCATAACTGACTAAAGACAGTATAGCATTAATTTCGATGTCCATGGCAAATAAATGGCTATTATTCCACTTAAAAATTATCATCATAGTTATCCACTGATTTTCTGTACATCCATTGGTACATTGCAAACAGGAACTGCTATAAGGTAATGTGGCTTACTTTTAATGGTGCCAATATGCCCAAATAGCTAATTAGCTGACTTCATGGCAACATTATACTTCTGTCCTTTACATTTTCCAAAGCATTATATGAACTGTGGTTCCAAACTCTAGAGCATGACTATCACCCAAATCAAAGTAAGAGAAAGAATAATCATTGGAGTGTCAAAATCCATTAACGACAACTTTTTCATGTTGCTCTATCAATATTTTTTTGACATTAGATTAAGAGGTGCAGCAGTTGTCTCAGTTTTGTCTGAGGGAAGGCCGAACATGTCAGGCTTTGAAAAAACTGCTGCTCTAAAAGAAAGAGACAGTTGCTGAAGTGCTCATTTAAGCAACTTAATGAAAATACTAGTTTTGGAGTAGCTTGCAGGTATTGATTATCTTGTGAGTTATAGTGTTGAAGCTGTTAAACAAATGAGGTGAAACTGGGTGAGATGGAGACAGAGTTTGACAGTTTGAACAAACACAACACATTCTGACAGTATCTAAAAGAGCAAAGGGACATTGTGAAGTTTATTCTCCCCCAATAGCACTCTCTGTGAGGACACAATAATCAAATTCTTGGAACTGATAACCATCTCGTATTGAGAAGGAAGCCTAATGCCTTCTTCAGTAGGATCCAGACAGGACATCAAGCAGCAAGTTAGCAGACAGCAAACCGTAAAAGTGACTCAAATGGAAAATGGAGATAAAAGAAGAGGTTTTAGGAGGAGAGAGGAAGAGAGGGAGCGTGAATAGACAAGAGAGGAGGATGGTAGGAGGAGGAAAATGCCTCTGGTGACGAGTGGTCTAGAGGTATATAGATGCAGGAGAGCTGAGACTCCAGGGGAGATCCAGAGGGGTGTGTGTGTGTGTGTGTGTGTGTGTGAGCATGTACTACAGATGTAATAATTCATACAGTGATAATTAGGACTCTGGGGACTCTATGTCACACACCCCCAGTACCCCTTCACTCTTTCACTCTCATTCACTCTCTCTCACGCACTTACACATTTTCTCTCTACTCCTTCCTTATGCCTGTTTCGTCTTCCCTTCTCCCCTATTATTCCTGTCTTTCTCACGCTTTGTCTCTATATTCACATCCTTTTTTACCTTGCTGTTCCCCCATCTCTCTGTATATTTGTATTCAGTCCATGACTTTAATCAGATCCAGAGATATGGAATCGTAGGTGGAAATGACTTTGTTACAATCTCTGGAATTGTTTTGTTATCTTGTCCTGCTGGTCAGAAATTAATGAGGCATAGGAGCCTCTATGTGTTCTGGCCTGTCTTTGTGGAAAGAACAGTGAAAGTATTCAAATCTGAACGAGGATTTCTCTTTTTGGAGTTAGTACCTGTGTTGGGAGGTATAAAATGTTAGTGAGCTGGAGTGTTTGTGCTGTGACTTTGACAGTAATGGTGTTTCAGCAGGAAAGGAGAAACAGAGCATGATAATAAATCATCCTCGTTTAGACTCACCCCAGAGAGAGAAAGAGAAGGAGGAGGAGCTGAGCAGAGAGATGATCAAAAAATCAGAATGGAAAGTCAAGATGAGGAAATAAAGGGAGATCAAACGGAAAGAGATACAGACAGAGAGGGTGACGAGAAAGTAAGAGAGATTGGCTTAGAATAATGGTGAGTAAGAAAAGGACAAATTTTATTATAGGGGCTACATCTGGCAATTCTTAGACCATATTACCTCTGAGACATCAGTGTATGTGGACACACTTTGAGATGTGTGAGATTTTTTTTTTGCCAGAGAACTGGATTCTGTAGATCTGCTTTACTGCTGTGCGGCACAAAACATAGAAAATGGCTTTTGATGCATCACTGGAGCTTTCAGAAGCTCTTACAATGGCTGATGATCAGGCCAAATGATAAATCTCCTCTAACATGGTCGCACTCTTCAGCAAAGTGAAAGAGAAAATAAACACATGTAAGAGCATCAAAAGTCAAAAAGCTGCAGGTGGAATCAGTGGGCTATATAGGAAATGTGTGTATTACTTGTTAGAAACACTAGCAACAACAACACTGGTATGGTCTTATTCAATGTAACAATTTTTAATGATTAGAATTACCATTAAAGCCACCTTTAAAGGTAGGACAAGAAGAAGCAGAGCTGAAAGAGGGAGGACGCAGAGGGAGACAGAGAAAGACAGCAACCTGTCTACCTTTGTAGCTGACATTAAAATCCTGCTGGCTCAGCAGTCTGAGAGGTGACAAACCAAAGGTCCAGGCTGCAAAAATTAATGACTGAGGTCAGACAGCAATGTGCTCAGTGATATATGTTGCTTCAAGACACAGCACAGAAATTCAACCATCAACTGTTATTTCCTGGCCAACTGTCATATTACCATTACTGTACCTTTTAACTGGCTGCAACTTTAAAGTTAAACCAGAAAAAATCAAGTCCATATTATCTGTTTACTTTATTTATTACTTACTTTGTTTATTTACTTTTTGGGGGCTTTTTATGGTGACAGTGTTGAGCGGATCAGGCTCTCTCTCACTCTCTCACTCTGGCACGAGAAAACAAATCTAACATTGTCTCTTTGCCCTCGTTCTGTCCTTCAAGCAGCTAATTGAAAACAGGTTTATACCGTATGGTGTGTGCCTCTCTCAGTGTGTGTGTGTGTGTACTGATTTCAACAATGGTTAGATAAGCTTTCCTAATTTACAGTGTATGTGTTTGTTGTGCCCACATTTGTGTTTGTTACTGTATATCCTGCAGAGAGAAACAGGATATCAGATACAACACACCACTTGCATCATGTCATATTTTGTGTAAAGTGAACTGCTCAATGCTGGATGTCCTTTAGGATCAGGATCAGGATCAGCGGGGCAGTAGTGACCTAAAGGTAAAGGAAGCTTGTGACTGCAGGGTCGTCACTTCGATCTTCAGGAGGGGAAGGAGAAAGGACAATGCTTGTTCGACCCTCATTACCACCACAGTGGTGCCCCTGAGCAAGGCCTTTAACCTCCAACACAAAATAAGGGCATGATAAGAGTATGTGCATTTAGCTAACAGCATTTGTAATGCATATTATGCAGCATATGTTGATTCATCAGCGTGTCAGTAAGCCTGTTTTATTATCTCTGGTATTTCATAGAGTCATGTGTACTGCAAAGTGAATGTACATAAAACTATGGTACATTTTTTTCTTTTAACTGTTTTTCTTGTTCATATCTTTTATGTAGCCCTGAGGCAGTTTCTGATTTGATTATGCAACACCCTGCGCTGTATATTTGTTGATAAATATATATTCAGTCTCATCCTCCCCTGCCTCACATTTGCTCTCTCTCTCTCTCTCTCTCTCGCTGTATATATATATATATATATATATATATATACATATATATATATATATATATATATATACACATACATACATATAATTTACTCCCACTCTCCAATTTCTACCTGTCTTTTCCTCCTCCCTCCCTACCTTTCATGACTGTTTTCCTCTGTATTTACTTGCTTTCTTTTCCTTCCCACTCTGTCCCCCATACACACTCTCTGTTTTTGTCTATCTCAAATAAAATACACAAACACCATGTTCCATTTGCTCACTTACTTCTGTTTTTTTGTGTCTCTCCCCCCCGCCCACTTTTGTCCTGAAAGGTCAGCCTCTTTCTCTCTTCCTCCTCTCTACCACAGTAAGCATTTAGATTGTTTTACAGATTGTGCTTACCCCCTGACAAAAGCAGGCAGGACCACACACATACATGGACACAGAGACACACCGTTTCTCTTTTCACCCTCCTCATACAAACTTGAAATTTCAGGCACAAATTCTATGTTGGTTGCCTGTGGTTGGAAAAGGATGTAAAAATAAAATTAATCTAAGAGAGACAAATGAGGGGGGTAAATGCTGGGGAAATAGCATTTGTGTTGTAATGAAGATGAATGAGTCTGCTTTTACCTTGTTCTAAGAGCAGAGAGCAACGGGTGTGGATATGTGCTGTGGTGTAGAAGAGAGGAGGGGGTGAGAGTGACAGAATAAGTGTGTGAGTGTTTGGGTTTTTTTTTTTCACTTCACATTTCTGGGAAAATCTGATATCACATTTATCAAAGTCCCACATTGACAGGTACAATCTCAGAACCAGGTGTTCTATGAAAACATGGTCAGAGTCTGGATTTACATTGATTTGCTGTCTTATTTTCAACACATTTCACTGTTGTGTTTTTCCTAGTATTCTTTATACGTCCTGTTATTATCTATGTCCTATTCTCTCCTGTTGTGATGACTTAATATCCCCATAAGGATCATTAAAGTTTCACACTTAATACACATAATTTAAACTCAGCCTTTAGTCCTGTGGGAAAAACTGAATGGAGCAAGTGCGATGACCTCATAAGAACAAACATAAATATAATTCATTTCAATGTATACATCACCCAGAATGTCATCCAGGTAAATCACTTGCCAGTTGACTGGGAATTATCATTCTAGCCATCTGTTTTCTGTGTGCAGTAGTTCAGATGCAGAACTAATTTGACAGCTCTATACAATACATCCAATTTAAGGAGAAGAGTGAGGCATAATTACCCGTCAGCACACTGCTGTTTCAGATAGAGAGAACCACAGAAAACCTTTTAATGTTTCATGATATTCTAAAGGTGAATATGATAGCCGTGATAGCAGTGTGGCTTTGTGGATGGAAATGTCGGTCAGTCTAATGATGTGACTGCTAACACGCTTGGGAAAAAAACCTTCTACACACTATCTAGCTGAACAGCTGCACCTCCACTGACCTCCGCACATTCCCCCGCAACCTATACCCCAGTTTTCAGCTCGTATAATAACCCTCTTTGGGGACACTTTTTCTACACCGTGCAAGTAGTTTTCCTCCTCCCATTCATGAGGATAAATGAGTAACCAGGACAAATGCACAGGTATTCCATGTAGCTCACTGAGCCTGCATACCATATGTTCATGACTCCTTTAATAATGCAAGGGTGGAAAGCCAGGTCTGAGCATTTGAAATGGGTGTAAATGCACAGAGGAGTATGGTACATAAACTATAGAGGCATCTCATTTACAATAGGTAATTTATCAAGGCAGTGGGCTGTGCGCTGGGACCCCAGGAGCCCTCAGCAGTAAATATACGCACAGTGAAAGTGATTTACACACATACACACAGGTGCAGAGAGGTGCAGACACATGCATGCACGAGGTCACACACAGACGTACTCACAATAGACATACATGCCCACAGATTAACTCTCACACGAGCTTTAGTTCCTTTATTAGAGCGTGTGGCTATGATTTAGGTGTTCTGCTGTCTGGTTACTGGCAGCACATAAAGAACTATAATCAATAATCCATATCAGTGTCACAAATGGGTTGCCTACACACAGGGACACAAACGCACAGTCATGAACACACATGTCTATGCATTCATTACAGTGACAATCTAATGCATTTTTCACTCCCATACAAAGCAGCTAAAGTGTCGTGTAAATTCTTCTTTGTGTGTGAATGCATGTTTCAAGCCTCTGAATCTGGTATAAGACAACTCCAAACACTGCCCAGGCTCACACTGACACATGCAGTGACCACATTTTGGTCACTCACACTGCATATATTTACACTATCAGCTGTGTAATAAAAGTGAAATGCTAAAAAAAATAGTATTTATACCGTAAATCTGTTGATACAGTAACTCACATAGGCCAGGAAATTTCATTTCATCCAGTGTTATCAGTTCAAAGGTCTCACTCTTCGTCCTCACTGTCCTTTCTCCCTGCATACTATCTAATAAAGCACAAATGCCATGAAAGATGATCCAATAATAAAGGACAAACAAGGTGAATAACTTAAGATGGCAGAGCAAATGGACAGAGGGAATGAAACTGAATTGTGCAGAAGAAATAGTAAAAAAAAAGAAGAAGAGAGGAATAGAAAAGAAGGGAGAAGGTTTTAGGTTAAAAGACAGAAACCAAGACAGGAGCGTGTGTTTGTTTGTCAGTCTGCTGCTGGTTCACTGTGATCACCAGAAAGCTTATCTGCAGTCTGTCAGCCAAGGAACACACACACATAAACATTTGTCTGGGTTGGAGAGAAGGGCAAGTCGGGTGAAAATGAAAGAGAGTAACTTTGTTGCTCTTTCTTTCTTTCTTTCTTGACCTAATCATTCCTTAGTCACTCTTGTGTAACAACCAAACACACACAGAGAACGCGTCACTGTGATAACATTTTATAATAAAAAGTCTCTCTCTCTCATCAGATCTCCCAGATGATCTCTGAGGCCTCCAGGGAAGAACTGTCTGAAGCTGCTCTCAACCGCTACAACACACACTCTCCTTCACACACAAATTCACCATCACATACAAACTCGCCCTCTCACGCCCCAGCTGTAACCGCCACGGCACCGACCGCCACCTCCGCCGCTGCCTCTTTCTTTGCCAGGTAAGATGCTTTCACATCAAAGTACTTCTGACAGAACAGATGGACACATCTGGAGCACTTCACTCTGTGGATACATGTCAGGAAGTTCACCTGATATGTCCACACAGTGCCAGCATGCAGGTGTTTTATTTCGGTATCGGCATTATTGGTCAGGAGAGGGTGACAACTGACATCCTGATTTCAGCTTCCACATTTTATAAACTTGTTCAGATGCATTATTGAAATGTTCTACATTATATCTCCAGATCTGCTGATGTGTCTGCTGCTTATCAGTCAGGAGGTGTTTTTAAACTGCAAAAACTCTCTTGCTAATTCACCACTGCTCCTTCTGCATCTCTCAGTATTCACCTGTGGATCCTGTTCTTTTCTTTATAGTTCTCTTTTGTGTTTGAATTTGAATAAAGTATCTTGTGAAAACTATACACAATATGACTGAATGGGACAAAACAAGATTGAGAAATATCTGCATTTGCTTGTGGAGAGCCACAGGAAGCCATTGAAAAATTAAACTAATATCCACACTGTAATGCTGTATTATCCCACAAGGATTAATATTTTCAGGATTTGGCAGCATTGTGTAGACTAAGAGAATTAGTATTACAGAGAATTTCAAATTTCAATAAAAACAAAGATCTGATGTGCTTCTTATCAGATTATTTATGTAAGATTAATCACTGGGTTAGTTCATCCAGGATTTAAAAGTCCAGACACATACTGACACAGCCTGACTGTTACGCTGACGTCTCTCAAGTTGTCTAATAAAGCAAAGAGGATGAAAGAACTGGTTTACAAATAACTACACTGTAAGATGAAATAAGATGAAGGTGGTGGAGAACTGAATATGATATTATCTTGTAAGTGCACTTACTCTTACTCCAATCTTTTGATGTGTTTGCGTATAAATCAACTATCCAGTCACCAGTCGTCAATGAACTGTGTAATCAAATCTAGAGAAATGCAGAGCGACACAACATAAATAACACGGATAATATGGGTAAATTATTGATGAATAAACATGGCAAGCTGAAAATGAATGTCTAAATTATTCATGGGTAACACAAGAATATGAGTGTGTCACAGCGTCTGAAGTATTGCTGAGACGTCGAATCTAATGAGCTGCTTTAAATCACATTTTAAATGATACTGGTTTTTCACTTTCTCTTCCCTTTGTCTTTTTGTGCTTTTGTATGATCTCAAAGTCAGCAGTAATGCAATGTGAATGTGTGTGTGTGTGTCTGCTGATATGTAGCAGACAGTGGTCTGTCATTCAGACCGACTCGTAAATGTATGTGGGAATGCTCAAACATGTGTACACATTCTCTGTTTCACTTTCTCTCTATGACCCCCAGAACTGTCAGGTAACAAGGCCATTTTACACAAACAGATTAACCCTCTAAGTGAACGAACATGGTTTGTTTAATGGTGCAGGTGTCACTGTGTGTGGATATTGGTGTGTTTCCATGTGTGTGTCTATCTGTCAGTCTTTGTTTCCTGTTTTATGCTGTGTAATTCCTGTAGATCCCCAGAGCTGTGATGTGTAATTTCCTCTTAAAATCAGAGTGACAAAGTGTCACAGTGTTTGTTTTGTTTGCTGTCCAAACACAGTTTGGCTGCATTTGTTAGTGAGCATATAGTAGGACTTCAGTTTAATTGGCAAAAAAAGCAACATACACTCTGTCACCTTTTATTTTTGACTCTGGTGTGTGCTTGTGTGTATTTGTGTTTATAGTTGAAGGATGCAGCCATGCAGTGCTGGTAAATCCCATGGTTGTCTTGGTCTTTACTCTTAGACGTGGGCTGCATACAGACATTCTTATTACACACACACACACACACACATACACACACACACACACACACACACACACACACACACACACACACACACACACACAGTCCTCCTCTTGCTCACTGTCTGCACACAGCAAAATCCCTATGTCGACCACATCTCCTCTCACCTGATCCCTTTCTTCCTACTCATCCTCCTCTTTCTACCTCTTCTCTCCTCTCCTCTGTTTTCATTTATTTGCTTCCTTTATTTGTCATTTGCTCTCTACTTTCTCCCACTCCTTTCTTCCTTTGCCATTGTCTCCACTCCTCTCCTCTCTAAATTTTCTTTCCTGTTTCCCCACTGACCTTTTCTTTACCTCTGCTAATGTGCATGTGAGTAATATCTTTCATTAGTAGCAATCTGTCTGTGAATATGTCACACTCACACAGCAACGCTCCATCTTCCCAGTGCTGCAGTGGCCCTCTGGGGGATGCTGGGATAGAGGATGGAGATATGCTGTACATGCCTATGTGTGTGTGTGTGTGTGTGTGTGTGTGTGTGCTTTCCCTCACTGGGGGAAGGGAGTTCCTATCAGTGCAGGAATTTTTTTACTGCATGCTCCAAGGATTGGTTCTTTAGGGATTTGGTTGGGTGTGTACGTGTGTGTGTGTGTGTGTGTGTGTGTGTGTGTGTGTGTGTGTGTGTGTGTGTGTGTGTTACTGGAGGCAGCAGAGTAAATGAATGGGTCCCAAGTGAATTGGTGAATTGGGAAGGCATTGTTATTTTGGATGGCTGTGAGAGGGGTGGGAGGGGGAGGTGTGGGGTGGGGTCGCCGTCTCTGTCTCAGCCTCTGCTTACCTCTCGCTGCCTCCTTCTTTAAAAACAAGTATTCCATCAAATGGTAATTGGCCACCAATTAGCCACAATTAATAATGGTTGATTGATTTAAATAGGTGGTCAGTGATAAACAAATTACCAAATCAAGGGCCTCAGTACATCAGGACCACATTTGTTGTTGTTTTTGTTACTCGTGTCATTTAACAGCAGCTGAAGCAGTGGTCTTTTATTTTGAAAGAGAATCCTATTTGCTCTTGAAGTGGTCTCACTGCTTTTAATATTAGACTTACTGGGAGGGCAGCAAGAGTGAATTCAACTATTTCATCCATTCAGTAATTTTCCAACTCAACTAACAAACATTAATGTCTGACCTCGTGTTGTTTATTATTATTAACGCATTTATATCCTTCAGGAAGATAAGCGACCAGCTTAGATATCTACAGTACCACAGACGTGGTATGTATGCCAGGATACACATTAGCCAGAAGTATCATGTAGCCATTGTAACTCCATGTTGAACACAATGATGTATTACTATTTTATTGCCCAGGTGTGTGTGCACTTTTATAGTGGAGCATATCTTCTGGTGTTTTAATATGAAGTAGGAAGTGTGTAAATTGGCAGGTACATGTCAGTAGATAGATAGTGTCAGTAAAGCCCATCCTCTGTCCATACCAGCCTTACTGACCCCACACAACACACACACACACACACACCATCACTCTTTGTCCTTATATCTCCCTCCACTGATGGCCTGTTAAATAGAATGTAATTTGCTACTAAGAAAACAACACAGCCCAGGGACACCAGTCATAAATCAGCGCTGTGTGTTTTTGCGTGAGTGTGTGTGTTTCAAGTGAGTCCTTGTATGTATATGTCAAGTGTAAGTGTTCGCACTTGTGTGAAAGGAAGGAGAAAACAAAGCAACAGCAGGTTACTAGCTGGACTATTTGTGACCTGTGCTGATTTTTTAACAAGAGAGAGACGCATGAAGGGACAGAGGGGAAGAAAGGCACGGATGGATGACGGGATCAATACATGTAAGGAAGGCTGAATGGATGGCAAGATGGATGGGTGAATATATGGAGGGCAGAGAAGAAGGCAAAAGATGAAAGGATAAAAATAATGAGGGGGGGAATAAAATAGAGGGAAAAATAAGAGATGGGTATAGAGTGAGAGGGATTTAGAATTTAGCAAGCGAGGAGAGGAGTGGAGGCATGAACGAGGGCAATGGAGGAGGGGGATAAATAAAAGGATGGGGGTGACAGAGGTAGCTGATGGATAGAGAGATGGAGTAGATGGATAGAAAACAAGTGCCCTTCACTTTAGGATTTGATTGGAATAGATTCACTTGGCCAAATCCCTGGCCACTTGTCATTAAACGCTACCAATTAGCTTGTGTGTGTGTGTGTGTGTATGTGAGAGAGAGAGAGAGAGAGAGAGAGAGAGAGAGAGAGAGAGAGAGAGAGAGAAATGTCTGCTATGCTTGAATTGTTCCACAGATTAAAACTGTAAGGCTGTAAGGGTGTGAGGATATAATATGAAGGTAACAGTACGTGCAAATATTTGAAATAGGTGAGGTTGATGGATTTAAGGGATGTTTTATATCATAACAAAAAATTTAAAAAATCTGACTGTGTTTTGGTCAGGGAGCAGTGCATTCATACATGGATAGAAGAACAGAAAAATGCTTTACTACATATAGTAGTGGAAAAAATGTACATACTACATGTAGGAATTATCCAGTACCCGTGCGTGAATCCGTCATAGTCATGTCTCTGTCTACGACCATTAGCGCTGCAGCAACTGCAGCAGCCATGTTGTTTCCATTGTTACTTGGAAATCAAGAGGTTGATTTCAGACACATCTTTCTTACTGAATCCTCCTATTATTTTTAATATTCAATATATTTCTGCACCAATAACAGTTTTCTGCTACATGTGTCTTCATGCTACCAGAAAGCTTTTAAGCATTCAAGTGGTATAATACAAAAACCTGTAATTGCTTTTGATTGCATGTTCTGCAATATATATGGAAGCTTAGCTTGCACACAGTTAAAAATCACTTAGTGGTCTTATTGTGCAGCTTTGTTTCATACATTATATGCATTCACATACACATTCACAGCCACAAGCACACACCTAGACACACAGATTCACACACAAATCTCCTGGGAGAGCTAGTCAAATGGCGAAACGCTTCGTCGTTCTACGGGTCACTGAATCCACATCTCTCTTCCCCCCACTCCCGTCCCTCCTCTTACACTGCACCTCTCTCTTCTATTTCTCTCTTTTCCCCTCTCTCCCTTTCTCTTGCCAACTCTCCCCCTCGCTCTCATTTCTGTAACCTGCTGCAGTTAATTGAAAGCCAATGGTGTGAGAATATGGCTCTTTGACAGAGAGTGTGTCAGGGCGCAAGGTCTTCTCTCTCTCTTTATAATCTTAGAAATATATGTGAGGATAGATTAAAGCAGAGCAGAGCAGGAATCCCTGCCAGTGCTGTTTTAGAGGTATTTTATTTTATCATCTTGTTAATACAGCTGCTGTGTGTAACTCAGACTGTCAGGAAATCCACCTGTTTGAATTGTAGTTTCTTAAATCTCAAAGAATGAAATACATTGATGCATACAGTGAAGAATGACAGTAAATCACTGACTCTCCTTCAAGACGTACAGACAGGTGACAAATGAACAGATAAACCTGCATAAATGAGTGCAGAAACATAACGAATGCAGATGCTTCCACACAGCTGCACTGCATGGTGCAATTAAGCAATTAACATCCAATCATGCTCTGTGACATATATAAATATACTGTGCAGGCCCAGTTGATTATGATTTTGTATCAAGATGGCAAGAGCAAAAGATCTGTGTGTGAAAGACGGTTCATTGTTGGAACAAGGAGCTTAGGACACAAAGACTGCACAACTGGCAGGTGTTTCTGTAGGAACAGTGACTAAAGTGACATCTGCATTTAGATCTGTGGGAAAGACATCAGTAAACAGGGTTGGAGAGCGTGGTTGACAGTGCACATTTGATGTCCGTCATGCTCGTGCAATACTACAAAATGTAAGGAACAACAGAAGAACAGCTCTTCCTCCTGTGTTGACTGATGCAGGATGCAGGTCAATGCAGGATGTGATCAGCAAGAGCAGTCCATTGACAATTACATAGAGAGGGATATTATAGTAGAGTTGCAGTGCGTAAACCCCTCATTACAAAGATGAGTGCACATTTGGAAGTTCAGTTGTGCAAAAACCAGAGGCACTGCTCTACAGAGATGTGGGGAAAAATGATATGGTCAGATGAGTCACCCCTTAGCATATTCTCAACAAGTGAGCAAGTACATGTGTGGCGTACCCCAAGAGGACAGTACAGGCCTGAATGCTTGAACCCTACAATGAGGGGATCCAGTGACTCTGGTATGCTGTGGGGGGCATTTTGCTGGCATGGTTTGGGTCCACTGGTCCCTTTAGAGAGACTGCAAGTGAATGTAAAGTCGCCTGAGTGAAGACTTTTATCATTTCTATCCTGGTGGGAGTGGTCTCTTCCAGGATGGCAATGCTCCCATCCACAGGACAAGTGGTGTGATTTGAATCATAGTCTATGGCCTTCGCAGTCACCAGCTCTCATCCCTATTGAACCCTAACAGCAGATTTTGGACCAACGTGTTAGACAGCGCTCTCCACCACCAAGTGAGGGAATATCTTCTGGAAGAATAGGGTTCAAAGACTTGTAGAACCAACGTTAAGGGGTGTTGAAGCTGCTCTGGCAGCATGTGGTGGCTCAACACTTTACTAAGAAACTTTCTGTTGGTTTTTCCTTTAATCCATCACCCATCTGTATCTTTTTAACAGAGAAACTGTCCTCAATACAACAAAATCAAGCACGTTATATACTAGCTAACAGTGGCCAGGCTAAAATCATGCAGATAAGCACTTAACTTTGGTTGTGACAGTTTTGCCAAAGACAAAAAGACAGACAGGGAGAAAAATGTAGCGTTTGGTAATAATTGTCTCTTTAAATCATCTTTCATGTAGGTTAAACCAGAAATTCAGATGTGGATATGTGGTATGCTTTGTAAGAAAGAAAGAGAGTTTGAAACGGAGGAGAAAAAGTTAGACACCAAAAATGATGTGAAGTACCGTTATACTGAGAGAAGCAGACAGAGAGAAGCTGCTGAGTTGAGGCAAGAAATGAGAGAGCAAGGAGAACAGAGGGACAAAGAAATGAAATTCAGAAGTTGAAGTTAAAAGGAGAGAATGAGCAAGGAGAATCTGAGTGCAGAATAGATGGAGGATATATAAATATATTTTTTGGTGGCTCCTTTTGAGCTAAATGCCACAGGGAATTGAGCAGCAAGAAAGCAAATGAACCACTCCCCATCCAGATGTTGCTACATATGTAAACAGCAGTGTGTGCGTGTATGTGTGTGTCTTTGTGTGTGCATGTGTTGAAGGGTGTGTAATCAAGTTCCATTCTGCAATTAGCATATTTGCCATGGTTGCGCTGCAGTAAACTATAAGGATGTAATTATAGACCCATGTGTGCCTGCACATGTGCCACCATCCTTCCTGTCCTTCCTCATGTCCTTATTTATCCATTTTAACTACTAAGTGTTTATGATATTGGTTTTACAGTGGTTTTAACATATGAATTGGACTGACTGGCTTCTCTTTCCTCTTCCTCTTGGCTTTTTCTCTCTCAGAGCTGCACAAAAGTTGAACTTGGCGTCCAAGAAGAAGAAGCAGAAGACCGCCGCAGTCACAGCCCCAGTGACATCATCATCATCACCGTCATGCGACCCCCCTCTGTTTCCCACCAATTTCAGCTCTGCCCTGTTGATGGCTCCTCCCCCTGCTCCACCCTGCCTTCTCCGCGCAGCCAATAAGATAAAAGATACACCTGGGCTTGGAAAGGTAACGGAAAAATATCTTTTTCTTAGCTATAGTGTTTCTCAAAACAAAACTGATTTGCTATTCTTGAAAGTCTAAAGTGTCCCCTGCTTAACAAATAGGTTAAATAAATATATTTTAATGACAAAGCAGTAATTTCATTATTTATCCAATGGGACATGACTGATGGCTAGAGGTTAGTCAGACACCTTACTTGCTGTCCATTAATTTTTTTGACGTGTGCGGCAGATGTCTCATTTCAGTTACGACTAAAAAGTTTATTATATTTATTATTCAACCTCTGATTCATCTTCTTCTTAGCACATGCCTGAAGACAGAACTGTGTCATAGCATGTGATTCAACTAAAGTCAAAAGTGTTTTATCACTTTAATCCACAGCCAAGTCCAGTCTCTGTGGTATTTAGTCTGTTTCATTGAATGCGAAAACAATTTTTTCTAAACTGTAATGGAGGACCATCATTATCATTTATTTGTATGTTGCCTAAGCTCAGATTTTAGTGGCAGCATTTACTCTAAATCACCCACAGTTACAAATTAACGTGATTTAATTTGCAATACCGCAGTTCAGAAAGTACTGGAATGTGCTAAAACATTGAGCTGTAGTATTTTATCATGACCTTGGACAGTTTGTCTAGAGTGTGTCTGCTGGTATGTGTGTGTCCCCCATGCTGTACCGTACGAAATGTAGCCTAATGGTTACCACGGTAACACATCTCAGGCTGACAAAAGTCATCTGTCACCATTGCTAGTGGTTGATGAAACGTGTGTGTGTTGTGGATGTGGGGAGTAGAGGTAGGGGGTAGGGGGTGTGGGGGTCATGCTTCGCAAGTGTGTGCAATATTGATCGTCCATGTAATGAGTTTTTAGTGCCCCCTCCTCCACAGTTTGAGTGCCAGGCTCACTGACTGTGTGTGTGTGTGTGTGTGTTTCCTTACAGCTAGAAAATGAATGAGTATGACTAACAAAATCAAAACAGGGGTCTCCATTACTGTACACAGAGAGTGAAAAAGGACCCCACACATGTCCTGTTGTGCTTTTGTGAACATGTGCACATAGGTGTGAGCATGAAACTGTGAGAGTGCATCACAGCTGTGTGTAGCTCCTTCTCTGGCACAATGCAATTATTTTTGCATTTTGCCTTTATTGGACAGTGGATAGTGAAGAGACAGACAGAAGCAAAGGGGGAGACAGGGGCATGACATCCCACAAAGGCTGGAGACAAACCAAGGACGTTTTGGTTATGTGATGTGCTGTAACCATTTGGCTACTGGGTCGCTCCATCACCAAGTGTGTGTGTGGTGTGTGACATTTATATTAAATACCAGATGAGAGGACAAACCCAACCACTCGTGTCAATTTGATTAAATTTGAAATGAGATGTAGTAAAATGTTACTTAGTGAGATTAATCCAGGATGACATCAACAAACGTTTAGTCAGAAAAACGTTAAAACATTGAGAAAACAATTAGTTTAATACTAAAATAAAATTATTCTGCCACCAATTTTTGAGTTGACTTGATCTGCAAATGCACAAATGCACAAATGCACCATGTTGTTCTTAGAACCTGATTTTTGGTCTTGCTTCCCATTTTTTCCTGTCACTTTTCACAGTTTGTTATCAAACAAAGAATTACAAATATTAAAAATAAGTTATTTCTAAATGTTTAAGTAAAATACATTGTTAAAGTCACAAAGGAAAATGTACAGAAATGTGACTATAGGTAGAAATCTGTAAACCTGCTATATGAGCAAAATGCTCTGTGTGAGTAAAATTATAATTTCACGTGAGCAGCATTTATATTCCAACTCCTAATCTCTCTAATCATATTCAGTTTCTGTGTTTCATATTTTATTTGTCTTTTTGTGCAACTGATTATTTTATGTGTTGTGTTTTTTTTCTTTTGCTCCTCCTTTGAGCCTCTATCTCTGTTTCTCTCCATATGGAGGTGACAGATGTCTCCTCAGTTGTCAGGGAGACAGATTCACACACACATATTTATAAGCACTCACATACTCAACAGCCAGTTAATACTTATAATATTACACATATTGAATATACATTAGAAACCACATTCACAAAAACTTAACTCTCTGTCTCATTATTTCATTTCTGGCTTCTGTTTCATCCCACTATGATCGTCTGTGATCTTGTGATAGAGCTGATCAGCTTGTCTGACCCACCCTGCTGTGAACAAATGTCTGCCACTACTAATGTTTAATTACAACTGTCAGACACACTCCTTTTCGCAAGCATGTAGACATCATTCTGGTGTGATCTGTGCTACTGGGGAGCTTTGACTAAGGTGTCCAGTCGTTTTAGTTATGTACCGACTTCATCTCCCTGTCATCCTGCTGTTAGCCCGCCCATCCTGAATCAACAATATCTTGTGACAAAAAAAACCCAAAACAACAACAACAACAACATAAAAAAAAAGAAAATGTAGTTACTTCTCTTTATTTCATTGCTGCAAAGAATATTTGACCTTTTGGGAAATTTGTTTATTAGCTCTTTTGCTGAGAAGTTCAATAGCACTCTAAATATTAAGCTACTGTCAGGTGACAGTTAGCTTAGCATGAAGTACAGCTAGTGTGGCACCCAGCCAAGAAATAATCTGGAACACAGATTAAACACAAGAGATATATAGTGTTGACAGGGGGAACTTTGGGATTTTTGCTAAACTAAGTTCCTTCTCCTGGATGCAAATTCTCAAATTCTGAGCCCTGATTTTTAAAATCCCTGTATAACTAGTCTCTCTGACATGTTTGCTGATTAATGGTCATTGCTATGGTCTGGAAATGGGGAATAAAAGAAGGAGGAGAAATGGTACCAAGACAGGGAGATATTCTGGTTTTTGGAACATAACAAACCTCTCCTGTGAAATCAATTGAAGCGTGCCAAGACCTAATCAAACACACACGCACACACACACACACGCACACACACAAACATGCACACACTCATGCAAACTTATGGGAAGAAAATGGCTGTGGTGACATTTCTCCAGTAAAAATGTCACCTGCAGTGGGGGTCGACTCCCTGCTGAAATGGCATTTGCACACATTCACACTCACACACAGGCTTGCATGCTCACAAATTCATAGGATTATAGTGTACAATGAAAGATGTCAAGGAAGCAGCAAAGCCCCTGGTGGAAGTGTGTACGATACATCCTGCAGAATACATGGGCTTGTCCGCGAGTGTGATGGGGTGGGGGGTTAGTGTTATCCCTGATGTTAATATGGCAGAAAACAGATTGAGACATCACATGTAAAGCCAGGGGAAATCAACCTACACAGGTCAGACATACTGCTGTGTGTGTGTGTGTGTGTGTGTGTGTGTGAGAGAGAGAGAGAGAGAGAGAGAGAGGGAGAAAGGGATGGTAAGAGTTTAGCCTTGTTCCCTTTAGGGATGTCAAATTAAATAGAATCCCTCACTGGATCTGTCTGAGTGGCATCTGTATCTCAAACTCCCCTCTGTTATTTCTTACACGATGCCTCTCTACATGTCGTTGGTAAGCTCCGTCTCACTTTAATCAAATAAGCCAGCTGGGAGTCTTCCATTCAGACCACTGACTGCAGGGGGGGATGCGTATCAGTCGAGGAAATTAAGCTGTATGTATTATCACCTAGAAAACCAACTGTAGAGTTACACAGACATATAGACTGAAAAAGAACACATTTTTGAAGATGTCAGATGAAAAATAAAATAGGAAAAATAAAAAAAGAGGATTTCTTTGATTGAATAAATTATTATTAAATTATTATGGAAGATGTCTTATTGATCTGACTGCTTCCTGCATCATTCAGGAGTACCTGAGATAGACTAATCCTTGTAAGACTGACCAATTATGGAATTATAATTATCTCCCCTGTTCAAACTGTGTGCAATAAAAATGTAAATTTGTCAAATTTGATTCTAACTAAGTAACTTGTATAGTTTTGCAGCTTTGCCTGTTTCTTAAGCAGCAGCAGTAGCATGTCTCTGTGGAAGGCAATGTCACCCTGTCCAAATCCAATATCTTATCGAATGGATTGTCCTGAAATTTGGTACAAACACTCAGTGACGTCACCAGTGATGATTAAAAATCCAGTGGGTTTTGCTAATTGCTGATGGTGCTGTACAGATCTCACAGGTAGACCTGTTTGTTCCAGGAGAGGCCGCTGCATACACTTGCACTACCATGGCAACCAAAGATATGGTTTTTGAGCCAATACTTGCAAAACTGACATTTGCATCAGACTCAGCTGTAATTTGTGTTTAACACTAATTAGCAAATGTTAACATACTAACATGCTAAACTAATGGTGAGCTTGGTAAACACTACCATCAGCACCTGTGTAGCATTCTCATTGTGAGCGTGTTAACATGCCGACATTAGCATTTAGTCTCTAAGCCCTGCTGAGCTGAAGTACTGTCTCTGTCAACCACTGCATGTCTGCTGTTGACAAATGTTATTTAGATGTTATAAAAGCTAATAAGGGGAGCTTCTCTTCTCTCTGTATAACCTATTAATCTTCACCTCATTTCTCTTGTCTAGTGTACAGATAAGTCTTATTTTTTGCCTTCCCATCCCTTCATCCCAACCCTCTCTGCTCTTCTCCATATCTGAATGACAATGAAAGACTGTGGGAGTTTTTTTTAAACCTCTTTTATCTCTGCAGCCAGCATTTTGCACACACACACACACACACACACACACACACACACACACACACACACACACACACACACTCACAGATTGCGACTTGACCTTGGGGGAAAATGATACTATGACAGCTAATCAATTTTTAATAGCAGCTACGATCCCTCTCAGGCCACAAGCTGTGTGCCTCTGTGTCATGAGTGAGCGTGAGCAAGTGCATTTTCCACAGGCCTTTGTGTGTCTTCATGCCTATCTGGGTGTCTGTGTGTCTTGTATCCAAATGAGTGAGTGAGTCTGTTATGGGAAACCAGTAGGCACTTTGTACCACCTCGGCCATGAAATATTAATGCTGTCAGTATTGGTATTGTTGGAGCATGTGACTGACTGACACACACACACACACACACAATCAATTTATAGCCAAAAATTATATCACTCACAATATTAAATGACTTAAAGAGTGTAGGCTCAGGTGTGACAGGGCCTCCAAAATGACCATAGGGTATAATCAACACCTTCCTAAACAGTTATGATTTATTGACTGTTGTTTTAGACTGCTGTTGTGGAAATTCTCAGCTGCTGGTCAAGAATGAAATAGAGACGTCTGCTGGCCGACAAAGTTTTATTTTCCTGAGCGGTCAGGAGATGGCAAAGGACACTGAACATAGGGACATCTAGACCTTTATACCTGAGGAACACCCCTCAAGGTGAACAAAAGGTTCCTTGATCTTGTTGCCCTTTGGCACCCCACCCTGGGGTGACAGAATTTACATCTTGATGAGAATGTAAATAAGTAAATGGCCTAGACGTCACAAATGGTTACAGATAAAGAAATTTACACTGCATTATGTTTAACTAGGTACACCTAATAAACTGGCATCTAAGCGGGTAAAATTGTTTATTGTGTTTTTGATAATGGTAAAAAATAAATAAATAAAGCTAATATTGTCAGCATGCACATAGTTAACTCTGACTGTCCAGGGTTATCATTACCCAAAATTACAAAGCTAAGTTATTTCACAATTTCTGCTACAGGAAAGTTCTTTTAGATAATGTAGTGGCTCATCTTTGTCAAATTGTGCACAGATGTAACCCTCACAGTTGTAAGATCTCTGCAGTATGTCCAAATGAGAGCAGCCAACATGGATCTTACAATACTGTGAGCTGTGCTGGAATGAATAAATTTGTTAAAATTAGAATTGATCCGAAGCCTGAACTTGCAATTCCCATATGGTATTTGTATCTATCTCTCTGTACATGTGTTTTCACGGATGTGTGTTTCTGCAGTCTTTGGGAACCAATTAGAGCTCAGTCTCAGTCTCCTATTGATTTCCCAGCCAATAGTAATGAAGCACTGCTGTGAGGGACTATCGAACAATCTTCTCTTAGCTCAGGGTTGTTTGTTGCTGTTTAGCTGAATTCCTTTGCTTAAATTGGCTCAAAGACTTCATTGTGCCTGAGTGTGGCGTATAAAGTGGAGGAACAGGAAGCTCTATATCCAAGAGTGTGTACTGAGGGTCAGGAGAGTTTCTCAGGAAGGAAAAAAAACGTGACTCTTCGCCTCAACAGCTGTCACAGCATGTACAATTTAGCATGGGAATGAACCTCCAAGCTGCTCCAGGCATCATCAGCAGACCTATAGGTTAGACACAGCCTCTGCTTTTCTATGTTAATAACATTACAGCAGATAATAGATGTCAGTTGTTCTTCAAAGCAAGTAGAAGATATATATTCACACAGAGACAAAGAAAGTCTAACAAACTTGCTTCTCTAGCATCCCTCCCTCTTCCAATGTTTTTTTAGCTCCTCCCCTTGGATCTCCCACCTTGGATCAGTATTTGCTGCAGCATGAAGTGTGAGAGAAAAGAGGAACGTATAGAGGGGATAATGGGACAAGGCTGTGATTTGTCTTGTTATTTGTTCTGAGGAAGGGAGAGAAAGTTAGACAGAGAGAGAGGGGAGAGAAGGGAGTGGGTGGATGGCGATATCGAGCAATTTCTCTCAAACATAAAGGAAGACAGAGGAAGGGAGAGGTCTATATGTGCTGTGAAAGTAGGAGGCAGAGAGAGCGGGATGGAGAGAACAGTTGGAGGAGGAAAAAGAGGAGAGGAAGAGAGGGATGAAGGGATATGAAGGGATCAAGAGAGGAACGGACAGTGTGAAATCACAGTGAGATCACAGAAAGTTATTGGTGACCTATTTCTCTCTCTCTCTCTCTCTCTCTCTCTATTTTCCTTCATTTCTCAAAAAAAACATCAATGACTCTTTCTTTCTTCACCTTCCTTTTCATTAAACAAAAAAGAGTCCTAATGGACTCTTTGTGTACCTCCTGTACATGTGTCTGCGGCACTTTGCCATATGTATCAATTCACCTGTGGAACTAGGCCAAGGATCCTCTGAGAGTATTGTGGGTATGGGTTTAGTAACATATACAGACCTCTGTCAGAACAATAATGACATTCCCTAAAGCTGGTATATTTTTGCTGATATATCAGTTTCCCTGATATTGTTTGGTAGTTATCACCACAGAGCTTTGATAGTTTGAAAAAAAGGGGAATGGAGGTTAATGGCCCAGTGTATGAGTTCTACCTTTTCACATACGCCTTCAACATTTTGAAAAACAGACAAGCAAGAGCATTACAGCCCCATTTATACCTCAGTCACACACACACACATACACAAACACCGGCAACCCTCTTACCTTTCACACTCTCCGACATGAGGAGGAAATAGGCTCTCGGGGGGGAAGACTTTATGAGTTACGCCTTGTAAAGCGTGCAACGGTAAAATCCTTCCCCCCAGGCTCTTACTGGCGTGATGGGCTCTTTTATTGGGGTCAGGAGAGGGTGTAGCACTGAATCATGTGCCTGTGTGTGTGTGTATGTGTGTCTCTGTGTAGTGCTATGGTGTTTTTTAACACAAACTCTTGACCTGACAGTAAGCTTTAGTATCTTAGATTACCTGGGTCACCAAGGTTACATATTTTTGTTTATCTCACATTCTCATTGATACACATTTCTGTATTTACACACATACAGTTACCTTTATCTGACAAAGACTTTTACACACTTTAACACTCTCTCTCACTCACTCACACAATTTATTGAACCAACTCTCTTAAATGGCCCATGGTCATTTAATGATGCAACCAAAGGAAAGCCTGTTAATGTGTTGGATTAGGTGTGTGTGTGTGTGTGTGTGACAAAGAGAGTGAGGGAGAGACAGATAGAGGGAGGGAGAGAGAGAGAAATGTGCATATAAAAAGCAACATAATACAAGCTCTTAGAGTGTTATTTGCCTTTGTGCTCTTTAGTATATTGGGAACCAGCAGGCTTTTATGCTTTGTTTTTAACACTTATCATTTGAGGTGAGTTCGTTCAGTGTAACATGACCTTGTTCTAGTTGCCTTTGGCTCTTTTCCCCAGGGTGATAAAAAATAATTAATAGCAAATAATGTGTACCACAAAGGACACAGATTTTTAACTCTCTTTTCCAGAAAATTGTTTCATATACGGTACGTATGCTATTGATATTATCTAGCAGCACAGTAATGTGGTAGAGGGTAATTAATTAATAATCCAATTTACTTGAGAAACAAAGCCAAAATGCTATGCTGTACATTCAGCATAGCTTTCTCATTTGACAGACACTATATCCGGAGACCTGAATATTTTTCATTAGTTTTCTTCCTTGTCATTTACTTTAATTTGTTGTTTACCCATTTTTATTTCTGATCACATCCCTGTTCACAGTTAATAGATCTGTAAGTAAATAAATATATAATTTCAATCACTAACAGTCTTTCTTTTCTTCTGTGAACCTCAGAGTGCAGTGGGGTTTGGAGTGTTTTGGGATTAGTCTGCATGGTGGTGTTTAACTGGAAGTGCAGTGTAGAATCACACTTCAGACGATGATTCATCTGTTCTAACAAGCACAAACAGACAAAGGATCTCTCCTCTCTCTCTTTTCTCTCTCTCCTTCCCTCTAAGGAGCCACATAAACACAGTAGTCTTTCATATAACCTGCACCTCTGTGCCCTGACGACATAAATTCCCACCTAGTTTAGATAAGACATTGTATGATGCTCATAAAAATAGATTTCACTGTTTTTTTAAAGTAAAGATGAGTTAGCACACAATTAGTAATGTAACAGTTTATTACTGTTCCTACTTTCTTGAAAGCTATCAAGACTTCTCGCAGAAATACTTTACTGGTCTCACTCTACTATCCATCCATCCATCTTTTGCTGCTCTAACACTCTTACAGGGTTTACTGCCTATCCCAGCATGCACTGGAGAAAGGCAGAGTGCACCCTCATTTAGGGTTTGGGATGTGATCCATACGTGAGTGTGTCTTTTCGAGGACTGCGGGCCAGGCTGAACCTGCCGTTTCTCTCCAAATGAGTCTCACAGAGGCCAAAACTAATGATGCGTTTGTGCAGTTTCTGTCGACTCATAACATCAAGAATGTAAGGATGAGAAACTGCATATCTTTTGCCTGTCAGCCTGTATTTTGTATACTGTCAGCTGCTTTGCCATTTGTTAGACATTCAGGTTTTTCCATCTGTCATGCCTTAAACTGTCTTGTGCCATCTCTACTCTAGGCTGCAGCCAATTTCCTGTGAACCTCCGCTGATATGGATTTCACAGTCTGGTCATCATTCATGTTAGAGAGTGAACTCTATAGAAGCTGAGCTTGTTGCATCCTCGTTTTGACATTTTTACTTTGCATAACTACATGTTCTTCCAGGGTTTTGACTCTCCCTGTCTTTTCCTTTCCCATATCACCCTAATAACAGTGTTAGATTTATACTTTTGAAGGATTACAGTAATGAAATACGACATTGCATTGTTTATTTAAGATTTGGCTAGGTGAAACAGCATGCAGCAAGTCATACACACAATAAGCATATTGCAAAGTGCAAAGTGGTTTTCTAAGGTGAGGAGATTTTTTATCAGAAATGAGGTTCTCAGGAACTAAAAAAATGACTGGTTTCACTTTAAACTGCAAAAAGCTTTTTATTACATCTGTGGAAACTGGATCAATATTGGAATAAAAAGTATCTACCTGGATTGAGATGTAATTCTTGCACTAGTCAAAACAACAACACAGAGACCTCACATGGCAACTAGGTATTTAAATCGAGACGACGCACAGGTGTGAAGGGAAATTAATGATGACAGAAAGCAACAAATCTGTCTTCAAAGTAGAGAGCATAGCTCCTAAAGGCTTTATTGCTATGCCCACACATTTCAGAATCTATCCAATGTCCCAGTGTCAATATCAAATATATATGATGATTACACAGCTCAGATCAGTCCCTGAGACAGTTGCTGTGGTTAAGACTGAATCATAAAGCACTCACAATACCTGACTCTCTGTGCCAATCATCTGCTTCACACAAGCCTTTCTCCCAATTGTGGGAAGGGGAAAATCTGGTATAAATCTCATGGATAATGCTGTGGCATGTTGCAGGAAGAAAGATTTGGTGGCAAACATGGAAAGAGTAAGACAGATGGACTGAATCAGAGTGATATAGGCCTCAAAAGATCAAACAAGCAAGAGAGACAAAGACTTATTTATCCAGATGAGCTAATGCAGGATGGAGAGAACATTAATAAAGTGCCAAAAAGTACTTCAAACTTTAAAACATCTTTAACTAACAGAGAAAAGGTTGTTTATGTGTTAAAATGTTCTGGAGCGTGCTCAGATTTGATGACGCAGCGCTTTGCTTCCTCCGATATCAAAGAAAACAACAGCAGCTGTCAGGCGGTAAATTGTGGCTGCTAACACTTTGTGACAGGAGTGGGAGGAAAGGAAGAGCGAGAGGAGGAGAGAGGGCTAAAACAGGATTCCTGCACTTCAGGCTTTTGATGTGTGGCAGTGAGCTGAAGGTAGAGAGGGGTGGGTGAAGAGAGAAAGAGGAGGGGATTTAGGATAGAGGGAGAGAGAGATAACAGGAGAGTGATGGGTAAAGGAGGAGAAGGGAGGAGGGAGGGAGAAGTACTTGAGGTGAAAAAGGTGATGAGAGAGGGAAAGCATGTACATACTCGTGTAAGAGGTAAAAAAGCTGAATGTTGTGGCTCTTTGGGAGTCTTGTCACAGCTAAGGTGCAGATGAGTTCAAATGCCTTCTAGCAACAATCCTTCAGAAAATATCAAATCTGTTCATAGGTTCAAGCTGGGAAGGTTTCATCAGAAAAAGTACTTTCAACAGAAAATTAACAGAAAAGGATGTCAGAGTACTGCACATATTGTTTGATGGACTCTGAGGAACTGCGAAGATATCACCAAAGTTTTAAAAAAGCATCATTCCTGCTAAAGACAGTAGAACTTTCAGCTGGATCTGCATTTGTGGATGTATGTGTGTGTCCTTTGCCTGTTGATTACAGTCTTATGTCAGTGGTTTCTATAGTATCTGATCTGAAGTAATTGAAGTATCTGTTTTCTGTGTCTTACCCTCAGGTGAAAGTGATGGTGCGCGTGTGCCCAGTGTCTCAGTCGGATGCAGCTGAGTCCAGCTCCTTCCTTAAAGTGGATCCCAGGAAGAAGCAAATCACCATCATGGACCCCTCAGCCAATCAAACACCAAGCACTGCTTCCCAGAAAAGGGCAGCAGCCAATCAGGTCCCTCCAAAGATGTTCACGTTTGATGCTGCGTTCCCTCCTGATGCATCACAGGTAAGAGAAAAGATTGTGACTTTAGAAAACAAAGGACTTGGATGTGATTTTGATACAAAACCCATCATGACATACACTGAAAGACAAGCTCGACAAACTGGCTGCAAAGTCTCCATTGCTGGCACTTACATATAAATGAAATTCAATACACAAATGATACTATTAAAGGAATATAGATACCACCGTCATGTCTGCATGCTAAATAGGAACACAACAAAAATAGATAATTCAGGTTTATTTTCATTTATTTGGTGGCTATCTATAGGGACAACTATATTGGAATAGGGCTTTTAAGCTCATTAGTTAGACTGATTTTTTTGTATTTTACTAGTAGTTTACTAGTTTTTACGTTCTTCTCATTCTGCCGATATGTGAGAATGCAGCTCAACATCATCCACTTTTTTATGTACTGCTAGCTTGTCTGTGAGTCAAATGTAAAGATATTCCCTCTTTACACCATAAAGACTGCTAGATGTGACATTCTGTATCTTACTACTGCTCAAAGATTTTTAAATGGTTCATATGGTTAATGCTAAGAGGAGCTATATGTTTCTTTACCCTCTTCCTACATTTCTCTTCATTTCTGTCTCTCTCTGTCTGCCTGTTGCTAGGCGGAGGTGTGTGCGGGAACGGTTGCCGAGGTGATTCAGTCGGTGGTGAATGGAGCAGATGGCTGTGTCTTCTGCTTTGGACACTCCAAGCTGGGTAACACTCTCTCACACACACAAACACACACACATGCAAAAGAGGCTTCAAAATAAGAGCGTGCGCAGCTTGTGAATCATCTTTAGTGTGTATGCCTGACCGTCAGTGTGTCAGTCTTTCACTTGGCTGTCTCTCTGCCGGCCCTCATCTATCAGAGAGAGAAAGAAGAGGATTAGTGTCTGCTGAAGCTGAAAGCATTCTCAGTCTGCTCTGTCTGTGTTTCTGTCGTCCTCTCTCTCTCTAATCCGTCTGAAGCTGGGTTTTTAGAGAAGATGTCTTAAAAAGGGTCAGGACCTGCACTCACTGCACACTGCAACATGTCTGAGCCCATACACATGCACTGGCACAAAGACCCACCACACACACACACACCCTGACATGTTCTTCAACTCTGGGTCAACCCCTGTTGTGTTTATCCTTGTACATGCAAGCACCATTATCCCTCTTGGCTTGTGATCTTCATACATCCAGTTGGAGTTTTTAAGTCCCCTTGAACTGCTGGCAGAGAGTTAAAATGCTGCAGTTCAGCAGGGAACATTTCTGTGTTAATGGTTGATCCATTTACTGCATTAAACAGTAATGAAGCTTTATGTATAAACCAACATGCAAACCACTGTGATTCCTTGTTGTGCTGTAGGGAATTCGTCCCTTGCCAAATCTGTAGTAAAAGTAAACTCACTCATAAATGTGTAATAGTTTTGGTCAATCGCATGAGGCTGCACTCAGTTAAAGGATATTTTTGTATTTTTTTTTATCATTTCATCATTGGTTATGATAACACTGAACTCATTAGAATAATTACTGTAAATGGGAACAGGGCAACGTTGCTATAACACAGGTCAGATGTGGAAAGAGAGAAACATGGGCAGTCATTCAGTCAGATCGTAAACAGGCAGCACTTTAAACAGATCAACTAAAATTTAGATAATACTCATGTTTAACATGTGGCTGGAGACCTTTCCTTTGTTGCATGTCGCTCTCCATCTATCTCTCCCCTTGTTTTCTATCATGCCTCCACTGCACACTTCATCCTTGGTACTCTCTCTAATAAAAAGGCATTAAAAAACTTAAGTAAGCGCTTCAATAATGTCAGTAAAAATCAATCATTGCTCAGTAATACCATGAGTGCACCAAACTATGGCAAGCATGATACACAAAGGAATAAGAATACAAATGCAAAATATGAAAAGAAGACCCAACTTGTAATAAACCGACAGTAGATCTGGATTTTGACACGTGCCAACAAGAATACTAAAGAGTGGGCAGAGCCTGCCCAATGCTCCTCCCAGTAGATACACCTAAGACAGACCAAACAAACAAACAGATGCACATATAATCACTGCAGCTGTCCCAATACACTAACCAAACATGCTGTACACATCAGACAGCCTGTCTAGATCAGTGTTTTGCATCTTACCATGTTTACATGTTTTCATTCAGCTGTCAGTTGTCAGCTTGACACATTAAAAAGGCCTGCTGTGTCACGATTCATGATGATGATTCATACTGCATGATATGACTATGACCAGAACTGGTATGCCCAACACACCCCCAAAACAGACCTCTGATTGTCACTGTTTGATTGTGTTGGATGATGAAACTGAGTCGTCTGGCTTTGATAGTGCAAATTGAGAGATCCATCAAAGACAGTTTGCTCTTTCAATCAATTTTACTGTTATATTAATGCTATAGAGCGATCATGACCTTGCCAGTTTGAGTTTAAATGGAGAGCAGATGAGATAATTCTTTGTGATATAGCTCACCTAAGGCCACGGATCTTAATGAGGCTGCATTATAATGGCATTACCTTTTTTCTAATTAAAATGGGGAAAGTAACACGAGCATTTATCTTCGGCTGTGTAGCTCTTGGCTGTAGACACATATGTGGGACTCAGACACAGACACGTCTACTCATGTACACACACATGCACAAGTTTTTCACTGAATAGGAAAATTAAATACAAGTCCAAATGATACTGAAATAAATGGATGAACTTCATTGAATGTAATTGAATCCTTTGGCCTGAAATCATATCGGCTGGGTTTTGTTATCGGTTATAGGATTATTGGCCTTGAGTGGATGATCTTTTAGTAACAATGAGTGTGTGTGTGTATGTGTCTGTGTAAGCTCATGTGTGCATGTCTTTGAACTTGTAATACAGCGCTGCCTTGTTCTCTCACACTTTCTTACTGCGATCACTTTCTCTCTGACAGCATCGGCAGCTATGCTTGATGAGACCAATTACTGGGAATATACATCAACTACACAGACACGGACACACTCATACTGCTTTATTGCCTGTAGTGTAGCATCACTATGTTGCAGTGTGGTGTTAGTCAGCGGAGCAGCTGACCGTGTTTTGACAGCCTGTGGTAGTCAGAAGAGAAGAAAACACTGTGAAGCTACACATACACTCACAAAGATGTGTAATTTAGGACTCTGACACATACACACAGGCCTGAAGGGGTAAAAAGAGAAAGAAAGGTTGTTCAAGTGCTCTGCAGTTGTGGCAGTGACATAGAGCTACTACACAGAGCCGTCCCTCTGATTTGTTAAAAAAAAAAAATTAAAAATCAGCTGGTAAAGCAGTGAAATCAAAGTAAATGGTAAACAAGTTCTTTTGATATAGCTGATCACCACTTGTTATGTATTTTTTTAACATTTCTTTAACAGAATTTTGTAAAGATCAATTTGGACATCATGCTTCAGAGCAGGTTTAAAGGTTTCAACATGATATAAACACTGCAGTAATAATATGGTACAAACCTGACTGACTAAATACAACCCTTTTTGTTTGAGTATGTTTAAAATTTTGCCTCTGGTTTCTAGAATGTTTTTGTGACAAATCCTGAAATGCATCTTTGCTTTGACAGTAAATCTGGATGCTCCAGGAAACATGGAGGGAGAACAATGTAAAATTACAGTGTAGCTGACAACCTCCCCTCCATCGCCATCTCAGAACAAATCACACACATTTCTCTACCCTGCATCACAGGAGTCTGGCTTTTGATGTCCTCTGTTTTTGCATAAGTGTTCGTGTCGGAGTGATTGTTGGGTGTGACATATGGCTTTGTGTCGGTGTGTGTTTGATCTCCAACTCCTGACAATCAGAGCAGGTGTGTGTGTGTGTGTGTGTGAATGTGTAGAAGAAGATTAATCATCATCTTGTGACTCAAAGGGACAGATCTAGATGCTCTATGTGTGCAACACACGTACATATCACACCTACACTTCACTCATGCAAAGTTCTTTTTTCCTAAGCCTTTTTTGATGATGTTCTTTTTGATAAATCTCCATCTTTTTTCTGTTCACCCTTCCCCTATTTTGTTTTCCTGTCTGTTTCAGGTAAATCCTACACAATGATTGGCAGCGATGACTCTCTTCAGACTCTGGGTATAATCCCCTGTGCTATCTCCTGGTTGTTTAAACTCATCAATGAGAGAAAGGAGAAAACAGGAGCACGCTTCTCAGTTCGTGTCTCTGCAGTCGAGGTCAGTGCCACTGATCAGACTTCAATTTGAAACATTCCCAGCAGAGTTAAACAGGTGCCATTACTGATACAGATGAAGAAAGGAGACTACTGACAGTGTCTTTCTTAAGGAGCAGTGGCAGTAGATGTAGTGCTAGCAGTGTAGTGTCATCAGTTTCCAATAACAGTGATATTATTTTCCTCTGCTGACATGCTATCACAAGTAATGACTTCTCTATAATAAGGTTTTAATAAAGGTTTGGCAGTCCACATCATGGATCAATTTTCGGAGCAGATTTTGACAGAAAATAAATGTGTGTGTGTAGGTTTGGGGGAAGGAGGAGAACCTTAAGGACTTGCTGTCTGAAGTGGCTACAGGCAGCTTACAGGATGGACAGTCACCTGGAGTGTATCTATGTGAGGACCCCATCTGTGGCATGCAGGTAACACACAAACCAACACACACACACACACACACACACACACACACACAATTTTAACACTTTTAAATTCATTGCAGCTGACATTTGTATTCGTTTTTAATGGGGATGAAGCAGATTAAATTCAACGAGTGTGTGTATGAACAGCCTCAGGCCTCATATCAGTATGCTTTACCTTTGTCTTTTTAGCCTCAGGCAATTCTCTGTTGTCTTAGGTACTGTGGGGGCGTGCATACGTGCATACGCACATGCACACACACACACATACACACACACAAACAGCAGTCTAATACTGTATCTTTGCAGCAGATATAAGAGGTGCAAGAGGCATTTATTCAAATACCTGGTTCAGAAATAGCTCATTTATTTATCTGTTTGTTATAACGTCTGACTGACTGGGTCAGAATAAAAGAAAAACAATGTCAAGAGCAAAAACCTTGATCACATGAACAAAAATGTTAGAATAACTTGAACTCTCAAAAATACAGTGTCATTTTTTTTATTATTTATTAAAATATACTGATTGCTAAACAATCCACTTTGATGAGCAAAATTCAGACAACAAAAGACTGCTTACACAATGTAAAATCTTACAGCTGTCATCATCATTTCCATCATCATCATTCAGTTAAAGGTAGTAACTACTTAGCAACCAGTGGTGTGTGTGTGTGTGTGTGTGTGTGTGTGTGCGTGTGTGTAGAAGCGTGCCAAAAATGTAACAGAGTGACAGAGGGTGAGCTTGTGTGTGTGTGTGTGTGTGTGTGTGTGTGTGGTTGCAGTTATATGTTTATAGGATTACAGGGTCTGATACAAGCACATCTGTGTAATCCTTAACTAATCTGACATAATCTCATCAGTAATGATATCCTGCGGTACCACACACACACACTCTTGCTTGCTCTCCCTCTCTCTTACTTGTTTCTGCTTCCCTCCACCTCTTTCTCCCATACCTGCAGGCAAATTAGAAATGCTTTATGAGAATATATCAATCAGTCCTCACAGTACACAATACAATCAGTGTTTGGACACTTAAGATGAAGTAGTAACTTCCCTCCTGTCTGGCTCTCTCTCCTCTGGTCAATCACTGCTACTTCCTTATCATGTCTAAAAAGGACCATATTCACTCTTTTTTTTCTTCCCCTGAAATCTTTCAGCTCCAGAACCAATCTGAACTGCGCGCTCCAACCCCAGAGAAGGCAGCCTGGTTTCTGGATGCTGCCATAGCAGCTCGCCACAGCAGCCAGCGCCCCAACACCACCGAAGAAGAACACAGGAACTCACACATGCTGTTTACTTTACACATATACCAGTATCGCATGGAAAAGACAGGAAAAGGAGGGAGTAAGTACTGTTTGTTCCAACACTGTATTTACCACAATCACTGATGCCACTTTTTCTAATGAATTATTAACATTAATACTTAACAGCAACAGCAATTAACTATCATAACTACTATGCTTCTACTGCTGCAGATGGTACACCATTAGCATTCTTGTTATGATATCACACATTGCCTGCTATGAGTCCACCTGATTATCGTAGCGGGATAAAGGCAGATATAAACATGCTGTTGCTATTAATATATTGCTTCACCACATGTAGGACAAAGCAAAGAGTGAGTGTAAACAACAATGATAGACAGATCAGTCTATTTACCTGCAGTCACTATGGATAAACAGGGAGCTTAAGCATCTGGCTTGTTGACAGAGTTGTAGACATAGCTATCACAGCCTGTGATAGATCCCTATATAGATTCTGTGTTTAGATTAATTCACAGTCATATCACACATTCATTCATGTCTACGTAAATAAGCGGGTGATAATGCAGGGGTAGTGTGGATTCTTTTGTGTGTGACTGTGTGCTTGACAAAAAGAGACTGTGACAAATGTCTGACCAAAATATCACTGATAATAATTAGTTTCAGTGTTCATATGTGTGTGTGTGTGTGTGTGTGTGTGTGTGTGTGTGTGTACATGTGAGTATGAGAGAAAAACAGAGGCAGAAATAACACATGCAGGCAATGTGGATGTTTAATGATGGCATAAACAAACTGATGTGGGAACAGGCACTGTTTTTACAACATGTCTTCAGCTATGGCATCTCACACACTGTAATTATAATTTTTAACAGTCTTAACCTTTAGAAAATAAGGATTCCCAGTATGTTGCCACAGAATTCATAAAAACAACTGCAGCTGCAACCTTTGCCAGTGTTGGCTCACATTCTTATGATTAATTCAGGATATCATACAAACGTCTATACTGGGGGCTGCATTCAATATTTGGATGGATGTGGTACTGCAGACATTGTGTGTTAATTGATAAGAGATTGTTGACTTTTTAAGTACTATACAGCATATACTGCATGTTTTGATGTTAATGCATAGTTGATTATGTATATTAAGTATTGATTCTTAACAATAATGAGCAAATCTGTATTGTCAGTTTCACCTGATCATTCAGACTAAAGGATGCCTCTTACCTCACGAGTCAATTGACCTCTTTATTGAGCATCTTTGAAAAGTTCAACAGGATTGTTATGGTAAATTAAACTTACAGAATGATCACTACTGAGATCCCAGGCTGAAAGATGAATATGTTACTTAATTTGAATGTCTGCTTGACTTGACTTACCCCCCCTTGTCATCCTCTGTCTTTGTTCCTCCATTCTCCATCGTTTTTTCAGTGTCAGGAGGTCGCAGTCGCCTCCACCTGCTGGACCTGGGAAGCTGTGATGTCAAAGTACTTGGAGGAGGAGGAGGAGGGGGAGGAGGAGGTGGGAAGAGCAAGGAAAACTCTTCACCCAGCGCGGCCCCACTGTGCCTTTCTTTATCCGCCCTCGGCAACGTGATCCTGGCCCTGGTCAATGGGAGCAAACACATCCCATACAAGTAAGGTGGTGTGTGCAGGTGTCTGTGTGTGTATAAGAGGAGAAGAGAGGAGAAGATAGGAGAATGTAGATGTTTTAAGATGCTTTGAATAAAATGAGAAAAAGAAATTATAGGAGAAATCGGAGGACAATATAAGAGGCCCAATTTGGCGAAAGAAGCGGGGAAAGGAGTGAAGGGTAGATTGAGGAGGAAAGCAGGATGTTGTGAGGCAGAAGAGGAAAGGAAAACAGATGACAGATCTGCTTAAGTTGCTTCAGGTTTTGGGGACTTAATGTTATAAACAACAACAGCTGCTGTTACATATTCATCACATTCATTTTGCTGGTTAACTGGCTGGCAATGAGAGCAAAGGAGAGAGAGAGAGGGGAGAGATAGAGAGATTATAGAGACAGAGACTGAAAACAAAGGTAAGCAGAGATGCGAGAAGAATATAAAAGCAGATGTAATGGGGGAAAAAAATCATAACTGATGTAGTAACGTTTAGTATTCCCAGGCGGTATACAGTATGTACAGTATATGAACCAAACTGTAAATGTCCTCGTTCTACCTTTCCCTTCATTTAAATCCTTTTCTTCCTTCCTTCCTCCTTGCACTGACACTCTCCTTAAGGCTGTGTAGCTCTGTGCTCCTTGCTGGGTTAATTTAATCACCAGCTTTTGCATTTACATTGCAAAACAACCTGCAACCCACCACTGAAGCTGTAAGCAAAGCTGTGCTGAGTCTGATTTGGCACCGGTGATTCAGGCTGTTGTCAGACTGTGAGGGGATATGGACAGGTCTTATAATGGATGCTTCAGTGGATCTAGGAACTGGGTGCAAGTCTGTAACATAACAGTTACCACAGAATCACAAATCACTGAGCAAGGGCTATGGGGCATTACTAAGCTGATATGGAAGTAAATGGAGAATGGTGAGCAATTTGGGTGTGTTACTGCAGGGCTACAGTCAGCAGGATATTTAAGACTGACTAACAGCTTTTACTTAGCTGTTGGTGTTTTTGAACAGCATCTAGCCATTAGCTCCATTATCTTCTTTCTGGGATTTGAAGATAGTTAGCATTGGGAGACAATTAGGCACAGCACCTCCAAAAATAGACAGTCTACAGCCAGGCTAGCTCTGTGAGACTGCGTGGTTGGAACTAAATGCCAACATCAGCATATTAACATCTTCAGAGTGACAGTTTCAACATTGCTGAGGATTAGCAGATTATATTTTCATTGTTAACCATCTTAGTTTAGTGTATTAGCAGGCAGGTAAAGATAATGGGCAGCCTCTGTCCTATGTTTTGTAGTTTTTTGTCACATAACTAATTACAGGACATACAGGTTATTACAAATTCATCTTGTGGGACACATGAATGTTCAAAATTTACTAAAACTTTTGCCTGCCCATATTGTAGATGTTGAGATATTTCACTGGATAAGAAACAAATCTGACCTGCTGCTGGCACTAGATGAGAGGTCAGGGGATCACCAAAGTGTCTAGGATTCATCCACTAGGCACAGTGGATATCTGTACAAAATTTCATGGCAATCCATTCAATAGTTGCTGAGAAATTTCACCAGACTTTACCATTCCTAGAAAGCAAAGCAACAATACAGCAGATATAGCAGCTATAGTGCAACAACTCAGCTCCATTCATTTCATCACAGTGAAATGCTGAGCTTGTCTCCCAGCGCTTCACTACTTTTGGAACAGGGTCTCATCCTGTTCTCATAATCCCAGTCCTGCTCCAGTACTGTTGCTGGGTAACTGGTGACTGTATGCCAGTTGATCTGCAGAATTTGGACACACCACATATTTGTAGTTTCCCAAAGAGGCAGACAGTTGTCTGTCACCACAAAACCAACACTATGGCTCCCGCAAGAATCCAAGCATCTTAGTGTGATCCCAAACTGCCAACAGTCTTGTAACACCCATGTTTCAGCCACAAAATACCCATGTAGATTTAAAGGCTCTTCACTAAACTCAACCTCTCTCAACAGGGACTCAGTGCTGCTCCTTGTCCAAAATCAGAACACTTCCCATCTGCTTTGCTGCATCTCTCTCCTGGCAAAGTCCCCCTTCTGTCATAAAGCTCCCTAAATATTTGAGTGATGTTTCTCTGTCATTCAACACACTCCAGGGACACAGTCATCTTTTTGTACTACAGTATCCAATCTGACAATTTTAGTCCTCAATATTAGTAATATAAGCATAGAAATTCCAGTGCACTTTAAGAAGTTCTGGACTGTCGTCATTCAAGTACAAATCTGTTTCACATTGTGGATACCTCACATTTGCTCCTTAACATTAGCTTCCTGTAATGATGGCTATCTAGGAATTTAGAAGCTGCATTCATTATAGTCTAGTTTCAATAGAGAGCATCATGTTACATACAGTAGTCCTCAATGGTAGAACTCTGGTAATAAATCAGGCTGAAGTGTAAGATCTAATCCAACATCCTCAGCACTTGAATTAACATGCAAATGAATACTTCATGAGTCATGAATTTACCTACATTAATCTCAGGGAGAGATATAGAGAGATAGAGCTGGAGAGAGGAGGGTTTGTTGAAGCCTGAGGCAGCAAACTAAGAAAGAAGAAGAGAGAGGAGAGGAGGAGAGCACCAATGAGAAAGAGGAGGTCAAGATAGGAGTGTGTACATACTTGTGTACGTGTGTGTGTTTGTGAGCATGTGAATGTACAAATTTGTGTGTAGTGAGACATGCCTGCAGGCTGTGTTTTTAGAAAAGGGGGACAGCAGCATGAGGTATTGGGCCACAGAGGAGCTGTACTCACTGTCAGCCTGGAGGCCTCAGTGCGCGCACACACATTCACACACATTCATACATATACACAAAAGGCTTTGAATGATTGCAGTAGCCCACCCAGGAGAAAGTCTTTTCTTAAACACACAGCCTAGTTTTACTCTCCCATCTGCTGGTATATTCTCTCTGGGAGATAGATCATCTCCCAATATTAGACTGTGTAATATCCAGAGTGCCTCTTTTAAGACTTTATGAGCTCAAGTCTAGAATAGCAACCTTTCATGTGTTTTAGCAAAATTAATCAATAAACATAAGCAATAGTTACCATTAACTTTTCCTTTTGAATCTTTTAGCTTCATTTATATGAATATGGTAGCTTAGTGTTCATTAGCACATAGGCCGTTACCATAGTCACCTTCTTGTCTTGTGACCAAAACGAGCTATTAATAATCCTTTGTCCAATGTCAGACATATGTGGGCGTCTGTCAGAAAATCGACCAGTTTCATCACATGTTTTTGTAAGTGTGTGCGTTTCCAACCTGTCTTTAGTGCTCACATCTCAGTGTATGTGCGTTACCAGGGACAGCAAGCTGACCATGTTGCTAAGGGAGTCGCTAGGCAACATGAACTGCCGGACCACCATGATTGCTCACATCTCTGCCTCACCCAGAGATTTCTCAGAAACCCTTTCTACCATCCAGATTGCTTCCCGCGTCCTCCGCATGAAAAAGAAGAAAACTAAAGTCACCGTGGTGAGTTTTAACCAAATGTCGATGTTTATTTTTTTATTGTTAAAATTGGGAGATAATTCTTTCTCAATCTCAGTCTCATGAAACTTAAACTTTAGTTTGTGCTGACTTGATTTCAAAACACCATGCATCTTATCTCATCATCTTACCTCCTCTTCTTTTTCCACTAAGTGTACCCAAAGTGCTGCTGACACCTTCTCACCTTTTACTTCTCATACTCACTTATTTCAAAATTGCACAGCAGAAGAAAAGGGGGGTCAAGTGAGAGCTTCAGAGCTCTAAAAATAAAGCTCCAGCTCAAGAAAACTGAAGATATCTTAAAGTGCCAGCCTGTGATAGAAATGGGAATCAGTAATTTCAATTAAAATTGAATTACATGAAATTAAAGTTAGTATATTAGTATATTAAATTTGGTGGGTCATTTGGGTAGGATGCAACGTTGGTCCAGGATCTGAATCAACCTTCTTCCTCTCTTCTCTATCCTTCCATTTTCTCTCCAGAGTGAACTGTCAATTAAAGGCTCTGCAAATCTAAAAAGGGAATATTTTCTCTCTCACCATCCTTCTCTGCCTCCACTTCCCCTGTCATACAATCTCTCCACAGCAATACACCTCTAGCTCCTCTGGAGGAGAGAGTTCCTGTGAAGAGGGCCGCATGCGTCGCCCGACCCATCTACGTCCTTTCCATCACCGCGGTGACACCGACTCTGACCTTCCATTGCTGCGACTGTCCAGTGACCCCGACGAGTATTCGAGTAGTGAACAGTCATGTGACACGGTGATCTATGTGGGCCCAAATGGGGCTGCTGTGTCAGACAGAGAGTTGACAGACAACGAGGGACCACCAGAATTCGTACCAATTATTCCTGCTTTGCTTCGAGGAAAAACGTCAGAGCAGCATCAGACACAAAGTCAAAGTCAGGCAGCTGGAGCCCAGAACAAGGTAATTAAGGTATATTTACATTTAGATTTTCAACAATCAGCAGTAATCAGAAGAATATTTGTTGTGAGGAAACACTGGATGACTCACTTCTGATCGATTTCTGCTCCGACAGGTGCAGTCTCAGGCAGAGGACCAACCCAGTGGCCCCTCTCAGCCTCTAGCCCAGCCCTCTCAGTCACTACTTGGGCAGCCTTTGGCCCCTGTGCCAGAGGAAGGAGCTGAGTGCCTGAAATGCAACACCTTTGCTGAGCTGCAGGAGAGACTGGACTGCATTGATGGCAGCGAGGAGGTAATGATAGTTTTCTGTCCTTTTTTGTGTTGTTGTTGTTGTTGTTATTATTTAAGGAAAAACACCAGAGAAAACAATCTAGATTTGGATGCAAGTCAGAGAAAGAAAAGTAGCATTGCTCTGTCAGTGTGATGGGATCTGTATTTGAGGGTGCAACACTTTGTTCAAAAGGGTTTTGTTTGTATCTGCTTAAGATTTTCTGCATGCATATGAAAAAAACTTGTTTGCTGTGGCAGTTTTCTGTCTATTTCAAGAAGCATATGCTTTCAATTGTGTTACAAAATAATGCATATGAAAAAGCATCACCTTATAATTGTTAAACCATTTGTACAGGAGCCTGTTCTTTACAGGTCACTAATGTAGGTTTTTATGCTCAAATGATGTGGTCTGTTCTCATCCATCACCAGTAATGTTCTCTTGGTTATTTTGAAATAGAAGTGGCACATGTAGAATATTTCTTTTGAGACAAAAGAGATTAAACTATTGTATTCTCCTATGAAGAACTAAGCCTTTCCCTTTTTCTTTCATCGCTATGACCCTTTGTTCAGGTGGCAAAGTTTCCCTTTGAAGAGGTTCCAGCGAGCAAACAAGGTGCCAAACAAGAGTCGTGTCTGTCCTCAGCTGTCCCAACCTCAGCTCCTGCTGCTCCTTGTGGTGCTGCTGTGTTGGACACAGAAGCCAAAACAGGTAACAGCTTTCATTTGTTTAATACATATGCTGTATATTAATATTGTATCCCACTGTTGTAAAGGTAACTCACCTTTGCGTGAAACCACTGTTTCCATCCAACAACTCCAGGCCCTGAAAGTGCCATAGGAGGTGCCACACAGTCCGGCTCAGCAGCAGCAGCCTCCAGGAGGAGGACCAATGACCAGCAGCTGCAGGACATCAAGGAGGTGGTGGAGGAGGCAGAGCTGGCACAGACAATGATCCACAGCCTGGCTCAGAGTTCTGGTTCCTCCATAGTTACCAGTGCCAGGAGTGTGACGGGAAGCAGCAGCATCACTTCTAACCCCCTGCACAGGGCCAAGGGCTCCCACCTACATGACAGGTCAGGACAGGTGATGCTGTATACCCCCCCACCCCGACCCCACCCCACCCCAAAAACAAACAAACAAACAAAAACGCAGGTGAACAGTGCATTTTAAGTCTGAGCAGGTTTTCTTGCAAATGTTGCTATTAGCCATTGGAATGTATTTGATTTCAGTTGACATGATGTCTCTTTTGTTGTATGTCTTCTTTACAGCCGCGAGAATCTGAATGTGGGCAGTAACGGTGATGGGAAAGCACGGCCACTAGGATCACCACGCCTTGGCATCGCCAGCCTGACCAAAACCTCAGACTATAGGTGGCAATAATGTTGACTGTGGACTTCCTTGTTTAATTCAGTTTTAATGAAAACTACATTTGGAAGATGTCTAAAAAACTATTACTAAATCAAACCGTAAACAGCAAGAGTCAGTTAATAAACAAAGCACCAGAGACTGGCTCCATAATATCTGATTCTTGTATTCCTCCTCAGGCCTCCATCCTCCCCATCCCAGCGGTGTAAAGTGTACACCCAGAAGGGCGTGATGCCGGCAACGCCCCCTCTGTCCTCCCACACTCTGGCTCAGGATGGCCAGGCTACTGAAGCTCTGACCTCTGACAGTATGCATCTTTGTATACGTTTATACTTTATACTGAAACCTTTTTATTAACCATTTATTTCTACTTGTCAATTTTTTTAGCTCAATTTTTCAATTTCAATTTCCCCACTCTGAATCTATATTTGGCATGGTGGTCCAGTGGTTAGCACTGTTGCCTCACAGCAAGAAGGTTCTGCATTTTCTCCCTGTGCCTGCGTGGGTTCTCTCTGGGTACTCAGGCTTCCTCCCACAGACCAAAGACATGCATGTTAGTTTAATTAGTGGCTCTAAATTTCCCGCAGGTGTCAATGTGAGTGTGAATGGTTTATTTGTCTATATGTGTTAGCCCTGTGATGGACTGGCGATCCATACAGGAGGACAATTCTTGCATTGTTTGTCATGTATGGTTATCTTTCAGTGTATGTGATTTTTCCTCTAAAGTTAAACACAGAGACAGTTCTTTAAACTGTTGTAAAGCACTCACATGTTCACTTATAACAGAGATATCTAGAGAAACTTGTTCTTTTCATTTGATGTTGTGTCCATCTGCATAGAGACAGAGAATAAGTAGCTATACTAGAATGTGACTGATAAACATTTTTACTACTTACTCTAACTTTGGCAAAGAAACAGGTATTCATATCTGCAGTAGTTCTATTATACAATATTCCTATTTAATGGATAAATTGTTCTGCAGGTGATAACAGTGTCAAGGTGATAACAGTGTCTTCATAACTATCTTCAGACGTGTTAAATATCATCACATACTGAGTCACCTGGACACAGCATAATAAGCACATAATAACCAGTGCTTTGAAATTGGCATCATAGTCTGAAGCCAATTTCCTAAATTTACCAGTGCACCAGTGGGTGCACATATTCTGCACTTGGAAAATAAAATTAATTACGACAGCAAATGTGTGTTTCTGATTCTGCAGACAGTTTGGCTGCAGACAGTGGCCGTTCCTCCACAGAGTCCCTGCTGTCCAGGACTTCTCCTGTGGGCATGAGCCCACAAGTCCGAGAGCCAACTCCATCTCTGTCTGCCAGCTTGGGCTCAGCTGAGACACTCTGTGATGATGATGTCCCACCGATTCCCATGGACATGCACAAGGATGGTGAGTGGCAGTAAAAACACAGCTATTTTTACACTAGGAAAGGGGCGGTGAGATGCAAAGTAAGTCATGAGTCACATTCAAACGTCTCTTTTTTCTATCCTCCACCTGCAGCCTCAGGACTGGCAGTATCTGTAGGATTAGTTGGACCTCTCTCGCTTGGGGAGAATGAACTGCTGCACACAGTGGCTCCCGGAGGCGAGGAGGACCTTGATATTTCCGCTCTCATGGAGACTCGGGGCCTGATCTGTCGTCCGACAAGCATCATCAGCTTCAACAGCCAATGTGGTTCTGTCACCGCCCTCCCTTCAGGCTCTCAACCCATCACTGTCATCAGTGGTGCAGTTGAGGATGGAGCTGTGGAGGATTATTACATGCCTGCAGGTCTGCCAGCAACCCCTGGGGTTACAGAGGTTGTTGCCATGGCAGAGGTTAGTGTGACTGTCTTTGATTTGCATTTGCATTATTTAGTAAGACACATGTTATTTTGGATTGCAAGATGTCATATCTGATTGTGTTGCTCCCTATTGCAGGTGGCAATGGCCAAGCTGCGGATAGAAGGTGAAGCCTTAGCGGTGATGTCTAACTGTGGTTCACCCATCTCTTCCTGGATGAGTGATCTGAGCATGGGCAGTGAAGCTGACCAGTCTCTCCACAGCTTCAGCCAGTCCCAGAGCCAGCAAGGGGAGGCCTTAGCTGATCCCGAACCCAACCAAAGCTTTGGAGTCGATTCTGAAAGCTGTGGCAGCCTGAGAAGAGGGAGCCTGGAAGGAGAGGTGGTGTTGCAAGAGAACGGGAGTGATAAAGGAACCCCAACCAAAGACAGGCTGAGGAAACTGCCTCCCTCCATGGCTAAAACTAACATTCAAATTCTGGCAGGACCTGGTAACCTCTCCCCTTTCAAGACTACAATAAGCATTCACCCATGTGTGGCTGTTAAACCCGTGGTGATCCAGGAACCAAACATCGTCTCCTCACCCACCAAGACTGGCTTAATGAAAGATACAGGCAAACTGAATGCACCACTTTTAGCCTCTCTTTCCAGTGAGATGAGGTTTGAAGACCCCTGGTTGAAGCGTGGCATGGAGGAAGGGAGGTCGAGGGAGTTTGCGTGTGAAGCAAAGCCAGAGAAAAGAGAGCTAGACTATTCAAAGACTCACACTGGAGCTGGGACTGGAGACCACCGGAGCCTCTGCAGGGATGGTAAGAAACAGTGGTGATGTATTGTAAGTAAAAGACTCATGGGATTCTAAAATTTCTTAAATAAAGTCTATGTTTTTTCTTGTTCTATTACCAGGTGTGGATCATGGCAGCTCCAGTTCAGGTGGTGAGGTTGTGTCATCTCCAGATTCCTTTAAGAGGGTCGTGGATGGTTGTGAGATGGTCACTGTTGTTGCCCAGGGAGAGTGTCTGATGAGTATGTACAGTCCAGATATCCACCGTACTGCCAGTCTTCCCCGAGGCTGGCACCGTCTTAACCGACACGACGGCTTAGATAATGGAATCGAGTACCGCAATCTTGGCGTCACCACTTCAACTCCCTGCAGTCCACGCGCTACACTTGACCGCCGGGGATCAACTGGAAAACAGAGCTTTTTCTCACACAAAAAGGGGGGGATCCCACCTCTGCCACCGGTACGGAAGTCCAGCCTTGACCAGCGCAACAGGGCAGCCAGCCCTCTCCACCAATCCAGTCATGGAGTCTCCCTGATGGGCAGCTCAGCAGACGATGCAGGAATGTCTGGATGCGGCCCCGTAGGTGTCACCAGACAACGAGGCTCCAGCATAGACAGCAGTAGACTTTTCAGCGCCAAGCTGGAGCAGCTTGCAAACAGAACCAACTCTCTGGGTCGGGCACACAGCTCCCACGGTGGCTCCCATCACTATGACTGCTTCTCCCTGGAGAGAGGGGAGACCCTGAGAGGGGGAGGAGGAGTGAGGGGGGACAGCACCATGCCTCGTACTGGGCGCAGTCTGACCCGTGCTGGATCACTGTCTTCTCCTACTGCAAACACGACCAGCCCAAGTTTCAGTGGTAGTCCTGGTCCGAGCAGCGCTCCACAGTCACCAGCCAAAACCAGCAGCCAGTCAAAGATCTCAGCAGTCAGTAAGCTGCTGATGACCAGCAGTCCCAAAGCCAGGAGTCTGTCTGCCTCTAGCACCAAGACTCTGAGTTTCTCTACCAAGTCTTTAAGCCAAACTGCAAGCCGCAGTTCCAGCCTTCCTCCTAATGGAAAAGTAAGAATGCTTCTTTACCATGAATGAACACACTCTTTAACACCTGTAAACTACATGACTAACCTCATTAGGTAAAGTCCACTTTCAGTTTTACACAAGAAGAAACACAGAACGCATTCATCAATAACTCCCTGCAAGTAAACCCAGCTGCCATGTCCTGTGTGTCTCCTGCCATCCACCTAAGTCAATTATGTGTTTTCTCAGCCCCAGAGCTCAGTCCAGGGCCCTCTGCAGCAGCAGGGACCTTCCCCTGGATCCTGGTCTACCCAGTCTCTGAGCCGCAGTCGAGGGGGAAGCCTGGCAGCCAAGCTGCCTCTACGGGCTGTCAACGGTCGAATCTCGGAGCTCCTCCAGGGAAGTGCAGGCTCCCGTTCCAGGAGTCATGCCCAAGGAGGAGGTGCAGATCCTGGGGAGGAAAGAGGAGCTGGTGGGGCAAGGTTAGTCATTTCACTTCATATTTCAGGCAGTGTAAAATAACAATTCTTACAATGTACAGGAGACAATATCCAGCTTCTAGACAGAGGACAGAGTCAAATGAAGTGTTTAATTCCTGATTCATTTCCCCTCGATTTCTCAGTGGAGCAGGAGCAGGAGCAGGAGCAGGAGCTGGAGCAGGAGCTGGAGCTGGAGGTGGCGGGGGTGGCCTGGGAGAGGAGAGAGCAGCAGTGGTCCAAACACTACCTTCTCCCTACAGCAAGATCACAGCTCCCAGAAAACCACACCGATGCAGCAGTGGCCATGCCAGTGACAACAGGTATGAGCTGAACTCAAGAAATGTAAAGTGCTGCTTAAAAAAATATTTGATTTTTGAACATACCACTAAATGCAATCTCATTTTTGACTCTAACAGCAGTGTACTGAGTGGCGAGCTCCCCCCTGCAATGGGGAAGACAGCCCTGTTTTACCACAGCGGAGGCAGTAGTGGCTACGAGAGCATGCTGAGAGACAGCAGCGAGAACACAGGAAGTACCTCCTCTGCTCAGGACTCTCTTAGTGAACACAGCACAGCCACCACCTCCTCCAGACGGAGCTCCAAGAGCAGCAAGAAGAGCAGGAGCAACACAGGTTTCTAAATATTGCTTTAATGGCATTTTCACTTAATCGGATAGAATGTGATAGAGGGTGACAGAACAGAGGCATCAGCTTATAATTGTTTGCAGGCAGTCTCATTAGCTTTAATGAATTAAGCTACAGAGGAACATGGTTAGCTTATGTGATTCACTAATGTTTGAATGAACTAATGGGTGAATGGACAGTACTGATGCAAAATGCAGAGACAACACTTTTACTCTTTTGTTACCATCATGCTCAGCACTTGACCATGATAAGCTCAGCCTTGACAAAATGGTATCAGAAGACTTCCAAAGCTCTGAAAAAGAAATGAAACCCCAAGAAATTAGGAGTGAGCAAGACACTCTATCAGTAAGACAGCACAATGAGAGAGCAATGGGCAAGTGAGGGAAAAGTGAAGAAAGCTGTGGTTGCAGAAGGAGCCAGGTAGGAAAGGTGACCCTGACCACCCATCTGTGAAATGGTAAAGGGAATCTGCTGGAGTGGGCTGTAATGAATATATATTCACCAGAACACCACACAGAGGGGCTGCTAATGTGGCTTCCAATTTACACTCTACTGGTTAACCACGAGGATGGATACGTGCATAAAACCAGATTGGACAGAGGCAGCTCTTCCCGGCCTGCCTGTGATTATTGATTTAAATCGGAATAACCCTTTCCATCCATGCGTGTAGGATGTAACTTCACCTCCTGCCATGAAGCAGAAAGTCAGGATTTGCTCTCATTTTACTTTAACCGCAACCGATCCTGTGCTTCAAAGGCAGTGTCCACTGCTGAACTGTCACAAGGACACAAAGAAAGAAACGAGACAGAAGGGGCTGCCTATGTTTGTCATACATGGAGGTGAAGGCAGTGATGGAGGCTGTGACCATGACAGATACAACAATTCTGTCCAGAATTAAGGCTGGAAAGATATAAAAAGTTAGAAGAAAAGAGGACGTATGTGCCACAGACTGAAGCAGCATGAGAAGATGTTAGTGCTACTGAAATGTTACTCACGCCTGGGTCTGTCTTTGTGCTTCATTTCCATTAGATTTGATTCTCTAGCTCTCCCTCAATTTTTCCTTCATGCCTTCACCTGTCCTCATCTTTTTTCATCTATTGCTCTCACATTCTCTACCCCATTTGTCTGACTCTCTCCCCTTCCACCTTCTCCTCCCTGCAGACCCTCATTCTCTCTCCATCCCCTTGCCTGCCGCTTCCTGCTAATGTAATGAAATACAAATGTCTCTGCTTGACCTTTCTGTGCCGCACTGAGACCAAAAGACAGCTGCAACCTTATTAAAATCACCACTCTCTCCCCCTCTCACTCATCCTTCGGTTCCCCGTGAATCTGATAACTCACATTTCTCGACATGGCTGGTAATTTCTATGCAAAACGTGTGTGCACATGTATGAGTATGTGAGTTCATCCTAGCATAGAGGGCAGATTAGAGAGTGACCTGCTGCTCTTATCTAGGAGCTTCATGGACAGACACTAAACTTTTTATCTTGCTTCACACTCTGTTATCTGTTTCTCGTTCTCTTTCTGCTTTTTCAATCACCCAATACTTTTCTTTTGTTGCTTCCTTTCTGCCTCTCTCCAGTGCTGATTCATCCATCTCTCTCTCCTCTACCATCCATGACATCTTTCCTCATCTTTCTCATATTCTGCTTTTCCATCCATGTCTTATGAATCCTGTTTTCCCCACTGTTGTAAAGCAAGCTGTAAAGCATGAACAAGCATGGGGGTACTGTTGTACTGTACCTACTATATTGCTGTGGATTGACACATTATTACATGCACAGCTGGAAACAGGCTTTTTCTTGTGTTTACATTTTCATCCTGAAGGTTCCTTTGTAACTGAATGGTGAGAAAACACCACTAAGCCATCTGGGCCTACCAATATGTTTTTGTGATGTCAAATTAAAGGTATATTTTCAGTTTTTTTTTTTTTCGCTTTCTCACAGTTAGATGAGAAGATCAATACCATTTTCATGTCTGTCCATTCAGTGTAAGCCTGCAGCCAGCAACTGTTAACTTAGCTTAGCATAAAGACAGAGGGGAAACAGCTAGCCTTACTCTGTTCCTGGACAGAAACAAGAGTGGTATCCATGTTCCCCCCGCGAAAGAAAGCAAATGAGCATATTTTCAAAAATCACAAACAGTTCTTTTAATGGCATAGACAACAAAGAAATATCATTAGTTTTTCATTCTGCAAGTATTTGGGCAGAATGTGGCCTCGACCCAGTAATGTAACTCAGTAGTAGCGATTAAAGCCAAGTATCGAGCTAAGCCATGCTAAAGCTGTAGATATTTTCAGATAAAATTTGGTCAAAGGATGAATTTCCCCAAAGATTTAATGAAGAAAAGTCACTAACAAAATACACGACTAATGACAACACATTACTAACAGAAAAACTGAAGTCGAACACCTATTTTGTGTGTGTGTGTGTGTTTTTAAATCAATAGACTGTAGAGTAAGAAATGCACAATGAGAACATGCTACACAGTGAATGAATAAGAGAGTTTAAGGGCCACAGTTTACATTGTGTAACAATCTTTTTCTGTTACTCTTATCTTATTTGTTCTTTTAGGCCTCCAGCGTCGTCGTCTGATCCCAGCACTGACCCTGGACTCTTCCTCCTCCTCACCCTCTCACCGCTCCTCCAAACAGGCCATCACTTCCTCCTCTTCCTCCTCCTCCAGTCCAGGTGCCTGCTGGGTAGATGGCCCACTGGGTCCCCCGGCCCCCTCAAACCTCCGAGGTGCAACTTCGACAACAGAAACCTTTGAGATCAAGGTGTACGAGATAGATGACGTCGAGCGACTGCAGAAGAGGAGAGACAAAGGAGGGAGCAAGGTGAGAGGGAGAAAGGAGGAGGGTGAGGGACGGGTGAGAGGAGGATGTGTAATGCCATGCATGGGAAAACGTACATTTGTGATCACTTTTCAAAATTCAGAAAACTCTCATTAGTAAAGGTACATGTTGTGGGTACACACAGAAATGTTGATACTGAAAACAGAAACATAAAAGGAGGGAGAAAGAGAGATTAACAGTGTGGAGATATAACAAAAACAGTAGGAAATGGTTAAAGACAGGAGGAGGATATACAGTATGGTGGTAGGGTGAGGGAGTAAAAAAAAAATGATATAGGAAGAGAATTAAAGAAGGTAGAGAGCAAAAGAGCAGGAAAAAGAAGCCCAGAGGCCAGGCAACATATTGCACTTGATGTCAATGAAATTGATTTGATGAATAATAGTTGTGGGACACATTAAAAAGCAGTAAGCGCTCTGTTGGACACTGCTGCTAGAACAAGAGGAGGAAGCTGAGGAAGAAAAGACACATAGGAAGCTACAGGATCTGATATATATGTCAGTGAAGAAGGAAAACCAACAAGTTTTAAAAATACAACAGTAAGGACTCTCACAAAATGAATGAATCAACATTAGTACTGCACTCTGTGTGAATAGTGAGCCTTTTTTATAAATCTACATTTCCCTCTTTGTTCCTCTGAATTCCTACGACTTTGCAGAATAAAGACTGATACTGTGAAACTCATGAAATTGTTGCAAATGAATGCACAGTGCAGGATTTTTGGGTTCCCACTCTTAAACCTTTATGTATTCAGAAGAGAGAGCATTGTGAGTTTTGTAAAGGAGGGAGGGAGAGAAAATCATGAAATATAGATTTTCCTTGCAGCGGCCTTAAGAAGCCACTTAACCCCCGACTGCTCCAGTGAAGCCGCTCAGTGTCCGAACGTACTCGGCTGCAGTCACATGGGGAGTCGATGAGGTGTGAATATTTGTAACCGTGTCTGCTTTGAGCAGGCTGCTGCTGAAAGAGAGAAGCGCATGTGTTTTCACAACACACTCCTCGGGATAAATAAAGGCGGCGTTAAATCCATATCTGTCTGTCTGTCTGTCCTTTCTCTCTGTGTGTCAGGAGGTGGTGTACGTCAGTGCCAAGCTTCGCCTGTTGGAGCACCGCCAGCAGCGAATCAGCGAGGTCAGAGCTAAGTACCAGTGTCTGAAGAAAGAACTGGAACAAACCAAACAGTACCTGATGCTGGAGCCACACAAATGGACCACTGAGTGTAAGTGGGACTGACACATCAGGAAGTGTGTGTTTGTATGAGAGAAACAGGGCGACATCGCCTGTCATGGTGTGATTGTGGGGTGTTTGAGTCCAAAGAAGTGTCTTGTTGTGTATTCTGCACCAGTGGTTCTCAACAGGTAGAAAATGATTTTTCGTGAAAAAGAAAAACATTTTCCTTATTATAAGATATCCTGCATATTTGTCCCTAAAATTTTTTGCCAATCTTTGTCAGCCTGTTGTTGATATTCAAGAGCACTGTGTAATGGCGGTCACATCCAATTGTCAATTGAACCAGTGTTTACTCCTGGATAAGGCTGATGTTATTCTATGTATTTTTGTATTGTCAACAAGTGCAACGAAAAGACTAAAATCAACAAGGCATTAGTCTCTATCAGTACTTTTCAACTTGGTTGAACTTTGTCTGCGATACACACTCGCACTCTCATTCTTACGATGCAAATCTTTTAAAGTGAGTAAGTAAACAGTCTGAGGAGGGATGAAGAGGGATGCCATCACTCTTGGTAGCAAAATACCATAAATGCATCCCCCTTGTTAGCTTCCCACCCTCCCTCTCCATTGTATGAAAAAGACAATTATATTTGGGAGAGAAGGAAGTTAAATGGATAAACTGGAATTGTATAAATGTCACAGTTATGGTTAAGATGTCCTGCAACACTGTCCTCTGGGATATGTACATGGGTCTGTGTGTGTGTGCTCCTCTTTGGGCCACCCCTCTGTTAAAAAATAACAAATAACCCACTATACTGTATATAGCTTCATTTTAAAAAATGCTCAGCGATCTCCTAAGATAGCTAGGCACTGCGTTTTTAGATGTTACTCAAATAGGAGTACTGTAAACAGTATAGTATAGCATTTGCTTGGAACTTTTTTCAGCTGTGGACAGACACACATGGTGCTCTTCTGAATATTTATGGCAGCTGGACTGTGTATGTGGGATTGATTCAAAATAAACTAGTGTGTGTGTTCATCGTGATAAAGGAAAATGTCCAGTGCGATGGTGTGGCTGAATAATGTGTGTCTGTTTTTGAATGACAGAGGATGCCTGTGAGGAATAAGCTACATCAGGATTTGACCACAGACAGTACTTGTTATTTGGATCAGTTTTGTTGGCTTTGTTTTAGTTTTTTTTTTTTTTTTCAGAGGATTTGTTAACAATACATTTTAAATTGATTTAATTGAATTTAAGTCAAAGTACATGCAACAGTGTTTTAGCATGTTGTGACTTTTTTTTTTTTTTTTTTTTTTTTAACTCTGCGTGTCTGTCTAATATCCAGTTGAGCTACAGCAGGTCTATGAAGTGGACTCACTGGAGTATTTGGAAGCTCTGGAGACAGTGACAGACAAACTGGAGACCAGAGTCAACTTCTGCAAAGCCCATCTCATGATGATCACTTGCTTCGATGTGTCCTCAAGACATCGGTAGACGGAGGGAGGGAAGGAAAGCAGGACGACGGAGAGGTAGACACACAGCTGAACTCTATTAGATATTGACTAATCAAACACTTTTAGAAAATATCTCTTAAATAAATACATCTCATCGGATGACTGGATAGATGGGAGGAGGCTACAGGGATGAACTGTCCACTTGATTAATCATGTCAGTCATTCTTATGCCTCCATATGTAAGTCGGCAGAAGGCCAGATGGAGGGTTAAAAGGAGCAGAGATATATAGAGATATCTAACAGGCCAACAGACAGACGAGCTTGTGGATTTTTGCACTGGGGGCTTGTAAACAACCTCAGAAACAGCCACTGAACAGCATCTACTGGACAGGCTTCTTTGAATCAGATAAATATGGCTGCCCAGAGGGGGCAGACAGATGGTTGCGGGTCTGAAAGGAAACATCAAAACGTGATCAAGTGACCACATTTTCCCAGAGAACTGAATAATTGGACCGCTGAGAAACCTCTTAGACCCAGTCGAACATTTAGGAATGTATGGAGAGGAGAGGAGGGGAGAGAGGAACAAAAGCTGCCATTTTTTAAAAAACAGAGATGGATGAGAGAGAGGTGAAGGAGAAGAGAAGAATAATTTCTCATCTCCCAACATTTTGGAGGAGCACTTTTTAGAGTACACGCAGCTGAGAGCCATTGCCTGTAAATACAGAGTGCTGACTACAGAATGGCCTGGTATTGTTGTGCAGTTGATGAAAGAGACTGACCAAGAGAGAGACAGGAAGACAAAGAAAATGATTTAGATAAGTGCCTTGTGAACATTCAACGATACCAAGACCAGTTCTCTTTCTCTCTGAATTTGTGTACATGCAGTAAATATGGTGCTAGCATAGAAGAAAAACCACAAAAGACCAGTGTCCTTGGAAAATCTTATAGCCATTATTAAATGTGATGTTTTACTGTGGGTCAGTGTTTCACTATCTTATAAGCAAACTAATACTGTATGTTTGTTTGGTCCACTGATGAGAGGTGAGACTAAATTTAAACTGTTTGGATCCCTAATGAAAAAAAAAAATTTCAAAGAAAACCTACAGAACACGAAGACCAACAAGTCCTTGTCAACACAACAAAACTGTTACAAGGACCAAAAACTGAATTTAAAAAGCATACATGATTTTTCCAGGACACAGAGTAATGTGTGTTTAAACATAGAAAAAAAAGAAAAAAAGAAAAACATTAAAGCTTGTGGTGGTGTTTTTTCCTTGACTCACAAACACAATACATCTGAATTTTGACCCTCTGGGGCATACGTACCATATATTCCCCCCCGATACAGTGATGGCTTTTTCATGTTCACAAAGCAATGACACGTCTGAGTCACACAGGAATGGAAATGAAAAATGCTTTTCTCTGACCCGGTGTTAAGTACATCCATTGACTGACTGACTGACTGTCTGAGTGACAGGCGGACTGTCTGTTATTTGTATCTGTGTTGTTCTGCTCTATTCTAAAAGAAACTGAATGATTCGTCAATGTGTGTGTTTTATAATAAGGTATCCTTTTTTATTTGAGTGCAATGGGACCATGTAGAGACTATGTATGAGAGTAGGATAATGGAAATAGGTATAAAGAGATATTTAAGAGGAAATTATGAGGAAGCAACAGGTGCAGGAAAAGCCCATTGATATTCAGTGTTACAATGACATTTCTTTAAGGCCTGTATCACTGGAACAAAGTAGTGAAATTAGACTAGAAACACTTCCTTGAGACTACAATTCTTGTTAGAAATGACCCACTTTAAGAGTTCCAGTACTGTATACAGACATTGTAAAGGCACAACTAAAAATATATCTAAAGGAATGAAATTAAAGAAAGAAAAGGATTACGACCAAATTAAGAGGCATAGATCTCTGCCTGGTTCCATTTTTTTGGACAGATAGCAACACTTAAAATTTGTTAATATTATTATCTATGGTGCTTGAGATGTTAATGATCTAAATGTTTGTACAAATATAAATATATGAAAGAGCCTGTTTTTCCCTCTGAAATACAGAACAATACCCTTCAAATGCTTCTTCTACATCGCAGTCTATTGTTGTCAACATCCACCACCCTCTCCCTCTGAATGCCCTTTGCCCGGGAAAGCAGAGAGCATCCTGGGAGATCCTGTTTGTAGTCTGAGAGGTAAAAGAGGGAACAGACTTCACAGGAGAGGAAACGCTGCGACGTCAGTATGATTTGTCAAAAGCTTCGTAGTGCTAAATTTATCTTTATCTTAACACAACAAGTTCAGTTTTGATTTTCCCACTGGTCTGACACAAAAACAGGAAATATCACTGATTATTTAAGGTTTTGATCTTCTCGTGCCTGAATAAAGATGTAACATTAATTTCATGCGGTGCACACCTGCAGTGACGGCCATGAGATAATCTAGTGGGAAATTATCCCAGTAACTAAGATGCTTTTACAGACTGGACCCACAAAGTGTTTGAAGTACTCCTGTGACATCTCCACTTGTTCCCTTTTTTATCTTCCAGTTCACTGTACAAGTCATGAATGATTTTTTTTATTTATTCGAGCTCAGGAGAGCAGAGTCACCTATAAATGTTCTTATTTATTTTCACCTTATGATCTTAAAAAGTTACTATGCATTTAAGAAAAAGAAAAATAACTGTACATACCTTGCTGAGCCCATGTCATATATAAATATATATACTGTACACATATCATATATGCACTCATCTTTATTTTATATATTTTGTGTTGATTTCATTTGCTCCTGCTGTTCCTCTTGGGGATTTTAATGGGTTTGGGTTTCCTAAAACTTCCACGTCCGGGGAAATTACATGTTTCCAGCACAACAAGAATTTCCATCTATTAAACATTGAGCAGAACTTCAAAATTAGGGTTAATTTTTTACATGTGAAGAAGAAAATGTTTTAGCATGAAAACAGCTGTGTTGTTTTAAGTGAAATGCCAGTATGTTTTACAGTAGTAACTACAGCCTTGTGTAATTAGCGGCGGATGTTTTGGGAACCCCAACCTCTGGGTGAGCTAAATGGCCTGTACTTGTTTCCAGTTATAAAATGCTATGTGTGAGGTTTCTTCTTCGATGTGTCACTGCCAAATGTACTATGGTAGCGCTTTATAATTCTAGCAATAACTGTTTTGGACTCTCAAAGGCAACCATGTTAAAAGAGATGCACTCAAAAATATTCATGGTATGTCAGGGTGTAAGAAAAAAAAAACTTAAACAAACAAACAAATAAAACACACAGTCTACAATGAACAAATTGATGTATGTGCTGGTGGATGTTTTGCAGGGACATTCAAGAATTATAATGTGTTATCTGGAAATCTGACACATAGCATCTTTTTAAGAGTACTGTGTGTTAAAGTCTGGGTCAGACCACATTTCTCAAAAACAGACTCCATCAGTAGCAGTAAGAGACACTTTTACTTCTGCTCAGTTAATGGGAAATCTCTACAGAGCTGATTAAAACCAGTTTGTCTGTGTCTCCCAGGTTTACGACACATGATCAGTGCAAATTAGCCAATATGGAAGTTACGAGATTCTGGTGTCATTGTGTGTGTGTTGATTCATGACTGTTCACTGTCCTCTGCAGATTTACTGTTTTTTGAGAAATGTGGTCTGATATGTTGTGCTGACGGAAGAACAAGATGGAGGGATGTAAATAAAGGAATGTATTGAAAGAGTTTGACATCCGACTCATCAATCTCTCAACATGGGACATTCAGCCAAAAACAGGCCAGACAGCTGGCATGTGGTCTGTCCAAATCCCAAATGAAATGCCCACATTTTGCGTTATGACTCAAACACATCATAAATTCAAAATATCTACTTGAGATACAGCTTGAAGGAAGCTGATGGTTGGCTCCATACATTGTTACACAAAAGAAATTGAGAGAGTCTCATGGTAAATCCACGCTGCTAATCATCCCCACCTGCTCAAAACTGGTTACTGCAGAACATGCAGGCTCTTTACTCACTTACCTATGATTTGACAACCTAACTACTTCGGTAGGTGTGTACAATATACAGATGCAGAAATTCCTATGAGGTGTTATTCCACATGTAATTAACTTTGAACAAACTAACTTTAAACTAAAGTTTTAAACCATGCCTTATGCTTTTTCTACATCAGCTATTGTTGGTTTTGCTGTATGTGCACATACAGCAACCAAATGGACTCACAATGACTGTATTTTTGGATTCATTTACACAGCACATAATGTACACTCACCACAGTCACTTGCTATTTGGGATAATGCAGGTGTGATGCTGTCAGGTAGTCTACTGTTCATCACTACAAAGCTTTGACGGTTTATTTGTCTCCTTGGGGAGTTTTGGAATCTGTAATGATCCAGTTATTTTCTGCCAGACACTGTGTAACCCATGTTTTCATATTTGGTTGAGTTTACCTGGAAAAACTATAATTTTGTGACAGAAGCTAACAATTGAGATATCTGTAACATGTCACTTTTTGACAGGAATATATAAAAAGTTTCCCTCTAACACAAGCACTGCTGGTATTAGACCCTAATATACAATATTCAAGGTAGCTTTTTGAAAAGAGAAATATTGTAGAACATTTTGGGGAAAAGATATCACTTCTAAACATCACTGTCAGCAAGATAGAGCATAGCAATTTCCCTTTTCTTTGCCAGGATGAAAGAAAGGAGGAAGCCTGTCGTTATCCTCTAAAAACACATAAACATATATCTGTGTGAGGACACTACTGTCTACATGTGCTGTCTTTTAGATTGTGTGCCTGTCTTGTACTAGATATCACTTAGTTTCCACTGTATGTTTGTGTTTGTGTGTGTGTGTGTGTGTGTGTGTGTGTTTGTATGGACCTTTACTACCCTGTAGGCAGCTTTCTAGGTGACATATTGCCCTGTTGAGCCTGCTTTGATCAACCGCGCACAGCAGGGAACAGGAAGGAGGAGAAGGAGGGAGAAAGAATAGATGAGAAGACAGAGGGGAATAAAGGTGGCAGAAGGGAAATGCGAGGAAAGAGAGAGACAAATGAGAAAGAACAGGAGGAAAAGATTACAGTTTAGAAAAGTGGGGGAAGAGAGATGAGGCGTCGAAGAGCTGAAGCAGCACCAGAGAAATAAAATGGGTGAGGTTACGGAGGACGAAATAGGGAAACAAGTGGACCCCTGAAATTTAAGGTTACAAAAAATACATTTAATTTGGAAAATACAGCAAGCAAGAGAATGATCTCCTGGGTAATTTTTGACAAATGATATGCAATTGTCGCTCACCAAATGGGCTGGTGGTCTCCCTTCTGATCTCACCTGTCTGCTGAACCACCTCAGGCAAGTGGAAAAGTTTAATTTGCTACCCAGGATAGTGAGACTAATTTACTTGCTAAAGTCAAGCAACCCCTGTTACTGGTGTTGTTCCTGAAACTGGAAGCTAATTTGATAATTGTTAGATCCAATTAGCCTTTGTCTTGAAGTAATTCTTGTTTTATACGAGTGAATCTCTAACTCTGTAACTTAAAATAGCCATTTGAATTCAGGCGTCTGGATTTAGAGCACTTTAATATGTGCTGAACACAGTGCACCTCCATAAAGAACTAGAATATTGATTCATTTATCCTACTGATTAACTCAATGTTATCTTTGATGGTAAAATTGGTTTCTCTTCTATCTCTGTTTTTACTTAAATGTTAAGTTTGCAGCAACAACATCCCACGAGAAATATATTTCACCTGTAACATGACAGGGTGAACAGGGATTTCACAGGTCCTATTTTAAATTTTAACTGTAGTAAATGTGGTGAAGTGATGCTCTCAAGTAATATGTTTAGTTGTTGTGCTATAAGTTGAACTATGTGTTGTAAAAACATTTGGAGAAACTGTAACAAGAATCTACATCCATGCTAGCAGCATCATGAGTCAGAATATTCATCCTCTACTGATGATAAATGCTTGTACAAAATTTCATGGCAATCCATCCAGTCTGGAACAAGGAGGTGGACTGACACTGCTATTGCCAGAGACAGACCACTGACATGGCTTCACATTACTACAAGGGGCGTGTGGCAAAGTTTTACTGTGGTAAGAACAACTGTAATAGAGGCAGTTACTGTTCAGCTCAACAGTCCTACAAGGGTTCTCTGATTATGAAGAAGCCCAATAAAAGATGACAGAAAGATAGAGGGGTGATGAGGACATGATGGAGACGCAGGGTTGACGGTGAGATATGGTTTGTCTTGCCTTTTCATATAAGCAGAGATTAGATGAATAAAATGAATATAGGGCTCTCTCCACCAGCTCCTTATCACCAAGCATGAAACGCAGAATGATCACTGAGAGATGATACCTGGGATAAAATCTACCATCTCTGGTTGTTATTACATCTTCAAACAGCATAATGTCTCTGTATGAAGAACCAGCTGCTGTTAAGTAATACAATACAAACTATTGTAACTGGTGATTTTGATTTTTCTATTTGTAATTTTAATTTTAATATTTTTTTATTGTCATTTATTCTATTTAAGTAGTGTATTCAGCCTAAAATTTAACAATGAACTTAATGATTACTAATACTTCAAAACAACATTATTGAAAACCTTTAACAGAATCAGAAAACTTAGATTGGGTGAGTCCTGCCCATCAAATGGGAGTAAGGAGCAAGGTTCCACTCATGTATGTTCAATTTTAATGGTGGAGTTACATTTGGATTACAGATTGTGGATTTAAGCAAAGGCACAATAAGAATGGAGAGGAGATAAGTGAAGATAAAGAGGGGGGAGAGAAGGTGAGAGACAATAGCAGGGAGAGAGTAAAGGGTGTGTGGAGGTGAGCTGGTGCAGGGGGAGAAACACTGAGAGGGGGAGTGTCTCTGAAATGAGGGTGAAAATTGAAAATGGGGGGAGAGTAAATTGCAGGTGAGTGAGTGAAAGAGAGAGACGAGGCACCGGCGAATACTGAATTTAATTTGAAAGCCTGTGGGGAGTGAGAGAGACCGAAAACGAGAGAGGCAGTGAGCGACAGAGAGGGAGAGAGAGGCAGAGGGTTATGGTTAAGCGATAGTAAATCTAATTTGATGGCCGTTATGAGGTGAGAGGAGAAGGGGAGAGAGAGTGAGAGACAGAGAGCAACAGAGCCAATGAAGTGAGTAATGGAGGTAGAAGGAGCAGTATTGTACAACAGGACAGACTCTTCCACCAGCCATTAAGTACACCAGTCATTTCATTCAATCTTCTCAACATACAGTTAAGTTTAGCTTTCCCTCTTTTCTACCACACATCTCAGGGGGGAAAGTGAAAAGAACTTGCTGCTAGTGCCATAATCTGTGTAATTCTATAATTATCGTCAATAATTAAACAACTAAAATGTTTTGTGTCAATATTTTTCATGCTAAATAACACTGAACACTTGGCTAATCCAGGATGGATGAAGGATTTGGGGTTTTTAACATATTAACTACTGCTGTACTGAGGGAGCAAAAAATGTCATGAAAGCAAAACCTTTTATTTGTAACCTTAAAGCAAGTATAATATCACTCTAATCCTCCCATACACCGTAGAAATACACACACACACACACACATATTTTCCCTCACAGAGGAAATGCTGTCATCAGTTTGCAAGCGGTTGAATTTTGGGATTAACATAGGAAGTGTGTGTGTGTGTGTGAGAGAGAGAAATCCATAGACACATTCCATCACAGACACACTCTGGGCTTAACTTGGAGGTCACACACCGACGGAGGAAAACACAAAAACAGGGATTAACATGGGAAGTGTGTGTGATGGATATGTATAGGGGAAAAGATGGATGTTTTTAAAACCTGACTTTACTGAAACAACAAACATGCGTGTGCACGCGTACACGTACGTACACACACACACACACACACACACACACACAAACACACAAAACTATGGCCACAAGATCGCTCATCGCGATGGAATCTACAGATTACACACAGGGAGACAGGGGCCCACAGACTCCATCTCTCTCACACTCACAGACACAGACAGATTGAGGGAACTTACGAGGATCTATTGCTCTTTAGGTCCATAAACTTCACTTAAAATAACAGGCAACATAAAAAAACAAAACTGCAAAAACATCATGGCCTAAATGCCAAAGTTGTCAACAAAAGCTGTCGACAGCAAAGTTGTTTATGGATTAAAAATATTTTTTGTTGTAAAATATATTCCACAATAGCCAATTTCAGTATAAAACTAACTACAATTTACAGCTAAATAATGTCCTTTTTTATTCTATTTATTCCTGTTTTTCCCCCTGAAATCTGATGATTGAAGTTAATGAATCAGTTCATGACATTAGGAGAGAAAGTAAAATCTACACATGGAGGTACATGTAAAGGAGTTGAGTAGCAGTTGTATCTGTGTGTCAGTGAGTACTGGATGACTGTTGATCCATCTCAGCGCGACATTCTTCCATCTTCATCAAGAGATCAGTGGTCAAAGGGTGACTGTCTCCGTGGGTGAGCTTTATAATTTGATAGGCCTGGGAAAGGAGAAATAACACACTTACAGAGCTGTCATCTTTTGCTACAACAACATATTGGGAATGATGAACAAAACTTTGTCAGTATTTCATCCCCCACACCTGTTTGAATGTGTCCAGAGCATCCTCGATGCGTTCCAGGTAATGCTGCAGCTTTCCGATTCTCATCAGTTGGACTCCATGGACCGGGTGGGGATCAGGGTAGTACTGTCTTTAGAGAGAAGAGAGAGAGAGGTGAAAACAGGAAGAGAAACAGGGGTGTGGAAAAGATTGGGAAAGTTTACTCACATTATGCTCTTGTTCTTCTTGTATCCTTTGTTTTGTCATTGCATTTCTTATTTCCTTCCCTTTTGATTTAAAAGTGCTATACACCGTTGATTAAATGACTACTGGCTCAGTAAACAGACTCAGAAATCATGAACTAATGTATGACATCAGAATGCTTTCATACGTGATTAGTTTTGTAATGCATAATCCAGCCATTAGTCTATTTATTTCTGCTGCTCATCGAGGGCCACCTCATGAGGCTTCAGCAGGCCAAGGAGGGCAGCCCAGACATTACATTTACCTTTCCTCCTCTAACAGTCATCATGGCTTACTGCCAAAAATGCAGAAACAACTCCCCCTCTGGTTATACACAGCTGGATGGTTCATATCACCACACAAAAAAACCAGAGGGACACAATCGTAAGCCCTTCACAAATTTACCAAAAATGTACAGACTGGATGGACAAACTCCCATTATCCCTCCAGTATCCTTGCAAGAGTAAAGAGCTGCTTCACTGTGGCATGATCAGGACAAAATCTGTGGCTCAACAATCAACCTCAATCTCCTATCTAACACCTTGTATGAGCTTTCCCAAGGAAGTTGAGCAGCCTGATGCCCTGATAACTGGAGAAAACTCTCCAGCCCAATTTTTGAAAAATAGGAATCAACACAGGCTCCGACCTTGAACTCCACATGACATGAAAATGAGAAGGCAACATTTCGAAATGAACCTGCATTTGGCAGTTAGAATTTTACTCTGTGCAGATTTATGAGAAAATGATCAGACTGAATCATTTGAAACCATACAAAGTATTCTTGTGTTACACTAACTAGCAAACTGTTAACTGTTTCCAGGCAGCCATTAAAACCCGGTTTAATTAAATCATGCATAACATGATGAAGTTTGATCAAGCTCGCTCATGCACAATAGGAGTGGCGACACTCTGACAAATTAAAGCAAACGGTTAAGTGCATATTTCTCAGTTTGCTCTGCACCACTCTGAAGCCCGAGGCAATCCACTGACATTCTCAGCACGGACCTGGGACAAGAAGACAGATGATTAAATGGACAAGACTAATAAAATTTGTTTTGCCACTCAGTGTCTGCATGCAAGTGTGATGCATACACAAGTAGGAGTGGATGAGACAGAGAAACTGTCTTAACAACAGCAAGTAAAAAAAAAGATAAGTGTGCATTATGCATGCCTGTTTGTCTGAATACACCTGCTTGAACAGGTGTGTGTGTTTCTGCTTCTCCACATTATTTGGCAACCCATCTCTTTCATCCAATTCTTTCACTTTCCAGTTTCACAAGTTTAAGAGAAAGAAACTCCGGAGACACACGATGGAAAACATTTCTATTTGATGTATCTGTTTAAAATCAATTGATTTATTCAGCTAGTTTGAAGTCTGTTCACCTAAAATACAAATAATTACATGATAAATGAATTTGTATCCATTTGTATGTGCATGCAAATGGATGTGCACTGATGCTTAATGACCTTTGAACATGGAGTACACCACTCATAAATGTATAAACATTCATTCTTTTAAGAGACAGTTCAAACACACATGCACACACACACAAATATACACAAAGAACTGGGATATTCCTAGTCCTATAAAGATGAATACACACCAGGGACTCTTAGGGAGCAGCTTTGTTGTTGGTAAACACTGGAGTTCTCAAAACACTCATTTACCAAACTCGGCTTGTCGTTTATCCTCTTTTCTTTTCCCTTTCCCTCTCCTCTAATCTCTCCTTCCTTTCCCTATTTCACATCTCCTTTACTCTGCTCCTACCTGTTTATATTTGTGCTTTTTGCCCCACTAACTGCAGGGATTAAAGTTGGCAGTGTCGGTCGGGCGGGCAGCCGTCTCTCCTCTGCTGCTCTCCATTCTACCTCAGTTGCCCTTTTAAGTCCCTCTATTTTCTGTTCTCTCTTGATTACACACACATCTTTTTTATATAACTGCTGTAAGAAGGCATTAAAATGCTAACTGACAAAGCACAAACGCTTCTCCATTTCCATTCTCCCACTCCATTTAAATTCCTAGCACAGTCTCTCTCTCTCTCTCTAACACTCACAGACAAAAAGAGCTGTAAGCAAACACAGACACATGAATACACACATGCATGCCAGCACTGATGTATGAGCATGCATGCAAACAAAGATAAGGTCAATTTGAATCCACTTCACCCTCTATAATCTAGTGTATTTGCCAGATTTCACTTCTCTCTAGAGTAAACAGACCACAAGAAGGTTCAATATGTTCTCAGTTCAGTCAACTGTAAATAGAAAGCGCACTGCATCTGCCATTAACTGAGCATTAATCTTAATTATTTCTTCATGGACTGAAAAGAGCGACTTTCTGAATTTTTCACTCTTTAATTTAAAAAGAAAATCTGTTTTCTGAATTGAGTGAAATCAAAGTTAAGTAACTTAAAGTGGCTGCAGCCAGTGCCATTTAAAACTCTATAGCTTCTTTGATAATTTTCCAGCAGTTTTCGCTCACAAAGCTAAGAGCCCATTTGTTCATATCTCCGAGCCTAAGTAAACTACTAACTGACAAGCCTGCCAATTACAGAGGTGGTCCCCGATCCTGTGGTTAAAATTGAATCATTAAAGAGGAAGTTCAAAGACTAAACCAACAACATTAGTCCTCCATGAATAATAACAAGTTACAATATTGATTTAATTACCAAGCCAGTGATCCAAGCAGCCATGGCATGCAAACACACTCACATCAAGACCAAACTCCAATTATATTTCCTCTTTGCATATAGAACCACACAGCAATTAAAATAATTTCATTAACTTGCTGTCTTGTGAATTCTCTCCTCCTTTTTTTCCCGGGAGAGTAAATTGAAGAGAAATACAGTCCTGCCGTATGCAGCTAGTTAGAAAGCCATAGCCCTCGGCTGTGAGTAAGAGAGGCGGCAAGAAGGAGAAATTAATAGTTGTGGAAAACTGTAGCATTTCCAGGCAAATGCTGTGGAACTAATGAGGCTCTTGTTTGGAACAAAAGATCCACAGCCTGTTGTTTGTGAGGAGGAAACATGGATTATTTTACTAAGTAGAAAATCGAGGAAGGAGAACGAAAACATGGAGGAAAGATTAGCGGAGTGTTTTCCTTAATTGTATTTTGTTTTCTGTCCAGTGCTGCAGTAATTTCAGATCTGTATTTCCACAGTTTAGCAAATTTAACAGCACCACACATCTGAAACTAAGAAAAAAGACACTTAATAAGATTTAAACCACAGCTGAACTTTTTAGCTCACCTTTCTGTCCAGAGAAACTCAGGCACATTTTTCAGAGATCCTAATAAATGGTGCTTACATTGCAGGAGAGTCTCCTGAGCCACTGGGCTAAACCTTTTTGGTTCACTAACAGCTAAGCAATGCCTGCTCCCGACCCCTCATCCCAGGCTGCATACATCTATGAGCTGTGTGTGGTTCAGCCAAATAGGGCTGCTCCCCTCTCACATTGTTTCATTCTAAGGATTAAAGAGTAAATATATCCAGTATTCACAAGAGAAAAGCTGATATTCAAGAGAAGCCAGACATTTCTGTGGTGTGAATGTTTTTTCATTGTTTGTTGTTGCCCCTCATATTTATCTCACAACCTCTTGGCAGGTCCTGATCCACAGGTTTGGAAACCACTGATGAGAAAATGTATATTCTGAAATTCAAATATAAGCAGTGGCTGCAGCTTACACCAGTGGGAGGTTCTGCAACCAGACTCTGAATGTCAGCGCATGAATAAAAAACTAACTGGGTGGTTGCATTATGGGAAGTGTAGGTCCAGCAATTTTTAAATTTGACCCATAATAAGGACTAAGTTAGCATATCACAGCCTCTGTAGAGTCTACTTTGATCACTCCTAAATGTCTGCCTTGTGAGACACCCAACAAGACACCAAAGAAGGTGCAATATTAAATCACTGCAGTACCCCTGGAACTTGTTTTGACAGCGACTCTCCAGAATTGCTGTCATCTTCACCAGAGAATGGAAACAACAGCACTGTAACTGTGATGGAGATTTGGGGCAGCGACCATGAAACGTGGTGTTCGTGGTTTACTGTATACTTAAAACATTGTTGAAGGAGGCTTTGCATTTCATATGCTACCACCAGCAGGTTCACAAAGACCAACATTGTGCACTCCACTGGTCTACTGAGGCCACTGTCGATGCTGAAATATTATGCAACAGATTTCTCTCAATAATACTGTGAAACCATGGATCTAGAGAGATAAGCTCTCCCTCATTTATTCTGGGATACTAACAAAAAACCATAAGAGAATGAGGCAATACGTTGCTGAAAAAGTTTAAGCTGTTGCTCTCTATTGGTGTAGCCCTGCAAATATCCCTGGGATGTCACATCTTCAGAAATAAAGTGAAAAAACAAACAATGAGCAACAAAGTTCATCTAGAGATTAGCTGTTTAACTGTTAGAGTGTTTCAGAGTGAAGATTAAGTTTGTGTGTGCAAACAGTTGCAGAATACACTTGTTGATGTGCATGTATCTACAAGTTTTCATGAATACATGAATATGCATGCATTCATGTACTAATGCACATGTTTGTATTTTTTGTGTGAGCATGTTTATAGCAGTAAAATATGTGCAGCATAGAGCCATTCAATACGCCTGGCATGTACAGCCTGCAGCAAGTGTGCATTATTCGCACACAGGCGAAGGGAAAAACCCTCTCTATACATCACAAACTGAATAGTGAAACTGGAAAAAAAGACCTGCAGAGAGAGACTGAAAGAAGAAAGGAATACAGAATGAGGGGAAGGACAGCAGAAAGAGAGAGATAGAGAACTCCTGCAGCTATCTTTCGTCTCTGCCATCTGAAGAGCCCAGAGGAAGATAGGAGATGAATATGGAAGATCCTCCTCCCACTCTCTCACTTATTTCTCCTGAACGGTTTTCTCTCCTCTTTCATTCTTTTTCTATTTTCGCTATCTCCCTTCCTTGCAAATTCAGTGTATTCTTCTACGCCTCATCTTGTCTATATTTCTCATTTTATACTTCACTTTTCACAGTTTCCCTGTTTTATACAACTATTTTCCCCTCCTCTTTAAGATCCCATCTCTCATATTATTTCCTTCATTTTGCACCCCCCCCCCCCTTCACCAGGCCACAGATCACCGTTTCACCATTCACCCCACACTCCTCTGCCCCTCCCTTATCTTTCTTTTATCTCCTGCTCACTCCCATCCTCACCTAGCCCTTCACCCCCCCCCCTAAAATCACCACAACCATCCCTCACTGGCTTCGCCTCTGCTTCCTTGAGACACATTTTTCTCAGTTTCTTTCAACTGACACTGAACTCTCCATCCCCTTCTTCTCATCACCATTTCTCTCTCTTTGTGCTGCTCTGTGTCTAGTTATTTATTGATAGGCTGTGTTGCTGTTTCTCTCCTGTGGATATGTTATTGTCTGTGTGTATGTGCGAGAACATGGCTGTGCCACTAGAGCTCTGCCCCTCACACAAGCTAAGTTAGTCTCTCTATCTCCCTGTCACACACTCACACTCACACTCTCACTCTCTCTCTCTCTCTCTCTCTCTCACACACACACACACACACACACACACACACACACACACACACACACACACACACACACACGCGCACACACACACAAAGTCAGTGGGAATCATGTTAAATTTGAGATGGAAAGTGAAGTGCAGAAAAAAGAGATGGTGTGTGTGAGGGTTGGATATCCTAGGCCAGAAAAAGAAAACTGTTGATGCAATTTACTGTAATCTGATCAGATTTTAAGACGACAGACTTTTTTTAAATTCATCAATAGATTCTGTAGGTCTGCTAATTATGTGTGCTCTTATAGCGTCCCTTTCATCTACTCCTGTTCCCATGTAGTTTTTTTTTCTTCTTTTATTGTAGACGTTCCTTTTTTCTTTTTAAGCTTTCATATTCCATAAACTAACAAAATTAAACACACAACACTCTAATGTCTGTCCACACAACTCCATCCCAATATTTGATCAATTACTATGTGATGATGTGCACTTCTGTAAACAGCAGAAGTGTTGTCAGATTAGTGAATGGATTTCTCAGTTTCTTTATTGTTTTTGTTTTATTTACGTAAACCCTGAAATCTTCTTTCAAACTTTTCCCCTCATTACATCATCTTTATACTAACCTTTGAAACCAGTGCTGATGAGCTTTATGTAGCCTACACAGGGATAAGAGATGGAAATCCACGTCTCCTTTATCAGGTCAAGGAGTCAGATCTGCACTAGAACTGCTATAAGTGCTCATTCTCCACTTCAAACTCAGAAACAGGTGAAGTCTCCATTTATGTTATCCTAACAGATTACTATCATATACCAAGTAAACCTTTCCCATAACATTTTACCCTTACTATGCATCTCCTGTAGCTCTGTAAGTCTGTCTGGGACTCTTCCCCACTTTCAGAGTTTTAAAATAACATAAAATACCATCTGGAGGACTTGTGATGACTATAAAGGCATCGTGACTGAATAGCAGGCCAAGTTATTACTTCAAAGTTATTTCAAAGTTATTTGAAGTAATAACTTTGAAGTAATGATCCACATTGGAAAATACAGTAATGCAAGTCTGTTTTAACTAAGGGAGTTGCACTTCAGATGCACTCTGGATGAGTTACTCTTGTCCTTTTCCTCACACTGTTCTCCATACTAGAATGAGAAAGGAGAGAGTCTCCAAATCCAAGAGTATATCAAGAGTTAAAGACAGGGGATGTCACATATGCCATATGTGTGTCCAACATACAGAATTTTTAGTTTTCCCCATACAGCAGTGTCCTACCTGAGCCACTGATACACAAAGAGACTTACCTGTATACAGGAAGGGTCCTCTCCCCATATTTCACAGCTTCCTCCCAGAGTCCCAGGTGAATGGAGGCATCTAAAGCCACGTCTGTTATTCTGAGCTTGTAGAGATTGTCATCAGGCACATTGGCACCAATGGTTGATAATAAGTGACTACAGCTCTCCAGCAGTGCTTGCCAATCTGGAAGGTCACTTAAGGAAGAGCAACATTTATACTGGTGCAAATGAAACATCCGAACTCTTATCTACTCAGGGATATATGAGTGAATGAAGACAATTTTGTATAAAATGACTGATATCATTTTGTGTAAAAACTCTCATTTTAAATGCTAAACTGTGATTATTTGGTTTAGATACTTATTACTTATTACTTACTTATTATTTAATGTCATCACGTCACTTTTCTTCCATTCTGTTGTATCACAGTCCATAATGGTTGGATTTATGCAGCTACTTGAAAATACAGGACATATTTCAACTGCACCTCAATTCGACTAAATCTGACTTTTGGACCCCACTGTACATACCAACAAACTTAAACCGCCTGTCAACTCAAGAATTTGTGTGTTTTGGGTGTTACAATCAATACAGTGATAAAACCATGAGTCCTCATTACATTAGTCTATTAGGATAAAAGCCTGACAGTCATCAAGACCTAACTCTCTGAAATGAAATGTTTCCATCAGTCACAACACAGTGCTTATAAAACGTTGTTAGTGGAGAAGCCTCGGCTAATGTATTCATCATCCCACAATGCTAACTGTCTGTTGGTTGTAGAGATAAAGGATACCAGACTCTGCTTTCTGTCCTTCCAGTCTGGGTAGAGCCTCCTTCAACAGGCTCCATGATGCTTCATCACCAGACAGCATGAGTTCATCCTGGACAGAGAGGAAAATAGACAAAGTAGACATTGATTCCTAAAACAAACACTCTCATGTACATATTTGGCCTGTCTGCAGGTTTACACAGATGGAGTGGACACTGAAAACAGAACGAGTTTATGAAAATGCTATTGCAAATACCAGAGTGTTAAAAAAAAAGTCTGCATTGCAACAATTCTGCAAGTGTTTCAGCACCAGATTAACCTCAAGAAGCAAAGTTTAAAGAAGAGAAATTATGGCTTCATCTGAATTCTACTCTGGTTAGCAAACATTGTCTGGTTTAAGTTTAAACCAGAATTAACTTTAAAAATGAAACTAAATATGAAGTATTTAATATAAAAGTATTTTTCTTGTTTTTTGTGCATCTGAACACACACAAAACACACACATGGATCTTGACAGTGGAAAAAAAACACACAAATATCTCCCAGGTTTGATGTCAACGGTCATCTGTCGCCATGACAACTTTGGGTCACAGCCCAGCAGCCTGCCATCATCATCTGAAGATTAAAGAGAGAGAATGACAGAGGGTGTCTGTGTCTGTACGTGTGTGTTGTGTACAGAACAAAGGTGGGTTGAATAAAATGAATGCTATTGTCCCAAAGAATAAACTGAGTGTTCTCTTACCTCATGACACACACACTGTTATATTGCGGTAGAGTAAGAGTGTTAAAAGTGCCATATGCAGCATAAGGAAAACCAAACTAGGGGGTGAAATGAAGAGAAAAGAGAAAGAGAGAGAAATGAAAATGTACAGACTGAGAGGGAGACAGTGAGAAACTGAAACAGAAAGATGGAGTGGACTAAGATGGATGGAAAAGAAAACTGCAGCTGAAAGACAAGATGATTTTTCTCATTTTTCAGTAGGTGGTCAGAGAAGGAGAGGGGGAAGGAAAGAGAGAGTTAGAGGGAAGGGGGAGAGAAGAGGTGGAGCATGACAGAGTGACAGAGAGGAAGAGGAGAACAGCAGGAGATAAGACAGAAAAGGAGGAGAGGACAGTAAAGTGCACACTGTAACACGTTATGCACCAGTAAACTGTCTAAGCCAACAGTGGCATGGCGGAGGTGTGTGTGTGTTTGAGAGAGAGAGAGAGAGAGAGAGAGAAAGAAAGAGAGAGAGAGAGAGAGAGAGAGAGAGAGAGAGAAAAAGAGAGAGAGCATGTGTGCGTTTTTGAACTTCTGGTCCACAAGTTTTGAGCAAACAGCTTTTACATATTTCAAATATTAAGAAATTTGGGTGAGGTTTGGTTTGGGTTAGATCATACAGATGAAACTACCAAGTGTGTGAGTGTGTTAGTCATCATGAGAATGAGGCAGTGATATGTGAGGTCGTCTTCTACCTTAATCACAGGACTAAGATTTTAAACCACTTTCTGGGGGTTTTACTGGAGTTTTTCATATTGCAACACACCAATGACACACTGCAATCCAATTGCTTTACAGAACATCTTGCAGATGTTTCTACACTGGTATCATAAGACACACCGCTGTGTCAGTTCTATTGTTTTATTACTGACAAATGCTCTCTGGATAAATATCTTTGTACATGCTGTGCTGTGTCCAGCTACAATAAAAACAACAAATCAACACAGGGTTTCATGGCAATATTTGCACAATGGAAATCACAAATTTATCCAACAGCAGCCTGAAGAGAAAAAGATTGGGTATGATTTTGAATACTTGTGTATGTAAACATGGCAAGTGAATTAGTCAGATTTTTGTGAATATAGAACAATGTGTGTGTGTGTCTGTGTGTGTGTGTTACTTTGTCTTGGGAGTCACAGTGCTGGCAGTGGCACATGAAATGGTACTGGTCCTCCAGCTGTCTCCGTCGATCTTCAGTTAGGGACAACGTCTCAATGTAACTTATAGTGAGCTGGACACAGAGACAATAGTTTAGTTTGATATGGACTTTGTTTATATTTTATTTTGATATATTAGTTTTCAATATTTGCTATGCTATGGAACATGGTTAACTGCAGTTCAATGCAGCTAGATATCTGGAGTTAAATATGTGTAAATTGAAATCCGAGAAAAGAGATAATGTAAGAATGTGCGTGTGTGTGTGTGTGTGTGTGTGTGTGTGTGTCTTAGTCCAGATGGCATGGATGCATCTCATTACATATAGTCAGGAGGGATTATATAGTATGGAAAATTGGAGAAAACACTGCCAAGTTAGAAGGTGTCATCATGTTTATGTTGAAGTAATATTTCACTTATATATATGATATATACTTTTCAATAATTCTTTAACAGCATTAAGTTCATTAGACATCCATCAACATTTATTATTACTTGTACAATAAAATTCAGACAATAACTACAATGTACAGGGAATATAATATATATAGTTTTTAGTTTCAGATGTATCATTAAACGGCCTTAGGCACTGGCTGCTCCATCAATAACAACAGCAAATTAAAAAAACATTCAATAAATACTGCGCATAAAGAAAATGGGCATAAAACCAGAGGCAACATCACAGTCAATAAAAACAGTTACACTTCATGTTGTTAATGTTGTGAAGATGCAGTGTGAGTATTTTTTTTTTTCTTCTTGTTCATACCTCCTCTTCAGGGTTGATATCTCGAACAGCTCTGAGCTGTAGTTTTGTTCCCTCAAACACCATCACACAGTTTGGCCTGCAGTCATGGTTTAACAGAGATAGACTGGGAGAGAGCAAACAAGATGATGAGGGGCAGGAGGGAGGGAGAGAGAGAGCGCCAGAGGGAGGGAGGACGTGGAGTAGTGAAGGTAAAAGAGAAAGAGAGGGGAAGAGATAGAGGAGTGAAGAGGGAAGATGAATGAAGCAAAGTCAAGAAGGTGGAGAGATGGAATGGATTGGGGGGTGGGGGGCAGAAAAGAGAATAAGGAGTGGGAGGAGAAGAAGGAGGGAGAAAAATGTATCTGTGATTAAATGTTTAACTTGAAATGAATTCTACAAATTCTTCCTGGCAAATCTGTGTATGTTTATGTCTCCTTAAAACACGCCAACTGGCAGCTCTTTTGCTTAAGAAAGAAAAAAAACACACAAACACATCAGCACTTCTCATCTATTAGTGTGTTTTCTCTGCATCACAGCACATCTGCAGCATGCTAAATAAGACAGAGAGAACATGATAAACGCTGAGACAAATTTAAACTTGGTGTTTGGAAAATACATGAAGAGCTTCATCCTGCCACGTCCAACTGTTTTGGGGTTTCTGTTGACTGAAGTGGTAATTTGTACCAACATATTCATGAGAGAAAAAACACATGATGAGTAACACATCTCCCTTGAGATTACTACAGATCTATTAGCTAGTGTTGTGTGACAGCCGAGCGATGCCAAATGTTTTGGTACCCTGTGTATAAAGGTGCTCTTAGGGGGTTAAATATCAATCTGGCAATGTAACTGGTCATAATGTGATTACTGCACATGTAAATTAAGACTGAGAGCTCAGATCAACCACACACTCAGGCAAAAAGTTACACATATACATAATCCTTATCTCTCTATCAGCCAAAAGATGAGCTAAACATTAGTGTGCTGATTTGTTAATTACTCGCAGATCTGATTTCTCCTGATTTATGATGGTAAAATAACGGTAATTCCCTGCACAGGGTGACAAACTCTGCTTCTGTCATAACAAATGTCACTCTTCATTTCTTTCTGTCGGTCTTTCAGCCTCACTCTCTCTCACACACACAAATAAATTGGGAAACAATGGGTACTCCACTTCTGTCACAACAAAGGCTTTTGACTCATTTTCCATATTTATAATAGATAGACCCATCCTCCCACTCATCCACACGCAAACTTATTCGGTATCACCAGGAGAAGCCTCTAAAATTATCAGAAAGTTGAAACGTGTCTTTAAAACAGTTTTAAGAAAAAAACAAACATGATAATCTTTAATATTCAGTGCAGTGTTGTTGTATTGCACTTGCTTATATGTGGCCTACACTGCACAATTAAAAAAAAAAGAAAAAAAAGACAGAGCCTTAAAAACTAACAGCATGTTACTATTTTGAATAGTGCTGATTTTCAAATCAGCACTATTTATAATGTGACGTTTTGTTCTTGCTGTGCATCGTTTCCGTGCAAAGACTGTAACTGTGATGTTGTTATTTATCTATTCTTTTAAGTATTTTTAAAACCTCCCTGACCTGATAAAAGACATTTACTGTCACTGCACACATGGCTGAGAAAAAATACTGAAGAGGTTTGTCTGTTTTTATGACCCCCTCCATTAATGTTGCTGTCATTTATCATATTCATAGAGCAAAACAATGGGTGCAAGAGATAAAGACTGTCTGTGTGTGTGTGTATGTGTGTGTGTGTGTGTGTGGAGCCTTTGTAAAACCATCAGCAACCCCCTGGCTTTGTTCTACAGTGGAGAAGTTGCAGGTTGAATATCAAGTAGAAATCAAGTCCTCCAAACGATGTTTTTATCTGATGGAGAGTGGGACATTAGCATACTAATTAGATTAATTAACTAAACCACATCTCACACGAACACTATCTGCTCACATTAACTGATACTAACTGTTGCTGTACGTAGGACAGTGGAGAGTGAAATATCACATGGGTGTGAGTGTACAGCCAGCACAGGACTACTGTGCTTAAATTTAATTGATATTTAATAAGAAAAAAGGCTCAGTACTTTCTTCTTTTTCTTCTTGTCATTTGCATCTTTATTTCTCAGTTAGAGACTGTTGTGAAGACACCCAAACTTGAACATTGCGCAGTGTTTTTACATGATGCATACAGAAATTACATCAAACTAAATCACCTGTAAAAAGATGACTTGATTAAACTGAAGTGACACAATTTCACATGTCATTTCACAGGTTTTAACTATATTTTTCTGGTTCATGGAAAGCATAAAGATGTTCATGTTTAAAGTCTAATCAGCCAGAGAAACAGAAAACACTTGGTTGTATAAAACTTTCAATGACATAATAATGCCAATATTTTTTGACTGAAATATTTGAGTATCTTTGAATGTGGCCACGTTCGTGGTGAAAAATCCTCTCCAGATTGTCTCCAGTAGGGCTTAGACTTAGAAAACTATTTTACCTGAGACAGACAGATGCTCTTGCACTAACACCTTTGATTGGTGTGCTTTCTATCATATTGTCAGCTAATCTCTTCTTCCTGTTTTCATTTCAGTGTATCTGTGTGGGGATTTTGCTGCAGTTACACACTAATTTAAGTAACACTGAGGTGATATGAAATGCATAGTTGAGGTAGATTACAAGTGAACAAATATGTGTGTTATCAATCCAGCTGTGAATTGTTTTGCTCCTGATAAAGAGCTCAGAGGATAGAGGATTTTACACCGTATTTTCAATATGCCAATTAGCAGTGAATGGGAGGCAGACAGAGACAGACAGAGAAGGATGAACTTCGCAGAGACAGAGGGGAGGATGAGAAAGTCGGCAAATGAGAAAAAGAGTTTTTGACATACAGCAGAGAGAAAAAAATGAACAGACTGATGGGGTGAACAGAGGTGTAGCCTCGCCAGAGTAATCCCCCTCTTTTCAGCAACCCACGGTTGCTAGGCAACCCAAAATATGAATAGGCAGGGGACCATCCTGCGAATGGGCCCATCATTTATGGATGAGTTACGACACAAATCGCACTCACACACTGACACGGACACACATGGTTCCGCTGGGCTTTGCTAAAGCCACTGTGACCATCTGACATCTCGGCACCAGCCAGATAAACTGGCTGGGATACCTGCAGTTTGTGTGTGTGTGTGTGTGTGTGCGAGTGGGTAGCAACATTAACAACATGGGGTGGGATTTGGCCTGTTGTTGTACCTGCAGTGTGAGTGTTTGTATGTGTGTAGTAACACTAACAACATGTGCAACAACAGGCTAAATCCCACCCCATTCACCCAGGACTCAGTACCGGGATTACAGTACATAACACCTTGCTTCTGTCTGTGTGTGTGTGTGTGTGTGTGTTTCACTCCTGCATGCAAGAATCAGATGGAGTCAAATCTCATGTTTCTCCATGCATTCTGCCCTCCGCCCCCGCCACAACTCCCACCTCCCTGTCTTCCCCACACAGAGTTATAATATTCTGCCAACATTCATTTTCAAGTTTTCGCCTCAAAACAAAAATTCACTTCCTCCCTTCTTTCTCGTACTTCAAAGAACTGCCAGGAAAATAGCGAGAGGAGTGGGTAAAGGATGGGTGGGGTTGGCTGTGATGCGGTGATCTGGCAGAGCTACATTTACATTTAGTGGCATTTTTATTGTGCAAGTGAGAGACAGGGGCACCATATAACAAAGATTATGAGCTAGATTGAAATTAATGATGCTTTTTAGATGTGTATGCTTCACACATTGCCCTTTGTGTGTGTGTGTGTTACCTCGGATACAGCCCAACTCCAATCTCTTGCAGCTCTCCGTCACTGATGGTGAAACAATTACATGTCACCTTAAGGAGACAAAGAGGGCAAAAAAAAGGGGGAGACAAGAGAGAGAGAGAGAGAGATCATTTGTAAAATTGCTTCAGGGACCCAACAACAATACCTTTCATCATATGTTCTGAACATTTTTACATATCTCTGGCACCTGCAAAAAAGCCCCAAAGGCACTTTGATTGAAACATGACATGCTCTGAAATGCAGAGAAATGCAGTTACCACCTGGATATGTTTGAGTCAGGAAGATACTTTCTTTAAAAGAAAAATAAACGCTTTTTGGAAGCAGAAGACAGTTCATCAACCGAGTTAACAAAATCTTTAGTGATCAGGTACAATCTTTATCGGAGGGAGTGAAATGTTTTTGTTTGCTCATGGGTCTGCGAAAATGAGAAAGTGGAAAAATTGAGAGTAAATGTTTGAAGACAGTATTCCTCAAAAACTACACAGAAGACAGATGGGAGAAGATAACACTTAAGAAAACACACACAGTAATTCCTTTGGAACTGAAACCTTACACATGCATAAGAGAAGAATGACGGGGGGATAAAAAATAGGAAAAGACAGAAAATACAGGACAGGATAGGAGATGATTAAGGACAGAGGAGGAGTTGTAAAATTAGTAGTATAGTATAGTAGTAAAAATCACAAATCACAGCACTGTAAACTGTTAAGCCGATGGCTGTTTAGTTAAGATAGTTACGGGTACATCCAACTCGATGTAAACAGCATACACGGCATAAACTAAAGACTGCTTTTATTTCAAAATGCTAGCAACATTTTAGAGCTGCTATACTGCAAATGATAATAATAATAATCTACTATTATTCATTGAGTCACTAACGTAACTAAATAAGATTAGGGATGAAGATACGTTTGAAAAGTAGCAACACTTAGTCACACTTGTCTCATGGCTCTCAGGATGGCAATGTTGGTCAGTTAGTCCACCACTTTGGTCCAGACAAAAATATCAACAAGTACTTGGTGAACTGCCATGAAATGGTGCATAAAAGAGCTTACTGAGTTTGATGAAAGCCTTACTTTTTTCCTCTGGTGCAACCAGCAGGTCAACATCTGATTCACTTGAACAGAGGAAGTCCATCAGCACAGTGGAAATGCTAATGCAGAAAGGAGAAAACAACTACAGGATTGTCTGGCTGAAAAGTTGAACCTGGCTCAACATTTGCCACTATAGAGTGCAACCTTTATACAGCCAAACACTGTGGTGGTCAATCACATACATGCATATATTCCAGGCAGGCCTTATTTCTTCCATATACCTCACTATCAGTGCGATGACAGATAAAATAATTATATTTTGATAACCCTGTGTGAAAGTATTACAAAGTGCAGTGATCTCTTAAACATACTGAACTTCCTGTATCATTTTCACATTGTATGGATATTGAATTAAATGTACTTTATTTTGGAACAAATTAAGTAGTGAATTTATAATCAAATATCCAGTTTCATGATACTAACACACACACACATATACACAAATAACCAGAGAGTCAAGAATTTTACCTCTTAAATCTACAAGTCACAGCTAAAGCTATAGCACAAGTTGGTTTATCACAAATCTAAACAGTGGATACAATTTAACTCTTGCATGAATAAACCTCCCACAATGCATGGGGGTGGTCTGCTTGATTTAGGAGACGCATTTCAGAAATATATCAGTGACAGAGACAAAGCTTTCACGAGACAGGAGAGGAGAGGAGAAATTTCAAATGAGAGAGAAATGGTTTGTTTCTTTCAAGTTGGTGCAGAGATGGTTTGAATAATAAAATGCCTGAAGAGGTAGATGAAAAAAGAGAGAAAGAGAGAAAAATGATAAAAGGGAAAACAGCGATAAATACACTAAAACATAAAATAAGTTAACAAAAAAGTGAAAGCTAAAAAAAAGAAAGAATAGAAAAAACCACTGTCTTTGATGTGTCAATTACTGAGCTGTTGCTGGTAAACAAGTGCTTTTGTGTGTGTGTTGGTAGCTGCGGTTTTTGTGTATGTAATAGTAGGTGCTGTTATTCCTCTATCCAGTGCAGATAGCAGATAATAATTGTAACGTAAGCAATATTAGTATTCAGACTGTCAGATGAAGAGGCAGACAGAGGCATGCAAAGAAGCAGGGTAAGATTTAAAGTGAGTCACAGACAGATGTTCGCCATCCTGCTGATATTCACACCAGACCCCGGAACTCATCAAAATGATTTGACTCGAATCTGCACTCGTAATAAACACCATTAGAGTCAGTCCTCGTGGGAAATTAGGGTTTTTACTAAACTTATTCACCACAAAGTCAAGGAGGGAAACGTGATTACACAAAAACACTGAGACAATATTTTTTCCTTCATCTCACACACAATTACACACACTTCATTGTCATTCAGTTGTTCTCACAGACATCCATCGTCTGTGCCATAAAACACACATTAAAGTGCAGGAAACAGATTCATCATATAATACGGTAATATGTTGCACATGAATAACAATACATCAAGACAGGAGAACAGTTAAGTGCTGTCATGTGATTTTTATGAAGTCACTGTCAGAAACACACGGATGGTTCCAAACAGTTCCCATAGTTTTTGTGAGAAACCTGGCAAAAAAAGTTCTGGGAGTAAAACAGATTTCTTTGTTATTATCAGTGACAAATAACAAATGAGTATGTTAGAGAAATATTGCAATACGTTACACTTCGTACACTGTGTACATGGTGTTGTGTTGTACTGTAAGTGTGTTGCACATGCATGTATGAAGCCCACTCGTAAAGATATTCCGTTTATAGTGATATAAAACAGAAAAGCAGCATCTGAGGAGCTGGAAAGTTTTTTCAACTCATTGAAAAATGCTTTAAATAATAAACAATAAACAATCACAACAGTTGAAGATTCATTTTCTGTCGACTAATAAATGAATGGACTTAATGTTCATTGAACCCATTCATGTGAGGCTGCTGCAATAGATTAATTTGTGGGTGTCACCATTCAAGGACTCTTGAGTTGGTGTTAGCACCTTGCCAATACTGCAAGGGCAAAACTGTGAGTGAAACCATGTAATATTAAAAATATATTATAGATAATATTTTTGCTCATGTCATACAGCTGTCTCCTGTATGAAAAAAGGTATTTGAGTTCCCCACTGTTTTCATCTTATTAAGAAAAGGCAGCATTGATTAGCGACAGCAGGGGTACGGGGATGGCTGTGCAGAGAGAACGAATGAAAGGATGGTTTTCAGAAGAGGGAGGGGGCAGTGATGAAGTGAGGAGAGAATTTAAACAAACAGTGCCGGGGCACTCAGCTGGGTATAGATCTCTCTCTGTCACACACACTCAAACACACACACAAACACACCAACTCTCTCAGGGGATGGGAATCAATCTAGCAGAACATCCACATCTGCAGAGCCGGCTGGTGGACGCCTTTTGCATCCCAAATACAAACATCAACACACACACACACACACACACAAAACCACAAATGCATAAGTGAGCCTCTGTGTTTTACAGAAATGGTACATAAAAATGACTTTTATAAATCAATTCCTATATGTTTCCATCTGACTCCCATGGCCTCCTATCGTCCTTCCCTGACCCCAAACCACTCTTCCTGGGTCTTTCGTTCTTTTCGTCTTCTTTTCTTTCTACCTCTTCATGAACTCAGTCCAGTTCCAGTCCCTAGAGAGCTACTGGAAGGGGACAGCAAAGTTCCCTGACAATAAATGTGAACCACTGCTGAACTTACAATACTCTAAACAACACTCTGTTGTCGAAACTGATGGACAATGGACAACATTTTGTACAAATGACATGTACTGTATGTCTGTTTCTACAAATATTATTTTAGACCATGAACTTTGCTAGTATTTTCCTAACAACGTTTTTTGAGCTGGCTTTAGACTACTAGACTAGTGTGTGTATTTTTTTTTAAAGATGAGCTCAAAATTTAATTTGTAGGATGTTATGTATTTCCAGAGAAACAGCACAAAATATAACACCACAGCTGGGCAAACATATCGTCCATCAGTAACCATGGTGACGGCTGTTTCCTTATCATGATGAGAGATGGTAGGAGCCTCCTACAGTCAACCTGTTTATTTATAACCTCCCTGTTAATAAAGAGAGCTCTCCACAGCTGGGAGTATGAGTTCACATGAGGTGACACTGTGGTGAAGTGCCAGTAACGAGGGACCAGTTTGGGAGAAGGCCAGAGAGAGATGTTATAGTGTGTCTCTGTGTGTGTGAGTGCTGGTGGGGGGGGGGGCAACTTTTTATCCATCTCGAGTGAATGTATTGTACTTCACCAAATGGAATGAAAGGAGCTTGCCAGGAAATGATAAAGAAAAAAATCTTAGCAGCAGGTTCATAATGGGGATTACAGGTCTGATATGATTCATTCATTGCCATAGTCTTGGTGGAGAATTACACAATTACTGTATCTGTACAAAAGATACCAAAACGTGTATTTTGTCTTCAAGGGTTTTTCTTGTTGGTCCCTACATCCATTCATTTGTTTGCACAATTATTTTTCTGCCTGTCACACACAATATTTCTGATGATTAGATTTGGGTGAAATGTGTAGAAAATATGAATGTGAGACAGAAGAACAGCAGCAAAGATGGGCAAATGAGTGAAGGGTGTGGTGAGCAGCCTGTGATGTGGAAAATGGAAAATACCCCCCGTATCCAAAATGTCATCCTCTGAGTGTGGGGGTAAAAAACAAAAACCTGCACTTTTTCAAGCTGATTCTTCAGACTGGTATCACCAAATGGTGTAGAAATAACACACCAATCTCTTTAAGTTAAGTTAAGTCTTTAAGTTATTTTACGCCACATCATTTCGGATCTGACTAACCAGATCCCTCCCCACAACCCTGACCCTAACCTTAACCAAAACAGCATCAAATGAAACATGGGACTAAACTGTATTAAATGACACACGAAAAGTTTCAAACATATAGGTATGTGTCCCAAAGTTTAGGATACACTCACAAATGTACTGCCCAGAAATTTAAGAACAGAATTTCCACCTAATCTATTACTAAGTGGACAGAAATGTTAAGGATACCGGAGTTCATTTAATGGATAAAATCAATATTATAATGAGTCTATTCATTTCATAACTTCAACATCAAACCTGCAGAGGTGAATCTAACTTAAAATGTTCACTGTAAGTGTGTCCGCTACTCTTCTTTATCATCTGATCAGTTTTTCATAAATTAATAACTCAGCTGGTGAGGTTCTGCAAACTTGACACTTTGATAAAAACTGCCACTTTCAGTTAGGAAGCATCTTAGAAATGATACCTGCACTAGTTTTTACTGCCGAGATGAAATGAAGATGGATGTGATTAAATCAAAACTTGTCCATCATGCTACTAGACAGGAGTAGGACAACACTGAACACAAACCTGTGTGCTCACAGTAAACTCAGCAGCAGGACTGCTCTGTGAATGTCTGTGCTGACATTAAGTATTCATAGAGGAAGGGGGCAGATCAAAATGATTTCAGTGACACTTTGGAAACATGTACGGGTGGCACATTTCTAGGATGGGGGTTTGGGATGGTGGGGAGCGGGAGGTCCTGTCATCTCATATTGGAGTCACTGGATTGGTTTGCTTTGTCCTGTCACGTCAGTTCAAAACACTTGCAACTGGATGGTTTATGTCTTTAATGTTGCTGGAATTGGTTCAATTACTGTCAATCTGGGAAAAACTACAAAGGCCATCACAATCAAAGGCCACATCTGTGCATGTGTGTCTGTGTGAGTGTGTGGGTGGCATGTGTGCACTATTAAAGCTTTGATAAAGTATTTATGACCTAATCACAGCTCTTTCATCTCTCAATAGACAGGCAGACAAACAGACAAAATTACTGAGGAAATATGACAAAAAAAACAAAGCTAAACATCATCTCCTCAGTCTTGTGCACTGTTGCATGTACACACTTTTTTAGGTGTAATAATTATAATTATCTCTCTCTGTCTTAATTAACATGTTTGTTATGTTACTGTCACTGTAAATGGGATAGATTTCCAAAATGTGCACATTTCACTACATTATTTTATATATGAACAATGGACCACATGATTACTTGTATGTGAAAGGAAACCCACAGAGAATCATCAGCTGACTCTGCAGCACTCTCATCTCCACAAAGCATTTTTGCATCTTTCAATAAATTGTTTTGGGTTTTTGGTCCACAAACATGGACTTCCTCTCACCAATCTCATCTGTGTTGTTTCTGACAGCAGCAGGCAACAAATGTTAGTTAACAGCTTCACTGTATCAATTTAAATGGGACCGTTGTGTCTGCTGCCTCCAAATGGCCACACAATCATTAATTGCATATATATTGTGTATTTTTACACACTTCCAGGTGATCTTAGTGCCAGTCCTTTCTATGTCTTTTTTTTCCTGAAACAGTTCTTCAAACCATACACAATCCACCAATCACTCACAGTCAATATTAAAACCAGTAACTGGTTTTAATTTGTGGCTGATCTGTGTATGCATATAGTAGTATGTACTGTATGAGGGCAAACACTGAGGAGAATAACTCATTTTTCTATATTCAGAGTCAGTGCATACAATGAAGTACACTGTGTCATCACCTAAACAGAATACTGGTAGCAATCACATCAACAATTTCAGAGACAATATCAGAAATGTCCTGACACGACAAACATCAAAGAAGTAGTACATGTGTGTAAACATTAAAGAACTGTCTTTAAAATGCTCTCTGTGTTTAAACTGCAAACACTGACTCTCTATAAAGGTTCAGTTTATCTGTGATGTGAATCTAAATCTTCTAAAATGTGGTTTCCCATTGGTAAAGCAGGGAGCCACAGTTCAATGCTAAGTCACCTTCTGTACTGACTGAATGGAGGTTTAATGAAAGAGTCCCTTGCTGCAGTGCAAACTGGTTTGTCTGTCAGTGATAGGGGTTATGTCCTGATGAGATGACCCCTCAGGAGCAGTCAGCTAACTGTTCTGTGTGCACCAGGTGCCACAGTGTGCACCATGTGTGTGCTTCGATGTGCTAGGATACTGCAGGCAGACAGCTCCTGTCAAGAGCTACAGTAAAAATCCACAACATTATTTCATAGCTAGAGGTGTGAACTGGAGTTACAGTACCACCAGAAGGACATGCTCGAACTAAATCAGTGTCAATCTCCCCTGCCGACTGGATATCTGACAGTGCAGTCAACTTTATTATTACAAAGTGGTGGTTACACCTCTGACAGTGCAACATCCCTAATTCAAGTAAGACTGTTGCATATTTCCTGTCATCTCTCTCCTGTTGACTCACTGTTAGAAAGATATGCCCAAAATATTATTTACAGTTATTTAGATATTATTTATTTAACTCTTATCAACAAGTGTTTTTTTTTCTTTGGTTTTTTTCTAGATAAACTTTCCACATTGCTCTTTGGAGCTTCCATCTGTCCCAGTCCTGGCCCTTTTCAACCTAAGACCTGGATCTATCTATAAGTTCCTGCTATTTGAATAAAATGACCTGAAAATTTGACAAATGTCAAACAGAAATTACCTTTCAAAATCTACATCTCTTCAAACAGAGTAGGAAAATAGAGAGGAGAGGAAGGGGATAATCTGGCAATACTAAAATGTGGCTATGTAGGCTATACTGTGTATATATTTTCTGGTGAAGTCAAGTTAAAAAAAAGAATGTAAGAGTGTTCATGCTATCAGTTTTTTTTATTTACTCCTTCATTTTCCTCTAACTGCTATTTTTGCCCATAGCTCCCCTAACTCTCTCAAAATTGGCTCTCACACACGCACACGCACGCACACACACACCCCCCAAGAGACTGCCTTTGTTTAAATAAGCGTAAAACAAGCCAAACCTTGTCAGTAAGTGATAGGAGGGTGAGGGAGAGGTGAGTGTGAGATAAAGAGGGGATGATGAGAGAAGGACATGGGAGAGAAAATGGAGGAGAGGAGGAGACAAGACAGGAGGAGACAGGTGCAAGGACAGAGTGAAGAAGGAGCATGAAGGTAGGAGGGAGGAGTATAGAGGGAGGCAGGACGAGGCAAATGGCAGAGGAGGGAGAAAGAACAGGTTTGATACAGAAAGGGGAGGGAATGAGGGAGGAGGAAAAGTGGAGCAGAAATGTGTTTAAGCTCGTTAGTAAACTTGTTAGTGAAGTTGCTGAGCGTGAACGAGAGCAGGCACGCTGAATTAGAGAGGTGCACCCTGGGAAAACATCAAGCAGAGTATCGAGTTGAGGGCCACAGAAGGAAAAACAGCTAGAAGCAACAGCTTTGAGAAGTGTGGCCCAGGAGCCAGTAGTTTATAGACCTTGATTTTTTTCAGGGGCTGCAACAAGATTTTGTGATAGTGGCTCTGTGATACTGTAAAATGTTTGTGTGTACTGCTGAATCATATTTAATGACTGGCACTTTCTTTTAAGTGAGAAAGCCACAGTAGCTTGGAGGCTAAAGTAGATGGTACTGTTCAACAGTATAGTGCTTAATCTGGTTCTACATTTTTCTGACCACACAAGCTTTAGGTGTGCTCACATAAAAAGGTCATAGCCATGGTATGTTGAGCACTGGACAGTAGCATCATGAGAAACATGCTACACCTGTGACGTGTCTTTAGTTTTTGCTGTATATGTATTTGTTACTTCCTATGTTACTATAGCGGTCTTTAAAATTCACTCAATCTTCTGGTCAAATTACTGTTGTGATAAAACCACAAGACATCCATCTGACACACACACACACACACACACACACACACAGAGTTACAGAATGTGGAGGAGAAAGAACTATTTAAGTAAACAGCTGTAAACAAGACCTTAAATTTCCAACATACCTGTATGTACTTGAACCCTCACAGGCAAATACTATGTGGCGCATGCACACAGAACTCACTCACTCACACACACACACACCATTAGCCCCAGGCTGTATGTAATCGAACACGAGATTGCCTCCTGCTCTCTAAATACTCATTTCCATGCCGATACCCAATCATCTCCGAGAGAAATGAGAAAAGAAAGTCGACATGTGTTTTTGTCAAGTTGGCGCATTTTCAGCTGATGAGCTACTAAGCTGCTGCACCCATGTGTGCACAAACACACAAACACACACCCATTCACCCACACACGCAAAAGCAGATTTATGGAACGTACTGTGTATCACTCACACATATACATGCACATTAGGATATATGTTCCTGGCTGTACTATGCTGCATATTGCTGCAAAACATTACAGCTGGCAGAAAAAAATGTGTGTCTATGTAAATGTGTTAAAGTCACATCAGTTTCCTAAACATTAACAAATTAATCTTCCCTGATGTCTCCAAAATGAATCCCTTGGGCTATTTTTTCATGACTTTCTCCTGTTGCCCATCAAAAGGCATTTTGTAAACACATTCCCAAGTAAGCCGCCTCATCCAATAAAGGTTGAACTTTGAATATCATTAGCAGGATAACATGATTTGAGCAGCCCTGTGTGTTGTGGTGGCTCAGATGGATAAACTCCACAGCGTGCAACAGATGCCACGGCATCATTAAGGCTCCGGCTGAACCTTTTTCTTTTTTCTTCCTCTTCCTTTTCATCAGTGTTAATGAACAAATAATGCACATATTGCATGAAAATGTAATCTTGGCGCATGAAATGAACAAACTGAGGTCCCTTCCCCCATAATGAGAAATGCTGAAGATCCATTTAGCAGTGGTTCTAACCATTAGCTGCTTCAGGTGAGCTGCTCAGTGGCCAACAGTAGAGTACTTAAATGAACAGTGAGTGTGAAGAAGCTCTCAAATGCGAAGCAGTTTTATCAGTGAGCAAAGGTTACACAACGCTGAACACAGTTTCTCAACACAACATGCATACTACACACACAAAACCCAGCACACACTGAGGCAGTAGCGTTTATACAGCAACTCACAGAGATGAGCATGGCCTACAGTTGCAGCACAACCGGTAAAACTGCTGCTTATTTACAGATGTGACCTGAGAGGTCAAAATTGTTTCAGTTTCTTTCCACTCTGTTACTGCATTTCTCTGACCACTGAATTTCTGTGAAGCAGATGAGATAAGGTAAGAAATGAGGCAAGAGAGAAAAACAGTTACATAAAACAAGTGAGGAAGAAATTAAGAAAACAGGAAAAGAAAAGTAAAAAAGAGAGGTTTAATCGAGCAGATGGCTTGAGGACAGGTTAAATCAGAAGAACAGGGGTGGTAAAGACAAAAAGAGAAGGTTATTGTTTTCAGAGCAGTATTCTTTGTAGAAAATCGTTTTTTACTGCTTGACTGCTCTGCTGTAGTCTGAATCAAAGGGTGTTTCACGGGGGAATAGCTGCTCTTCCTTCCACTCCGAAGGCAGCAGTCAGTCAGCTCTGAATGGTTTTTTAGTTTTTGCTGCACCCAAAACTTTCTTCTCACAACTGAAACATCCTTTCTCACCCTTAACCCGAGGTGAATGCAAAGGTAACCACAAGCAACGGAATATACAGTATGTAACTATCACACTCATCCTTAATGTTAAGGTCTGGGTTATGAACTGCAGAGCAGTGACTTGTGGATTCACTATAAAATCTCTAATCACAGAAAATTAATATTACAAAAGACTTCAAACCAAAGAACTACTGTGTAAAGGCTCGTTCTTCTTTTCATTTAAATTGTGCTCCTATGAAGCATCTGCATATTAACTTCAAATTAAAGTCGACAAAATTTAATCAGTATGCCTAAATGATTCCAGGTTTACAAAACATCCTATCACCCTTAAAGGTCTGAATGAGAAGACATATACAGTGTATCTCTGTGTATACATGAATTGAAGTATAGCTATAAGTATATGGAATGTGTGTCCTTTATCTCAGGTGATGCATAGAGCTCTAGGTAAAACAAGTGACTGAGCAAAGGGTTACAGTCTGTCAGCCACATGAGGCTGAAGGGCAGCTCAACCCTCCTGTACACAGTTTACATAATAAAAGCCTTCACTCTCAACTTGAATACTGATAATGGAAGACTTAATATTGCAAGACAAGCCACTTTGGCTGCAGAGATGATTTGTTCTGATACTGTCAAAGGACTGAAAATTAATAGGTTGAGCACTGTGGAGCAGTGGGATCCACTGCACACATTTCATACTGGTACAGTGCCACTGCAGCAAAATTCATGGTTCATATTTCAACTGATGTGCTGTCAAAAACAGTTACACCATTAAAGTCGCACAGACAAGCAAACAGAGAGACAGGGAGGGACAGAAAGTGAAAAGAACGTCTAATTAATTCTTACACCAAGGAGAGCAACGGAGGGGGGAGGGTCTGCAAGTTTTCAGCCCAGCCAGATACTGTACCGCTGCAGCTGAACAAGACGGCCCAACTAATGAAGTTAGTGTTTGGAGGGGCTGAAAATAATGAAGACACTGGGTCCTCCATGGAATGTGGTTGCCTATTTTCTGTGTTACATCATTCAATCCTCCCTAAAAAGACCAACAGACTTAATGAATGTGACTATGCAGTTAGATTGCACTCACAGACTACCTGTATTCAAAGGTATGAGACACATTTCCTCATGAGCCTGATTAATTTCAAACTCCTTCACTGAAAGACAATAAGAATACAGAGACAGGAGGACAGAATATAAATACATCCAAGTAAATTTTATCACAAAATCTTGAGTTTTCATTCTTTATTAAAAAACATTCCTGTGAAATAAAGCTCTATTTCCATAAAAATGTAGCTTTTTCCAACTTCACGAGAGAAATTTAATAGACCCAAGAGCCAGGGGAGCATTTAAACACTGTCCTGATGATCACTTAAATCAGACTGGCCATCAGGCATACCTGGATAAATCCCAGTGAGCCAACACACTGGCGGACTGATGGACCATCAAATAATTGATAAAGTTTTTACTTGCCCTGTCAGTCCCTTTTACCAATGCTCTCTGTGTGCCTGTCTTTCTGGGTGTGCATGAGAGTGTGCTGCATGTTTCAATTCTGGGCTCACTAACCAATTGAGTTTTAACCAAATATGGAAAATCACCATACCCCATAAGCATCAATAAGCAGAGACAAAAAAAAAAAAAAACCTCATTGTATTTATGTTGATTTTGAAAATACAGAATGAGACAACCACGCAATACACCTTTGCAAATCTAAAACTGAGATATGGTTACTGATATTTATTTAAGTGGATATCACATAAACAGCCTTTTTGATGTGAAACATACTGTATGTCTCATCCCTCATTCAGTTTCCCTCTGTTAGAGCTGGAACATGTGATAGCAATGCTGTTACTATTGCATGTTTGATTGACACGTGCACCCTCAGGAGACTCTAACACTCATAAGAGAGATGTCACCAGTGTACTGGGATCAGGCCATTGGCTGTATGCATTACAGAGTAAGCCCCAAGGCATACAAACAGTCTGGACACATTTTTGGGGGCAAACATGTTAGCACTGTGATGGTTGCCAAGTAACTTGTAATTCTCCTCTCATCCATTTTCAGTGCTGCTTACACTATCCGGGGTCACTCGGGCAACTGCAGATCTCAACCCAATTAATTTCCTACTTCTGGGCGTTTTTAACGTCTGTCTTTTTATCATGACATGGTACACTGGCACAGTTGTCCACAGCCTGGAACAACATTCTTTAAGCCAAAATAAGCTACTTTCTGCACATTGAGTTTTTGCTGAAGGCTGTGGTTGAAGCTTGTTGAGTGTTTGTATCAGACAATACCACTGGGCTCATGCTTGACTTTATAGTGTGAAAATAACAACATGCATCACTGTAATGCTTTGGCTTTGTTAGGAGCAGAAATCCTTAGCATTGTCAAGCAGGACAGGTGTACAGAGAGCATCTCCACGGCAACCACAGTATGCTGGTTTGGGAGTTTCTGATACTCCGCCACAGAGACTGATATATTTGATGATTAACATTAATCCACTACTGCCATGCCATGAGTTTTTGCTTGATAAATTCATTCTCTTTCCTCTTTCCTTCTACCATGTTTGCTTTCCATCAGTTTCAATTCTGAAGGAACAGCTTTTCTGCCTTCAAAAAAAAAAAGGTGATGTAATAGGTCTGAATGGTGAATCAGATATGATACATTAACCTTAAGGCTTTAAAAATGAATGCAAATGGGGCGAGCACAATAACAGCCATGCCTGTATTTTTGTAAGACATCCAATGCACCAGCCTTTGATGCATGTTTTTTGTTGAGTCTGTGCCAGGGAGGTGTTGAGTTGAAATTGTGTTGTAGTGTTGACCTTTGCCATATTATCAGGTGATTGTGTTACTTTGTCTTTCCTGTCACTAGCTACCAAAGATTACTGCAGCCTATTAACCAAATTGCCTGACAGGGTAAAATAATTTCTATATCATAATGCTGTCAAAGAAATGCTAAAATATCTTAGGTAAAGTCACCCTGTAAAATTGAAGAAAATCTGGCACATGGCAAATAATATTCTACCTAGTGAAAAATGACTTATGTCAATTTTTATCTCTGCATACCCCAGTATCACCACTGGCATCACTAGTGATACTATACACACAGATGTCCTCTGGCGCTGGGGGTTTATATTTTTATATTCTCTCTCTCTCTCTCTCTCTCACACACACACACACACACACACACACACACACACACACACACACACATAATCCCCAAGGTTGTAAAACCACAATTATCTCCCACTCCAGGATGTGGAGGTCAGGTTATAGGTCAAATGCTTCATCCAATTATCTGTGTGTATACCTCTATGTGTACATCTGTGTGTGTCTGTTTATGTGTTCTAGCACGTCTAAATGCGTACACATTACAATCACACCAATAAAAACCTGTGCATTTATACGCTACATGTGTGTTCCTGCATGTTTTGAACGCACTGGGTTGTAATGATAATGGTGTTTTTAATGGCACAGATAGTGTTTAATCAATAGTCATTCTAATAATGACACAATGCCCATTACAGCTGTGTTTAAGAGAAAGGCACTGTGTGTGTGTGAGTGTGTTCAAGCATGTGTGTCTTTGTAGTATTTTGCATGCCACAAAAGGGTTGGGTAGTTGATTTTTCAGTGTTATGATGATGACATTCCCATTAAGGTGAAAGGGATAATGGGATTCATTGTTTTCTGCAGAATAGACATAGATTACCATAGAAAAATTAATTCTAGTAATTAATAACTTCTAAACATTTTCCTTCTTTTACTTTTCTCTTCACCTCCTCTCTGCAGATGTTATTCACTGCTTTACTTATTAATGAATGAATGAATGAACATTTGGCCTTTCATGCCTCAGTGTTTCTTTCAAAGTCAAAGTCTTTACAGTCCTTGTGTCCTATCTAAAATTATATTTAATCTGGCTTCAGCTTCTTCTTCAAACTAACTTATGCTGAGAAAATAAGATGTCAACACAGCCATGTCTACTGTGCCAACCAAAAGTGAAAAAAAAAACACACACACACACACACACACCTGGGCTAGGTTGATGAATGTGCTCCATCCACATTCTGCCATCAATAAATTGCAGAAAGGAGGGCATTCATGAAAATACAGCTATGGTCTGTCTGTCAGTTTTCTACTGTGATATTATGTGAAAACGTGCCATGATTCACAGATCTCAGTTTACGGCAGAGGCCAAAGCAAAGAGACAATTTTGCAATCTAATACACCATACTAATGACAAAATCCATTGGCAGCACTGAGAGAACCTTTACTATGATGTTGAACAAAATTTTTAAACAGTGTATGTTGCCTGGGGCTGTGCAGGATGTCTAGGGAATCAGTGGTTAATCTCTCATTGTAAAAACCTAATCTGCACAGGTTGACTGTTAAGATACAAAAAGCTCCAAATTACATATTTCTAATGACAAGATGTGAGTTGGGATTTGTTTAGTATGCAAGTGGAAACTTGACTGATTATTGTAACTTAAGTGATTAGCTTGACCTTTATTCTGATTTCTATGAACCATGACTGTGTATTCACTTCTACATAAATCATATAACAAAGAGTAAAAACAGAAAGAACTTTTATGGAGAATATAAAAACACCTACTGCTGCGCTGTCATCTATAGTTCATTAGTTTTGTATATACTTACATGCTCACTCTCTACACTCACACATCCATCTGTGTGTCCTTCACAGAAGAGAGGCTCCTAATTTAAGTGGTGTCATTAGCATAGAGACATGCAATCAGGGAATTAGCATAATAGTGAATAGAGTGAATATGAAAAGACTTGTCCTGAAGAAGACAAATAAATCTCAAAAAGAATCTAAAAAATATAATTCAACCATGAATCCATATCTTTGGTATAATACAGTCCTGCTTTAGCTATATATATATTCTTTTAATTAAGTTGGACCTAAATTTCACAAATGTGACAATGAGGCAGATGCACTGAACTGGCTAGAAAAAGACAAGAAATCAAATAAAAATCTGAAACATCTACTGAAACTCTTTTTGACTCCTCCACTGTTAAGAGTGTGTGCACCTCTGTGTTTGTGTGTCCACATGCTTATAGATTTCTTGACTGTGACCTTGCACCCTTGTGCAGACATCATGTTTGCCCTTGTGGTTGCCATCCACAAGTGCCCGTGTATTTTTCACATGTGCCAGCATGTGCTTGTGTGCAAGCACACTATGTATTTCTACATGATAGTGTGTGTGTGTATGTGTGAGTGCGACATGCACAGAGGTGTAATGTGATCTGCCTTTGATTTAAAACCCGGTGTTTGTTTCTTATAGTAATAAAGTAGTGCCTTGGGCTATGTGTATATGTACATACAGTATACATGTGTCTATGTGTGTGTACACTACAGTGATAAAGTACTGCCTGAGCCAATGGAAATTACCGTCATCCATCTCCTACAGTGCACACACATGTGCACCAGCACACACAGACATATACTGAACAGATAGACAACAGAATGAGGAAACACTGATATAATGGTGAACTGACCGGAGTACAGCACTTTGACTGATTCCTGCTGGGTTAAAGAGCCTCCAACCCAACAACAGGCCTTGTGTATTAAAAGCTATCAACTCAAACACTAATGGAGGTAATTGAAACAACATTTAAAACATGAGTCACAGAAGCTGTCTAAATACAATTAACTGTACAATATATAACTAAAGGTGGTGTTAACAAATATAAGGTCATTGGGGTGAGGCAACTCTGAGCACATTCACCTCCTATAATTACTGTATTTTTGAGAACACTTGAAAGTTGTATCTGCTGTGACGTGTGCAGCGTGTGTAGCTAGTTTTGTTTCAGAGCAACTGCTTTGTTTTGTACAAGTAATTTCAAAAATGGTCAAAGAGTAGGGCTGCAAATAACTATGTTTTCCATTATTGCCTATATTTTTTAGTGAATCCATTAGTTTTTTGGAATGTCAATGTCAGGAAATAGAGAAAAAAGAGAGATCCAAAGTGATGTCTTCAGATATCTTCTTTTGCCTGACCAGTGTGGGTTTTTGGGTTTTGGGTTTACAGTGTGGTAAATCCAAAACCGTTGAGAAATAAAGTTGTTATTGATTGAACTATTCCTTCAAATTGCACAACAGCTTAACGTGTCCAACTGACCATTCAGTAGTACCAGGAAACTCTTTTTAAGTTAATGCTTTACATATAAAAACAGTTAAAGTTACATTTCTCTCAGTTGTCCTTAAATTGTCCACAAAGTCGTGAGGAGAAAGAGGGATTTTTTTTTTTTTGTTAAACCTCCTTAGATGAGCTACAACCCTGTTTGTTTTCTAGTTTTCAACAAACATGGGTCTTTTGTAATTGTGTAACTAAGAAACTGAGCAAAAGTTCATTATTCATTCACTGTGTGTGTCCCATTTATAATTCATTTTATTCAATAATTCATTTATTTATTCCTATTTATTTATTAAACTCCACAGAACAAATACAGCAAATAGAACTAACCTCTTACTGATTGTTACCCTGGGACAGAGAGAGAGTCATGCCAGCACAACACACACACACACACACAAAGTAGTTAATTAGTGAAACTCCATGGATGATATTTTTGTCTCAGGAACAAACCATGAGCCTCAGGGGCAGAGAATAGAGTTGGGGTAGACAGAAAAAGAAAGATGAAGAGAGGGAAGGAGAAAGCAGTGAGTGATGATGAGAGAGAGCAGAGAGGAAAGAAAATAGAACTAGACCAAGACAAACAGAAAAGGAACAAGAATCAGGGACGTGTAAAGGGCAGGAAAGAGTAAAAACATGATAATCAAAATGAGAGAACAGGAAGATTACAGAGGTAGGAAATGAAAGAGCAGCAGCATTTGCTGTGGCATTACACAGAATATCTTAAGCCAGTGATTCATTGCTGAGTTCAACCAGGACCACGACCAGGACATCTCCCATCTAAGTTTTTTTTTTTTAATCAATATTTTGTTGGTATGTGTTAATATATGAGCAAATAACTTCCAGTTAAATGTTAGGGTTACAGAATGCCAAGTGCCATCACAATCAATTGTCCAGATGATTTACACTGCACTAATTTGGTTCAATGTCCCAGTTGCCTTTAGTTCTTTTTCATTCTGAAGGATCTCTTAAGCAAATGGTTCACCAGCTAGAGAAAAGAAATCAGAACTAAAAACTCCTCTTGTTCACTTTGTTTATCTTTCTCACCCACTTGTCCCACATATTTTATGTTTTCTTGTTTTACCTGCTGTTAAAGGACAGAATTATCATTTTGGTTTTTGTTATCATGGTATTAGAGGGAAAAACCACAGACACTGTAAACTCATGCTCGTTCCCTCTTCCTGACAAGAAATCTATTGGTTTCGTCTATCTGCTGGCTTTTAGCTTCACACATACAGTACCTGTCAAATGTGTGGAAAGAAGAATGGGGTGGGGCGTGGGGGACACACATTCAGTGGTTTTTATTTATTTTCTACATTGTAGTTTAATACTGAAGACATCAAAACTATGGAAGAACACATATGGAATTATGTAGTAAGCAAAAAAGTGTCAAACAAATCAGAATATGTTTTATATTTTAGATTCTTCAAAGTAGCCTTGTTCAGGCAACTCTTTTATTCACAATTGTGCACAAAGAAAGTTATGGAAGTGTTGTCCTAGTTTTTATTTTGTCAATAAAAACTGTGCCAAAATAAACTTCAGCAACTTTTTTACCCACGATAAAGACAGGACATTGACAAGACCAAATTAAGTTATTATATTTTTGATGACAAAAAAGAGGATACAAAACTAGATAATCTTTTAAATGATTACACAATCCAAGAGTCTTTTGTTGAATGGCTATGCTGCGGTCTTCAGTGATTCTGCACCCATGAAGGCACCACCAACAGTGTCAGGCTGGACCTAGCTACTGTGTGTACGATAGGAGCTCAGACAACACACAACAGCAGGAAAAGAACATAATAGCAACAGTGGGGCCTGGTTGCGTTGACATTTCGACATTTGAACCCACTTCAAATATAATGCTGCCAAGAGAAAAAGTGAGTGTTTATTATTGTCATTGACACTCTGCGACTACAGAATTGCTGAAGAGAAAACCACAATTAAGATGAGACACTTCAATCTGCACTGCATATTATAGGGTTAAATAAAGTTATGTTACTTAAAGCCATATTAAACCAGCTTCTAAAGGCAGTGGTGTAACATTTATTATCATCTCACAGCAACAGGACATTGCTACATTGCTTGCAGATAGCAAACGTAGCCTCACTGATAAGTCAGAAGCTCAGCCAGTTAAGTTCTTTTATTTTTGTGTCTGTGAGAGGGAGAGAGCAAGAGTATAAAGCATCTCATGCTGGCAGCTTAAAAAAAATTGACAATTTATACTCAATGTTTGTGATATAGTCATTTACTACATCCTATGTAGAGCATGTCACAACACATCAAGTGCATTCGACATATGGCCCACCTCTAATTGCACAAGTTCAGCTGTATTGGATTTGCTAATATTGTTGCATCTTAATTGTTTTATCCTCCTCTTTCATGTTTGGATGTATTGCTTAAATAAATAACATCAGACTCTCTGCAAAGCTGCATTTTTAATCACACATCCTGGCTCATTCCTGGCTTTGACTAATATTCAGATTTAAAAAAAAAAAAAGAATATGTCAGGTGGCTTCATTGACTGAAACTAGACTAAAATGTTTGAGTAAGATGAGACGAAAATGTCTAGAGTTTCCATCTACTAAAACTGACTAAAATAACAAGGAGGAGGTTGACTAAATATGACCTTAACTAACATGGATGTTTGATCTCAGGACTAAGGCTAAATCACAAAATAGACATTAGACAATGTCTTAAAGTTTGTCTTTCAAGAGAGATGGATAAGGGTAAACTTTACTAAACCACAGAGAGTAACAACACAATTTAACTGGGTGCATGATAACTGACACTTCTGAACCAAACAATAATCACTGAACAACAACAGGATACAGTATGACAGTCACTCTTAAAAGGATTGTCAACATTAGCAAACTATATTAACTAAAAATAAATACCTGCTCAAGATCCAAACACACAGTCCTGCTATTCTGCACACTGGGTTCTTTTGTATACAAGTCAACAAAGGCAGTTAGAGAGTATTGGGCATTGCTAGAGGGGAAGATGAAGGAGACACATAGACAGAGAGGAGAGAAGGAAAGGACAAAGAGAAAATCAAAGGATGAACACACATGCACTCAGGTCTGGGGGTTGAAGTCAACAACAGCAGGTGACTGTCTGGAGGCTAGCTTCTACCAGCAGCTTCAAACAGCATGATGGAAATATGACACACAAGCATGCACGCACGCACACACACACACACACACACACACACACACACTCTCTCATTCCTGCAGGCAGGGTTAGCCTATATCTTTAGCTCGCAGTGGTCAGATAAATAACCCTTCAGTGTCAGCATCACAGAGTCATAGCTTCCATCCTCCTCCACAAAATAAGGCTATACATCTCTCTCTCTAAGTGCTGCCTCTCTCAACATAATGAAACTACTTGCCAGTCAGTGGAAGCTTCACATGAATCTAGAGTGGACATTTAACTTTGGATCATGTAGCAGAAAGTGGTTTAGGTCTAGGTATTCAGTGGTCTCGCCAACCAGAAGTTAAAGCCAGCTGAGGATTCATAGTGCACTGTTGTTTGCTACGTTACCAGTTACTTTTCACAGTTTTCACAGAGATCCTAGAAATAGATAACACTGAAAAGCTTGTCAGCACAGGAGCAACCAGTGTGTTTGAGCATATGTGTGTGTGTTGTGCAGTGTACTGGAAGAGCATTTTTTCTGCTCAGTGAAGCTCACACACACCAGCTGTACATGGCACTGAGGTAGCTACCCTGACTAACCCTGTCATCACCAGGAATTTTGGGTAAGTGGTGTGTCCGGTTGTGTTCAATAATCCATAGTGACAGTTTTTTTTTTAAATTTTGAGTGGCAGTGACAGCAGATACAGAGAGTAAGAGAACAAGAAATTGATGAGTTAGAGAAGGAAACAAGAGAAAAAGAAAATCAGGAGGAAAATGATGAGAAAAGAGAGAGAATGTCCATGCCCCCCTTTGCAGCTTCCCTCTACAGAGAGCTGGCTTCTTTGCTTCACTATTTTGCAGATGTGTGTGTGTGTGCGTGTGTGTATACATATCTTTCTGAGTTATTGATTCATAGATCCCCTAAAGGAATAGGATATTAATGGTGACCTCTACAGAAAAGGAGACAGAGAGGGAAAGAGAAAAATAGTGCATGGCAGATGAGGATATATGTATGGAGTAAGATGAGCAAACAGGCAGTGCATGGAACTATAGCTAGATGATGAGAGGTTTAGACAAACACACACACCTAATATTTATCATTTAAATCCCAGTACTATCAATATAAAATAACACTCCTGCTCCACAGCTCCACAAGGTCTGCATTCACACTACTGACTATTGACTTTACTGCAGAGGCTGAAATTTAAATACACACAGTGTGGACTGGAAATAGGAAAGATGCAGCACACAATTACAAATTCAGGCTTCAGTTACCATTAACTGCAACAGCACAACAATCATCCATTGGCTTATATCTAACAGACAAAAGCACAATGAGGAATGGAAGGAACTAATGATTGCGGGAGGGCAAAGAAGGGGAGAAGCCAGCATTTACATTGATTTTTTTATGCATTTCTTGTGTTTCCAGCCTTACAATTACAAATAAGGAATGACATGTGAGAAATATGGAGTGAGGGAGAGGAGAAGGAGGGAGCATTCATACAAAAGAATTCTCCTTATATCAAAAGAAGCTCACAGATGGACTTAGTATTAACCGCTTGTGCCGGTCTCTAAGTGGAAAAAAATAATCACTCCTATCCAAATCAACAGGGTGAAGGAAACTGTGCCTGCTGTATTCTGCCTCTGCAGCATCTCAAATATTACTGGTAAAGCAGGAAAGGAGAAGGCTGGATGAAAAGTGACAAGAGTAGTTGTGGTGAATAAAGGTATGTGGAAAAAAAAAAACTACTTCTTGCTCACTCTCCTAATCTCTTCTGTCTGATCCCTCCTTCCTCTCCCTCTGCCCCCCCCCCCCCCCCCCTTCCTCTTTCCTCAATACTTTTTCTTCTCATCCTCCCCATTCCTTGTTCTCTTCTTCCCCTTCTCCTCACTCTTGTTCTTAGCTCTCCTCTCCCCCATCCCCCATTCCTCTGCTATTCTGTCAGCCCATTGCCCATTCCTTCAGAAAGGTGGAGGAGGCCTGCAATATGTACCATCTGATACTACAACCATGGTATGACGAAAGGATGAGGGAGTAAAAGGAGGGTGGGGGGTGGAGGGGTGGAAGCAGCAAAAAAGGGTGTGGTGAGCAGAGATTGGGATGTGGAATAAAAGATCAAAAACCTCTAATCCCTGAAATGTCAGCTAACTGGGGGAAAAAACCCCAACCACAGACAGGGAGGGAGAGCATTATTTTTATACTGGTGAAAAGATATTTTAATGCAACAGTACAATCAGAAATGAGGCAAGCAAAGACTGATGATTGATCTGTTTGTCTTAGATCTGTCTTAAAGCTTAGACACTGGTGAGACTAGAATTTGGGGCATTGATGCAGCTCATCATTTTACTGATCCATGTACAAAACTGCCTTAATTAGCCCAAGCAAGGGTTGCTGTGGCTGTTTGCCCATCTGTTAATGCTAAAAATAGGATGCTTCAATTTCACATCAACAAGGTGGAATATTCGTTAGTTATTGTGTATCTTTTTTTTTTTTTTGGGGGGGGGGGGGTTCATGTAATGCTGCCTGATATTTTCTCCTTCCTTCTCTTCTTCTTCTTTTCACCTGCCATCCTCCTCCTCTTCTTTCCCTCATCCTCTTCCTCTCTGGCCTATTCTTCTTTCTCATCCCTGGCAGAAATCGTCTGTGTTCCCTCACCTGTGAAACTAGGAGATGTCCTTGACTTACAAGGACATTTCTGCACCGTGTGTGTGTGTGTGTATATATATATCTGTGTGTGTGTGTTCTGTACAAGGGAGTACATTGTATAAACAGAGGGCCTACCTAAGATACTTTTGTCGCAATCTCTCATGTCACTCACTCTCCCTCAGACCAGTTGGTCAAAATCAGTGTGAGTATGTCAATGTCGTTATGTTACACCTTTGCTGTGTGTTAAATTGGATTACATGTAGCCTGAGGCTAATGACATTTACACGACTGATGAATGCACCTGAATACTCACAACAAGCGATCCAATATAATGATATGAAAACACTACACACAGACACACACACACACTTTGCCTGTAGGCCTGACCATTCATCAACCCATCACCTTCTTTAATCACAAAGTGAGGGCTAGTACATCAGTGCACAGTGTACACGAATAGAAATGTTGTCATTATTAGATCATAAGAGCTGTCATCTCATTTTTGGGAACTTTTTTTTTTTTTAACATCTTGCGGACCTTACGGACAGGCACTCTCTCCAGTTGTTTTCACACAACTCCCCCTGCAGGTACATTGTGCTCTGTTTGCCTGCATTCCTAAAACTGGCAACAACGTAATTTTCTTTAATGAATACGGACACAGACACAGACAGTGGATGCACATTTTCTATTTACACCATTTAACGTTTCGCTACAAACAGACATGGGTGGATTTGTTGGTGTGTATGCACCATCATACATACAGACAAAAGACAAAATTAACACCACATGGACTCTTGTAACCATGCAGATGCAAAAGGAGCATCTGTAGTATGGTACAAACTGGCCTTTAGGGTAGGAGAGACATTCAGAGTCAGGTTGGATTAATCAAACAAAACCAGTGTGACAACAGCCAAAGACAAAATGCGGAACCAGGCTGTGCTATTATCACTGATACAAACCTACACGTAAGACAAATTTGTAGTCAGATATAAAACACCCTGAAAATAGAGCCCAAAATGGAATTCCTCTGAGGAATGCAATGCTGTATTAAAATTACCTCACAAAATATATTTCCATACTGCTTAACCTGAAGTTGTTTATTAAAGCATTTCATATGGGATTCTCTCCATCTCTCTCTCTCTCCCTCACTGTCTCTCTCTCTCTCTCTCACACACACACACACACACACACACACACAGCAGACTCAGGGGGTTCGCAGTAGGAGTCAATTAAAGGAGCTCCCCATTGTAATTACACTATGTTAGATATACCTGCCCACTGGGACATGAGTGTTTGTATGTTTGTCCTTCCTCCTCCTGTCATCTTCCACTCCCCCTCTTTTACTCTCTGTTCATCTCCACCTGGGGGTGTTGTGAAGGAGGGGCTCATTAAATTCTAAACTCCCCTTTGGTCTCTCTAAATAGCAGGTCAAATACAGAGACTGTTCTATTGCTATGATCCTTTTAAGTGAGGAGGAATATAAATTTAATGAACTCAGAACAGAAGAAAATAGCAGAAGTAGACACATATCAGAGGACAAACCAGCAAACCAAGAGTGGTTAATTTTATTAATCAAGTCTGTTTACCAGTTAAAATTATTGCTCCCCCAAAACATAGAAAAAAAACATTTCACTGTCCATCTGTCTCATCCACTGCTTGTCTCCTCCTCTTTTTTTTTTTATCATGTTCGCTTTGAGTCAGAAAAACTGCTGACACATCTAAACCTTCCAGATTCAATCAATACAAAAACACTATCTCACACCAACACGCACACAAGTAAACACAGACACTGGTTTGGAAAAAGAGCACTGACTGACACACATGTTCTTATGTGTAAGCTTTTTTACACCAGTAGCAATTCCAGTTTACATAGTTACAGGGTAGAGGTGGCAAATTAAAACAGTTAGAGAAGCTAAAGTCTTAATAAGTGCTAGATAACAGCTGTAGAGGTGTCCTGACATTACTGAATTCAGTCTCTTAAATTTATAGCTGTAATTTTATCACATTCAGTTAAATGTAATCACATTCATTACATCTTTCCTCTCTTTTCCACACAACTTTGATACCACTGATGCATTTCTTGTTTACAAATTTTTTGTTCATATTTCTGAGAATAGTTGGAGGACCTGCCACTTTTTATTGTGTCTTCACTGCAAGAACTGAGAGATCTTAAAACTTATTTTTGAGGAACTTGTTTAGCTCCTACTTTAAAGAAGGTATTCTCACAGTTCAACAGGAATTTCGATTGATGCTGTGTACAGTGATTGGTCCAAGAAGCGAAAGTGTGCTGATTGGTCAAACAGTCTGTGTACCAGCCTGTAACAGCTTGTATTTGGAGACAAATGGACCAATAGTGAAGTCCAGGCTTTATTGAGTGTACAGGCAACAGAGGAAATATGATGAGATTTTGATGTTGCTATATCAACCACCAACTGTCACTTCAGTGTTCCAAATGCAAACAGAAAAAAGCCCTGAAGGCTAGTTCTCTGAGGACTTTCTACTGTCCAGCTTTAGCTGCTAGGGGCACACATGCTTCTTTTTCACATATCCCGAAAACAAAAAGTGACATTTGCCTGGTCATGGACAATCTTAAAAGGCTGTTTGAATTTAATTTTTAACTGGAATATGAGGATATGTGCCGTCTTTGACGCTACAGTCTGCTTCTGTTCCATTAAATCAAGAATTATTAATTCAAGAGAACAATTCAGTGATTTTTGTGTATGAAAGACTTCAGCACAATCAGACATAAAGTCTGATGGTTAACAGTCACTCTCCATCCCCATGGTAACACTGGCCACTGGCCAATGGGAGATGAGCCAAGAGAGGTGTACATGTTAAGTGTGTGTGTGTGTGTGTGTGTGTGAGTGAGAGAGTGAGAGAGAGCAAGCGAGTAAGCGAGTGTTTGGCCCTCATCTGGGGAGTTCAAGACACACACACACACACACACACTGTATATAAACACTGTATACCCATATAAAAATGAACACTATGTAAATGCACATTGTTTTTATATTTTAATCAGTCTTTTCTATAAGTGGAGACATGACATGATATTGAGGTATTCTGCTTATATTCAAAACCAAATGGGTATTTAACACATTATCTCACCAGTGATATGATGATTATATTCAGCAGCTACAGCTCCCCTGAGTCTTTGACACAAGTGAGCTGTGAAAACCTCCTGAGAACTGTAGTTGTTGAAGTATAAAAAAATAATTATATCTGTGTTACAATTGGTTGTGATCATTTTAATACTGGGTTCAGTGGTAGATACACATTAGTTTTATATAACAAAATATCCAAGCATTGTCTTCAGCTTTTTTTTAGGCAGAAGGAGACGAGAGGAGACAAGAGGAGAGGAGACGGTGAGGATAGTGAGCAGTAAGGATGACAGATTGTTTGACATTACAGAAAACAGCAAACGTGTGCAGATTCCACACTAAAGCTGACTGTGTATGTGTGTATTTCTCTCTCTCGTGTTCTGTGTGCATCAGTGAACTATGTTTCCATCTTTTAGAATTATCAAAAGATGACATTTTCCCTCTATAATGTCTGATTGATGGTAACAAATATTCAAAATGCACTTATTTGCTTACTTGCAGAGTTTTAAAATGAGGCAATTGATACTACTCTCACATCTGCATGTTCAATGTGAAGCTACAGCCAGTAGCTGGTTAGCTTAGTTTGGCATAAAAAACATGGAAACAAGGAGAAACAGCTGGCCTGCCTCTGTCCAAAGGTCAGTAATTAACATGTGTTAACAAGGGTACAGTGACTACCTGAAGTCTTGTTGTCAGCATGAAGTTGCCAGGCAGCCAGTAGAGACTTCAGGCAGTGACTGGTCTCGACCGAGAAATACAGTTTTTACATTTCAGTTTTTGAACAAATTAAACAAATGAGCTGTAATGTGTAAATTAGTGAGCAGTAGAGGAGCAGGTTATTTTGCTACCTTTTGACTGTGCCAGGTCACCTGTTTCTAGTCTTTATCCTAAGCTAAATTGGCTGCTGGCGATAACTTTATATTTAGAGTACAGACATGATGAACTAAATACCTGTTGGGGTGGCTGTGGCTCAGGTAGAGCATAGAGCAGATCACCCCCTAATCAGAACATGGTTTGATCCCAAGCTCCTCCAGTCCGCGTGCTGAAGTATCCATGGTGCTGGATAAATGCATTTTATCATTTACATGAGAGAAGTATCCATTTTCTCATCTAACTCTCTGAGCACAAAAGTGAATAAGCCTAATGAGCAAAATGTATGTATGCATATGGGTTACACTTTGAAATTTTGTGATGCTATTATTATTTATATCACTTTAACTGTCTTTTGCAGTAACTCAGTACTTGGACAGAAATTCATAGTTTACGATAACAGCTATTCACAACAGTAAGTCTATTTTTCTGTGACAATGGAGAGACCTAAGTGCATGTGTGTGTGTCTGTAACCACACTCACACAGTCTTATTTGTGTTCCTAATGAGCTGCTGATATTTAACAAGAGGAAGCACAGCATGAATGCCCATTAAAAAGGAGAGAGCAGAAACCACAACTACAAAATGTAACAGCTCTCATCTCTGCAGCCGCTGCAGGACAACAATCCAACATACATAAAACACAAGCAGACATACATTTATTTGCTGGGCCCTGATTCTAAAAATAATCCTATCCATAATGACATGCAGCAAATAGGCTTTTGGAGTTTCCAAGTTATGTGTGCACATTTGCACTTTAAAAGATGGCAAAAAAACACAAATGTCACAAACACACACAGACAACTTGAAAGTCTGCGAGGTGCGCCTCACTGTCCCTGAATAGAACTGAGGGATTTGTGCTTGGCTGTGGTTTAAGAAGAGGAGACAGAGAGAGGGAGATGAGAGACAGATGAGAGAGAGAACGAGGGAATGAACCCTGAGGAAACTCATTTATATTCAGGATGGAAATAAAAGGATTGATGGTTAAGCATTCTTCAGCTGGATACTTTACAGGCTTTGTTTCACAAGACAGCATTCATGGGAGCTTTACATAACTTGTTAATGACCGTCAGAGAAAGACAGAAGAACGGGAAGAGAGGATGGGTGAGGGGGTGGATGACTGCATACGTGAACCTGTGATGGCACCTGAACCTAGGCACCTCCACTGTAGCATAGAGCACAGAGGCACTGACACTGACAGCCAAGCCCATTTCGTGAACCAGCTACTCCTCTGTTTGGCATTTCTGAGGCTAATCCTTTGTTCTGACCTCACTGTGGAGGGAAGAGCAAAAAAATGTTTTTCTATTGAATAAAAAAAATCACCTTAATATTATTTGCATTTGTCATACATACAATAAGATTTGATATTTCAGACAGCACTGATACTTCTTACAGAATATTTGGCTAATATGAGCAGGATATTTTGAGCTGTTTTTCATTTTCTGTCACGAGAACCAGATTTCATGGGACATTTGCTTAATTGCTTTGTGCCACAAAACAAAGAGAACTACTGATGTTCCAGATGATGATGATCTACAGAACCATTAACTAGTTATAATAAACAGTAAGGATATTATAATATGATCTTGAATAGAGTACTAGACCCCATAGTATCACTAAGCAAAAGAGCCACTTCTAGTTTATGCAACTAGTGCAGTGCCTCTCAGTGGAGGCTGATTGCTTAACTGTGTTAATCAAGCTTGCAGTAGTTGAGTTCTGCCTCTCTTACCCTGGCACGTGCACACGGTAAACTGTCCAGGTGCTGCACTTCCCTCAAAGTGTAGTTCCGCCTTTTCCCTCATGTCAAGTAAAAATGCTTGAAGCTTTGTCGAGAACCATCCTAAAAACACAATTGACACTGCAAAGTTTGAGGTCAATCGGATACAGACCGACAGACAGACAGACAGAGATTGGTCTAATTATTGATAGGATATGTACTGAACAAAGTACTGAACAGACTATGTTACTGACGGCTGAAAAAAAGAGACTCTCAACTTTCCTTTCCATAACAGTCAAATGGACAAATGCACTAAATAAACAAACAAACAAGTTAAAATACTACAGGCATTGATTCAGTGATTCAGGTAATATACTGTATGAGCATACAGAAAAAGTACCAATATCAGTTTGGTATAAGGGAAAATCCTGCATTCATAGTATCCAGTTATACACAGTAAATGTCAGAATAAGCCCATGCCACTAAAGCATTAGCTTGGAAACAATAATTTAATAAACACCCCAAACATAAGCCATGAAATACAACAAATAAGTGCTGCTATCAGTGGCAGGTTGGCCATCTGGAGTACCTGCACATTTCCCAATGGGCCACTCGTACTGTTATGAAAAGATTAAAAAATCTTTCATGCTGTGTGATCTCATATTAGATTGGCCAGTGGACTCCATACAGGTGTGTGTGTGTGTGTGTGTAGCAGATATATAAATTCATTACATCTCATAAGTGCAGCTCTCCTCCCTATCCCGATTTACTATATGCCTGTTGGAGATACTGGAATTACAATCTTGGCATGCAATATAAAAAATGGGATAAATGTAGACACAGACAGAATTTAGGTTTCCACACTGTTTTGGAATACGTACATGTACAACACATACACCATATAATCAATGTTTCATTTTAAATATGAAGAAATATTACATCCCTAATGATTTATTCTTCATACAGGGGCTGGACATAATAATGCGACAGACATTACAGATCCAAAAGGTAAGATCTATTACAAGCCTGTTTTAAGAGATTCATCTCTTCTGAGAGCACCTCCTTTCCTAGCACCTCTACCACCCTAACCCTTACACACTTACTATACACACAGACACATTTGTTGCACGTCTTGATCTCTTTGCACTTTGCCTTATTGAACAGATTTAGTACTTTACTCATAGTCTCCTTCTGCACTGAAGCTTTAGTGTTGTCCCTCACTTTTAAGTCACTCTGGATAAAAGCATCTGCTAAATGAGTAAATGTAAATGTAATACATTTTTCAAGTTTTTGTTCCCATCTCTCTCCCTGTCTGTTAATATTGAAAGTTGTGTTTGCCTGTGTTGGGCAACAGCAGAGAAACACTGGCTGCCAACAATAGACTGGATGTACTGTATGTCAGATGGACTGATGATTGATGGCTTTGGTATATGGGTTTCTACCTCATTAACATTCAAGTGCCAAATGTGAGTGTAACAATTAAGCCCCAAAAGCAAAGTGTGTGTGACATCAGTAATTGCAATAGAACAGGCATTATGGTCCTTCATTCAGTGATAGCCTGAGCCTTTATTAAACACCAAGCCATTATTTGTCCTGTGTGAGAGGACTGATAAAAGGATTGTGAGGGCAGGAGCTGATAACCCAAAGGCCGAAGTAATGATAAACTCAAGAGCTAGTATACCAGGGGGACAACCAGCAAGTGCAAGCACAAATGCCACCACGTGTGTGATTACATTGTCCTCACTGCTGAGCTCTACACCAAAACACAGAATTATACCACTTTAATCTCACTGAAGTTTCAAGATGGCGCAGATAAAATGGTTTGACTTAGTGGGATTTCTTTATTTTAAATGCACACTTTGTTAGCAGTTAATCAACAAACTCCATAATTATGTAAAAATATCTCCACAGTTGAAATCTTTTTCACACTGGACAAAAAACCCACTAACATCTGGCTTTTGACTTCAGTGGGAAAGGGAATAATCAGCAGTGAATCCCCAGGCAAATGACTGATGATGTAAACATGACACGCTGGTGGGCACAACAATTTTTGCCTTTTCTTTTTTCCAGCGTGATGTATGACACACATCAAACTTCTGGACGTTGGCACATAAATAGCCAGGAACATTTATTGTACAACAGAGCAATGCAGCACTGGCAAGACAGCTAGGTGAGAGACCTTCTCATGATACACTGGCCTCCATGCTGCTTTTTACTGTTTACTAACCCAGAGTTTTTCAGTATGTTCGTGACAAAGAACGTGACGCACCATAGCAAACTCGTCCGCTGCGAATGGGAAAGGAGCCAATTGCCTTTTTTTAAGCAAATTGAAGTGCATTTAAGAAACATGTATATACATATTCATTTTGTTGTAAAAAAGGTAGAATTTACTACTTCAGAAGCAAGATCAGTACCTACTATATGGTCACAGTATATCAGTAATAATGCTACTATTGCTGCAAGTGCGATATTTAACCTTTTATCCCAAAGCTGAGCAGTTTCAGACCATTGTTATGGGTCAGGAGAAGGATCATGATCCCAGGTTATACATGTCTTACATGTGCAGACCATTTCACCCCATCATCAGACACAAGTCTTTCCCAGGTCATAGTGAGATTAACCTGGTTTAGAAATCTCACTTTCAGGAACATCCCCCTAGAAGACATTCAGGAAATTAGACACGTGTTTGTACGTTATCAGCCTCCATCCCTGTCTCCATTCCTCTGAACCACCAAAGAACAGTAATTACTGTAAATGTTGGAGCAACAGAGAAGAGAGCAGAGAAAGCGCAAAGGAGGATAAAGGAGACGAGAGAGATAGTGGTTGTCACAGCTGGAGCCAAAAGCTGTTCATTAAGCCAACCCCACCCCCAATTCACACTCTCACATAGCCCTGCAATGCACATGAGAACATAGATACGCACATATACATGGCTATCTCCTGCAACATATTGCTGTTCAAACCACTTTGCAGAATTAAACAACATTCGGATTTGCATTCAAAATTTTCAGTTGCTCCACCTATAATCTTTTCTTGATTTCCCCATTTTCCCCTCTCAGTTTTCTTGTCTTGTTTTCCGGACATCACTCCATTTTCTTCCAGCCTCTTCTTCTCGTTTTAACATTGTTCATGTCCATGCCTCTTTGTCTCATCTCCCCGGTGTTTACCCTTGATTGTTTCCATCTCTTTCAGTTCCTTCCTCACCCTCACCCATTTCTTACCTCCTTTTTTCCCCTCTCTTTCCCTCAGTTTGCTTGTTTCCTCTTCCCTTCATCCTCTTCTCTTCAGCTCTCCCATGAGCCCACACACACAGCCAATCTAAGTCAATTAAACAAATGGTTTTTATTCTCTCTTCCTATTATACTGTCTGTGACTGCATTCATGATGGACTTAAAGTCATTACACTAAGCTGTGTGTGTGTGTGTGTGTGTGTGTGTGTGTGTGTGTGTGCACGCATGTGATTTCACAAAGCCTAAGCTAATTAGGTAGCACCCATGCCAGCTACAATGACAGACCAGGGAAATGTTAGAGAGATAAGGCTGAACATACTAACATGTACACACAAGGATTATTGTAATGACTTAAGGCAAACATACACATGCAAAGGAACGGGAACATTCTGATGCTGGAGAACAAAACATGCTAACTTTTTTTACACTTTGCTTTAACGCATTCGTTTTTTTTTTTAAGATTATCTTTTTGCTAATTCTACACTATTCTGACAGGGGTAGTGGACACAGACAGGAAAGGCAGGGGAGAGAGAGAGGAGATGACATGCAGTAAAGGGCCCAGGATGCATACAAACCCATTAATAATTAACTTTTTTCTTCTTATCGTTTCCTCTCTCTCTTTCCTCAGCAGCACGGTGGTGTGGTGGTTAGCACTGTTGCCTCAGAGCAAGAAGGTTCTGGGTTCAAACCCCGACACACCTGGGGCTTTTCTGTGCAAGCGTGGTCCCCCTGTGCCTGCGTGGGTTCTCTCTGCATGACTATGATCAGTGGTGAACGTGAGTGTTTTTATTGGGCTCTATTCGTAGCCCTGTGATGTACCACACCACACACCCAGTGGCAGCTAGGATTGGTTCAGGCCGCTGCAACCCTAAAACGATGAACAGTATAGCTAATGGATGGATGTTTCCTCTCAAAATTCCTTCAATTGTATAAAAACTCTGTACTTTCCTTGAGTTTTTCCTTCCTTCCTTCCTCATTTATTCAGGAAAAATGTTAGTGTTACTTCTGCACATGATATACTTTCTCCCATGTAAAAAGTTTGGAGAGTGATAATATTTGTTAAGGTGTGCTAGTTTGACAGTGTCTGCTTTCCATTTAGTTGCTCAACAGATGGCCAATAAATATAAAGGAAAGCCATGAGAATAAATTACTCCTACACACAAACAAGAGAGTTACACTCACTCAACTACAACCTCACATCTGTCCACATTGAGAATTACACCTACACACAGACATACACAGGCTATATTACGACAAACCCAACACACAGAGAAAATTATAACAACCGAAAAATGAGAGTCAACACGCACAAACATAAAGTTACACCTACACACATACACACAGAAACAAACACACACACCCTCATTTCTGCTCATGTAATTGAAGCCAAAACAGTTTTCAGCAGGGGTGTAAATTTATTGGCTCCACACTCACACAAGACATCAGGTAGTTGTGTGTGTGTCTGTGTGCAGCCGATCTGTGATAAATCGACTCTATACGTAGGTAATAAACAATACAACATACTTTTCCATGGGGAGATGCCTTGCTTCCAGCATGGTCAAATGAGGTGTGTGTGTGTGTGTGTGTGTGTGTGTCCCAAGAGCCCCAGTTACAGCCTCATACACACAGAACCATAAATACAGCAACTTCAAACCTTTTATCAGGCAGAGTAGGTATTCCCTGCTCCTGTCCTTCTTCCACTCATTTCCTCCTTTTCACTTTCCTTTTTCTTCATCTTTCACTCCTTTTACTCTAGTTCTGTTTTTGCCCATTTTCCATCTTTTCCTTTTATTCTTCCACCAAACCTGTATATCTCTGCGATATTACCTTATTTCATCCTTTGCAAGACTCTGCCTCTGCAGTCTCTAATCAATTTTTCTTTTTTCTTCACCCTCTACTCCACTAGGAGTCAACATTTTGCATTCAACCTGTCTTACATATGAATCAATCATTGAAACTACAATAATTCATAGCAATTAGGGTTTCAAAAAGCTTTCACTGATAAACTTTTGTACAGTACAATTCTGAGACTCAAAACTCTGTCAGAGATAAAGACAGTGTTTCCACCGAGATAAGACAGAATAAAATCTATGTGCAAAAATCACACATTTTATTTTTCTCCTGGAGCAAATTAAGTATTTATCACAGGCAGTATCTGAAACCATTGAACACAAGTCTTGGTGAACACACACAAAACAATGCACACCTTGTTGGACATGTACTAGATGAGGCATGTTATGTAGCTCATGTGGCAGCTGTGCTTTTCAGTTTCCTACTGGCTTGGTGATTTTTTAAAACAATCATATTGTTACATGCTTTAACTGATTTTCTGTGGTGTTTTAGAAGTCCTATAACTCAAGATTTTCAAACTCAAATGCTGATACTAGCCTGTTAAAATCCAGGCCTTTGAGGTGTCATTCAAAAGCTATATATAACACACATACCAAAAGATGCAGTTTAAAAGACTTCACCTCAGAAGAGGGAGGGATAGTGAAGTGGAGAGTTGATAGTCGGGCAGCAGGGAGCCACTGAATTGGGCTGAGGGAGCAAGAAGGAGGCACACAGGAGCAGGTTTAGAGGAGACAGGGAGGTGTGTAAGAGTGTGTTTTATGGGGGAGCATGTTGGTCATGTAAGGAGTATGTGTGAGAAATGGGTCTCAGTGCAGCAGGGGCTGATGCAGCATAACAGTAAGTTCACACATGAACATGCAGACACAATGTGAAGCTTGTGCACACAAGCACACACCTACACACACACATACACGCTCCAGAGAGAAGAAGTTGCTTGAGGGAAGCAATAAAATGTGTCGTGGCCAGATCTCATCCGTCACTGCTTATTGCACCACTACAGTCTGACCAAAATACAAAAATAAACACAAACACACACACGCACACGTACGATAGTGTGAAGCAACACACAACAGACAAGAACCTTGTCCAGACACACACACATCCCACAGCACGACTGTCTGCATCACTGCACAGTGCTGCATGCACACACTCACAAACAGTGAAAGACATATACAGCACATAATACACACAAATGTATAAACTCCCTCCCTCATTACTTCCCTTGGGTTTATCAAGAGCAGTAATGATGCTGTGGGATTACTTCATTGTGTGTGTTAGTGTGCATACACATGTGTTTGTGTAACATTACTGATGTTGTGGAGAGAGCAGCCATTAACATAAAGAATGGTTTTATAGCACCAAACCCTCCCCCACTGTAAAAAAAGACTAGACCCCCAACACACATGCTTGCACACGTACACACACAGACACACAGCAAAAAACATACACTCACAGTAATGACCTATTTTGTAAAGCACAGAGAACATTCCAAGTACACAATAATAAACTCCTCATTTGTTATGTACTTAAGCCATTAAGGAGAGAGAGGCCATGGAGGGGGGCAAGCAAGGGAAGAGGAGGAACGGCTGCATGTGCAGAGAAGAATAATCAGAAAAATCATGATAGTTAAAACAGATGAGGGAAACAATAAGAGGAACGGAAAATAAAACATGTCTACAGAAAGAGGAGACAGCCAAGAGGATGGAGACAGAAAGAAAGTGAAATGAAGGACTCCCCTGCTGCTTTATACTGCCAATATATTATGCTGTCCATGCAATAACAGTGCCCCCTATTGGCAGCCTATAGAACACTACTTTGAATATTGGCGTATCCTCATGACATACAAGTTCCCTGCATTTCTGTCGTGCTTTATTTTATGTTTCGGTTGTGCCTGTGTCTGCAGTAGTCCGGTAGAGGTATGTAGGTGTGAAGTGAGTGGAGCTTTGGATGGGTGGCTGTAGCACAGGTGGGGGTAATTAGGTACGTACATGTACTTGGTCTTTTGCTTCATCTTTTTTGTTTGGTTTAAAAAAACAATTTCACCAAACTTTCAAAACCATAACAAGTGATTCAAAAACAAATTCCTTTCAAACCTTTCGAGGAAGTTAAAAAAGTGCTTAATATCCTGTGTACGCATTATGGTTAAAGTGTATGTGTTTTAAAATGACCCAGTAAATTTCAAAGATCTGAATTTGTGTGATCATAAAAGGGTTTTTACTGGTGGGTAGAGGCAGTGAGAACCTCTTTGTTTCCCCTCTCTATCATCTCTAATGTCACAGAACAACTTCATACTTTAGAAGTGACGACATTATTTGTGCATTCAAAGAACTTGAAATAATATCTGAACTGTGACATCATCATCAACATAAAAAACCAAACTAATACATACTGTCTCATTTGATCTCACAGATGAGATCATACGCTCACTCAACTCTTGAATGTATCATGGTTGACATCAAACATGACCTCACTCAATCAGTCAATGTTAAAAATGTGGTTTAAAAGTGGACGTTGATTGACTGTAGGCCCAGTGTGTCATCTAATAATAGTCATTTAATAGCTCTGACCAAGAATCAGGATTATTAAAAGATTATTTCAAAACTCACATGTGAATTTGAGTAGTACTGAAATAATGTATGTAATCTAGACATCAAATATAAAGTTTAACTTAACAACTGAATTTAGCCTTGTTTTCGTGTCTTTTGAACTCCGCGTCACAAAATTAATGCTTCCCAGTATATCTTTTACATTAATGTGCTGCACTGTTATTTTTGTTGGGAATATCTGTTCTGAATCCAAAGTCCATTTCCAGATTACAGTAAAACTTCTTTACCAAGTCAAATCCAACAAGACTCAAAAGCAAAAGCGACATAGGAACAACAACACCTACTATAGAGATAAAAAAGACTGCATGAATAAACCAGTTACTGCAAAACAACATGCATGAAAGATGTTGAAGAAGAGAGCATTCACTTTGGAAATCATGGCCACAGTATTTGAGATACCACAGCATAAAGATTTCAGTAAGATCAGTGAATATATTCAATATATTCTAACAGCTGCTGTTGGTTTTAACTGATTTTAAGTAAACATCTTCAATATACATGAACAAAATATAAAAAACAAGCCAGTGAGAGATAGCGTGAAAGGGGAAGGCTGTGCTTTAGGCTTCACACAAACACACACCTGCAAACAAATGAGCACACACATATAATATCAACATTCATACATACACATACATATCAAATCAACTGGTTTACTTTCACATATTTAACTTGTCCAGCTGCTGTTCTTAATTTTCCCTTCATTTGTCTTGTACAGTTGTGTGTCTGTTTTACATATATTGAACAATCACATCCAAAACACTGCAGACATTATCATATGCTAACTGCTAAATGATTAAAATCTCATTCCCTTTGCTCTTGTTTTTGAAAGTTATCACCCTGTGACAATTTATGTTAACTGACAAATTAACTGTGACTCACTGTTTACATTTCCTGCTCTTTTAATCTCTCTCTCCCTCTATTTGTATGACTTCCTCCTCTTTTCTCTGTCCCTCGTCTCCCTCTGTTCCCCTCTCTTTTTCTCTCACACACTCTTCATCCCTTTCTTCTTCCCTTTAATCCACTCAGTGTTAAAACTGGAGCAGAATTCCCATCGGAATCTTAAACCGAATTTAATCAGCTGTTTTCCAGCTTTAAAACCAATCCCACACACACACACCCACACAGCCATATCTTATCTAACATATTACATTCTCTCTCTCTATTACTTTCTCACTCCATCTTCATAATTCTTAATAAACATGCAAAAAGATTCAAACAAATCCAGGCACAAAAATATGTGTAATATGTGTGAATTTTACAGTTTGACCACTTTCTTAAATGCTGTCACATATAAGAAAGGAAAACAAGACTAAGAGTCTACAGCCATTCCAACACGCTCATTATAAACCTGTGTGATCTACAGTTTGTGTTTTATCTGCAGCAGTTGTAGTGAAGTAAAGATGAAAACAGTAATGGTCTGTATGCTTATGGTGACAAGGTTAATATGCCACTGTCATTATTTTACAGGCATTTGATCATAAATCAAAGTATTGTACAAAGTGTAATTTTGACCTAATGATAATGCTTGTTGAAAATCTGGGGTTCACGAAGGTTATTACTACACTTTTTTGTGGGTAACAAAAATGTCTGAAAATTTATGAAATTTCATGGCAGTAATAGTCAGAACAAAAAATGTCAACCTTATGGTGGCGGTTGAAGAAAAGTTGATGGTTCACCAAAGTCATTAGGTTCAATCCTCCTGGGACACTGAATGTCTTAGTGAGAGACATTGCCATCACTTGAACGCTGCCATCAGTGAGAGTAAAAACACTTCCCAACATTTTGTATGCTTTGCTATGTATTTCCAGCTCTTTCAAACCCCAAATCTAAACACTGACTTTTAAGTCAAGTGTAAATTAAATTTTGAATATTAAAAAGATCATTAGCTGAAACAAGTAGATGGTTTTTTGCTTTGAGTGTAAACATCCAAGTCATGCAGTTTATGGGTGAGTATTGCTCATTTGCAATTTTCACGTTTGTTTTAACACACACTCTCTTGGGTCATTTGCCTGGCTGCTTTCAATTAATACTCACACATATACAATCATTGTGATGGGAAAAACACAATACATACACACCCCTGTTGAAATTAAAACACCTTGGAGTCATGATGTCTCAAAGAGGAGTCAGGCATCAGATCACAGAGGTAGAGCGAAATCCAGACAAACACATCCTTGCACACATAACAATTAGTGGTTTAAATTCTAGTGAAGGCATCTGGTGTGTTTTAAGAGAGTAAGACCTGAGGTTGTTCGGGGAATACACACACACACGCACACACACACACACACACAGATATCTAATCACAGATGCTGGCAAGATCTTAGACATACGTTGGGGTCCATCCAAACGCAGCAGGGGATGCTATAAACAAGTTGCTAGTGTCTGTCTTTTTGTGCATGGGTAGACGTAGTGTGTGTTTGTGTATGTGTATTTGCATGTGAACGAGGGCACCATGGTGTTTATGTGCCTACTTATATTGTATTCACATGCATTTAGCCCACCTTCGCAATAAGGCTGAGGGGTTCTTGGCAGGAGGGAGGCAGTGCTGATGTCATTTCCTGTGCAAGGCCAAGCACTTCCTGTTGCAGGTACAGGTCTAACATGGAGGCCAGCTGAGACAGACCTTGTTTCTTCTGCTCAGGCATGGAACTCAGGTCTGTAAAAAAACAAATAAATAAATAAAAATCATATGGAGAGAGATTCTGCACAAACAAACTTTATCCTCTGCTTTAGCACTAACAGACACAGAAACACAGTCATCTCTGAGAGCAGAAATACGATGGTGAGGGCAGACATTTTTTTACTGCACTGAAATTACACTCAGGCAAAACACACCCACACTCACACACACTTTTGAAAGAGAGACTTACGTGATTCATGCTCCTCCAAAGTGTAGAGCTCCTCACTACTGCCCTTAGATGTACTCAACTGGAGGGAAGAAGAGGGGGGCTTTAGCATGTCATTTTAGTTTTACATGTGTTTTTTTTGTTTGTTTTGCTTTTGTTACACATGGACTCTCTGAACTATACTGTAGACAAGGTTAAATGAACTTCTGAGACACTAAGAAAATCCGCTTTCAAGAGGGTTTCATAGGTGCAAAAGTAAGTGATATTCTCTTAAGCCAACTGAGCTTTTAAGCTTTTAGTGGCAGTAAACAGATAAATATCCAAACAAATCACAAGCTACAAGGTCTTCATATGGCACAACTAACACAAGGAAGGGCTGTTGCATATTTCTTGGTCTAATTGTCTGTCAATGACAAATTTCAGAAACATACCAAGGCAAAGATGAGTCTCGCAGCCAGACGGACTGAGTCAGTGGGAATTCTGGGTAGCAAGCTCCGCAGACATTTACACTCTCTCTTATGGCCAGACCATGCTTGTTTCTGCAGGAGAAGGGCATTTTAGCAAACTGACACACACAAAAACATATACACACACTTTCATATGCATGCACACAGACACACACAGATATACCTGGCAAGAGATATTGCAGTATCGAGCCATCTTACAATGAGAACACCTCAACAAGGTCTCGCGTCTAGACAGAGGGAGAGAAAGAGAGAAAGATGAGTTCATTCTGCACAGACTGTCTACTGAAAAATCTGGCTCTCCAGCATTACAGGAAACAAAATGGTTCAAAAGCTGATTCACTGTTATCAAAAAGCTGTCTAGACCAGAGGTAGAAAAATGATAAAGTTTTCTTTACAAAATGAATGACTCAGGACCAGAAATAGTAGCAGCACAAAACCACAGATGTCAGACTTTCATTACTATTGCACCATTTTATTGTTGTTAAAATCTGTTGAGCTGCTCCGCATACAGAACAGTCTCAATCATGGCTAAGCTGCTACATTACTAAACATATTCAGATATCCACTCAAGCAGCTTTTATGCTCCTGCCATTGTCTTGACCTTATCCCATTTAACAACCTTGTCTTATCCTTTTCTGTTAGATATATTAACCTGACTGTGGGCATCCATTATCTAGTTTTATCTACCTACGCATCTTCTCTTAGATCTAAGACCAATACATTTGCTACACTCTCCTTCTTTTGTAGTCCAGGGCCTGTGTGTGTTTGCTGTGTGTGTCTGCTTGTGGTGTTTATGTCCGTTTCTGTGTGTATGTATGTTTCCTGCCTCCCAGGTCTGCTGTGTTTCTCAGAGTGACACTTGTGTCCTTTCCAGTTTGCCTGTCAGTCTGATAACAAGCCAGAGCACAGCAGTGTCAGTCTGCTTCACACAGCCAATTACAGCCAGTAGATTGTGCATAACTAAAACACACACACACAAGAACGAAGTCAGATTGTGTTTGTATGTATAGATTGTAATATTATATACTGAGAGCACATTACTTATGTGCTCTCAGGATATAGTATGGTATTACAACAGTTTTGTTTTTGTATTTTTTGCCTTTATTCATCAGTAGAGATTGACTGACTGATCTTTAAATTAAAATAAATAATAATAAAAACTAGAAACATAAATGTACTCACATTTTTACATAAACTTACAATAAGTAACTGAAGACTAATTTCACAATAGAAATAGTCATGTATCCATTTAAACACTGAAAACATTTTTTGCTTGCTGTTACTATTTCATGGATCTTTTAAGAGAGCTGGCAACAGTGTTGCCACTCAGCCAATCTGCCAAGTCGCCCCAGTGGCCACTTGTGCTACGGTGGTGAAAAAAATCCCTTGTGGCCCAAACAGTATTTTCCATCATAATGAAAGAGACATTTGTTGAAACCATGTTATGTTATGAATTTGTAGTCCACAAAGGTTTTATACAAGCCTAGAACAGTGATTTTCATGTGCATGATGTCATGATGTGTGTAAAGTCTATGGGCCAGGTGTTTGCTTGGGCTGGGTCAGTAGGAGAAACACTGATGTGCATGAGCAGTGGGCCACACAATACAGAAGCAAACCCAGTGGCCATTTTTTTCTTTTTTTTTTCCCAGCTTATCAAGTCACATGACCGTTCCAAGGTCCCTTCCTAACTTGCCTCTAGTGAAAGTGATGAGGGACAAAATCCACAGTCCTAATTTTGTACAAAATGTACTCAAAAGTTTATCTGAAGCAGTATGGCTAGTTCAGCAATCTTTGAAATCAAGCAGGTTTGTTCCGAAGTTAGTCTTGTCAAAGCCCATAGTTTTTTTTCCCCAGTTCAAGTGAATGGGAAAGTGATCTCAGACATATGCACTCTGGTGTACATATTCCTTTAAGATGATACTTTCTCTTTACAATCATATTTTAATATGACAGAATGTAAACAGACATGAAAAATGACAGGATGTAACAAAGGTTCCCAGTTGAAATAAAACCAGGCATGTTGTCATTACATGGTGTGAGCCTTAGACCCCTGTGTGACAGGGGTGCACCAATACAGCAGTTATTTATTTATTTATTTTTGAGATTCTACAACCTTGAATCTCACCTCTGTAACAACATGGTGATGGATTGTGTGTGTCTCTATAGCTTGATAATCTCATTTTCCATAATATTTCTGGGCTTCATTGAGTCCCTTCTTTGATTGAAAAGCTTTGATTTCATCTTATTAAACGCAGGTACATTGAAAGTATCATTTAGATGCACAAGTACAAACAACTGACAAGCCAGGATGCTCAGTCCCATCCATGATTCTCTGGATTACTAATGTCATTCCACCACTGAAGGATACAGTAAGCATTGGGAAGTCAGGGTTGGAAGAGGAACCCAAGGCTTGTATGGTTTGGTAAGTTCATATATAGTAAGAAATCACTCTGTGTGGTTCAACATGTGATGGAGAGAAAATGATAAAATATTGCTGATTAATTGTGACAATGGATGGTGCTATGAGCTTACATGCAGAGAAAATTAGGTAATGGACAGCATGTTATGATGGATGTAAATACATTAGCCCAGGCCTTATCGCACAGAATATGAGACATTTGATTAGATTAGACCTACTTATGAATGCTGAAGATGACAAGAACCTTAAAGGCAAGAGCAGACATATAAACTCACACAGTGTGGGTCTGACAGGAGGCTGCTGTCTGTCAACATTAGTGACATAAGTCAAGTGTTTCCTATGACTGTCTATCAGTGTGTGACCAGACTGGTCTGTTGTTTTTGGCTCAAGGCCCCTGCAGGCTTGGATAAGTTTCCAAAACACACTCATCTGTTCTGTTCTCTCCTCCTCACCATCTTAGTTTCTTAATTTATAGCTTTCCTCTCCATCCGTCTCATCTTTTCCTCCCTTTCCCCACCCTCCTCTTGTTATTCCACTCTGTCTTATTTGCAATGACCTTTCCAGCCTGGAACCCAATGGTAAATTTATAGTCTCACCCCGGGATGGTGGTTCATGAAAACACACAGCTATTCTTGTCATGGTGAGAGCAAACAGAAACTGGGAAGCCACCCACAGTTTAAGAAACACATGCCTGCAGTATGACACGCAAAGCAATAACAACAGATAGGAGCAGGCCAGACCTAAACACAGTCAGGTTCTGTGCAGCTTCAACAGATCAACTGAGAAAATAAGTCAGACACTAAAAGTTTGGACACATCACAAGCTGTGCGCCACAGGAAGTCTATCCATCTTCCATGACCCCAGACAGGAAGACTGGCCACGACCCCATTTCTACCTCTATACTCGTTCCCTGTAGCTTCACTTTGTGGGAAATGTTGCCCCTCGGGAGGCACTCACATGCTTAAAGAGCTATCCTGGATTCATACGTTCACGCATATGTCATTTTGATATCGGGCTGGTATCTGTTCAAAGTCTCTTCAAAAATTAATTCAATCATAAACATGGAATTATTGTTGGATTTGTGTTCATGACTTCCTACAATTCTCAGGCACTGTAATAGGGTTTTAACATGTGTCTCCGAGGATCCATGCAGAGGTAATTTGACAAAAGTTTAAGAGAGTTGCAAACAACACAATATAAAAAAACACTGTCTGATATGTACATGAAGCAACAGCCTCCATCTGATCAGAAAGCCACTTCCGGAACCACTGACACTGCAGCACATACAAATATTCTATAATTATATTAAATTAACATAATTTACTGAAAGTAGGGGACAGATAGGGATGGGCAATCTGATGCTGTACTGTATGCCACAAGATAATAAAAAACTTTAAACAGATTTTGCCATTGTGGGCAATGTTGCAAATCAACGAGCAGGACCGCTTTACAGCAATATTGAGTTTATAGGACTTTTGAATCAGTGTGATGCAGTGGCCTGATTTGCCTGGTATATAATTCACAATGAAAAAAAAAAAAACTCTCCCATCAAACAGAGTTTCAAGGAAGTTTACTACATCAAGGCATACAGTAGCAAAAGCGTAATGTAAAATTATATCTACTGTGATAAAATATTACTACAGTCAGTGCTTAGTAATAAAATATGGATACAACATCTGAGTGACTGAGAGGAGAGAGACACAGGAAGGATGTGAGACAAACACACCATCCAATACTGTATATGTAGTTACTAAGCCACATTAATGCGCATTTGTACCACAGCAACTGTTGTTATGGTGACCACCTCTAGGCTGATAAGCTCTCAGCACTTACAGGATATTCATTCAAACACATACACACGCATAAACCACTGTATACATATCAGTCACATGTTCCAGGTATTCCAGCAGGACTGTGGAGGCCATATCTGGCTTGAACATAATTGAATATTTCCTCTTGGTAAGGGTTGTAAGACACTCATGAAAACAAATATTTTTGCTATTTGTTCATTTCAAGAGAGAGAATGGGGCAGTAAGAAATGTGACACATTCATTTTGATTACTGGCAAAACTCTTTCCAACTGGCAATGTGATTTGCAGGATCTGAAATATCTAACCATAGTTCCATAACAACAAGAACCACCACAACAAAACACATTTCTTTTTTTAGTAACATCCTGTAGTTCAACAGTTCAGCCAAGTGTTCTTTCAACTGATTGCTTACTCTTTGTCATCTGGGATCATTGGGTTCGGGAAGAAACGAAACATCCACACGTACTCTGTACATTTCACACACATTAGTGCATGATTCAAACATACAGAGATGACTCTGCTCCGGCCTCTAGGCAATAACCAACAAGAGTTCAAGAACATCCGCTTCTGCATACAGTACATACAGTATGATACACACACTGACTTAATGCAGGCCAAATATAGATGTGGACAAGAACAAGAAGAACCATAACAAACGGGAAAAGACAGCAAACTTCCTCAGTCGTCAGTTAATAAGTATGCAACAGAACCATAGAAATTACTCATTGTCATTCAGAGATTATAATTCCTCTCCAAGAAGCACATCTGTCTCATCTTCAGCCATGTTTTCCTGTTATGTTCCCTCTTTTCATCCCTTTCTTTTGCTCTTACTTTCTTCCCCCTGCCTTTTTTCCTGCCCTTCTTATCCCTCTGTGTCTCTGTCAGATGTTGTGTGAAGTGATAGTCTTCTGGATGGCAGGTCCATGCTTGGTCTGCGGGCACAGTAGGAAAACTCATGAATAACATTAGATGGGTTTCATTAGGAACATGCAGAAGGCTGAATTAAAAAACAGACACTCTCTTTCTTTCTCAGCAACCCCCTTTCTTTATTTTCTTCTTTTAGTCCTTACATTTTCATTTCCTTATTCTCTTCCAAGAGCTCATTCTTCTAAATATCTTGATTACAAAAATTAACAGTTATCACACCACTGACAAAAATGCCAAACATTTCCTGCTTTTTTCTGTTTTATGTAATTTTTAAATGAATATCTTTGGATTTTTTGACTGTTGGTTGGACAAAATAAGCAATATGAAGATACCACAAAGGGTTCTGGGAAAATGACTAACTAACCAATCAATCAATCAGAAAAATTATCCATTCATTTATCCATAATGAGAACAACCATAAGTTGCAACCTTAATGAAGATCAGTGCATCTGTCAAAGTCCCAGGCCACAACATGGAGCATATTTTTTTAATTCAGCAACACTGAGACATAAAGAAGAGAGCTACTCGACACAAAGTAACATCACTAATTGTATTGCAAAAGTATGGTACTCTTTTTTTTCTCTGTAAAGAAACTTGGTGGTTTTAACTACATGTTCTTTGCTCAAAATAAACATTATCTATCTCCATATAAGTGAATTTGGACAAAAATCTACATTTCACAAGTTTTAAAAGAAACATTATGTGAGGTACACTGATGTTGGAGCAGGAGAAGTATGCTTATTGTGTCTACTTTTGTTTTTCTTGTGTGCTTCCAAACAGTGTATTTTTATGACCTTGCAAATTAGCCAGTCAACACACAGTCCTCATCAACTCCTGAAAAGTGGATTTAAAAAAAAAAGAAGAAAAAAAAAAAAAGAAGAAAAAAGCCTCATGCAGAGAACAAATGACAGAAATGAGTGGAAAAAAGACATCAGGAACTTACTGAGAGTACCTGCAGGAGAAACACAAGAAGAAAGGAAAAAGCAAGAATAAAGGACTTAAAATTGTCACTAGAAGTGACTGAAAGATTGTAGTTTTCTGCATTGGTATGCAAGAGCATATTATGTGCTCTCACATGTGTGCGTATCTGTGGTCAATTTTGTTAAGTCCATGCTATCAGACACCTAATTAGGCCTACCTCAGCATGTCTCTGTTGGTGTGTGTGTTGCATGGTAATTAATTTCCCGTGAGTATTGGCTGCTGCACTGTATCCATGAGAGTTAGCTCTGTGTTTATGTGTGTGTATGTGTATGTGGGTGTGTGCGTGCTTGTGTATGTTAATAATTAGTGGGGTCCTCTTTTCTGGGCTGTCCGGTCGTGCCTGAGTGAATTTTCTCATTTACAGCCTGAGTGGCCAACACAGCATGGTCCTTTCCCACATGACAGGTAATGGAGTGCGAGTATGTGTATGTAAATTAATGACAAATATCAACATAAACATTCCTGATGCTTTGAAAATGGTTCAAGAACACCCATCAATCCCATGGTTTTGCTGAGTTTTGAATGACTGGGTTGTCCTTCTTGCAAAAATACAACTACATTTTATATTTCCCAGGCCACATGTAACCCTGTGCCTGGTCTGCTCGAGTCACTTCTTGTTTGTGTTGCCTGCGGCCTTTCTTCAAAGTGAAACAACATGAAACAGCTCCTTCTCAAAACTGTTCGACAAATTAGCTTTTCCATGCAGCAGAGCCAATTCCAGCACAAACCCTCTCCTTGCCAGCACTGCTACTGCCATGTGTTGAGTGTTGAACAAATGACAGCCTCCTGAAGGGACACTACTGCCATCTAGTGCTACGACAGTGCAGCCTGCACAGAACTGAACCACTCAGTACGCTGCAGGCATCAACAGCATAACTACAGCTACACATCAACAAATGATGTGTAGATTGGTGCCTAGCATGTAAAACACTGCTGTCAGTGTGTGTGTGTGTGTGTGTGTGCGTGTGTGTGTGTGTGTGTGTGTGTGTGTGAGAGAGAGAGAGAGAGAGAGGGAGACACCAGCTGTGCTGCATCTCAAGCCATCCTCAAACCCTTGCTGAGTTCTTAATGGTTGCTTAGAGGATGATTCACTGACACCTGAGGGAACTCATATGGGACAAGTCTCCTTACGGTTTTATGATGATGAGGGCACAAGCTTGCACGCACACACACGCACACACACACACACACGTTATGGCCGAAGGAGAACATCTACCCAACGTTTTTTTGTTTTTTGTAATGTCTACAGCCCTTTTCAGAAAGCATTAGTCTCTCCAGTTTAGGTTAGGTCATTGTTTTTAGAGAATAAACTCAAAAGTACTCTAAAGTAGAAAATTCAAACAAACAATAGATAAAAGTTTTACAATAATAGATAAGGATGAAACAAAAACTAAAATCTGATATTCACAAAAGGACAAACCCAAAAAAGAAAACAGGTTAGGATGGAGGTCATTTAAGTGTATTTTCCAGATTCAACCATTCTGACTTTATATTGTAATACTGTAGCTCCTCCACAAAGTGATAACAAGAACTTTAAGAGCTATTCGAACACATACTAGGACCAGGTGTAAAGAGAATAAACCCAGAGAAATATGAGTGGATGTCTAATTCTCTGATCTCAGCTAAAAGCCTGAAAGTTAAATTTCAAACAACCAGAATTCAAATTTGACTGAATTATGCAAGTAAAAAGAGAATTAATCGTGTGAGTGAGCTGTGTAATGGCATGAATAACTTTTCTTGGTGGCCTAGAATGAAACGATGGATTTGAACTTGGCTATATTTCTGAGATAAAAGAAACATGGCTGAGCTAGTTTTGTGATATGCCGATTGAAATGCAAACAAGAATCCACAAAAAATTCCAAACCCTGAAATAAAGGAGCTACACCGCTCTATTAAGAGCCAAGTGAATGTCACAGAACTTCAGGATTGGCATCACAAGCAATAAAGATCTTTTTCTTATCAATGTTTCAATAAAGGAAGAAACTGCATCCAGATTGGGTCATGGACAAAAGTGATTCAAATCTTTTCTGAATGAGAAAATTAAAAAAAAAGAAATCATATGTTAGTATTTTTATCTCAGTTGTTATTCAGAAAACTAATTCTGTCCAGATAGGAGTTAAATGATGTTTTGTTTGGGGTTTTTAGCCTTTTGCCTTGAGGTTTGACAGAGATTAACATTCACAAGTAACAGATGCACAGTCTAAGATCAATGGAATTATGAATCTACAGGGAGCCTTTTCCGTTTTATCCAAATTTCTACTGGGGAAAACACACACACACTCACACACACAGAGAGAGAGAGAGAGAGAGACAAACACTGGAGGTTCCGCACTTGCTGGAAAAACACAATGACTTTCATTAATTTTGTTGCACTATGCCTAACCACCCCAGAAAGATTAAATGTTCATTCTCATGAGGAATGACATGAAATTTCTGTAAAGGCGTGTGGTCCTCACAAGTAGAGTAAAAAATGATACACCCAGATGTTTTTGCTTGATGAATACCAAGCATTGCACACACGGGGAGGAGTGTTCCCAGTTTACAGCAAATCACTTGGTTTGCAAATGATACAGCTGTGTGTGTGTGTGTGTGTGTGTGTGTGTGTGTTTCCCAACACCAAGACATTTTGAGACACCTGGGTATCTAACTGCAGGAGGCAGAGAAACCTAGAGGGAAATGGAGAACAGAGGGGAAGAGGAGAAAGAAGCAGATGCAAGCAAAATAATCTACTACGGGAATGAAGCGGGGAGAGGGAGGGGGGGTGAGGGGGTGAGAGAGAGAGAGAGAGAGAGAGCAGAGGCAGGTGGGACAAAAAAAATGTACATGGACGATGAGGAGACGGTCGAAGAGAAGGGTGAGGAAAAACCAGGATAATGACGAGAGAAAGAAAGCAGATGGGAAGAAAAACTGTGGAACGAGGAAAGAAAGGGAGGAAGACAGAGATGTCAGAAGTAGCAGATGGGAGGATAAATCCAAAGGAGGGAACAAATGAAAGGCAGAGGAGGAGGAGGAGGAGTGCTGAGATGTTTTTTGAACTATTTCCCTCCTCTCATCTGCTCCTGCTCCTCTTTCTGTAGGCTCATGGAACTGCATCTAAAGCGGCAATCTGTATGCCTCATATACCACTGCATCCACACACTCTTATCAGTGAGTGTGAGTGTGTGTGTGTGTGCGCGCACATGTGAGAAAAAGGGGTGTATGTAAAAACAGCCAAGAGTTCATTAGAGGTGTGTTCACAGAGAGCACAAAGGTGGTGCAACTTTAACCAAAGACGTGTCCACAAACACTGAAAATGTTTCAGATAAAGAAAACAATATGAGCTGATCCTGGAGTTTATCAATCATTTTCATAAATTAGGGCTGTTCCATGAACACTGATGATTGGCATCGTCAGTCCAGAAGCCCATTAATTTACTTGTTTTTTTTTTCCTTATCTTTAAGTCATTGTACAGGCTATAATGGACAGCAGTAGAAAAGAGCAGTGCAACTTGTCAAGATGTTTGTACAATCCCCTGATAATGAACAAAGGCATTAAAATGTAAGTATCACAAGTAAAACACAAGACTCATGTCAGCTGTTAAAGGAGTTAAGTGTGGTGAAGCTCCTGGACTGTGGCTGGACATGTTCCTCATGACTGTAGGTAAGGTACACTGGAGAAAAACCCATTAGCAATGAAGTTGAATATTTGACAAATGAAAAGTATTTATAGATAGCAAATTAAAGGTTGTATCTAACAAATGTGCAGAGAGGGGAAACAAGAGAGACTCAAGAGAAAAATAGAGCTGGAGCTCCTGGGGATCAGTCATATCAACACATAGATGGTGCAAACATTGCTAGCTGCAGCTAACATTTATTTTACAGGTGGTCAACTGCTTGTGAACAACACACATAACCAAACATTCAATTCATGTTAGTGTCTTAAGAGAATTCAATCTATCACTGCTCATTTAGCACAACAACCTAAAAACAAAGTTAGTTTAGGGTTGACCCTGAAGACAATGAGCCTCCATGTATTCATCTGAACTTATATATTTTGTTTATGTTGGACACAGTGACTAGAGAAACCAAAGTTGCATCTCAATCCGTGTTCAACACTACAGGTGACATATTTTTACTGACTGGCTCAAGAGGAACTGTCACGATTTCATTTACTGTTGCCTTGTTTTTACATTCTGTTCAGCTTCCCTATAACACATCCTGCTTAAATTAAAGCAACACTCTCAAGTCAACCGCCTGTCAATATTTTTGATGTGCTTTGAAATAACAAACACCCCCTGGAAATTGATTCATCCAACTTTCAATCAAAGGTTTCTCACTATAAGACAAAAGTTTGAACTGTTCTGCAGTGTGTGTGTGTGTGTGTGTGTGTGTGTGTTTGTTTGTTTCTGTGCGGTCCAAAGAGACAGTGAGTGAGAGATTGGTGTCAAATATAAAGACTTCATCTGACAGAGATAATGTTGCCACAGCCCCCCTCATCTGACACACACACACACACACACACACACGACCTGACAGCAGAGAGAAACACATCTAAGTTGTTCTTTGGTCTGTCAAACCCAGAGAAAAACCCATCAAAGCATGTGTGTGTTTGATGTGTTATCTGTCCAACAGAGACCGTGTCATCTCTCCATCTTCCTCTGGAACTTCCTCTTCCTCCTCTCACAGTTTTGAGACAAACATTTTAGCATCGCTGTGACAGGGATTTTGGCTCTCATATCATTGTGTGCAAACATTTCCAGCTGAAAGCGTTTGCGAGTTAATCACTGCCTCTGATCTGAATTGTAAAAACAACATGCTTGGACTGCAGTTTAGCCTTGTGAGGCTCAGCATTATTGCTCTGTGATGGAAAACAAAACCATGTCTCATTCTGTTTTCTTCATTACACTGCAGAATCTTACCAATCAAAACATAAACAATAACCAAGAACTAATCGAGAATGACAGAGGCCGAGTTACAATACAGTCCTCCTTTGACTCTAATTAGATACTGGACAGGCATTCTTATTCCTTCACTTTAGCTGCTTTTATATTTCAGTCATTAATGAAGCTCAAACCTCGAAGTCGCTCTCTGCCTCTCATTATATTTTGTAGACACCCTCATTAGCTGACATTTCAGTGACCACAAGTCCTCCCAGGGGACATAGAACACATCTGATGTGTGATATCATCAGACAAGCAGGCAGCAGAACTGGATTAACATCAATAGATATCAACATATGATACATATATGATAACAGTGCTCCAAAGGCATGAGACACCCAATAAAAACTATTTACCACTGATTAACTTCAAACACCCTTTAGGGATGAGAGTATTAGTTAGAGAACATCTAGTTGGAGCACACTGACTGTAACACCATGTTTTCAACTTAATTAGCGAGCAATATACCATAGCTGCATTTCAAATGCTGCTTTACTTTGTTTTAGTGCCATTTGAAATGGTGAGGAATTCTACTCAATGAAAAAAATATTTTCCTTTTTTTCTGCCTTTGTTCCTCGTATTATCTCTCCTCACCCCCCTGCTCACTCTCTGTGAGTCTGAGAACCTCTAATAGTTGTTTGTTTGTTGACCTCTGGCGATTAAATCCTGCTGAGACGTGTGTGAGTGTGTGTATGTGCTCGTTTATCACTCATTACTTACATACAGCCTTCAAGGCCTGTAATTAACTTCAGCTTTGATGCCCCCCATCCCCAACCCCCACCTGCTCATTTCCTGCACACACACACAAACACATGTGCAGTCAAACATAAAGTACATCTCTCTGTTGTTCATGCAATGAGATACACTCACTCACACACACAAACTCACAGATTTGCACAAATTCTTCAACACTCAGACACGCTGTGAGCCTAATTGTGTTTTAGTGAAAACACACTTCACATCTCTAAGACCAATCTCTGCCGAGGGTTTTGTGTGTGTGTGTGTGTGTGTGTGTGTGTGTGTGTGTGTACACGTGTATGTGTCAGTCCTACGTGTTTTTGCAACACTAATACAACTTACACATCTCTCACTGATATCAAATCAATAAAAGATGTGCAACAGACATTCTGACACTTAGGCTGATGGGTGTTGGCCACAAACCAGGCAGATGTAGCTGTGACACTTATTCAGTATCTCAAAAACATGATCATACTCAGCACAACATGGCCTCCGTCTTATTCCACACCCACCAACACACAGACAGACACACCCCTCTATTTGCTACAAGCTCAAAAAAAAAAAAAATGGAATCCAGTGGAAGCACAAAGTCTCTAATTTATTATTGATTTCTGTTGTTATAACTATCTATGTGAGAGGGTGAATATGTTTTTTGAGATACTGAATAAATGTTGAGGTTACAATGTTGAGGCTTGTAGCCAGGAGTCCTAAAACTGTGTGCGCGTGTCCGTGTGAGACACATATCTTTTAACCAGTATGTGGACATTAAAAGCATAAAGAAACAGCTTGTGAAATCATTCTGCCAGCTCTTAGCAGTGATAAAATAATATAATAATAATAATTATACAGCAACATGTGAAAACAAGACTAAGAGTCTACTCTACAGTCATACTAACTTTACTGTGAGGCTGTGCTTTGAGCTACATGCTAACGTCCAGACCAGCATGATCACAATGACAATGCTAACACGCTGATGTTTAGCAAGTATAACGGTTACCATGTTCAACATCTTGGTTTAGCCTGCTAGCATGCTACAAAATACAACAGGCTAATAGGAAAGTTAGACTGACACAATTCAACAGCCAAACAACAATTAGCTTTTTTGTGGAACAATGGACATCTCCATATTAGTCCCACTATCTTACTGCCTCAAGGTGATGTGGGGGCTACATTTACAAACCACAACATCACAGCAAAGGACATTATGGCTACTAATCATCAGCAGTGAAGTGGATGGTGAAATGACTTTTTAAAACACATATTCATGTCATAGAACACTGCACATGCAAATCTAAGTACATCTGCTGGCTGATACATGCTCATCTTTTCTCACACTCTAATTAAATGACTGACAGTTTGTGATGCATGCAGCTGAAGGAATAAATTCAAATTACATAAAATAAACAAAACTGCCCTGCTGTTACTTCATGTAGCAGCAATTCTCCATGTCTACATCCCTGCAGGGAATTTATTTGCAAAATGACTAAGCTCACATTCCAGTAATTGAGAGAGGAAACACACAGAAACACACACAGCAGACAGCACAGCACAGCCTCCTACCACTGTCCACAAAGCAGCTCTGAAGGGGGCAGCATGTCTCTGGGGCACATGGACAGATGAGTTTTAAGAATGATTTACTTCATTACCAGTGGATAAAGTGGATGCTCTTTAAAGCTACACACATGCTGTTTAATATCCACAGCCTGTGATTACGTGATGTTGAGTACTTGATGGCAGAGACATGCTGTTTTCTGAGCACTGATGTGATAGAAATCCAACAACCCAACATTAAAACCACTAACCAGCTAAACATCACAGCAGACCAAGCACCCCCAGTGTCCTGCTGGATTAGGCCCTGCCCATCCTCATACAACATGCACAAAGCTATTCACAAAATTATATTTGCTGCTAAATCATTCTGTAAAAATCCAGTTCAGAGCCCACACACTAAATAGAGCAACTGTTATTTACATTATTCTTATTCAAATTATTGATTGGTTATGTTCACGTCAAAAATGTCAAATGTCATGAGGATATTTATCAGTGGCCAGAGTCATTTCCAACATGAAAATGAGAAACAAGCAAACCCTCATATTTGAAAGATGAATGTATGTATGCATGCGTAAGTCATATATGCAGTGCAAGTACCCACACAGACAGTATTAGTTTTTCTCTCTCCTTACAGTAGATCTGCGCCTCCCTCTCTCTCACCCCACTGTCTTACTGTTAATCCATTTTTCAGTATCCTCACCTTCACTCTGTCTCATCAAACATCCATCATCTTTAATTTGTTGCTTCTCTTGTGTCCTTTAAAAGTACAGATCAGGGGGCGGTCTATTTGGCGAACCTTCCAAATCCTCTGGAGCTCATAGTCCAACATGAAAACATATTGATCATTTCCACCAACAAAGGAAAGATACTACCTGACAGTGAAAGCATCTTATTCTGTATACCATCAGATACTGTAGTGCATCTACCTCAACTACTGAGCTCATATTTATCTTTTTTTCAGTATTACACCAGACTGCATAAAACCACACAGTGTGAGAAGTAAAGGGATAATCCTTCCTCTGAGTAATTAAAGAGTGTGCGGTTACTGCTGAACTGATCACACTCTCTAATAAAATCTTCTTTCATGTGGAAATCAAAACTGGACATGAGCTACATCTTTATACTCTCCCAGAGGTTATCTGCATTAACTGAACTCATTAATCATCTTCTATTTGCTGCTGAGGCTCATATACATACTGTATATAGCCCATAGTAATTTACCCTTCATTCACCTTGCACTCCCTGCACCAGAAATCAGCACACTGGTCTCTCTCCTCACCAGTCTCATTAATTCACATACATCTGTTTAACTTGATGAAGTGAGTTTGGCTTCAGCAGAGAAAGCAGCAGTGTCGTCAAACATCCAGCTGGACAAATATCACAAGCAAATGAGATCAAACAGGCCAAATAATCACATCAGATAAAGGATACACTGTCCATTCCTACTACACTCAGACCATCTCTCTAATAGGAGTGGGATATAACACTAAAATCCTCCATAACTGCATTACGTAATTTTGTATAAAAATTAATAGTGATGCAGTAAACTTAATTTAAAAGCAGTTAGGAAACTGTAACAAAAAATAACAATAACAACAAAGACATACCTGACAAATAAAACAACTTTATCGCAATGATATCATATTAAAAGAATATGATTAATCATATAATAATTCAATGATATTATAAAGACGCTCTGGTCATTGATTTACAAAATTCTATTAAGCTGGCAATGGCTGGAGAGTTAGGAGATAGGAGATATATGGGAGATGAACACACATTAGCATGGTATAAGTAGTGTGAAAAAAATTAGTGAGACAAAGTTATATCTTCACACAAAATATAATCACCAAGTCATGGCTGGATTACATATTATAGGGCCCCAAGGCCAGAATGTGCTGTTGGGCCCCCATTAACCCTGTGTTTACTTCCTTCTGACAGAATATTATCTGACCTCAGGTTTTCTGTGCGCCACTCTGGTAAACACAAATTATTTTATGTAAAAATGCAACCTGTAATAATAATATTAGCAGAAAAAACTGTTATAATATAAGTTATAAAATGTAGATTTTGATACTGGGTCTCAAAATCAGGTAATAAAACATAACTCAGATAATAAAGTTTATACACAGACCGTATATAATGTCTGTGGTTCACTCAGAGACACATGTTAGCTGCTTTGCACAATAAGCCTTCCATCCATGTCTGTGCTGAAGAAACCATTCACGGTTAAATTATCTCCTAGATTATTATTATTAATTTACTATTTTTTGTTTCAAATACAAACTTATCTGCACTCAACACACCTCGTCTGAAACCATGAAAGAGCCATGGTGCCATCTAGTGGCCAACTAAAGAACTTAGTGCCATCTACTACTGTGCATTTTGAGAAGCTAACAATCAAGAAGCACGTAGGACTTTTATTTACAGACTGATGCACACAAATCCAACACGTTTATATCATTAACTGTACATAAAGTCTATGACAGACGCACAAGTGTGTGGTGTGAATTGTATTTACTTTGTGCTAACATGAACCAGAAACACCTCCTTCTTCACCATACTACCTGCGAACCACCTAACTTCGCTGCAGCCTGCACATATTATAAGAAAAAAAACTACTACACAGCTTTTTATTTTCAAGGCAGAATGTTTGTATTTAATAAGACCGCTGCCTTTCTCACCGTGTGAAGCAGTGGTGGCAGACGTCTCTGGCCAGTCTGTTGGACACACAGCATGCCAGCGGTTCGGTGGAGTACACTAGCTCGCCTCTCCTGATGCTGGCTGTCGCCCGTAGACCGTTACCTTTTCCCGGGCTGACAAAACGCTCCAGCCTCGGTGCCATAGTCGGTTTTCCCTCCACGTGAACCAAGCAGTGTTTATATCCGTAATGAACGTAAGGGCTGCGTCATGGCGTCACAAGCACGTGCATATCCCTGTCGTACTTTTTTTTTTTTTATTTCATAAACGTATATAATAATAAACTCGCATCTGAATGTAGATAGTATGTCATTTTGCATCTTGTAATATCTATTTTGAATATTGTTTAAGTTTGAATTCAACTCATTTTTGTTCACATTGTGATGTCTGAATTGGTTCTGTTATCATATGTCTTTTAAACACTTAACTAAACCATCTTCAGCTTCAGAAAATCAGCACCACATGGTGTCTTAGTCCTCTAAGAATCAAAACAGTTTGAGCAACAATATTTCTGTGGCCTGTACATAAACAATGCCTGTGTTTTATTGGTATTCAAGTTTAACAGCTTGAAAGACCCACATCATGTTTGCTATTTTAAGTGTCTGTCACGTATTGTATGTTTACATTTGTAAATTCCATTGCTGTATTCTATCTTACCTTTCTGTGATTTATATCAGTTTTGTTTTGGGCTCAACAATACCCATAATCTATTTTTTATGCTGTCTCCTCTTAAGGTTCCATATTGTGTACTTTAAACAACAGTTAATATGGAGATTATATTTGAGAGGGAGGTAAATTATTCTGATTTAAGCAGTGGCGATTAACTGGCTGAAGTCCAGATTGATGTGGTTGAGTTGGGCAACGAAAACCGCTGCAACCACCTCATAAAAGGCAGTTCCGTCCATGTTGACATTGGTCCTGATGGACAGCATGAAGTGGGAGATTCTGCGGTGGATCTTGTTTCTCTCATCACAGCATTGTAAGGTGAGTGGCAGGGTGGCAGAGCTTGGAGACACAATTTATCCTTTCTTACTGAACTTATCACATTGAGAGTTAATGACAGTTGATCTGAAACTAAGAACCAAGAACCCAAAAAGCCTCTTACCTGGATGAAATGAACAATGCAGTCCGTAACGCAAGAGAAACCCCCTTAATGACCACCCAGGGGTTACGTCTCACCCACAGAAGATAGACCAACAGTAGAACTATTACTCCATGGATTATGAGCCTAGTACCAAAAATCAAATGATCCATTTACAGTGTTTTAAACGTTTGATCACTGTTAATAGACACACTCATTTGTCCTCAGAATTGTAGAGCCAAAAACTTGCTTAAGGAGTCAAGGAGGACATACCCAATAAAAACCATAGCCATGAACTTTCCCAGGCTGTAGGTAATATTCCAGTCGTGAACGTCAACAACATGGCCTGCGATCATGAACAGTTTTAATTCAACTCATTTTTGTTCACATTGTGATGTCTGTATTATATGTCTTTTGAACACAAATTAATTAAACTAGCTTCAGTTTCTGAAAACCAGCACCACATGTCCTCTAACAATCAAAACAGTTTGAGCACCAATATTTCTGTGGCATGTACATAAACAGTGTCTGTGTTTAATTGGTATTTTCAAGTTTAACAGCTTGAAAGACCCACATCACATTAACTGCTGTTCTGATGAACACAGATCACATCATATCATTGCAGGCTGGAGGAAAAATCTGCTCATCCCAGTGTTGCCCAGTATATTAGAATTTCAAATACTATGACAGTGTAAACTATAACTACTTTATAATATCCACTCCTCATATTTTCCCTGACAGAATTTGAATTAGAAAAATCAGCTTCATCCCTACCATAATGCGTGTTAAGAGATTTTGTACAGGTTTAACTTACAGCAGTCATTCTACAACTACCAAAATGGCGACTTCCCATGCAGGTAAACAAACTGTGGTCGAAACAAAGATCAGTGCTGACCCAGGTGAGTGCTGACCCAGGTGAGAGCTGACCCAGGTGAGAGCTGGAGAGTTTCCAGACCGTCACGAAGGGCAGTGTTGTAAATAGTGGGCGACTCACGGTAACCCTGGCACATGCATGCCCACATGAAATAGTCACGAAATGTAATCTATTAATTGGAGCCCACGGACACAAATTTTCTGTTTCTTTATCATGCCTCTCAGCATGACAATTTCAGACTAATGTATTTTAATTGGAAATAGCTTTAATGTCCTCGCCAATTTTATTATTTCCTGTCACTTGGGACAGTTTTGTTTTTTCTTATATGTTTGCTATTTTAAGTGTCTGTCATGTATTGTAATATATGTTTACATTTGTAAATTCCATTGCAGTTCTCTATCTTAGCTGCACATCAGTGTAATTCTGAAACAAGACAGAAAACTAAATAAGAACATTGGAAGGAGAGCAGTTTCATGTATTATTTCAATTTTAATTATCACTGCAAATGTTAATGAGGGCTAAGGATTTATTTACCATTACCACACCAGAATTTGGCTCCAATGTGTGAACTTCTGAATATATATGTAAGAATAACATTTACAATAATGTAAATAAAATAATATTTAATTTACAGCAGCCATTCAAATAAATAAATAAATATCAGTCATGAACCTCAACAACATGGCTTGTGAATGTGTTGGGGAGGGGGAGGAGGGGAGGAGAGGAGAGGAGAGGAGAGGGCAGGGCTCCGTGTAACCAGATGTTCCCCAGCAGTCTAAGCCTATAGCAGCATAGCTATAAAATGGTTCAGAGCTACCTGAACCAGCCCTAACTAAAAGCTCTGTCATAAAGGAAGGTTGTAAGCCTAGACTTAAAAGATAATAAAGATGCCCCTTCGTCAAGTTTTTTGTTATTTCACAATAAACCCATCTTTGTTATTCCAAGTTCTGCATTTTGGCTCCTTTTCCGTTTGTAAATCACAACATCATCTGTCACCCAAATAAATAAATAAATAAATAAATATAAGAATAATATATACTAATAATATAAATAAAATAATATTTAATTTACAGCAGCCATTCTACAACCACTAAAATGCAGTTGGTTTACCTGCAGGAGATAATATTCAATGTATTATCTATTATCTGTAATATATTATATATTTAGTGTTCCAGTCATGAACCTCAACAACATGGCCTGCGATCATGAACAGCCCTGCAAATGGTAAGTAGCTGGAGAAAAACTGAATGATGAAGTGAGCATTTCAGAGATTTAGCAGCTTTATGTAAAAAATGATCAGACATTTCAGACAGTTGTGTTATCACCATTATGGCATATAGCAACAACAACAAAACAACAAATTAATGAAAAGCACATTTTAGTAAATGTTTCAGCATTAATGCCAACACTACGCTGCAGGGTATTTGCCGTATGCCACTCTGTTTCACTTTACCACAGAATCAGACTGATTTCGTGGCCTCCTTGATGATGGTGATGACCTCCACAAGGATTCTCCCTCTCTCCCCCATCCTGTAGAGTGTCAGTCCAAAAATAAAGGAGCACACAATCAGACCCAGCGTGTTGGCTCCTTCAACATAGTGACCCACTAGCTGCACATCAGTGGAATTCTGAAACGAGACAGAAAACTAAATAAGAACATTGGAAGGATAGCAATTTCATGTATTATTCATTATCACTGCAAATGTTAATGAGGTCTGAGGATTTCTTTACCGTTACCACAGTAGAATTTGGCTCCGATGTGTGAACTTCAAACTCCAGCTTATCAGTCTTATACTAGGAAAGAAAAGTGTGCTCATGTAAATATTACACAGCAAGTAAACGGCTGGTGTATGTATCATACCTGAGAGAAAAACATACCTGTTGGAAGCAAGCCTGAACCAGATTCTCTGGCACCATGTTTCTTTAAAATAATAAAGAAAGGTCAAATGCTTTCATCTACCATCATGAAATCGATGAGTGAAAATATTAGTCAGCTTGTAAATGTTGACAAACCACACCAAGAAACTAGGAAATTCAACCTAATTGTAGATTTAATGTCTCTCTCTTCTCACCTTACTAGATCCAACAAGGCATCCATGGTGGAGAACAAAATGTCACACTACATGGAGCTGTTTAACAGATGTAGTGCTAGCCAACCGGTAGTAGCCTGTTAGTTATCTAAGTCTGTTTCTTGTTACCTGTGTCCCATCCCAACCACTTGTCTCTGCGCATGGATGTATGTCTCTGCGATGCAAGGACCACACATTAACCTAAACCCTCAACTCCAGCCTCTGGTGGGAAACACACTTCGACCGCCATTGCTTTAAACTACCAAGCAGCGAGGAAACACTTTGTCCGTTGCCAAGGCAACAGCCATTGCCAAATATGCTTTACATCATGACAGATCTATCATTTTTATAATTGAAATATAAAATAATGTCTTTAATAATGTCAAATGTCTTTATTTTTCCCTCTTACAATGTCTTTTAAAATGAAAATGTGAGTTGAGTTGGTTCACTAGCTAGCAGTGAGTGTTTAGTCATTTAAGTATGTTGAAACACCGTTTAAGTTACAGGCATACTATGAAACACTGAGATTCAAATGACTTCTACCAGAGTTAAAGTATCGTCGACTTGTTAAACTTGCCAAGGCCAACCGCTAACAGTTCCAGCATTTCTTGATACGGTACCAGTTTCTGATACCAGACTCATTATCTTCCTGAGATTCCTCCATTTTCATTTAGTTTAACTAAACATAAACTGGCATCAAATTAACACTTGGCCACTTGGCCAAAACATCTCTCTCCACTGAATTCTAATAATAAATAGTGAGTGTTACTGCCACGAAGTATGTCATGTTTCTGAAGTGGCTCCAACACTTCCTCCTCACTCAAAGATGACACTAATTCTGAAGCAATTGATGACATTTTACTCATTTGATAAATGTAATAAAGCAGGCAGGTTTATTTACCAGCAAATCCAAATATACGTACTGTCAGAGAAACCAGACTTATTCTAAATTCGAGAGACATGGAAATGTACCGCAGGACTTTAAAATGACCAAACATATAAACTTTTGTGACCTTAGCCCTTATAAATTTTACCTGGACTTGAAAACCACTAAAATGCTCATATCACACCCCCTGGGCTACTGTCTGTAAGACATGAGGTGCAGGGTTTCTTTTCTAACTAAATGATGTCAGTATGTGACTTAAGTACGTATGTAACTTAATGTATGGCCACATGACTGAGTCAATCACATCCAGTGTGACTTAAATACAGCCTGCACCCGTACATTTTAAGCTCTGCACGGTCAAACTGGGAGAGTTTTCACATCAGCTTCAAAATTTCTAAATACAAAGTTTGGCACATTACTCTCTACCTTCTGTATGAACTGTATGAATGATTTCTGCTCTATGGCTGGGTGGAAAGGTTCTTGAGGAACTTTCATGTAACAATGCTCATATTAGATCAGTTTTTACTTCTGTTTATAGTCAGTATCCAAACTCATTTCATCATTGGAGAGTGATGTTTCCTGGAATCAGTAACAATGTCTGGACTGAATTTAGTAGATTTTTTGTCTCCAATAAAGTTAAAGAAATACATATTAAAATCTTACATAGATATTATCCCTGTAATTAATTCATTATTTATTTATTATATTTATTTTAGACCTGATGTGTCCCCTTTTGTTCCTTCTTCAAAAAAGAGATTGAGTCTTTATCTCATTTGTTTTATGGATGTCCCTATTCTACTAACTTTTGGACCCAATTATCTTTATTGATTTGGGAATCTCATAAAGTTTTGATCACTATTTCTGAAAATATGGTCTTATTCTTAAATGTTGAATGTAACAATGAGGAAGTTAAAAATGTAATAAAATTGCTGTGTCTCTTGGGTAAATTTCACATCCATAAGGCTAGATTTCTCCAGGCCATGCCAAATGTAACTTTGTTTATATGGAGTGGAAATCTTTTAATGACTCTATATGTAAAATTAGTAAGAATAAGAAAGCTTTCAAGACATCCAATCTTTTGGAAAGTATTATAGTTCATATCAATAGGATTTTTTTTTTCTTTTTTCTTTTCTCTGCTTTTTGTGTGATATTCATTATGTACTCCTTGTGTCTCCCTGTATGTTTGCATGATGTCATGTTTGTTTGTTAGTGTCTTTAATATGATAATAAAGTTTGTTAAAAAAAAAAAAAAAAGTTTCTGGCTTCCGGGTTTATGGGGCCCACTGAATGTGCGCAGTAGTGTTACTCCCATCATGCCTCTGGGTTACGAGAACGAGTGAACCGCGTCCTTTATATACAGTCTATAGGTATATACGATCTTCGGCTTCAGTTACAGAGTAGCTGTTCTTGTTTTACCTGTTTAGAATTCGTTCAAAACAAAATATAAATTCTGATCCATATTAATTTATCAGATACATAGTTGCTAATGTAACTGAGTGGCCATCATAACGATTCGAATAAGTCAAGTTTGCTAAATTTATCACAGGCACATTTACGGGCAGCTACACGGAGACTGGTCCTGTTCCACGTTGTGTTAGCAGGAAGAGAAATGTGTTGACCGTCCTCTGCTGCAGTTTGAGACTGCTGTAACCGTCTTATTTAGACCTGCTGAACAGAATGGAGCGACAGTAACACGGGTTTGTCCGTAGCCAACAAAAAGTGCTAACACCGGAGCTGTAACTATGTCAGTAAACCGGTGTATGTCTTTGTTATCTCGCATTCAGCGCCACATTAACAGCCGGACTCCCCGTATCACCGCTGGCAGTTGTCATGTGTCGTCTGGGTCTGGGTTGTTACATAAACAATGCCAGGCTGCTTCTGCGGTTTGTAGCAGAAATGTTTCATCCAACAGTTCTCCTCCAAAAGGCCCGGACACTTCTTTGTTTGTCCCCGTTTCCCTGAAGACGGACTCCGCGGCAGATGGGAGTGTAGGAGCAGAGCTGACCCAGCCGCTCGATAAAAGTCAGTAAATTTTCTTTTAGATAACTTAACAGTCCCTTATTCAGTTACGCTGCTACTGCTGCAGCTGTCAGGTTCAGCTCCGCTGTCCAGTCTATCAGAGGTAGTCACTGTATTTTGTTATGTGTTTGGTGTTTGTATTATTTCTGTATTGTTGGCATGGAAATCATTTTTCTATCTTCTAATGTCAGTTTCTCTCTATGTGTCTGTGATTCAGATGAACTTCTGAAGATTTTGAACCGGTTTTATAAAAGGAAGGAGATGCAGAGGCTGGCAGCAGATAATGGCTTGGATGGTGAGGAAATACACTGTTAAACCAGCTGTTGATCATTTCACAGTTATCAATACATTGCCGATGTAAATGTTATTTATTTGCCTAATCTGTCCACAGTTTACTCAATAAAGGTATTTAGTAAATGTTCTGTGAGGGTCACTGAAAATGCTGCATAATTACATATTGTCATAGTCATCATTTTTTAACTCTCATTTCATCAAATTATTTAAAGTAGAAATATAATATTCAGACCCTAACCACACAACTAATACATTTAAAAATACATTTCGATAGTGAAAACATTTACACAAATACACACTGGGCAGAGGAAAAGTAAACCATAGTAATAGATGAAAGTTTGTTTCATTTATCTGTCAGGTGTAACTAGACTGTGTGAGCTTATACTAATTTGTACTTTACATTATTTTATGTCCTACTTTTTACCAAAGGTTTTTTTTTTGGAGTGAACATATGTAGTGTCTTTAGGCTGATAAAAGATAAAAGTTGTCATCAACCAGACAACATTTGATCTTTGCAAGTAAACTGAAAGTGCAAGGGTTTCTTACATTAGTGGAGAGCAAGGGGTTTCCCATCATACCCTGAGGTCCTGTCACCTGGTGATGAAAGCTGCACCTGCCTTTATCAGATGAGGTTGTTGCTGCTTATGTCAGGATCATTCTAAACAGAGATGTACAGAGATCTCTGGTGCAGACCTAGCACCCTGATGTGTGTGTGTGTGTGTGTGTGTGTGTGTGTGTGTGTGTGTGTGTGTGTGTGTGTGTGTGTGTGCGCGTGCATGCGTGTGCGCGTGCATGCGCGCAGCTCGTCTGTTCCACCAGGCCTTCATCAGCTTCAGGAAGCATGTTCTGGAAGTGTCATCACTCCCGGCCGATCTGCACATCATTCTCAATGACATCTGCTGCGGAGCAGGTTTGTCAGTTTATAGTAAAGCCTCATTAGGTGTGTGTCAGTAGCAGCTAATTAAAATTTTGTTTTGATTAACTTTCATTTCTGCTGCTCTCAAGGTCACATCGATGACATCTACCCATACTTCATGCGTCACGCCAAGCAAATCTTTCCCATGCTGGACTGTATGGATGACCTGAGAAAGATCTCAGATCTCAGAGTCCCTCCCAACTGGTATGTGTTATAGAGCCAGAGCCAGGACTGTAGGCAGTGCTAATACATCTCATGATGGATTTAAGTCTCCAGCACGTTTACATCCATTATAATGGTTGTAGGTTTTATTCTCTGTAGGCATGAGTCATAACTCATAGTCATAGGTCCTCTGTGTGTGTGTGTGTGTGTGTGTGTGTGTGTGTGTGTGTGTGTTCATCAGGTACCCTGAGGCTCGTGCCATCCAGAGGAAAGTGATTTTCCATGCTGGTCCTACTAACAGTGGTAAAACCTACCATGCCATCCAGCGCTACCTGGCTGCGAAGTCTGGAGTCTATTGTGGCCCTCTGAAACTACTGGCCCATGAGATCTTTGAGAAAAGCAACAATTCTGTGCGTATCCACTGATCACTGTCCACTGATTTTACACGTCAGAGTTTCTTTATAGGTCTTAGGCAGCACTGTTGCATATGTGAAAAAAAAACACATCAAGTATTTGGTGATGTGATCTTATAATACTAATGACTGCTGTCCTCTCTTTCTGTGTGTGTGTGTGTGTGTGTGTGTGTGCGTGCGTGCGTGCATGTGTGCATGTGTGTGCATGCACAGGGTGTGCCATGTGATTTGGTTACAGGAGAGGAGAGGACCTTTGTGGACTTGGATGGTCGAGCAGCTGATCATGTGGCCTGCACTATTGAAATGTGCAGTGTCAACACACCTTGTAAGTACACATGACTTGTAATCAGATTACATTAGCTCTTATCAAAAACAGTTAAAATCACATTGAAACCTTGATGATTGTCTGTTTTCAAATTAATCAGAGAAAGGCAAGGTGTTATCTGTTGGTTACACAAAAATGAATTAAATTATTCTTAGCTTTGAATAGAATAGAATAGATCTTTATTGTCACTGTATCCAAAACAATGAAACACCATTTAGCAGCTCTTGGAATGAATGGTAAATGGACTGTACTTATATAGAGCTTTTTCTAGTCTTTTCGACCACCATAAGCACTGCACACTACAGATCACATTCACCCCATTCACACACACATTCATACACCACTTATGGTATACAATGTGCTTTCTAACGCAGACACATTCACACACCGATGACACATATCTGAGGCAATCTGGGGTTCAGTATCTTGCCCAAGAATACTTCAGCATGTGGACTGGAGGAGCCGGGAATCAAACCACCGACTTTCTGATTGGTGGGCACCTGCTCTACCTCCTCCCCTCGAATGACAGCACAAGAGATCCATCCATCCATTATCTATACCGCTTATCTGTTAAGGGCCGCGGGGGGGCTGGAGCCTATCCCAGTACGGATCGCCAGTCCATCGCAGGGCCAACACATATAGACAAATAACCATTCACACTCACATTCACACCTATCGGCAATTTAGAGTCACCAATTAACCTAACATGTTTGGACTGTGGGAGGAAGCCGGAGTACCCAGAGAGAACCCATGCAGGCACAGGGAGAACATGCAAACTCCATACAGAAAATCCCCAGGCGAACTGGGTCTCAAACCCGGAACCTTCTTGCTGTGAGGCAACTGCCACTGTACCACCGTGCCGCCCTAAAATAGAGATGAAATTTTAAAAAAAATACAGTAGACACAACACAACACAATGAGGTAATAAAAAAACAAGCAGAAAAAAACACAATAAAGACAAAGCACTGGGCCGCTGCGTCTGGATGTAATAATGAAATAATGAAAATTTGACTCTAAGTCAAGACTCGTTCTGTCGCATTTTGGATGACTGTAGAGTCCTATAGAGGGCTCATCAGCATCATCAAAATAACAAACTTTTCAACAAGCATATTATTTTATTTGTCTGTAGATGAGGTGGCTGTAATTGATGAGATTCAGATGATCAAAGATCCCTCCAGAGGCTGGGCCTGGACCAGAGCATTGCTGGGTTTGTAACAAAAACATTCAGTCAGACACGCACAGAGGACCTGTTGCACTGAAAGTTGCACTGCTAAACTAATGAGCATTCTTCTTTTAGTTAATTAAACTCATACTTAATATTTGCAGTAGTAACAGTTATGATAAGCAAGCGATGATGAACATTTATGAACATATGAATTTTTTTGGTTGTTCCAATGATTTTACCACTGATGATGTTACCAACCTCAGCAGCTGACATTTTCTTTGTGTTTGTGTAGGTCTATGTGCAGAGGAGATCCATGTGTGTGGAGAATCTGCAGCCGTAGACTTTATCAGAGAGCTGATGTACACCACTGGAGAGGAGGTGGAGGTGAGGATGTAGCAGGAAGACTGTGGCTGATGTTGACCAACTTTTTCTTTTGAGGGCACAGCTCACTTTCCTCTTAACTTTCTCTGTCCTTCATTCCTCTTAAGGTGCACACCTACCAGCGTTTAACTCCCTTCTCAGTCTTGGATCAGGCTGTGGAGTCATTAGACAACCTGAGACCAGGAGATTGTATTGTCTGCTTCAGTAAAAATGATATCTACTCCATAAGCAGACAGATTGAGGCCAGAGGACTTGAATGTGCTGTGATTTATGGGAGCTTACCTCCAGGTGAGTGTGTAGGTAGTTTTTGGAATACATCAAGATCTCTGGGGTCTCAACTTGCAAAAATGTTCATGACTCAAGCTTGAACACCACAACAACAAAACAAATTCATTAGAGAAACAAAAACATATTATTTAGAAATGATTTACAGAGCTTTATTTCTTTTGCATGACAGAAGCTTTTGTAAATGAGCTCCAGACTCAGCTGATTAGTGTTTTACAAAGACCAAGCTTAGTTGTTCTGTCATTTACAGGAACCAAGCTGTCACAGGCCAAGAAGTTCAATGACCCTGATGACCCCTGCAAGATTTTGGTTGCCACAGATGCTATAGGAATGGGCCTTAACCTGTAAGAACCATCATACACACTGTAGCAACACCAAGGTCTTAGAAAATGTTGGGAAAAAGCCATTACATAACCTCACTGATTTTGTGTTTCCCAGAAGATATGATTTGTGCTTTATGTAGATGTTATATCAGTCTTCATGGTGTATTTCTGATTTATCTGAAGTGGTCATTGGAAAACTTACTTCGTCTATAGATTTTTCAGTGTATTCTTTTGTTTCTGGCATGTTCAGCATCTACCACTAGGTGCTGCTAAAGTCAGAAGTTCCCTAATCCCACACACGGAGGTTTTAATTAGCTTTATTAAGAAACTGTGTAGATTCTATCAATTCAACTCCCATTTATTCCCTCATCTGTATGTCTTCTGCTCTTCTCTATAGGAGTATAAAACGTATCATCTTCAACAGTCTGGTAAAGCCTAATGTGAATGAGAAGGGGGAGAAACAGATGGAGACCATAAGCACATCACAGGCTCTGCAGATAGCAGGCCGTGCAGGGAGGTCAGTCTCATTTTTGCTTATAAGATCCCCATTTTGGAGAGTTACAGTTTTAGAAAGTTTTTCAAGTCTGTCTCCTCTGCCACAGGTTCTCCTCCAAGTTTAAAGAGGGAGAAGTTACCACCATGCACAGAGATGATCTGCCTGTCCTGAAGGAAATACTCAGCCACTTAGTCGACCCCATAGAGGTGATCATTTATATGCAGATACGGGCATACACTCAAACACTCACACACAGCTGCAACTGGACGTTGATCTCGCCTCTTTCTTTTCAGATTGCAGGTCTCCATCCCACAGCAGAACAGATCGAGATGTTTGCTTATCATCTACCTGACGCCACACTGTCCAACCTTGTTGTGAGTACAGCCATGTATTAATTCACCCCCCCACCTCATCAAGCGTGACAGCACCAGTGTCAGTTCTCATCACATTAAGCTGGAGCCATGCAACTTGAACAGCAAAAGGTTTGCATATGTTCAGTTAGCGTTCACATTATTATGTATGTATGAGCTTTAAGGTTCATTCCCAACGATAGAAACAGATGTTTGTGAAATAAAAAAAAGAATAAATCAAGTTTCCCATGAGTAGATTTCTTTCAGAACTTTTAGTTGCATATCTGGGCTTTAAAAGAGTACTCCACTGATTTAGAACTATCAGACTTATGATGGACGGTTAAGAAAACTGCTAAATTCTGCTGGTTTTATCCACAGCGCTTGAGTCCTGAATATTTGACATTGTTAAAATCCATTACAGGCTCATCTTCTCATCCTGACAGACTTAGTGACTCCTCTCTCTTCGTCTCTTTTTCTCAGGACATATTTGTCAGCCTTTCTCAGGTGGATGGTCTTTATTTCGTCTGCAACATTGACGACTTCAAATTTCTGGCCGATATGATTCAGCACATCCCCCTCAACCTGAGGTCACGCTACGTCTTCTGCACCGCCCCCATCAACAAGAAACAACCTTTTGTATGCACCTCCTTCCTGAAGGTAAGGAAGGAGTAGAAGTAAGAAGTTTAAGGAGGTAAATGGAGAGAGACTAGGAGGGAAGGATGGGCTGATGTGTAGTAGCAACACTGAGGTGGAAAATAGCAGTAATTTGTTAATATTAACAGCAGCGACTGGGTTTAATAGACCAAACACACCACTGGGCCTGTAGTTATCTCTTCTAGATCTGTTTGTTTTTATATCTATTTATCAGACAACAGAAACTGATTCAGTGAGTCAGAGTTGTAAAACAATTTAAAAAGTCCAAAGAGGGCTGAATGCTTTTATCAATAAGCAGTGTACTATACACTCTGTCTCTCTTTATGGTTATATCACAATTATAATAAAACGTTAAGTCCAGAATAAAATGACTGTCCTCAACAAGTAACCTTTGAGATTCAAGGCTATGTTCTACATATTAGTGTTGTTCATATGTACAAAGAATAGTCCCTCCTGCTTGTAGGGTGGTCAAGAAGAGTGGGTCATAAATGCAAAGCAAAATATTTCATTAGTTTAATACAGTAATGTTTTGATGTTAAAATATTGTTTATGGATTATGATCTTGTAGTTGTCATCATGGTCATATTATGATACTGTTCAAAACCATGCTTTATCATATTTCTTTGCATTTGCCTGTTTGTTAAATTTTGCATACTGTCCTGTACTTACACCTTTGTGCTTTTCTTACAGTTTGCACGTCAGTTCAGTCGAGATGAACCCCTGACGTTTGGCTGGGTCTGTCGCCACATCAGCTGGCCTGTGGCTCAACCCAAAAACATTAAAGACCTGGTTCACTTGGAAGCTGTTCATGATGTGTTGGATCTTTACCTCTGGTTAAGGTAACATTATCCTTTTTTACTGTTTTACCTATCATTTAAATGGACCCTGATTGATGAAATGGTGCTTACTATCCTCATTGTAATTCTTCCACCAAACTCTTATTATTACAGGCAGATCTGTTAACGACTGCCTGCCATTCTAATCCTTGTCGCTGTTGATGTCTGTCTGTGCCTTTAGCTACCGTTTCATGGACATGTTTCCAGACACCGCCTTGATTCGAGAAATCCAGCGGGAGCTTGACAATATCATTCAACAGGGTGTCCAAAATATCACCCGTCTCATCAGAGCCACTGACCCAACCATTACTAACACACTACAGGCACAGGGCAGCAGGCAAGGACAAACAAGTGGTAACAGCAGAGCTGGTGATAGTAATTATTTGACTGGCAGCCAAGGTCAAAGGGGACAGATGATGGACCGCTCTCTGGCTAGTCGGCTGGTGAGAGACGGGCTGTTGACTCCTGATTTGCTCTGGCAGCTGCAGAGGGAGTGGTCCAAAGATCAAAAGCAGGATGTTCCCGATCAGCATGCACTCGATACAGAACATCACAATAACAACAACAAAGGGAAAACGAAAAAGAGAAAGAAATGAAGAGGAAGACCGTTATGTATTCATGGTGTCTCAAGGTTGTTGGTGTTCCCATGGAGATCAATAACCGATACACGCCATGCATAATATCTGGTGGTTTGTTTGAAATGGGTCATGGCTTTAGACAGTTAAAATGGATCTGTGAACATTTTCTAGCCTTGGATCAATCATAAACAGCTGATTGAGATATAAAAAAAACACCAAAATGTGGTTTGAACACGAGCAGTCTTTTATGGTCATATGATCTGGTCTGAGATTTACACTAGAATACTCTGTCATGTAATCTACTTATTTTGCTCTAAGCTGACTTAGTATGTTTTATTCCAACCTACAAATGTATAAGCTGTAACTAGTGATGGAAAACATCCCTAGTTCAGGATCCTATGAACTTGCTACTTTCTTGGTCCCTCTGAAGGATCAAGTACGTGTTGAGAGATTCTCCCTTCTCAGTGGGAGCATAAAGTAATTCAGAGTCAACTTGGAAACCAAATAGTCAAATTAGCCCAACAAGAAATGGACCCGTTGTGGATCATTGAGGGAGATGCCATGTCCCGGCCGCAGCTACCACTGAACCACAGTTCAAACTGACAAGAAACACTGTTTACCACAGTGTTTCAGCAAAAGTCACAATGTCATAAATGCTTTGTTTGAAGCATTGTTTGTGACCAGGAAGTAGTTTAAAATGCACTGATCTGGGATTAGTTCATGTTTGCTTTACTCTGTTAATGCAGGAAACTCAAATGTAGAACTTCAGAACAATATAAGAGCACGTATCCAACTTATTTGGGTAAACCTTTAAACAGCTCTGTGATAAACTGCAGATTCTGTGAGCAGTCTGAATTGAGTGCACCCCTGTCAGTGTCTGTATACAGATGAGATGCCATATTTTTTTCTTGTTTGCATAGTTGAGGTGAAGACATCAGTCAATAAAAATCTATTGTTTTAACTGTTGTGGCATATTAGATGGTGATGATGTGAAGATGATGAAGAGATCTCCTTGACACTGTCTTGCTTGTATATAAAAGTTTATTACAAAGAAGTCCAGCATCAAAACAAGCACTGCAGTAGCCTGTGAGATGATCCAAGCCAATATGGATCTCTCTCCCTAACAGCTCTAAACATCAGTATATATATATGTTAGTTGTCTTCATGATCTATAGGAAGCATCTGGACCTTACTCAATGAACTCACATCTCCAAGAAATAGAAAGGAAGGAAGGGAAGGAGGCCCCTCTCCGTAACACTTACAGATTTACATTCACAGCTATTAACCTAAACATGAACCCCAAAAAATAGAAAAAGATATGTGGGAAACACTTGTGTTCAGAGACACCAAGAGAATAAAAACCATATATGGAACTTTAGACACTACACTGTCCTGATTTGATGTTTGTTTTTATGTGGCATAAAGCTTTGTTTAAAAGTTATGATACATGAAAAACTAACTGAAGTAACCTACAGTATAATCAGTGCTTAATCTTGGGTCATTGTATTGAATTGCAGTTCGTATAATTTAATCAAAACTTGCACGTGAATTTTCAGTGGAACACAAAACATCAAAGAGATCAAACTACGTATGTACAAGTGTGACCAAATTGCAAGTTAATTGTTCAAAAAAAGAATAAAGATAAGTTTATATAATATGGGAAACAAGTAATAACCAACACCATACCAAACGCAGAGAAACCATATCAAAGAAGTTGGAATTAACAGACAAGGATGTGGCAGACATGCCTACCTCTACACTATTTAGTTACTTTACCTTGTCCCTTTATTTGTCTACATCTCCAACATTCCTAAAATACACAGCTTTTGGTGTTGGTATATATTCAACCTGGACTAATTTTGTTTTTATTTGGTATCATCAACTTAATATATATTGTCTTTCAAAAAGTCCAGGAGCCAAACTACAGTAAGTAAAACTGAAAATTACAAAATTTAAAACATGTCACTTTCTCATTTCCATGACCTTTGCTGAGTAACTCAAGTGTCAATGAATTGCACATATTTTGAAGATCTGAGGACTCTGCAGAACCCCAGTAAAGGTCTGGTACAGGTTGCCAGAGACATTATAATGACAACAAAAAGAAGACAGGGTTGGGCAGTAAGACAGAAATAAAGGAGGAAGTGATGGTAGAAAGGGGTTTGGCTTGTTGTTAATCATTGAGATAGTGCAGAGGCTGATCTCTGCTCAGTGAACTCAGTGAGAACAAAACTGGACGATCAGAGTGCGACAGGACGGAAAAAAGGGATTTTCTGCATCTTAATGTGTACACACTGAACACATTTCATTGTGTATGCACTTGCATCGTGCACTGACATACAAATACAAACTCATAAACAATCCAACGTGGGGGAGTTTTCATGGTGGTGTGTGTTGTTTTACATCAAGATGTTGGCTGTTCATCTTGTTTCCTTCTTCTTCTCCAAACTCCAGGAGGACCCCACGAAGAAGGTAAGAGTTATTCTACAGTGTTGACTTTGTGTTTGTTAAACACACACAAGTTTAACTAAACTTGAGTTCCAATAACAGTGATATTACACTTTACAGGGGATACTTTCAATATGTAATTTTCTACAGATGAGGTGTTATGAGAAAAATTGTTATAACATGTTCAAATAGGAGTGTGAGAACAGCAGAGGTAAAGAGAAGATTATTATTATTAATTTGTTACTCATCAAATTACCAGTAATAATGCACTGGATTAATCCTATTTGATCATTTTACAGTATTCTCTGATCTACTTTAACCTTTCTCTCCATGGAGGATGCTATTATTCACTTTGCACCATTTCATCTGCAGAATCACCATACAGTATTCTTATATAAGCAGCTGTTGTCCTGCATTAATATGATATCAGTCTTTAATCAGCTGCTACAATTGTTGCCTTGCTTTAGCTGACAAAATGGCTGTAAAACATTTTAAATGCATTATCAGAGATTTATTCATTGTTGTGTCACCTACAGTGCAGGATTAAATCTGTGGTTCTCAGTTATTGCTCTAGTGTGGTGTTTCATCATTCACTGTTGGCAGATATGACAGGATTTATCCATATTCTGAAACATGAGCTGCTGAGATTCTCCAAATGTGCACACAAACACCTTTACAAAATCTAAAAGATAAGGCAGTAGCTAATGCTGTACCAAGATCATCAAAGTGCTGCAATCAATAGTTACTGTGTCACCATTTGTCTTTTCCTGAGAAATGATTAACATCCTTCCCTGGCAATGTCATTACTCCTCTCTTATTGCAGATCAGATCAACACACACTCTCACAGGGACAAAGTATTGACACTCCCATTAGCAATGCTGCATACACTCACACTCAAACAGACACAGATACAGAGCGACACCCAGCCACAGTGCATGGCCAGACGGACCTTGTCCCATGAACATAGTGTAGTCTTTTATAGTCCCACATTCACTGGATTAAGTTAACGCTGATAGCATTGCACCTGGGTTTCATTTCAGTTTCATGGCATTTTAAACATATGTCACAATCAAACCTTAAAGACTGAAGAAACCAGTATTTTTGCTGATATGAATAACTCTTCCCACCAAGTCCAAATCTTTACAACTATGCCATGAATATATCCCAAAATTGAGGGTGATATAAACAAAATTGAGAGAATTTGACCCAAATATCTTTGTTCTGCTCCTCCTGTTTGTTTATTATTCCAGAGAGCAAAAGAACCAACATTTCCCTTGAACTGCTCCTTCTCATACACACAAACTGAATCACATATCAGATTCAGAATCATGAATTTAGATTCGTAATATTATACAACGAGGTCTCTGAATCCCTAATGGGGTGTTACAGTGATGGATGGGCTCTGGCAATGGTGCGTGTAGTAATGGAGGAAGATGCTAAAATGATGTTTAAAAAAACAACCTGTGGTCTAAAGGAAAGAAGGAAAGACACGAGATCAAGAGAGAAATAGAAACTCCTCATGGCCTCTGTTTCCATGTCTTTCTTTTCTCATTCAAGCCCAAGCCACTGCCTGTGTGTCTGTTTGCTCTGTCTCTCGGTAATTGTTTTTTTTTTTTTCTTTTAGGTGGACAGGTTCCTGTACGCAATGCGTCTCCACGACGACCAGCTAAGTGACATCTCGGCTCGTTTCCAGGCTGAGATGAAGAAGGGGCTTTCAGTGGAGAGCAACGCCGCTGCAGCAGTGAAGATGCTGCCAACACATGTCCGCTCCACCCCTGATGGATCAGGTGACTCACATCAGGGGTTTTCAAACTTTTTCAGTCTTGCATGCAGTATAAAGTAGGTAATATATTTTTGTTTCTCTCCTTCACTCCTGCAGAGAAAGGGCAGTTTCTGGCGTTGGATCTCGGAGGCTCCAAGTTTAAGGTGCTCCAGGTTAAAGTGAGAGAGGGAATGGGGATTAGGAGGGGAGGAGTGGAGATGGAAGAGAAGACTTACCCGATACCTAAGGAGCTACTTGTGGGGAGAGGAACAGAGGTAAGAAGCAGGAGGAGAGAGACAGGAAAGAGTGAGTGTAGAGATGCTGGGGGGGTTTGAGGAAGGTTCAACAACAGAGATGGGGGTAAAAAAAAATTGTAAGAAGGTTTTCATATTTTTCATCTTATTCTTGACATTCTTCCTTTTTCCTCTCTCTCTGTTGAACTCTCTGTGCATAGTTATTTGACCATGTGTCAGAGTCTCTAAAGGACTTCCTGCATGAGAAGAACATCAGCTTGGATAAGAAACATCCTCTGGCCTTCACTTTCTCTTTTGCCTGTGAACAGTCCAGCCTGGATCAGGTAATGACATTATTTGTTCTTGCAGTACATTCTACTCTGTATGTTGACATAGCTCTGTCTTTTTAAATTTACTTTCCTAAAAACCTCCTAACCTCTCCTCTCCTCTCTTTAGGGATCATTGTTAGGTTGGAGTAAGAACTACCGGGCTAGAGGTCTCCAGGGGAAGGATGTGGTCCAGGCCCTCAGAGATGCCATTGACAGAACTGGGGTATGAGCTATTTTTCTGATACTTGACTGTTGATGCAGAGTTCATTTGGCACATTTAGCTGATATTTACATTTAAAGAAACTTTAAGAAACTCATAGATTCTTACGACTGCTGTAACTGAGATTCTAGTCCATGCCTGGCATTATCAAAACAGATGCCATTAATAAGAGATTGATCAGAGGTAGACTGTGATACAGGACAGTGTGAATTGTTTTTACATGGTGCAATAGACAGATAGACATAAGCACATATAACTGACTACATTGTTATATAAACTGCTGTAATTCTGGCCTGGTGCTTCACTCTGTATATCACTCTGCAGGGGATGGATATAGAGGTGTTAGCTATGGTTAATGACACTGTAGCGACAATGATGACCTGTGGTTTTGATGACAATTACTGTGAAGTTGGACTCATCATTGGTAAGTACATACATAATACTTTTCACTGTAACCAGTGTGGGACAGTAATTACAAACATTTAGTCTAGTACTCCACCTAAGTGCAGTTTTGAGGTACTTTTACTTTACTTGACTCCTCAGCCATACCCCTTGGTTGGGAGCTGCTGGACTTAACTACCTAACTGTATATAAAGTAGTTTAACCTAGCTCCACCTCAACTTCAACATTAAAACCCTGCGTATGCATCAGTGAATCTGTATTAAGAATCTAACATCCTCATATATAATAATCTTATCAGTTACAAGTCTGAAAGGAGTACTTTTACTTTGATACTGGTGTGCATTTTGTCATTAATACTTTTGTAGTTTTACTTGAATAGAATTTTTCATGCAGGACCTTCACTTGTAATGGAATACTTCTTCCACCACTGCCTGTAGCTATATAGTGCTGCAGACAACTAGTGGTGTAAATCTTCCTCCAACTTCAGGGATACTGCTCTGTAGCTAAAACTGTGTTTTCACATGTGTGGTTGTGTCTTTGTGACAAACATTTTTTGTCAGTTGCATCTATCATTTTTATGCTGTCTGTACAATGTATTGATTGGGTAGTGGACAAAAAAGGAACATTTGACAATATACTATAGCACAACACAATCCACCACAACAAACTGTAGAATCAGAAAATTATAATAAAATTGATCTGACACATTCCAAATGTTTTAAAAGTTAGAGTTGAATTTTAAAGTAGAATTTAAAAACTTTGGCCTACTATCATGAAATAATCAAAAGTGGAAAGTTGCACCTTTAGTCAAGTTGCTGCTCTCTCTAGTGGTTTACTGTGTTATTGCATGTGTGTGTGAGAATGTGTGCATGTTCTTGTACTTTGTACTTGAAACATTTTGACTGTACCTCTTTGATGCAAACATATTAACAAACCAGGCTAAGAGTTGACAGTTTGAGGATAGGGTTCAGTATTAGTGTTAGGGTTGTAATTAGAGTTAAATTAAGGTTAGTTTAAGGATCAAGACTTTTCATTTTAAAGGTTGTTGATGTCAAAAATTTCTTTGTGCGCACTAAAGAAGAAAGAAAATTAATGCAGCTGGTGCAAGTTTATTTTAAGAACTGTAACTCAATACACTCATTATACTCAATAAATATGATTTCCTGTTTGATTTTGTGTGTAGGTACAGGCACCAATGCGTGTTACATGGAGGAGCTTCGCCACGTTGACCTGGTGGAGGGAGATGAGGGCCGAATGTGTGTGAACACCGAGTGGGGAGCCTTTGGAGATGACGGGGCTCTGGACGATTACCTCACTGAGTTTGACAGGGATGTCGATGCAGCCTCCAACAATCAAGGGAAACAAATGTAAGGAAAGCAGCTTGGTCTTTTTTGGTGGTACAGCATGAAAAGACACACCATGAATAACACAATGTCAACTTTTTCTTTTTCTCTGTTCCCACACTTACTCCTAATGGCAGCTTTGAAAAGATGGTCAGTGGGATGTACCTGGGTGAGCTGGTGAGGCTGGTTGTATTAAAGATGGCTAAACTAGGACTGCTGTTTGATGGACATGTATCTGATGCCCTGAGGACCAAAGGAAAAATCACCACTGCAAATGTGGCAGCCATGGAGGAGTAAGTTATCATTGTCTTTATGTGTCATGCTGCCTCTGCTTGAAAACAGTAAGATGTTAGAAATGTCCATCTTCCTCAGGTACAAAAATGGTCTGAAGAACACCAGAGACATTCTCACAGGCCTTAGCTTGACCCCTTCGCAGGATGACTGCATCGCCGTTCAGCATGTCAGCACCATTGTGTCCTTCAGGTCTTCAAATCTGGTGGCTGCAGGACTGGCTGCCATCTTGACTCGAATCAAACAAAACCGGAATTTGAGGGCATTGAGGATCACTGTAGGTGTGGATGGAGCAGTGTACAAGACCCACCCACAGTAGGTTATTATGCAAAGTCATAACCATATAAAATCCTCTGAAGCACAATAACAGGCCTGTTTCACATGTTTTGAGAAAGCACAAGTGTGATTAATATAATTAATGATGGCTGGGGTCCATTTAGCTGCTTCAGTCTCAGGATCCTGGTCTTATACATGCTGGCTCTCTGTCGCACTGCCATGGCTTACTGGGACACCTGAATTGAATGAAGCCATTGTTAATGTTATTATTTACACCTACAAGTTACAAGTCTAGACAAAATTCATATGCTATTCATTCACAGAGATTCTCAAGTATAAAACTACAGTTGAGAAATTAAAACAATGGTGAATTTATCATATAGTGATATAGTTGCAACTGCTACAGATTACCAATAGAGGTCACAAATGTTAAACATTAGACTCGTTCCCTTTCAGGTATCCTAAACGTCTCCATAAAGTGGTGCGCCGCTTGCTTCCTGAGTGCCATGTCAGATTCGTCTTGTCTGACAGTGGCAGCAGCAAAGGAGCAGCCCTGGTAACAGCAGTTGCCCAACGACTGGCATCACAGAAGCGAAAGGTTAGGATACTGTGCGTGTGCGCACGCATTCACTTGCACTATTGCCAACAATAAAAAGATGTCTGACATACAGTATCTCTCACTTGTGTGCCAGGTGGATGAGACACTTTCGCCCTTCAGACTGAGCCACGAGCAGCTCCAGCTGGTGAAGGCCAGGATGAGGGCGGGGCTGGAGGCAGGCCTGAAGAGAAAAGGCTCCACTGCAATCAAGATGCTTCCTTCCTTTGTGTACCGTACACCTGATGGCACAGGTCAGAGAAGCACCACTGTGTTTTCCCTAAAACTGAAATTACAGTTACAGCTCTGTTGGTTAAGGAAACACAGACACACATGTAAACCAAATGAGCAATTTTTTGTCACACCTGATCTCTCTTTCAACTTCAACAAGAGAGGCAACTTCTTGGTTAAAACAAATGGCCGATTGCTTTTTTAACTGCCAACATGAGCATGAACACATTTAATTGGATCTAACTAAACCAGATTATGAGTAAGTTAACTTATTGTGTTTTTTTTTTCCAGAGCATGGAAAATACCTCGCTCTGGATCTGGGAGGAACCAACTTCAGGGCGTTGCTGGTGAACTTTAAAAAAGGTCTGCAACAGAACACTCGACTCCATCATAAGATCTACACCATACCACTTGAGATAATGCAGGGAACCGGAGAAGAGGTAAGACACACATATACCATCAGCATGTTTAAATGAAATAGACAGAGAGACTAGCGGTGGCAGGGAAACAGATGACATGCTGATGCAAAGTTAATGAGTATTTTAATTGCAGAGCGAGGAAGCACATTACATGCAGGGTTGTAAGAATGAGAAGTGGAAGGTCAAATTCATTTTCCAAAAAACAGTGCCAAAGGTCAAGAACACAGTTGATAGTTTTTCATTAACAAGTTTTCTCTCTCTCTCTCTCTCTCTCTCTCTCTCTTTCTCTCTTTCTCTTTCTCTCTCTGTCTGTCTGTAGCTGTTTGATCATATTGCAGAGTGTATTAGTGACTTCTTGGACTACATGGGGTTGAAAAATGCTCGTCTTCCTGCGGGCTTCACCTTCTCTTTCCCCTGCGAGCAGACAGCCCTCGACACGGTAAGTGAACATCAAAGAGTAGGTCTTGGGCATGAGTTCAGTTATTTCATATGGTTTGTTACAGCCACAGAAAACTTTTTTGGTTGTTTTTTTTAATCAATTATGTAGCTCTTCAAATGCATCTTCTGTAGCTATACAGTCAAATACACAAGGAAACACAGTAAAAGGAGAAACATCAGTTTTATAACTTTTTCCAACATTTGTATGTTCTGTAGGGCACATTGGTGAGCTGGACCAAAGGCTTTAAGGCCACAGACTGTGAAGGACATGATGTTGTTAGCATGCTGCGGGAGGCCATCAAAAGACGCAATGTGAGTCAGAATACAACAGCATTTTTTATAGTTATGATCTGGATTTGGCAGATTTGGTGATTAATAATAATACTGCACGCCTTTACTTTCCTATTTGTATATGCTGTATTTGTTGTATTTGTAGAAATAGTGAGAATGAATATGTAAGATGAAGAACTGTTGATCAGTGTAAATTATGATGACAAATGATGGGACATTTGGGACATAACCCTAACCCTAACCCACTGATGCAAGTCCAGACTCTTGTTGCTGTGTTCTTACATACAGCAGAGGACATTACATTGTGTTACATTTCCTTTGGTGTTCAGTCATACATTAAATGTTTGTCCTTGACAACTAACCTTTAACATAAAAGCAGTAAAAAAAAATGTGTGTGTATAAGGACATGTCCTGCAGTAATTTGGCTGTGCATTAGCCCAATAAATAACATGTGCTGGTGTTTACGTACACACATGTTCATATGTTTGTGACTATGAAGGACTTTGACTTGGACATAGCTGCTGTAGTCAATGACACAGTTGGAACCATGATGAGCTGCGCCTATGAAGACCCTCAGTGTGAAGTTGGACTGATTGCTGGTATGTGATCATAGGAGTGAGGATATGTTTACAATGTAAAGACATTTTTTGGTCTCACTTTTTCAGTGTACTGCTCAACACTTAGGTCTCTGCTTACAGATTAAGGCTAAAACTGAGTTCAGGGTGAAGTTAAAGGTGGCAGTTAAGGTCAGAGTTTTATTTACATTTTGAGATTTGGGCCAGAAAACACATTCATCAATTAGGGTCCTCACAATTTTTGCAATTTTTCAATCCATAACATAATTTATTCCCAGGAGGGCAAAAGAGAGCACGAGCAGCAACAAAATCACACATAATGCACTTTTTAAAAAATAGAAACCTAAAAAGCACACCTATCAAGCAATAACAAATAAATGAATACTAATACTACAGTGCAGTGTAGTGTAATTGTTTGTGTGTGTTTCACCAACAACTTGTTGCTAAATATACTGGATTTTCTCTTCAAACACTATTACACTACACAATAGATATTTTTGAATTCCTGCTGTACTATATATATGATGTTTTATTAGTAATATAGAAATAAAGCATGTGATTGTGTTTCACAGGAACTGGCACTAATGTTTGTTACATGGAGGAACTGAAGAACATTGAAAAGACTGAACAAAGTACAGGACAAAAGGTGAGAGAAGGGGGGACACCTGCAGGAGAGAGGGATAAGGTAGAAGAACACTCACAGTGTTTTGTTAGTCATTGAGCTGTGGCGATGTTAAGTGAATGTTTGGATGATAGCCCACATATTTAATAATATATTATATTTAATAATAATAATATAATATATTTAATAATGTAATATTAATATACTATTAATAATTTACCTCACTGGTATCTGCACTCAGCAGGGGGATAAGATGAGAGGAGAGAAAAAGGTGGGGGATGCTGAGATACAAAAGATGTGTATAAACACAGAGTGGGGAGGTCTGGGTGACGATGGCTCTCTGGATGATATCATCACACCTTATGATGTGGAGGTGGACCAAACCTCAATTAACCCTGGGAAGCAAAGGTTAGAAACTCTGACTGTGTGTGTGTGTGTGTGTGTGTGTGTGTGTGTGTGTGTGTGTGTGTGTGTGTGTGTGTGTGTGTGTGGCTACATATCACTCACATACTTTCATATACATAAACATACTTTCATATCTCTAACCTGTAATGTGGTCAGGTGGTCACTTAGTCCTAATGGATTCAACTCTTTGTGTGTGTTTGTGTGTTTAGGTTTGAAAAGCTGACCAGTGGGATGTATTTAGGTGAAGTTGTCCGCCAGGTATTGCTGGATTTAACCAGAGGAGGTTTGCTGTTCAGAGGTCATGTCACTGAAGCCTTAAAAACAGCTGGAATATTCCAAACCAAATACCTGTCGCAAATAGAAAGGTACAAGAAACTACATCAACATCAGTTCCACAGAATAGAAACTTTGTCCCATTTTCAAATGATGTATAACATATTGTATATACTGTATACTAATGTGTGTAACTGTTGTCTCCCCCTAGTGACCGCCTCGCTCTGCTGCAGGTTAGATCTATTCTCCAGGGGCTGGGGCTGGACAGCACCTGTAACGACAGCATCATTGTAAAACAGGTAGAGGACAGAAAATGATGGACAAAGGCTGGAGCCCTAACACTTGCAGATGCCTTTTTTTGTGAACAGTGAACCAGTGCATGGACTTTCATGAGACCAATGTGTTTTTGAAGTAAAATCAAATCTTCAAGATACTTGTGCTTTAGTTGAATTCTGGGATTAATTGTACCTGATGGCTGTGCAGGACAAACCAAGACATAATAAGAAATTATATTTGATGTTTTATGAAAAGCCATACTACAGTATATAATGGTATTTAAAGGTTTTCTTTATAGCAGACATTTTGAGTAATAATTGCACGAAAAACACAGATTTTACTCATGACAATAATTTTGGCTCTGTTCTGTTTAACCTCCCTTGTTAAGCATTGCTAGTGAGCCAACATGCACACTAGAGACAACCACACATGAATGAAATGAAGTCATCATTACTGTTATTAGTTACAACTGTGCTCTTCATGTCATGGTGTGTCAGAGTATCAGCTCTGGACACCCCTGTTAGCAAATGACAAGGAGCATTTAGGTGACTGTGACAAAACTTTGGAAGTTTCTTAACAACTAATAATGCTAAGAGTTGTAGATGTAAAATAGCACAATTTAGCAACCTTACTGACTATTTCTTGTCTGCGATTTGTCCCAGATTCCAGAGAGAGGTTAAAAGTTAAACATATGAACCACTGCAGTGCTCAAAAAATCATGTTCTCTGTTGCAACCTCATCTTATGATTAAGTAAGATTTTTTTCCACTGTTTTGTGAAATGATTTGATATTGTCTGGTTCAGCAAACTGTGACACCAGCAGGCTTTTACCTGCTGCACTAATGATAATGGTTTTCATTGTCATGTAGGTATGTGGAACAGTGTCACGTCGTGCAGCTCAGCTGTGTGGGGCAGGAATGGCGGCCGTGGTCGATAAGATCAGAGAGAACCGAGGACTGGACCATCTCAACGTCACTGTAGGGGTAGACGGGGCACTCTACAAATTACATCCACAGTAAGTTATTTGTGTTATTATTAACTGTAGTCATATTGCCAGTTGAATTCAAAATGTTCTTGTTAGTGACTGGATTCATCAGCTACTTTGACTCTTTTACTTGATTCAGTTTCCTTGAATTAAAAACTACAAACACAACGTCTTCTGTTGTTTCTAGTTTCTCTGGAGTCCTCCAAGAGACCGCAAGAGTTTTGGCTCCCCAGTGTAATGTCACCTTCCTCCCATCAGAGGAGGGCAGTGGGAAGGGTGCTGCCCTCATCACAGCTGTGGCTAGACAGAGGGGGGAGATGTAACTTGACATGACTGAAAAAATGATTTAGCTTACCAACGTTTTTCTTTTCACATTTTTTCATTTTTCTTATGTGCATTACTATTCTTCTCACTGCTAATGTTCTCTGTTGGTCTGGGAGAAGTTCACACTGTCACATGTAGTCTCTGAAACAAATGGATTCAGCAGCCACTACTTTTGACCCGACAACAGGAAACTTCATCTGAAAGTTCTTGATCTCTAACAGGCTTTCCACCAGCAAATGCAACTATTTGTGCTTTATGACGCATCCAGGAAAGACCGAAGTACAGTTGCATGTTACTATCCCCAATTAATGGATTTTTAGCAAATGGCAATAAAGCTTGACCCACTTCTCTGTTTATTTCTGATTTGTCCCACAAAAGCCCTTCCTTTATTGTTTGCTGGCTCTGCATTAGAGATGCACCACACACTCACAATTTCAAATGTATGACTGACATACATGAGGGCTTTAAACCAAAACCTTTCTCTTTCTAATTATTAACAAGCTAGGCCATGGGATAAGTGTCAGATCCACAGCTGTATGGTCACATGCTAATGTTAGCCGTGCACTGATTACACTCCTGGCCTCTGATATCACTGCTGAGTACTCCATCTTAGGAAATAAGTAAGACAAGCTGCAGCTGTCAAAATGTGATCATACTGTGATTTGACTCTATGGAGCCTTTCTGTTTAACACTGCAGTAATTTGTATCAGTGATTTGCTTAATAAGTTCTTCACTTCTTCAAGCCAGAATACAACAATTGAATAAATTATTTTTATATATTTGTTAAAAATATAATACACGTATAAATGAGAGGCAAAGAAAAGGTGTGTGTGTGTGTGTGTGTGTGTGTGTGTGTGTGTGTGTGTGTTGGTCAGCAGTACTTCAGTATTGATAAAGGGCAGGAGGAGGATAGGAATGTCGCTGACCACATTTCCCAACAGTAAACACAACCGATGCTCTGTTCAGTCATTCTGGACTGACTCTGTGTCCTTGTGATAGCCTGTCTGTCTCTCTGCTCTCTGTCTGCCTGTCTGTGCATCTGTGCCATTTTGGTCATTCTGTCTGTGTGCTTTATCTGTCTGGCTGGATCCTTGCCCATCCGCCTGTGTCTTTATCTATCAGTCTGCATGATACATGCTGAAATAAGAGTACAGGCAGAAACATGGAGGAATCCACTGACAGACCTGAAAGTTTTTCCGTTAAAAGTGATCTGAAGATGGAATGTTTTAGTATTTTTGTAAGATTTCAGGACCTGAATTACTTGAGCAGGTGTAGAGTCTGTCTTTGTGAATATGATGGTTGGCTGTTTTTATTAACCTTTTTGGCAAAAACTATACCTATAGTTTGTGTTTACAAAGTTGCATTATAATCTCGAACTACTGATCTGACAATACTGTAGAGGGAATGAGCAGTGCAAGGATCAGTGTACTTATCATAATCCATTCATGACAGATTAGATGATGTGTTGAAGATGAAGGCAGGCAGGAGGAAAGTGGCAGAGTGCAAGAGAAATAATGCAGAATTGAAAGAAAACCAAAACATCAAAAAAGAAAGACTGAGGGAAGGAAACAAATTCGAAGGGATTAAAGGAAGGAAGGGTGGAAGTCTATTGAGAAAGGCTGCGTGCTAACAGGAGTGAAACAGTAGCTAATCTGTCAGGGATTAAGATGTTAGAATGCTACCAGATGAGAGCTACGTCACACAGGCAGACACACCCACACACACAGCACAGTAATCCCACACTGTCCTAGTAGTGACCTAGTAGCTTCACAGTTAGACAACACATGAACTAAGACTGCAGCTTCAATGCAGTGATACACACGAACACAGCTGGGCTGCTGAATCTGCAGCTCCTGCAGCACAGTGAGGTGACTAATGCAAGAGCTGGCACACTCTCTTTTCCTCTCACATTCTGTAACTATGTCCTTACTTACTGTCTTGTTCTTTCTACTTTATTCTTTCATCATGTATCAACTTCCTCCCCTCTAATCAATTACATATATTTTAAACACCTTTACTGTGCATCCCTTTTTCTTTTAGCTTTCATTTTAGCTTGAATAACCTCAAATACCCTACACATCTTTCAGATTTTCCCTGAATGGACATTCCTCAGGGAGCAAGGTGTGTGAGTGTTATTATATATTCACTTCCTTTGTGTGTGTGTGTGTGTGTGTGTGTCCAAGTGGCCATGAATATGTGGGTGTGTGTCTTTGTCTTCCCTGTGAAGCAACAATAAGAGCTTTGACGCACACACACACATGGACACACAAATGGTCACCAGTAGATGGGCAGAGTTGAGACGCTGGTTCTTCAGGACCTACAGAGGGACGAGCTCCGGCTCTGGTAGGATTGTGCACTGTTTTTTTTTTTGTTTGTTTGTTTTTTGTTTTTGTTTTTATTTACATGCAGCAATTTTCTGGACGCACAGGCCTTCAATTTTATTTGACACACACTGTCTCCAGAGATAGAATGAATCGAAGCATGAAGCCTGGATCCGAGCCTCTGTGTGGAGTGGACAGTCGGAGAGTAAAGCACCTCAATGCCCCAAAACATCACTGTGCTGACAACTGTCGGATACCGGCTCTTGTTGATCCTGGGAAGACTTTGATGGTAATTGAATCATATAAATAGTATAATAATCTGTGGGGGCTAACGTTGCTGGGACTGAGATTATCTATAAAAGTGCAATGGCAGGTTCGACGGTGAAAATGTGGGATTAGGTGTGATATGTTTATTGCTGCTGCAGGCTACAAAAATCTTCTAGAAATGGATGATAGAGTGAAGAAGGAAAAGGCAAAAGTTTGAATGTAAAGTTGAACTACATAGAACTTGGAAATACTGTACATCACAACCTGATGCTAGAGAGATCCACAATACTGGCAGATAATTTTCTGTACTGCATTGTTCTTGTTGTTAACTTACTGTTATACATCTCAGCCTGTAGCAAGGCGGCTGGCTAGTATGGACTGATCTGGAGTATAAACTTTACTGGCACAGCTAAAACTGTGGTCATGAATGCGATCTTTACAATGACAGACGAGGCAGTTTGTGTTATGTGTAAGCAGCACAACTCTCACTACTGCTCACTGCACACATGAACACAACAAACCCAGACAGGTTGGCAGGGAGGAAGTTGAGAGGCATCCTGGCCCAGGAGGAAATCACTGCACTAGAAAATATATCTGCTATACTGAGCGATCGGACATTGTAGATTTGGATGTGATGATGTTTTCTACTTTATACTGGAAGCACTGGAAGCTGTGACATATTTAAGTTCAGTCAGTACTGAGTCAATTGAGTCTTACTTTTATTTTTGCTGAAACCTTTCCATCATGAATTTAGAAGTCAGAGTTAGTTCATTATCTGTGCAGTGTCTTGGAGGACACTCCGGTAGAGCTGGGTCAGAGCCTGGCTACTCACTTTGCTGCACTGCTGCCTTTTAGATAAGCTATTAAGGTGGAATTAACTCCACAGTTAGTTGCACATTAAGTGTTTGAAGGATTACAGATCCTCTGTGGTTGTTCTGTAGAGAGCCTAGACAACAGGCAGCTGTTGTTGTTGTGATGATGATGTCACCGCTGTCTGAAAGGACAGTAGAGCCAGAGAAAGCGGCTGTCTGATGGGCTGAGTCTCAGGATGGTTGAGTGAATGAGTGAGTGGCTTTCTTCCTACTTAAATTATGGAAAAGCAGGTGGACTGGAGCGGCAGGTGTTTGCTCCTCTGTCAGATCACTCAGCATTTTTTAAGAGGTAGGACAGTGTATTCTGAAACAATGGTCATTCACTGAAAAATAATTGAACTTGATGTACCTTGTGAGCCATGTGACCAATTTGCCTAAGAGTGGATAACCCCTACCCCACATTTGGATACAAGTTGGAGGAAAATAAAACCTATGATGTATGGGCTCCACAAAACTCACACCACTGATGCTCCCTGACTTCCCAACCATCGTGCTCCTAAAATTTACTAAAGCTGTGTATAAAATCTTTCCTTCCCCAGAAGTTCCTCAGAAGTTCCCCAGAAATAAATGTGGATTTTCCCCCTTTTCCTCCCTGCTTCCTAAGCCAGATCACAACTGACTCAAGAGCGTAACATTGCTTTGAGTAATATCACGTCTGTGTGACTCATTTTCTCACTAACACAGCGAGACACAGAATCTAATTTTACAACTTCCCTGAGACAGTAAACCCCGAATTCCCTCCTGAACTTACTTACTTCCCTCTTTCTTTATATGTCCCTCCTCCCTTTTCCTGCCTCTCCTCCTCTGTAATTAGGCAGTCCCCCTCTTCTTCCTCCATCACCGAGTTTGCCTCCAAGGCGTAAGCAGACCAGCCAATCATAGAGAAGAGGATGTGGCACTCAACCCACCCCAAACCACTCACACTGTCTATCCAATGAGCTCACATGAAGTGGGCAGGGCTCATGTTTTGGCCCTCCCCGCCTCTTTTTCTCTTTATCTCCCTCCCTCTCTCTTTCTGCCTCCTGCAGCTGAACTTGCTGTCTCACTCATGCTTCCTGGTTTCACTCACATGCACATAGGAGGAAGAGCTGAAGAGTCTTAGCCGCACATGAAGCAGCTCTGTCTATTTTAAACCTCACCAGATTGGATTCAGGATATTTTTATATCTCTTGTGGCGTGTGACAGATTGTATGTAAAAGGAAGAGCCAGAGCAGAGTTTCTCTATCTTTTTTTACATTTTTATTTTGGATTTTTCTCCATCTGACTGTAGTCTGAACGTGTGTGTGACACACACAGAGAGGGAGAGAGCGTGTGTGTTCGTGCGAGTCTGCATGTGTGTGTGAGAGAGAAAGAGGACCAGGATGATTGCAGCCCAACTACTAGCCTATTACTTCACTGAACTCAAGGATGACCAGGTTAAAAAGGTGAGTGCTCTCTGTTTCTTCCACATCTATTTTTGATGAAGTTGAGAAGAGAGGAGAGTGGTCAGAGGAGTGTAGAGGTCACTGAGTTTATTCATACTCTCATAATCAAAGAACGTCTTTTTAAGTGCAGAACATGTAAGGAAATGCTGACATGTGTCTTTCAGGAAGTGAGAAAAATGTTCATCATGCCGGGAGAGCAGTGCAAGAAAATCACAGAGATTTGACTTTTATAACGAGATTTGAATCAACCAGGCTCTGTGAGACGTGACAAACTGCACAGGGGCGTGTTGGTGTAGTAAGATGTGTAAGGATACATGACACATGGGTGTGTGATTAGTGCCGTGATGTAAGTTTTGAGAGGTGTGGCGAAGAGGAGAGAGGAAGTCAGAGGCAAGGATGAAAGGACAGATGAGTGGAGGGATGAGAAGGTGGTGGAACTTGACAGGAAGGAGAAAAGTCATTTTAGGGGTCACTGACCTTCTTTTATGACCTTGTTAAAACAATACTTATTCTCAGCAGAGTAGAAAGAGGAGAATAAGCTAAATTTTTCATATGATCTGTGTCCATTTAAAAGCCAATTTTGACAACTGACTCTTGTAGCTTCTTTTACTAAGTTTTCAAGCTTGATTGAATATGAAAAAGTTCAGCTTGAAGCAGAAGAATGGCATGAGGTGAACACCATGAATGTGTCTTTCATTACTCCTCAGCTGAGCAGCCCCCACTGTAAAACCTCTGGTGTAAAACTGACTGGACCAGTTTTGGTTGCTCTTACAGTGGTGAGTGTGCCAGCGGAGCTTTTCCAGTCACTCGGACCTCAACGATTCCCAGTGCTTCTTGATCATGTGTGCCATAAAATCATGTTGCCAGGAGACAAACACAGTCAGTTGTATTCTGTAATCTACTGTAGCCCCATAAAGTAAACCTGAGTCAGTGGAGGTTAAAATACTTCCAGACCCCGTTGTGTCATAATATTTGTCAGTAGGAATGTGATCACTTAACGTTTCCTGAATTTGAGGTTATTCCAAAGCCATCTCTCAACATGTGCTTTTTAATTCACGTAAGACTCAGGGTCCCTTTAAGGTCTCCCTCTGATGATCTCCCACGTCATCACCAACTGCAGTTTCTGCATCAACGCAGATCTTTTTTTTCGCTGGTGCTTTTCCTCTGTAAGTGGAAAAAAGTTGTCACACATCCTCACTCTCATTTCACTTAAACTATACACTCTTTGTTCACACAAGGATACACAAAGCTGTTATTCCCAGGTGTACCTGCTGTGCCAAAGTCAAATCACAGTCCATTAAGATAAAATATCCTTATCAGCAGTAAGAATCTGATGTAATACAATGCATCACCCTCCCTCTTTACTCCTGCTCTCTGCCTCTCCCTGCCTCCCTAAAATAGGCCAGCTTTGAACCATGTGACCATAGGTGACAGGAGGAGAAGGCTTACACACAAATACACTCGCACACAGTGCTAGGTGTGTAGCCATTGTGTAGCTTTTCAAAGAGCAGGGCTTGTCTAGTACCTCGACAACAACTCCAACACGCAGCTCAGGATTCAAGCAGCTGCAAGCAAAAGTGTACAGATTATTTCATCACTTCTGTGTTTTTAGGCAGACCGGGTTGTGTATGTGGTTGTCAAAGAGCCTCAAGGTGCAGGAGGGAGCAGTGTGGAGGACAGTATTTTTCCACATTGCGAGGGTGTGTGCGCACAACGTCGTGCACACGTACATACACAGCGGAGTCAGGTTTCAGTGCTTCCCTGAATCACCTTGCAGTGACAAGGAGAACGGGACATTGTTAAGAGGAGGAATGCAAACAGAAAGGAGAGGGAGAAGAAGGGAGAGGAGTGGGGTGGGGTGGGGGAGGTGTGGGTGTGGGGGTGGGGGGGGGGGGGGGGGGGGGTGGGGAGGGAGAGAGTGCAATCTCTTCCTGAAACTTAAACCAAGCTCCAGGCGGTATCAGAGAAAGTTGTGTGTCAGAGGTGTGTTGAGGGAAAAACATGGCCTTTATAGACTTATGTGTCCAGACCACAGAGGCCCCTGTGTCACCTTGCCAGGAAATGACACTTTGCTCAACAGTACTGAAAAACCAGACCCTCCTTTTTTGGTCAGAAAAACCTGACAAACTGAGAAAGTGCAGTTAATTGTGAAAGATGAAGATGAATCATATTTGTTGAGCCCAGCATTTTCTATATTCATGTGAGGTATAAAGGCCACAGTAGAGACATTTATCTGAGCTATGAGATGTCCAGCTATAGTGAAATGCTTAGACATGGTTTCTTGCTGCAGAGTGCTGAGTCATACTACAGTGATGCTCATTTCTTTCCTGCAGCATGAACTGAATTTAGCCTGGGGTTCAAGAGATTTCCCGTTTATCTAAATTGCCATGGAGAAATGTGCCTGCCTTTAATCCTCCCCATTGTAACCCAGACCTGGCCGGTCAGCTAGGACACATTGTTATTTAAGTAGACTGGCTAAGAATGTATTCTGATTCAATTAGCTGATTAGGAACACATTCTTATTTTAACTAGGCCATTTGAATAAGAATCCAAGGCACCCGAGTGCACATATCCTGTATATAAGCTGGTGTGGTCACTGAGAACACAGGGAAGAACACCCATGCCATGAAGCAAACCATCATGTATGAATGCGTGCTGTATTTGCTGTATTTGGCAGTACAGTGTCCATCATCTTTGATAATTAACAAAGAACCAGGAGAGGGAAGAGGCTGGGTGGTGATATGGAGGATATAACCATTATGAGCAGTGAGTTGCAGGGAGCAGCAGCCCTGGCAGACAGCAGCAGTGTGTAGCAGCAGTTGGCATGAGCAGAATGTGTTGGCAGCAATTGATCACCATGTTGAAGCGCCAAACCTGAATGGATCTGTTTGCATCAGCTGACAGCCAGAATGGTGGTGTACATGATCTGTGCTAAACTCATCTGAACTTTATATATTCATTCACAGAAGCAAAAACACATCTGTTTCTGTTTGAGATATAATACTGTGTACTGTCTGACAGGCAGTCTGTCGTGTGGAAGTAATAAAAGTCTTATTTTCTTGAATTAGAATTAATTTAGGGTGTTGTGACCTTCAGTGAAGGTCTCTATCTGACATGAGGCCTCAGTGTTTGTCGGCTTAAGTCAGAGGAGCTGGAGAGAGTTGGATGGACACAACCACAAGGACCACTGAACGAAAATAATGCGCTACACGCTGGACAGAGCTGCAGACTGAGTATTGATTGTGAATAGAATCACCAGTGTGAGCAACCATTTCACTATTCTCTATAAATGAAACTTTAACAAGGTGTCATTTAAAGAGAAGAGTACAGAACCATGCAGAGTTTGGAAAGGCTTTTTGGCTGTGTATTTTTTTTAACCTCATATTCAGCAATAACATAAATCATTTCACATCAACATTCTGTATGGGATATTGTTGTTGGAAACTGTAGACATTTGTGGTACAGCAGCTCTTGCTCAAATCTGCTTTCATTTCCTCATGTTAGATGGATGACCAGGGTCAAACACACCAAATGCTAATATACATGCACAAATGTAACAACCTCTTTATATCTGTTTTTAAGCTGTTTTAGGGTCTTACCCTTACCCTTATGAGAACACAGTGTCACATCAGGACAAATCAGCAGGATGTTAGCGTACCCGTAACTGTTCAGTCTCTATAGGTTTGCAGTTTGTTATATGCTGACAAGGCAAAAACAAAACTTGTTGGGTAATGCTGCCTATATATCTGCATGCCTGCATATCTGCATATTATATCCAAACTGTAGCTATTTAGTTTGTTTTTAAATTATCTTTTTTTTCCCTTGATACTTTTATGCATGTTTTGTTTCTATGCATGTTTTTGCAAATGTGTCTGTACAAAATAGAAAGGGTAGTATGTGTTTGTAGGGAAAGAGAGAGGGTGTGTGTGTGTGTGTATGTGTGTGTGTAGAGGTGTTTAGTGTGTAAGTGAAATAACAGACGCTGAGGGTATGTAGTAGGGTCATGAAGGGAGGGCGTTGTCAGGCACCAACATGTCACTGCTGTTAAAATGTCTCTTCAAACCACAGACTAGACTTCAGTGTAAAATACAACTGGGGATAGGATGTGGGTTCATTTATGGTGCCATCTAGCAGTTTCACAGTACTAATGTATGTTACTGAGCTTATGAAGGTGAGAGGTTACGTTTTCTCAGCTGTGGGCTCCAGCAGTCTGACAAGAGCATGTGCTAATGAGCTTTCATCTCAGAGGCAGATTCCACATTTGGACAGAATCTGGGGAATGTAACACCTACAGAGTAGTTAACAGTTGGATAGTGCTGTTCTCATGTATGTGACCCTCCAGCCACATTGGCTCACAACTTGTTTATATTATTCAAATGACCTGTTAACGCCCATCTACTGAATGATAAAAGCAAGACAAACTGCTGAAAGTAGCCAGAATCTCACACTCTTTACTCAGTCACTTCTGGTACATTGTTGCCATATTTCATTTCACCCTGTATACATTTCTTTAATTATCTTTATTATTGTATTTTGTGCATAAAAATCTTTTCTTTTTACTATCTAGTAAAAGAAACAAACAAACTATAGTTTTGTGTACATTGAGGTAAATATCTGCTGACTGGAGCCTTTATGTCAAAAGCACTGGATCTGTCCTTTAGTGTCAGCACACACATTTTCTCTTCCATAAAGTCCATCTCTGTGGCCAGCAGATGCAAATTCCTTCCTATAAATTCTCTCACACCCAAACTGGCATTGTCCTGAGCATGTTACCACAGACCAGAGCTATACAGGAAATACAGTTAATGTGTGACTCCTAAAACAGGAAGTTACAGAATTCCTACCCGACGCCTGTTACAATGAGTAGTACTAGTAAATTATCACACTGGGCCACAGTGAACGTCACAGTACATCCAAGAATTGTTAGTGTGTGGATACTGAATCATGTGAGTGTATTTGTGTGAACTAGTCTGACCCTGTGATTACTATGTATACAGGTATATGTATCTCACATATTCTGGGAGTCAGTGTTATGAAACAGACTGACGATAATCTAGTTAGGAGTCCTGCTGACCACTGGAAGAGTTATTCCTGCTAATCTCCCCTGTCATTTTACAGAGTGAGACATAATGAACGTGACATTTAACCAGAGTTATGTGTGAGTCATATTCCACTCTTGGTTTGTCACACTCAAATCATAAAGCAGGCCCTCGCTTCATCGAGTGATGCAACAATAGATTTCACCAGGATTGTTTAACATCCTGTTCCTGAAAGGCCACACAGCTCAGGCTGATGTGTGCTGTATCTGCGACAGACTGAGCGACAGACTGAGAAAATAAAACAGGTCAAGATATATGATTTCTAAACCTGTGCTTTATCTGTGGATTTGATACAATTATTGACCAGGAAAATTTGTGACTTTGATGTAATTGATTCCTTACTTAACAGCATCACTTTCATATAAATGATAAAGTCACAAAGAAAATTCTTTTCTGTATAATATTGCCTTGGCTGAGTGAGTGTGTTAACATCTTGAATGTACTGCTCTTGCTGTGTGCTTTTCATTATACATTGACCTTACAATAGGTACATTCAATGACTCTCATTTCATTGTTCTGCAATAAAGCAACATAAAAATAGTCATGTTATTATGTTATATGGCTGTGATTCATTTCTGGGTTAAGCAGGGCTGGGGTCAATTTAATTTTATCTCAGTCAACCAGGAAGTAGATTATCCTCTTGGATGACTAAAACATTATGGGATGGGGAGTTAGTCATACCCACTGCATTATTATAGAAAATAGGGGCTATATGATTAGCAAATCCAGTAAATCTCAGTTAGTTCAGTTATTAACAGAGTGAATCAGCAGCAGTGTCACAGCATAGTGTTGTGTATATGTGTGCGTGGATTTCAATATGTGGCTGATTGATAGTCAATATAAGGAAGATTAATGCCTCTGTTTTTTGTCTAATGTTTCATTTCAGATCGATAAGTACCTGTACTCCATGCGTTTCTCTGATGAGACGTTACTGGACATCATGCATCGCTTTCGGAGGGAGCTGGCCAAAGGACTGGGTCGGGACACTAACCCCACCGCCGCACTAAAGATGCTGCCAACGTTTGTGCGGTCAATCCCTGATGGCTCAGGTTAGTTTCTTATACCTCACTGTAACCATGGTTGGATTATCTGTACACCATTGGGTCATGGACTGTCTGTGTCAAAACCAGTTTGACCGTTTTATCTCTGTAAGAATGAGTGTCCACAAACATCTGGCTGCACAATCAGCCATTGAACATTATTATTATTATTATTAAGTGTCTGTGAACATGGAGCCCTGAACCCTGGTCTAAATTTCAGAGAAACCTATAAATTGAATATGATCTAAAATGACAATTTTACAATTTTTGTGTCCCCTTTGCTCGGCCTTTAAAGGAATGTAATCTAACTCTGCTTCATCTAAACAATAAAGATGTTGATGCTACAGAAACGACAGCTAAGTACAATGCATTTTGACCAATGCCATTCAGCTCTGTAGAGTTACAGACAAAACACATAATACTTCACTATGTGCAATGTTAAGCAATGTCATGCAGTGACAAAGACAGTGTATTGTAATGGAGGGAGAAATGGAAAAGGCCAGTTTATTTATTTTTCATAGTAGCTGGGCCCTGTCTGTACCTGACATTTATGAAAAGTGTCTAGTTGACCTGATCTGCATGTCTTTGGCATGTAGGAGGAAACCACAGTAATATGGGGCAAACATCTAAACCGAGGTTCTTTTAGCTGTGAGTCAACAGTACCGACCTCTACATTGTGTGTGGTCAGATTAGATTACTAGCAGAGCTACTTGTGACAGTTGGTGATGATAACAATTGAAGTTGTTTATCTGGTTTGAGAACAATAAAATCCAATAAAATGTTTTTTTGTAAGAAACAGGTGACAAAAAGTACCACATCATACCACATATCTGGTACATCCCATCTCTGTTTCTTCTTCATAAAGTAACAGACACTATGCACACAAATATTGTCATTGTGTCATTGTCTGCTGCGTGTGGTCTAATCCTAATGTACTGCAGTCATTCTGTCCGTGTAATTCAGGTGAATATGAGTCAGAATTTTTTTCATATCTTGTACATGATGTCCTTGGGAAATGAGTGTCAGTCCACTTGAAGTGAGAGACAGATTTTATTACCTTAGTCAGCTGAAGCAAAGCCTACTATCTCTCTCTCCCCACCATACAAGTAAACACAGGTAGCTACAAAGGAAATCTTAAATCTACTTTAGTCTGTGAATGTGGTATCTAAGAACACACGCAATTACTTACACACACACACACACACACACACACACACACACACACACACTTCAAAGATTAGCACTAATCCTGTTGTCATTGTTAGAGAAGACAGTGACAGTGAAAGTCATAAGTTACAACACTGCAAAGGCCTGTGCACAAAGTTATATAACAAAGTGTTTATTTCAAAGCCTGGCTTCATACAGTTAACTTTTCCTGCTGCTACTGTTCATTGACCAGACGCCGTGATCACTTTTTCTATGATCCAGCAGGCATTCATGGAGAAATGCCCGTGTTACATCACAGTCGATGCAACCTCCTAACTGTCAGTCAACATGTCAGTAAAAAGGTTGTTCAGCATGTCAGTCATGACCTCTTACACTTTTTGGTTGTTTAGTTTGTTTGAGCTACTGTGGTGTTTGGCAGCTATTCAAAAGAATGGGATTATTGTTCTGCCTGGTTAGAGAGAGCAGGAATTAGCCTTTGTGTTGGCTGTGAAGAGAGGACATGTTTTACCGTCTCACTGTAAGCCACCACAAGATGTTTAATTATCTGCATATTTTCAAAAATAACAGTGAACAGCCATGGTTCACTCCTCTCTGTTCCCACTTACCAACAGAGAGTGTTTTCTTATCATCTTAAAACTATGACTGTAATATCCTTTGATGTCTTGACACCCAGTTTTAAAACTGGTTTCTGGTTGTTTCTAATGAATTTACATTCCTTTTAGATAAATTATCAGTCACTCTGCCCCAAGTGAATTACACTGACCTGACCTTGCATTCTAATCTGCAGCACAGATGATGTGAAACTACAGTGTGTTTCTAATATGATTTAACCCTTTACTCAGAAATATCATGATGCTGCATTTCCACATTTTAAATCAGTCTACAAGGAAACTTCTAAAAGCAGGCAAAGATAGACTGTTTCTAAATCGGTTTGTACACAAATCAGTCTGCAACAGCAACACCAAGAACTTTCTGACTTGTAGTAGGACATCCTGTTAGTACTTTCTAAATGTGCACTTGAGGTGAAGTTTTACTGTTCGATTTGTTTACATTGGACCTCTACTGAATAAGAGCTGGAGGGAAATAGGAGTAATAGAAAGGGAGGAGACCATATCTGTGATGAGTTTGGGGGCACAGCCTGGTTTATCGCCTCTTATCAATGGTTAATACGCTCCCTGAGTGCTATTACTAATCAGTTGTGATAAACAGCGTAACACTATTGCAGTTTATCTAATCAGAAAGCTATAAACCAATTATGTTCCCAATTCAGAGAGAAAGAATTAACTACCATCACTACTTATTGCCAAGTGAACTAATTGTATAACAGAATTTCATGGGATTTAATCCTCTAAATAAGTAATAGTGTTCTTAATCACAGGTTACAGATACCATCAACACATGATGTGTATTCTTAGGGGATAAGATGGCAGCTAAGATCAAGATCAAGGGTTCTTTCTGTAACTGCAATGCTAAACCACATTTTAACACACTAGTATTGTTTCCTACAGATAATATTTGCTGAACAAAATAACACCTTACAGTGCTTAAAACAATATTTATCTCAGAGCTCTCTGTTGCGTAAACAGTGTCAATTGAAAGGAAACACTATATTTGGGCTTTACTGCCTTTTTCCTTCTCTGTAACAGTTTACTTCTGAAAATCTACTCATCAAGCATCATCACTGATAATGTCTCGAGTAGATGGTATGACGGCCATAATACGTTTGGTGGTGTTGGAAAATCATTAACTAATATATATACAGGAAGGTGAGCTTACAGCAGGACAGAATAGAGAGTCAAGCAAACCTACAGTAAACACACCAGCACACACACACAGGAAGAAACACTTGACGCATAATGAGTGCTATATTTGTTTTATAAGCAAATAGAAGGAACATGTACTGATAATGCATGTCTTCCTGTTGAGTAACAACCCAGTTCAGAGCTGTTATTTGCTGCATGTTCTTCACTAATGTCAACACTTTCCTTATTAAGAAAGGGAAACGTTATTAATTATTAAGTACTGAAACATTGCCCCTCACAATGAAAGGGATATATGTGCTACAAATGAAAATATCAGTGTATAAGTCTGGAGAAAATGACATTTCTCTCCCTCTCTGCCTTTTTTTTTCCCTCTTTTGGTCTCGACAGAGAAAGGAGACTTCATTGCATTGGATCTGGGAGGCAGTAACTTCAGGATCCTGCGTGTCAGAGTCAGCCATGAGAAGAAACAGACTGTTCAGATGGAGAGTCAGATCTATGACACACCAGAGGACATAATTCACGGCAGTGGAACAAGAGTAGGTTTATTCTGAAATACACAGTCATACACACACACAAACCCACAGAGTCTCTCTTCATCTAAACCTGAAACATCGTCTCTCCATCTCTGTTTCAGCTGTTCGACCATGTGGCAGAATGTCTTGGTGACTTCATGGAAAAACACAGCATCAAAGACAAGAAGCTGCCAGTGGGTTTTACCTTCTCCTTCCCCTGCCAGCAGACTAAACTGGACGAGGTAAAACTGATCAGCTGATTTATCGAGCAGTAGCCAGCCTAGAAAGTACTTCTCTTGCTTATACAGTTTGCTGTGTAGTCAACTTTCTTGTGACACATGACTCTTTCCTATTGATATCTTTCAGTCAAATATATGAGGATTATCATTTAGTCCATTTACATTACAAGTTGCCACAGCTGTGACGGAGGCCTGATCCACAGTAATGTGTGTACCAAGCTCTGCCCAGCAAAACCAAATCTCTATTAAGGATGAAATCTTTCTGTTTCCCTTCTCATTTCCCTCTGTCTCTCTCTCTCTCTGTTTGTCTCCAGGGATATTTGATAACATGGACAAAGCGTTTCAAGGCTAGTGGAGTGGAGGGGATGGATGTTGTCAAGCTGCTCAACAAAGCTATTAAGAAACGAGGAGTGAGTCTTCTCTCATTTGATGCCACACTTCTGTTCCGTAGTCTGTAATCATCAGCTCGTTGTTGTTGTATCCTAATGCATTTGGTTTAATCCAAAGTGGGATGCAGAATGGCACAGATGACAGAAAATCAGACAACATTTTTTCATCTTATGTATGTGTGTTTATTATTTCAGGACTATAATGCTGACATCATGGCTGTAGTAAATGATACGGTTGGAACGATGATGACCTGTGGGTTTGACGACCAACGCTGTGAAGTCGGCATCATCATTGGTAATAAAAACTATATGTATTTAAATAGTTAACGGACCAATCGGGTTCAAGAGTGCATTTGCCATTGTTCCACCTTAAATGGATAAATCGAACAAGTAGAATAGAAATTAGATGACGTACTAAGGATGTGTATGCCTGTGTTTTTAGGTACAGGCACCAATGCGTGCTACATGGAGGAGCTGCGTCACATTGACCTGGTGGAGGGAGATGAGGGCCGAATGTGTGTAAACACTGAGTGGGGAGCCTTCGGGGACGATGGCAGGCTGGAAGACATCAGGACAGAGTTCGACAGAGAGATAGACCGAGGCTCTCTCAACCCTGGCAAACAGCTGTATGTCAAAGCAAAACTGTTATCATCTATTCTTAAATAGTTAATAGAAACTTTAGGGATAGCAGTGATGCACCTCCAACCCTGATGTTTAATCTTTGGATAAATGTAGCTGATTGATGGCTCTGTGACTGACTAGCAGAGAAAAAGGCAATGCTCTTTGTTGGCCCTCTGCCCTTGTTTTTTCTAAAACTGTGAGATGCCTGTAGCCTCACCATGAGGCTCGAGGCATCTGAATTAGCACATTTAACACTTTAGTTATTATAGTACAGCAATCTGTTGGAGAAAAGTATGATATAATTATACTGTATTTCTCCAAATCTCAGGATGTTTAACCAGAAGTTTGTGGATTTTTGTTTGACCCACTTCTTTTCTCCTCCACTATGCCATAGATTTGAGAAGATGGTCAGTGGTATGTACATGGGGGAGTTGGTTCGTCTCATTCTTGTGAAAATGGCCAGAGAAGGCCTGCTGTTTGAGGGAAGGATCACCCCCGAGCTGCTTACTAAAGGGAAGTTTGAGACTAAGCACGTCTCAGCCATAGAGAAGTAAGTCAAACTACAGGGTTACAAATTGTAAATTTAAATGCACTAGCTTAATCAAGTGGTTATACATTATACAATCATTTAAAATTCAATCATATCAATCTCTTTCTGTTTCTCCCCTGGTTAGGAGTAAGGAAGGATTGTCCAAAGCCAAAGAGATTCTGACCAGACTTGGCGTGGAGCCTTCAGCTGATGACTGTATCGCTGTGCAGCATGTGTGTACCGTTTCTGAAATATCACATGAATCATGTGAATCCTCTTGACACAGAAGACGCTTAAAATAGGGAAACAATACATAGTCAATATAGTCATCATTCAACCATTAAAAGCATTTAAATGCTTTTAATTTCGAACGGTAACATATCTGAGGTTTTAAAGCAGGTTGTGTTGTAAAAACCACTTGCATCATATTTATTCTACAGTTTGTTGAGTTTGGATGTGTTGCTTGATGACATTCTTTCTTCTTCTTTCCTATTCCTTCAGGTTTGCACCATTGTGTCTTTCCGCTCTGCCAACCTGATAGCTGCCACGCTGGCTGGCATCCTGACAAGGCTAAAAGAGAACAAAGGTGTGTCACGACTTCGGACCACTGTAGGCATCGATGGATCTCTCTACAAGATGCATCCACAGTGAGTCACAGTAAAATACAAATGTGTATTCATTTGTATTTCTTTTGTATACTCTGTCAGAACTGTTTTAATTTGTTCCATTTGATATCATGTATCTCATCATTGCTCCTCACTTTTCTACTATAGTAATTTAGAGCTACTGTCAGAGGTTCAAAAGTGGATTATAAACTACATAATATTGTCACTCTGTAATACACTGTCTGATGAAGAGGAGAATTGCTATTAAAACTTTCAGCACTTCAACTCTACGTCAATTTCAGGTATGCCCGTCGTCTTCATAAGACAGTCCGTCGTCTGGTCCCGGACTCTGATGTCCGATTCCTCCTATCAGAGAGTGGCAGTGGAAAGGGTGCTGCCATGGTGACAGCTGTGGCCTACAGACTCGCCGACCAATCACGACAAATCGCCGAAACATTGTCCGAATTCCGCCTGACAACCGAACAGCTGCTGGAGGTGAGAGAAACTCAGTGTGTGTGTGTGTGTGTGTGTGTGTGTGTGTGTGTGTGTATTTGTGTGTATGTGCATCATTTCCTGTGTGTTACTTTGCTAATTGAAATATTCTTTATCTCTTTAGGTAAAGAAGCGAATGAAGACAGAGATCCAAAATGGCCTTTCAAAGAGCACTCAGGACTGTGCTACTGTCAAAATGCTACCAACCTTTGTACGAAGCACTCCGGATGGCACAGGTGACACACAAACACACACATATTCAAGCTGGCAACTTGTGATTGCATATGTGTGTCTGGTCAGAAGAAAAAGCAGCTAAGATCTCTGAGTGTGTATGCGTGTTTAATATGGTTACTGTTTTACTAATCTATCTGTTTGTCTCCTTCTCTTGTCATCCAGAAAATGGTGATTTCCTGGCTTTGGATTTAGGTGGAACCAACTTCAGAGTTCTGTTGGTCAAGATTCGCTCTGGCAAGAGGAGAACAGTGGAGATGCACAACAAGATCTACGCTATTCCTCTAGAAGTCATGCAGGGCACAGGAGAGGAGGTGAGGTCCATTAGTCATTTGACCCAATAATCCATGTTAAACTGGCAGAATTTCTGCAAACAGAGGCGGTGAAAAGCTTTGAACTTAACCTCCACTGACCTTGGTGGTGGTACTACAAAGATTTGGGTAGTTAGGTGGGAGGTCAGGGGTGTGATGCTCGTTGGCTCAGAGTTAAGTAAATAGGATAGAGAGGGTGGATAGGTTAGGGGTAGATAGATAGAGAGGCTTATTGGTCAAGGTTAGTGAGGAGTTGTCAGTCTTTTAAAACATAGATTTTTAACAGGCTTAGGTTAATCCCGTTTACTTTTGGCTTTTTCAACCTTGCTATGTTTCTTCCATCTGCCTCCTCTGCCTTTCACTATCTTGTTGTAATATTTCACAGGAGGTTCCTCTTATTTTGCCTGATTAGACCTCTGCACACTCTCCTATGGGACAACTCAATCTCTATAATATATTTATATGCATATGTAGTTTGGTGATGTTACACATTTCCCAACATATCTCTGCCCAAACCTCACATAATAGTAATAAACACTTCATATTGAGCGTTGTTGGTGAAAGACAAATCACTGCAATCCCGGGACGAAAATATCTTCCCTCCTCTTCCAGCTGTTTGATCACATTGTGCAGTGCATCAGTGACTTCCTGGACTACATGGGGATGAAGAACGCTCGTCTTCCTCTGGGCTTCACCTTCTCGTTCCCCTGCCGGCAGACCAGCCTGGACGCTGTGAGTGTAGTCTTCTTCTTTCTTCTCTGATATACTGTATTTTGTCTTACTTAATCTTAAACACCATACTATCAACTTTTCAGGATGCAGTTTTGTTGTTGGCTTGATAACATTGTGTTTCATGAGCCCACAGAAGCACATCCTATGCAGGGTATCACAGTTTTCAAATGTGTGTGTGTGTGTGTGTGCACGCGCAGGGCATCCTGGTGACATGGACCAAAGGCTTCAAGGCGACAGACTGTGAAGGAGAAGATGTGGTGGGACTGTTGAGGGAGGCAATTAAGAGGAGAGAGGTAGGATATGAGGAGCAGGAGTCAGTTAACATGGCACTGTGAGTAAAAATGCAAACAGTGATGTTGCATCACCTTATGTGTTTCCTCTTCAGGAGTTTGACCTGGATGTAGTGGCTGTAGTCAACGATACAGTGGGAACCATGATGACTTGTGCCTATGAGGAACCCACCTGTGAGATCGGACTCATTGCTGGTTAGTTTACCTTACATTGACTCTGTCTGATAAATATTCATTTTTCTGTGATCTATATGTCTAATGTGTCTGTCTGATCATAGGCACTGGCAGTAATGCGTGCTACATGGAGGAGATGAGGAACATCGAGATGATTGAGGGAGATGAGGGACGGATGTGTGTCAACATGGAATGGGGGGCTTTCGGAGACAACGGATGCCTTGATGATATTAGGACGGAATATGACCGCGCTGTGGATGACTTCTCACTCAATCCAGGCAAACAAAGGTTAAAATCCTCCACACACACACACACACACACACACATATATATATAATATTCATGCTCTTCAAGTCAGAAACACCTGTTAGTCTATTAACCTTTTCCCAGACTCCTCTTTATAAATGACTTCCAGTGTTTGTGGATGCATGTACAGTGTGTGTCTATTTATGTTTTGTGCTTATGTGTGATCTACAGATATGAGAAAATGTGCAGCGGCATGTACCTTGGTGAAATTGTGCGAAACATCCTCATAGACATGACAAAGAGAGGATTCCTGTTTAGAGGACAGATTTCTGAGACACTGAAGACCAGAGGCATCTTTGAAACAAAGTTCCTCTCACAGATAGAGAGGTAAAAAATGCACTGTGTTTATTTCTGTTTTTTTATGTGTGTGTGTGAGAGAGTGGCAAGGCATTATTCAGATGCCGACAAACTTTGATCAGCATCTGCAACAAATGATCTTTCCTTATTTCATTGTTAGGCTGCTGATGTTCTTATCCTTTATGGTTGTATTTACATTGTTGGTTAAGTTTATTCCCATTCTGCTTTTATACTTGCTCAATATTTTGTGTGTGTCTCTCTCCAGTGACAGATTGGCTTTGCTGCAAGTCAGATCCATCCTACAACACTTAGGACTGGACAGCACCTGTGATGACAGTATCATTGTCAAAGAGGTAAGATATTGGGATACTTATTTCAAACAGTAAGAAACCATTATATTACAAAAAGTTTTTCAAATGTTAGCACCCCAGCATGTGTAGTCGCTAATCCAGTCTCACGCTCAAACCTTGATAACATGTCACAGGCAGTTATCAACGCAAACTCTTGACCTTTTTTTTTTGCAACAGAACAGTTTTTGGAGAGAATGTAAGATTTATGCATTGCAATGCTGTTGCACTAGACTGCATGAGTTTCAGCTAGGTGTAACTAATAAAATGGTAACAGAGTGTATACACTGGATAGTCAACAGAGTCTAAGAGTCTGAGCCCCACAATACATTGTTATCAAACCTGACTTATGAAAGAGCCAGACATGTGATTATTCAAGAGTCAGAGCCAGACTTGTAGAGTTATATTTATCTTGTGGCATTTGTGGCTTGGTTTGTTAACTGTTGCAATAATGATAATGGTTCCATTGTAGGTATGTGGAACAGTGTCACATCGTGCAGCTCAGCTGTGTGGGGCAGGAATGGCGGCCGTGGTCGATAAGATCAGAGAGAACCGAGGACTGGACCATCTCAACATCACTGTAGGGGTTGATGGAACGCTCTACAAACTTCATCCACAGTGAGTTTAATTCACCAGTAACTGATCATAGTAAACTATTGTCTACTAATGTGCATAAGGCATCAGTGAGAGATAAAACTTAGGATGAGGCCATTTGGTCATGTGCTGAATTGACTAGTTTAAAGCACTTGCTTTATGTTCCAGTACAGCTAATGATACATTCACCTTATTTACACGACAGCTGTATTCGATTTACGTCATCCCTAAGGTGTTGACGTGCACTTATTGTACAGAAGACTCACAAATACAAACAAGAGCGGGCTCAACCTGTTGCCGGCAACAGTGATGTGAAAAGCTGCAGGCCATTATACCTGAATAAACAAATGTCCCTGTTTGCTGCTACTTTTTAAAATTTTTCAGAACAGTTTTCTTTTGTAGCCATCTCATGACGCATTTAACTGTGTGTTGTTGTCGAGCCTGACAAAGCATTTGGCAAAAAATCCCACCAAGTGACTTTATGATACAATATGAGTACCTAAATGCTGTGCATTTCATCTTTGTTTGAGATGTTTTGCCCTTTGCACAATACAAGAGATCTCTCAATCGACCTCCTGTCTTCTAGTGTCTGCTCAAAAGCTCTATTAATGAAAAATGATTATTTATTTTTTTTGCCTAATCCTGTCAATTTATAATCAGTGGCCAAGCTAACATAGCCAGAAGAGGCAGTCCTTTATTCAAATTAGAGAGTTCCAGTTCTCTGGCACCTACATACACAAACTGCTGTTTGGCTTGTTAAACGTGTAAGAGGCGCGTTTATCCGGATGGTGACCAGTTTTGGCTCATCCACCTGCAGGCTGATTCAGCCAATGCTATTAAATCATGATCTAACTCACTGAAGCGTGAGTGCCATACCCTGCTTCCTCTCAAAGTTACATTTAGACTGGTTCTCTGATTTGGTACAATATTGTTTTTTTCAGTGCACCTCACTGAATAACATTTTGTCAAATCTTTTGTCTCTTTCTAGTTTCTCCCGGATCATGCACCAGACAGTTAATGAACTGGCTCCTCAGTGTAATGTCAACTTCTTGCTGTCAGAGGACGGCAGTGGGAAAGGAGCTGCACTCATCACAGCCGTGGGCTGCCGACTGAGACAAGAGCTGAACAGTAAATAGAAAACATCTCCCCTGTCTCACTGTTATCTCCCCACTTCTCTGGGCTCCCCCTCCACTCTTGTCTTTCACTCTTTTCTCACCCATTGTAAATCCAACCCATCCAGTCGATGTATCACGCTCCAGTAGCTGCCTTAGTCTGTCTACGTGACAGAGAGAGAGGAGGAGGAGATAGCTTTCTCTGCTGTGTAAAGTAGCAGAGAGTCAGGCACCATGTTGTAGTTAGATTATATTTGATTAACCATTTTAACAATGCTCAAATTCTGAAAGGTTTTTAATTTTTTTTGATTTATGAGGTTAAAGTTATAAAGAAAAAACATGTACATTCAACTCCTGAGAAAATGTGCAGGGCAGAAAAAAGATTTCACATGCTCCTGTAATGCTCCTGTGTCGCCGTCTGGAGGACTCCAATGATAACTGAAGTCTGGAGTACAACAAACACAACAGCTGCAGGGCCACTTCAATACAACATCGTGCAGTAAAAATCCTTGCAACATGTTCAGAAGATGTTAAAACAGTGTTTTAGACCAAAGTCAGAGTGTGTCTGCTGTAGGCCAGGAGTATGATATATTAACATGTAATGAGATGAAAGGGAATATTTTTTTGTTTTTAATATCTTACCCAGACATAATACAATATGTTATACATATATTGTAGCTATTTATTTTATTTTTATATTGGGAGATATTGAGAAATGTTATTATTGCGAAAATGATGCACACAGAGGAAGCCATCATGCAAAATCCCTCAGACGGTACCTGTCGTGTGAACAAGGGCAGAAACATAACAAAAGAGGGACTTTTACCATGACTTGATCTGCAGGGAAAGCCATGTCACGTACTTGTTGAATGTGAAGATTTGTTTTAATCAACACGGCAATCCTATTCTTCTCTAATGTACTCTACTGTAAAATATGTCCAAAGAGCACTTGTATTTTACTAAGTAGAAATCCTGTTGTTGGTTCTAATAACAGATGTTGATAATTTGTTGTCGTCTTAAGAAGTGCCGGCTACCCTCATCACCACAGTGAGGGTGACCAGTTACTTACCAACAGCCATGAAACAGGAATGTGGTGCTAACATAGATGCCAGACGAACAACGATGGCCAAACTGTGTGTAAGAAGAATATTAAAGTTGTTGAAACTTTAAGGGGAACTGAAATAATTTGGAAATTAAGTTCCTTCCTACACTCTCTCCATGTTCTCCATATGCTCCTGAAAGCTCAGGAGGCTGTTAAGTGAACTACTGTATGGCTCATTCAAGTAGCACAGTTCAATATTTATTTTTCTCTTCAGTTAAAGCAAATAAACAAATTAATGACTGCTACTTATGATACTCATTGAAAGATGGGTTTATTTGATCACTGTCAGTTCTGAGAAAAAGGCTGGCCTTTTTTGATCCCACATACACATATTCAAGACTATAACAAGATAAATGTTTTTAAAATGAAGATGCATTCTTACACTTGTGGTGCTCATGCACCAGGTCAGTGATGTTCAATTAGAACAGGGTACCATCACTCAGAGGCAGCTGTGGTGCACAGATGGACCTTTAAGAAGTTACATAACATTTTACTGCCATCTTTGTGAATCACAGTTTAAATTCTGGCTCATGGGGACAAATAAGCACCGGTCCAACCTGAAGCTAATACTGGTAACAAATCATATCAACAAAACTGCTAGCTAGTTGAATTTCCATTCCTAACTTACGACCAGGATAAAGACAGCCAGCCTCTCCAGGAGGATCCTGAGCTCCCCTGCCTTCAGAAGTCAATCTAAAAGCCATCTCAGCACATGAAAACACACAGACACCTTAATCTCTTTGCCTCTTTGTTCACAAAACCCAGACTGTATCTGTCCAACACTGTCAATCAACTTGTCACTAAATAAAAACAAACCTGTGTCAATCTGATGTTGTGGTTTTTGCACAAAAGATTTAGTCTGAGGTGTTGTTGAGCAACACACTGACTCCAGACCTGTTGACTCCAGCAGCACCGTCTGTAAAAAAGTGTATAGGTACTTATTGTACTGCAGTTTTATTACTGTTGTCACATTTACTAGCATATTAATGACTTTTTTTCACTTTAACAAATACAGATGTTTCATACCATCACTGTGTGTATTTTAAAAGTTAAAAAGTTGTTACAAGGAATCAAAAGGTTTTTACTACATTCTGAAATGTTAACGCTGACAGGTTACATTATTTAAACATCATGACCTGACTGTAAATGTGCGACCATCACACATGTTGCATATTTACATTTGCACTTCATTAGCGTATTTTACATCAATATACTCAATAGATGTTAATGTTACATTTCACATCAGATTCTTCTAAGTAGCAGCACTTTAATATGGACTCTACTGTACACTGACCATGAAATATATTACACCAGTGAAATCACAACATATGAGCAACATACTGCATGACTGCACACAATGTGACTGAGATTTCAAAGGAATTGTACTGTACAGTAATAAATATATGCCAACAATAAAATTAATGTTAGGAAGATTCAGCAGTCCTGTGAAATAAAGAGATAAATTCAAGAATGATTTTCCTTTTAAAGTACATAATGATAAGTTAATGTGTTACTGTTAAATGAATGTTAGAAACAGGAGGTGCTTCTGAAACTGGCAATTCTACTTTCATTCAGGGTACAGTTTCTTGTCTTCAGAAAATGTTGAGGTCGGTGCTGCTGCACCACATTAAGTTTCACAGTGTATGTATCACTTCCCACTTTTCATAACATGGCATTTATTATAAAGTCATCAATATAGTCAATCCCAGGGTAGCTATAGGAGCTAATCTGCACTAATTTTGAATGCTGGCAGGGTTAAAGACTTTTTTTCATTAACATGAGTAACCAGCGAATGATTTAATTATTACTTTGTGCATGATGATTGGTGAAGAAAAGGAATTAAATGGACATACCTTTTTGATAGTGATGTCATGTGTCCGGGGCAGTTAAAAAAACATACAGAAAACAACAACATTAAGGCTCGGTGCTGATGCCAGTGGACTGTTCATCCATTGTATGCACTAGAAAACCAGTAACCACAGATCAAAATTCTACAATTACACTAAAATATCATAGTTTGCAGCTTTTCTCTGAAAGAGGAGAAGAAGAAAAGCATCAGTGATGGAAGAGAGGATTTCTGAGATGGAGCATGGGGGAAGGAGAATGACATTGAGTAAAAAAAAAAGAAAGATGGATGGATTTTTCTTCAGACATTCCCGCTAGCAGCAGATGCTAACAATGCCAGAATAAGTCGCTGTTGTTCTTGTTCCACACACTCACATGATCACTTTGGCATTAACACCAAAACATAGTCACATTCATTCATTTATAGTACCTCTGTAACAAAAACCCTTAATGGTCCCAAGTCCCACATATAATTAACATCTCCTTTCCTTTCCACATGGATCAATGTCACCATTGTTTGAGCAGTTCTGATTGGCTGTTTGCAAACTCATTTATCTTTGTCATCATAAGCTGCAGTCTTGACTTCAGTCAGCTCTGTTTTAGCTGCAGAAAAACCCTGTTGCCTTCCCACAAAGAATGTCCCCATCATGATTTGTTTCAGTTGTCAGTGATTGTACTCCATAAGTTTGGCAGCTGGTGACTTTGTGCCATCTGGCCTCTTCACTGCATATGTATTGTGTGCGCTGTATGTTCTCAACGGTGTAAGTTCTTTAAGCTGCATGCAAGTGTCCGTCTCTGTGTTTAGCTCATTTTTGACAGCTGAGTTAGTGTCAAAGGTGTTGTTTGTTTTGATGGAGGTGTGAGCGTATGAGATTTCGTTGCGGTGGCTGCGTGTCATGGTGACTCTGAAGGTGTGCGTGTGCTGCAGCTCCATCTTGTCCTCTTCCGACACTTTGATGAAGGGACACCAAGCAAATGCGTGACGGAAACCAGCACGAAACCTGTAGAAAGAAGTTAGACGTGGTTTCCTGCTTTACGTTGTAAAATGTGGAATTGAAGGAGTTTCTGGGTGTGGAAATGTTTTTTGTTTTTTTTTACCTTTGATTCAGACAGCAGTAAATGATGGGATTGTACATGGTCGAACTCATCGCCAACCAGAATATAGCTAGGTACACCTGACATAGAAAGAAAACATTATACCAAATAAAATGATAACTCAGACTAAATAGAAATAATAAGAGGCAGAGAGGCGGCTGCTAACCTGTTGAATGTAGTGTTGTTTATAAATGTCTCTGTTAAATGATCCCAGTATGAAGTAGATGTGGTAGGGCAGCCAGCAGAGGGCAAAGGTCACCACCACCACAACCATCATCTTCACCACCTATGAGAAATCACATACTATATATGATATATAATCATATCACATTACAGCTGTACTTTCGGTTTTATTTTGGGTTTAAACTTCACCTCTTTTTAATATTGCATAGCTCAGTTCAGCACAGCTGCTCAGAGTTAATGGTAACAAAAAAATCAAAGTGTGTGACCTTTCTCTTGGCTGTTATCTGACTGTGGTAATGGTCTGTCGCCTCCCCTGGGATGTGTCCACCCCACAGCGACCGGCCGACCAAACTGTAGGTCACTAGCATCACCAGCAGAGGGAACAAGTAGATCAGCAATATCACTGCATACTGGTAACTACAGGGGAAAAAAGAGAGAAAGCTGCATACTACCAAAGCTTTTAAAGACTTCCTCTTGTAATGTAACCTACTGACATGAATCATTCATGAATAATTACTTAATAGGTTAAGATATTGTCAGGTTCTAAGCCCACATTTTGTGAAGAGTCCTTCTGGTTAATGATATATTTCCCCTGTTTTAATATTTTGCTGTACCTTTAACCAGCTGTTGCACTGAATTGCCAGTTAAGAAGGATTTGTTAAGAGAAGTTTAAAAAGACATTAAGTGTGCAAAGTGAAGGGCATGAACCATTCAAATAAAATAACTGTACCCTTCACATAAATGAAGGCTTGATTTTTTGAAATTTGCTCATCATAATCATTTGCTGTATACTGATACAGCAAATTGCTGCTGTTCTCTTAAAAAGGCTTTTTACAGTAAGAACGCTTTTTTGTAAAATGTGTCATGTCACACAGATAGAATATGTCTGTATGCCATGTGTGTTACCTTACAGTACTTAAAATATGCCATATGTACATGTATGTGCAAGTGTTTTCACATGTGCAAAAAACCCGACCACCTGTTATTTTATACTACAGATCTATAGATTTGTCTTGTTGTAAATGTCACTAACTCCTTATACCCGTGTTTTTCAATCATCTTGATTTGATCTTTCACCTCAGTTGATGTTTTCCTCCATAATCATCCGGCCAGTCGACCATGCACACGGTTCTGGGGTAATAAAATCTCGTCACGCTGTAGTAGCACTGAGGGAAAGCCAATGAAAATGCCACAACCCAAATCAGAGCAATCACAACCTTTGTAGAAGTGGAGGAGAGGCGGGGCTTCAGAGGGTGGATGATGGCCATGTACCTGAAAGAGGAAAACATGGGTTTATTCATGTACTGTATATTTGTGTGTATCTTTACCTATGGATACACAGTTAAAGTTTGTGTAGTAGGTGGTTAAAGGTTGAGTTCTCTTTTCACAATAAAAATCGAACCATTTATTCATGAAACCATCAGGTGTGAAATAACTGGAAACATGCAGTATATGAGCTAATGGATGAACAATAATAATAATAAGCTGTATGTTGATGTATGAGACAAAATTCAATCAGTACTTTCACTTGAAACTTGAGCACAGACCTCATATTTTGTTCTGTGTGAAGCATTCATGAAATAATTTCACAGATTCTGTTGATTTGATATCTGCTGTAGAGTAGGGGGGTCTGCTTAATGAAAGATAGCTTTACACTACAGGGAGGTGCCACACTGTACAAAATGAACAGCTCTATATTTTGTGTGGTATTTGGAATTATTTAAATTATTTCAGTGCACTTTATAGGCAGAGGGATGATCATACATAAATCTGCATTTGATTAAAGATGAGGAATATTTATGTACTGTTTCTCTGCCTGTGTGTTTGTCTCTGTCTCTTGTTATGTCCTGGCCACCTGCCAGTAATAATGACAGTGATTTGTTCCTCCTTACTTGCCCGTGTAAAACAGTATTCATTGTGGTGACAGAGTGTTTAGTAATTATGGGCAATTCTTGTTTCTCATGACACAAAAATATAGTACCTTATGCATATGGCTTTGTGTCATTAATCTTTTTTAAAAACTGTATTAACTTGCATGAGGGAAAGACTGATTACTGAAACAGAGATAAAGTAATTGCAGCAAAGACTCGCAGTATGTAAATGAAGATCCAGGATAAAAGCCACTGTACATATTTGCATGTATGAACTGCAAGAACAAGAACCTTCACACACAAGGAGGTGAAATGTACTACAGTGAAAACAAATAGTGCCCCCTGCTGTATCAGCCCAGTTAGTCCACTGATGGCAGCAGTGTACCATGTCATGATGACACAAAAGTAGAATAATACTAATAAAGGTGAAATGATGATACCAGTAATCCTGATAGCCATGGTAATCCATTGTCAATCTTATACAATGTACTTCAATCATTTGCTTAGCAACATTAAATGATCAAATGATTCAACTATGGCTATGAATCATTCATCTGAATTATTCAGGACTAACAGTGTGAATACATTTGAATGGCTGTGCCTCTTTTTTCATTTTTATGTTTATAGATAATAACAGTGTGATCTTGCATAAATGATTTGCATTAAAGATTGGATTTCAAAGTCAAAGTACAGAATTCTGCTGTTATGGTTAAAACAACTGAGAAAAATTACGCCCAGTGGCATGAAAATGAAAAGGAAAATATATAATAAATGACATGAACAAACCTGCAACCTTCTTATTTAAACCATGTATGTGAACCATAAATGTAAATAATGAAGCCCATGAATGAAACAATCTGTAAATAAGGAAAAATGAAGAGTGTTTTTCTGGACTCCCACTCCTGGGTCTTCTATTTGCCTTTACATCAACCTCAGCTCTCTCTTCTCACTTTCTCAGTTCCAGTGGCCTCGCTCTTTAACCCACCTCTGAAAAGCGAAAACGTGCTGTTCGGGCTGTTGCTGCAATGTGGAGGCATTTATGAACGTAGATTATGTTTCACAGTTTATCTGTTTAATGTGTAATTGATGCATTTTCTGTCTGCTGCTGCAGCTGATGACACGAAAGAAAGTCACGTAAACTGATGATTACACAAATGGGAAACTATTGAGGAGGAATGATTGAGTTATTGGCAGATTTTACACCTGCTGTGATCCCTGCATATGGCTCATTCATCACTACACCTGTCTTGAGCCAGAGAGCCATGCATCACATATCTACACGTATGAGGGATTAATGAATGCTCTAATGAAACTCTCTCATCTGGAACGACTGCACTGCAGTGTACGTACAGTTATGAATTTATAAGCTGCAGCTGCACTATCAAATGCAGTCTTTTACAACAGCCCTATGAAGTTTATTACATTCAGTTTGTGTCAGAGAGGAGTGCAGTCAACCCTGGTTATTTTTGAGGCTATAATTACTGGTGGTGTTGTACAGGACAGGAATGTATTAACATTCGGTCCCCCTCGTGTGAAAATGAAGGGAAAAACATTAGAAACACCTGTAGTTTATTGCAACAACACCACTAGCCACAGGTTCAACAATGAACATAAGCTTCTCATATGGAAAATTTATACTAAAACTGTCATTATTATTTTATTTCATTGGATTGTGCAGTTTTACCTAATAAAGTGGTGACTAAGTATACAGATCCTGTGTTAGAGTTCCACAGTTTTATGCTAAGAACAGACTGAGCATTCATGTTCCAGTAAGCATTAATGACATCTGTATCTCCACTGCCTGTTGACCCATATCTCCTTCATGCAGCATTTTAATCTGTATTGGGTGAGCAGTTTCTGCAGCTGATGGTGCTATTAAGTGCTGTATCTGAATTACTTGTCATATCTGCGGGATATGCCATTTAATCGACAATGACAAACCACTGACTGACACTGAAGCTCTGAGAATGTGTCAGTGCAGAATTAACTGATGGACAAACATGGCAGTGGGCCATGCCAGCATCTGCCATTAAAGACCAAAATACACATAGTTTTCAGGATATCTAGTATTCACCCAACCAGTATGTTAACCACATTCACAGTGTACACCACAATTAAAATCCATAAAGAAAGAAACATTCATATATTACAGATTGTGTAATGTAGCAGTTAAACGGGCTATTTGCTATTACAACATAGTTTCTGTACTGCTGAGTTGACTGTTTCAGTAATTGGCCATCCATCCCTTTTTGACTGTTTGCATAATGCAGCTCTTAAATGGGCTGTTGTAGGAGATGAGGATCAGTCATTCCATTAGTGTCTAATTGTTGGTTTAGAACACTTTCTTAGGCGCTGACTTGCTCGTTTTAATGGCATTTTGGATGAGCGCACCAGCTTAAGCATAATGTAATTCTACTTCTGCAATTCTACGACACATTAAGACAATTACGACGAGTTCATTAAGCTAAACTCTTTGCACGGTTTGTTTGCACGGTTTGTAAGAGAGCTGCCTCACCTGTCCACTGCGATGGCAGCCATCGAGTATATTGATGAAAACATTGCGGTGATCGGGAAGAAGTTCTGAAATCGGCAGTAACCCAGGCCGAAGTACCAGTCGTTGTGAAGCGCGTAGACAAAGTTGAAAAGAGTGTTGAAGGTTGCCATGGAAACGTCAGAGAAGGCCAAGTTCACGATGAAGTAGTTGGTCACGGTCCTCATGCGTCTGTGCGCGAGGATGATCCAGATCACTGTGACGTTCCCGGTGATGGAAACCAGGATGATGAGGGAGTAGGCTATAGCCCACAGAGCCACCTGAGGAGAGGAGGAGGCGCATTACAGTAAGCAAAACCAAAGGGCAGCAGGACAATGAAAAGAATCAACTGTCCAAACGAGTTAAAAGCCTCCAGTAGACTTGATTAAAAGATACTGAACTAAAAACGAATAGATCATGATAAGAATACTTCCAATTATCTCCAAAAAACTTCACTACTCTCCTTGAGTGTCCAATTTCACAACTAGATCATAGATATTTACAGACTGTCTCTGTTATCCCAAGACTACATTTTCAAACATCTAATTTCAAGAAGCATGTTTTTCTGTTTGGTTGTAATACTTTTATAGGACGTTAATAGTAAGTGCAAGTTTAATTCATTCATTCTCATCTGTCATCTAACTTTCCTCTAAATGCCTCCGGGCTCCGCTGGCTCTGACTCTCCCGGTAAGAAACGAGCTGGCGCTGATTTCAGTGTGTTTCATTTCTGATCTCGCTGTATTTCTCCCACCTGCCAGTCGGGTTGCTGGAACTGATTTTCAGTCGTCTCGTTTCCGTCCTCCAGCCAGTCTGCGGTCACTGATAAGGGCCATGAAGTGGCCTCCATGTCTCGTTCAATGTGTTGAATAAGACTCTCGGCGTCCATATTTTCTCCCCGTTCACCTGGTGACGGAAACTTAATGTATAACTGTATGTGCGTTATGCGCCATGCGTAATGAGACTAAGTGAGAGATATAGATGGACTCTCTTGAAGGAGGCTTGTAAATTGATAACAATGTCCACGTAATGTATATTTTTCAGGGGCAAACATAAAAAGGGTTCATGTAATTGCAGTAGGTTATATCACCCCTTTATGACATCTTATTCCACTGCGTCTATAGGAAATGGGCAAAAACATTTACCCACCCACTAGTGCACCGTTTTAGCTGTACTTAATTCTTCAACATGAGTGTTAAATAATATTTCTTTTTTTAGGTCGCAATAGTCAACTGTCGTTAGAACTGCTTTAATTCTATTCTATCTTTTTATATCAGGTCTTCTTCTAAACATTTCAGATTTGAAGTAAACATGTTAAGTATTCAATTTTGACTGTTAAGGCATTTGGCTCGCTGAGCATTTGCAGAGTCGAGTTAATAATCATGCATCATATCGCTCTTGCGGCAAGTTTCACAGCCCCTTGATAGCCTAATCTTACAGCAGCATATGTTACTTTTAATACACTATTTCTTTGTGCGTTAGATAAATCTAACCACACTTGGGTTTAGCCCATGATTGTTTTTTTTAAAGGCTTTAATAGCTGGAACTGATGCAAAATGAATTCATAAGCCAACATGCAGACAATTCAGGCATTTGGCGGACACACACAGTTACAGGGTAATTTGGCTACAGTGAGCGCAGCAGTCTATAGAATAAGGGATGGATACATGCAGTGGACCACCCCGGGAATGTTCCCTTCAAAAATAAGCCAATATCTCTGTCAGATCATTACTTTCATCTGGCTTACCTCTTCATTTACGCGGCTGAGCGCTCAGTTTTAACAACACTTTGTCCAATCCATCGCTGTTTATGTCCGAAAATTAGACTCCTTCTGCGTAATGGACAATCAGGTCCATCCAATAACCCATCTAAACATTGCTGCTCTCTCTTTCTCTCTCTCTTTCACACACACACGCGCGCGCGCACACACACACACACATCCACACACTCTGTCTCTCTCTCCTGGAATGTGTAACTTGCTTATTACGGCACAGGCTGCCGAGCGTGACTGAGAAACACAGACAAGGAGGCACGCGACTGTGCGCGTGGAGCTGCGCCAACTACATGTACAGAGGGAAGAGAGATAGAGATAGAGAGAGAGAGAGAGAGAGAGAGAGAGAGAATAGTTCTGGTCCTAACTTTGGTTTTCAGTTGTAAAAAAAAATCCTAAAATGAAAACAGAAATTTTGAAAAAGCGAGAGGTGAAAAGGGCACAATTGAAGACAGTGTTGGCTGTGCATGACTGTCTGAAAGGGAATTGAATAGAGTAAAATAGTAAGTAAAATAGACACCAAATTAGCGAGATGATGAGAGAAAGGTGATGAGACCTCCCCTGCTGCCTGTTACATCTGCAGCTATGAATTCCCCTGGAATCTGAACACGTTTTGTGGTGCTTTCCCATGATACTGCCTTTAAACTAGTCATTATCTATTGTCTTCTATGTCTGTTTGCTACAGCATACAAAGAAGGCAACATTTGCAGGGTTAGAGCTTTGTGCCTCTGGGTCTTCTGTGAACAGATGGGGGACTCTAAAATGCTTGCTTAATGGAGGTTAGAATAAGTTCAATATGTACTATCTCTTGGGTTTTTGAAACCAAAAACTCTCCATTCTAGTGGTGGAAGTGTTCAACCTACATTCCTCCATTATATTGTAGGTTTGGTAATCCACAATCATCATCTACAGTCATTCAGTACTGAATGAGATTGTCCTCCCCAGGAGCGATCCTGGGTTTTGAAGAGGTCAAACTATGTCAGTGCAGGCACGGAGGTTTGGTGCTGGTGGAGCAAGATGGCCTCTCAGTGGGGAGTGTCTCCATTTGTTGGAGCTACGTCTTTCACACCTTCTATAAGAGCTCTGTCTCTCCATATGGTTGGGTTTTGAGGAACATCTTCTCAGCTAAGTGTATCAGTGTGGATCTTTCTGAGGTTGTGCCTCATGTTTTTCTCACTATTCACAATCAGTACATTATTAATATTCATCATTCCTTTTCTGTTGATCACAATCTCATTTAATAAGCTTTAATTTGCAAAGAGGTATTCTGCTGAGTGACATCTTTTAAAGTGGAAGTCACACATGTAGAGAAGCTGCTGCTGTCTGTGCTGTTAATTTGATCTGTAGCAAAACATGACAAAACACTTGGATGTAACTCTGGAGATTGGATGAGTCAGTGTTTATGTGTTGCTCATTTAAGAGTATGTACATAAATAAAAATATCTAAAATATGTGTGTGTGATTTGCTGTGTGTTTGTGGATGGGACATTTGTTGGTCTCTGTTAATGTACATTGGCCTGGTTTCTCTTCATGTGAAACACATGCACTGAGACTCTATGTGTGATGGGGCTTCAAAAAGTTTGTGGAAAAAGGACAGTTGGAAAAAACGGTTTAAGTGATGATGTTTATTTTTGCGTTGCAACATGCATTTAAGGGTTTATGTTAGAACATATTAGTATGAGAATATACAGGTGCATTGAGATCAAAATCCCTGCATATGATTTTTAGCTATGTACTTTTTCCACAAACTTTTTGAATGAAGCTTTCACCTATTTAGAAAGCATTATACAGTATGAATATGTACTGTACTTTTTCTTTTTTTATCCCTACCACTTATCACTAACCATAAGCTGCCACTAAGGCAGCTATATTGGTGACAGCAGTAACTATATTTTTGTCCCTCTCTGACACAATGAAACAAAGTGCTCTACAATGGAAACAAAAGGTGGTCTGAGAAATTACAGTGGCATATGTGCTTCAATTGTGTAATGGCTTCTATACCTCTCTTTCCTACTGTTATATCTTTCCTTGTGCTTCATGATGCTTTTATTCTCTCATAACTTCCACTTTATTTTCTATTATTCCTTACATTTGTGCTTTTTTTGTGCCTCCACTCCCCCCTGCCATGTGAGACTCTCCCTCCCACTCAGGGGAAATCAGCTGTATGTGTTTGCACAGAAAAGAACGGATAGCGGTAGAGTCTGAACTCATTCTGTCTTTTTTTCTGTTGTGTGTGTACAGTATGTACTCCATGTGTGTTCTTTCACATGCTCACAAATCCTTACTGGCCAGCAGGCCCCGGTGAAGGGCACATTGACGGGTACAGAAAGTTTTTGTAATTGTACTTGAAAGGGATACAATTGACTAAGATTCTTACAACTGATTGTAATTCTTGCCTGTGTACCTCAACCTGACAGCGCACTTGAAACTGAGTGCATTGTATACTGCTCTAACTCTCTAGGGCTGGGGATTACTGGTTGGATTTCAAAAGTTGAGATGTCACCACATTACATCCACAGCAGGAGCGTGCCACATCTCCAATGTGACTGGTCAGAACGCTGGATTTATGTTTCAGATATTTACCCGGTGCATGTGTCTCTGAGCCTGTCCTCTCTTGGTTTCTCAGACCATGATGTAAAAGGACTGCAGCCAAGATATAGACAAATATTGAAAACACCAAAGATGCTTTTAGACGGTGGAACAGGTTGAGACCTTTAAGCACCTCGGTACTGAGATTGACCACCATCTGTCCCTCACGGACAGGGTGTACAAAAATGCGCAACAGTGGTGTGTTTCCCCGGAGGAAGCTGAAAGGTTTTGTGCCAGGCAGGACATTTTAACAGCAGTATCACTCCTCACATTCAGTGTTACATTCTCACAGAGAAAAGCAAGAAAAAGCTCAGAAGAATCATCAAGCATTACACAATCAAAAATCACAGACACCACTCAAACCTAACTCTCAGACCTTTGCAATCACACAGTAAAGAGAATGGCAGACTCCATCACTGAGTACCCCCCACACTCCCTTCACCACTCCTTTCAGCTACTCCCATGCTCCAAAGCATCTCTGGCCAAAAAAAGAATGTACAAAGACTCATTCCCACTGCAATATCCATTTTAAACAAAGCCTAATAGACTGTCACTACTTTTTAATGCAGCTTTGCACACCTGCTCTTAATTATTTATGCAAGTATTGCATTTTATTGTGATTTCATTTGACTTTTTCATGGTTGCATGTCGTTGTTTGTTGTTTGCGAGCCCCTGACCTGATTTTCCACCACTGTGTGATAAACTGTAGACAGGTGAATCTGTGGGGTCTCCTGAATGAATCTGAGCCTGAGGCACTGTGGATGAAGGAGTTACAGTGGAGAATATCCAAGGCCTGATGAGGAAGGGATGACATATTCAGTTTACCCCTGATTAGCACCAACGCAGATAAATGACTACATCAACTTACACTGCCTCAGGTCTTCTATTGCACCTATGTTGCACCTATGTCTATGCACCTAAACACAGCACAAAGACTATATCTGACTGCTGACAACCCCTGGACATTTTGTACACACTAGTCAGTAGTTTGTGTTCCTACTCCAGAAAAACATCAGTGAAAGACAAACTGAATATATATATATATATATATATATATATATATATATTCTTAATTTGTGTGTATATATATATATATATATATATATATACACAAATTAAGAATATGCCTGATGAAACCTGAAACTGCTCTTACTTTGCATTGCACTGTTGTTGTCAGCCCAAGGTCTTTTGCTGGTGGAAGAACATAAGAAAAGGTGGAGGTGATAAATTGGGAATAACTGCACTAACTGAGTGAAAACAGCAATTCATTTGACAGAACAGTCACTCCACAGCCAGTTTCCTCCTATCAGCCCAACATCTGTTATCAGCTGAACAGCTGCTGATAAGACTCAACTAGAGCCAATGTTACTGGAAACACTCCATAGAGAAACGGCAATCCATGTCTCCTTTTGTGGTCCACATGCTCTAGGTTTGAATCTGTACACAGATGATTTAACTTAACAGCAGTCAAATCAAAAAAAAACCCTCTCAAAACTAACATATAGAAACATTTTAGATTTGTGCGCTCTCATATTCAGAAATTCAGATCACACTGCCAACTGTTTTAATGGTAATGTGTATGGAATATGTCTGAATGTGTGTGATTTGTATGTCTGGCAGTGAGTGCATGTGGCTTTAACAAAGATACTACATGATGAGCCCCATAAAAGCTGTTAAAGTTCACATATTTGCGAGTGATCTGATGGATTCACTGGCTGTTTCCAACTTTGGGACATAACACAACACTAGTATCCCATTCTGTGTGTCTCCCTATTATACTACACCACTAGGGGGCAAAATTACATGTTTTTGACTATATACAAAGACTGTATATAGTTTTAAGTCTAAAGTCTATGCTAGTAGTTGCTGTATTAGGCAAAGAAAAGATTTTAACATTATTCCTAAAAAAAAAAAAAAAAAAAAAAAAAAAAAACTGACATACGTTGTTGAAAATGTAGACTACTGTGTTCACTTATCATGTTTCTGTATGATTATACACTTCACCATGTCATATCTAAGGCTCATATTGTGAATTAATAATTAAGTAGAAATACTTCCTGGAAACACAAGACAGTTGGGATCTGATTGCACAAGGAAAAACCTATTTGATATGGCCGCTGTGTATCAAGCCTGTTTGTAAATCTTATCAATTATTTGTAGAGTGGCACATTCCTGAATCCACAGAGCAGGATAATTCACCTAAGGACGTGTTAAACCTACCAACTGTAGGAAGCGGAAGGGGGTGAATAATGTGTTGTTTCATGCTGCCCTGTCTGCCAGCGGCTTTGCAACCTAATCTCAGTGAGACTTTTATCCGGTTAAATAAAAGAAAAGAAGAGGACGTATAATGAGCCAATAATTCCTGGCTACGCCCCTGGACAGAGGGAGTCTGAGGCATAAAAAATCAATTTTGAGGTTCAGCGGTCAAAAAAAAACAATTGCACTGCAGCAAACCAATCATTCATTCGAGAAAAAATCTCATCAAACATACAAACGGACTTAACGCAATTTCCCCCACTTAGGCCATAAACCTCACATCCATACACCCATCCATCACTCCTCCGCGCGCTTCCAGGTGTGGTGACGAAGACAACGCGGAAGTGTGTTGTCAACGGCAGCGGAGGGAGCCGCTCAAGTCAACTGTCCCCGGTTAGACGCGATGTCTAACAATAGCGAGATCCGATACTGTCACAGATTCTCCTACATTTGCCTCAAATTCATCCTTTTCTCCTATGCCGTCGTCTGGTGGGTGAGTACGGTGACGGTTATCATTTGTTAAAGGGGAGCGTGCGCTTTGTTTGGACAGATACTCCGGCTGGAGGACAGACAGGCAAACAGGGTGTGTGTGTGTATATATATATATGTGTGTGTGTGTTTCAGCCGGGACTGTGTGTGTTTGAATCCATAGAAGAAATACAAATATACGTTGTTATGGCGAGAAAAAAATCGAGACGAGACTTTTCCTTTTCACATAACAGCTTTCAGTTTTGTGATTTACAGCTTTGAAGCGACAGGTGTTGTACCTGTTGGAGTAATGTTGGAATTACACCACATTACCGTCGGTCTGCTGCAAGCTAGCCACACCCTCCTGTGCACCTTTACCCCACTCTTACCTGTCTAGTATGTGCACTGGGTATACACAGGGAGAGAGCAGATAAAGAGGAACGGCACAACCAGGCTTAAAAAAATCAGGGAGATTCCACAAACTGAGTGTACATGTTTTGTTGAGTCCGGCTGTGGTCACACTGAAGCACGGTATGAGTCACGTGTGGGCCACCACAACACAGATCAGCAGAATGTTTTCAGTAAATAACAAACTGGAAAAAAAGGAAAAAAGACAGCTTTTTCCTGCTCTGTCACAGTTGGTCCAGTTCATCCGTTCAGCCTGCTAACATGATTTTATCTACATGGTGACCTAAAGTGCAGTTTAATCGAGGAAATCAACACAGTCACATTATTAAGTCTAAGTGCAGCGATACTCACATTGTTGGGTAAAGCCTGTGTGTCAACATAGATAAAACTAAAATTGTGTCTTATGCTTAGGTGTGTTTTAAGTATGTAAAATACTATGGGTAATAGGGTGAAAAGGAGATTTTAAATGGATAAGGAGAATGAGATGGCAGCTCCTTGCTCCTGGTAATATTCAGTACTTTAATTGTGTGATAGACCTGCACTATCAGGACTACACTGCTTCACCACTTGCATCAGAGTAGTGTAAGCCACAGGTGCTTGATGAATTTTTTAATGAATATAGATGAAGTGCCATTGAAAGACACCCATCAACTGATTTGGGCCTCATTACTGTGCCTATTACATAATAGTCTGTCAAGGCCTTTTTTCTTCATAATTGATTAGTATGGGCCTTTTTGCACCTTAGTTTTGTGTCATGAGTAAGTTCATCTCCTCTAATTTTTTTTTAATAAAGCAAGCATATTTAAAACCATATTTCATTCACTGCTCATAGATGACAAGGTACATGATAAAGGTACCAAGAATATGAAGGGATCTGCTGGTCCCTTTGAGCCTTTGCTACCTCTGCATGTCTGGATTACTTGCAGGCACAGTGGGAAGATGTTTGGGGGCTGAGGACCATTTAAACCCCCAGAGCCCACAGTTAGGCATGAACATGAATATGTTGCCTTTCAGATGTCTAACAGACTTTGTTAATTTAAAAGAGACTTCAAGGGGAATTAGGACTAAGTGTTTCCTGTAGAGAGGTGAATTGTAATGTTGCTTGAAGAGTACTCTTTGTCTAACTTACTGACTTACTACATGAATTAGTGAGTAAATAAAAAGTAAACTTAAAACATACATTATCCTAGTAGAGGAAGTGATTTGATAACGATACATAATAGAGTATGTATTTGAGAAGCACACATCTTCAGCTGCAAGCAAGGATTGTCAAAGTGTTTGTCCAATTCAAGTCATTCAGTGCTTAAATATGTTTTAAGATGCTGTGATTTGTTAAAATCAAGGAGTGCCTTAAATTGCTTGCGTCAGTTTATTCATTACTTTTTTTACAGGCTGTAATATAATTTGTCTCCTTTCATGGCTTGATATAACTTTGATATAACTGAAACAAGATGCTCTGATAGCTTACATTATGTCAGTTCTTTAAGAATAAAGGTTCTGTGCATCATAACCAAACCGTGCTGCCGCTCCGTCTCATAGACAACACAACAGATTGTATATTTGTGGAGACAGATGGCTGATTGAGACGACACTCAGTGCGCTAAGAAAATCACTTATTTGAAATGCTTATTCATGGAGACAGAGAGAGTGGGATGGTGTGGCAGAGAGTAGCGAAGGAGTCAGTAATGGGTTTATTATGGAGAATGACTGCTGCCTTGATATCAGGGGTGAAACAGATTAATCAGTTATATTTACTTTGCTCTGACAGCTTGTTGATTCAGTCATATTAAAGAGGCATTCTCACAGCACACTGCCTCTGAAGACTGGTTTATCTCAGCGTGATACGGTCAAGAATAAAGAGCAGTTTAGGTCACACTGTCACATCCTCTAGGAAGTGTAGATATTTGCAAGTGTTCACACACTCAGCATTAAAAGTGGTGCTGTTTTATTATAAACAGTGGTTCTGCTGTAATGTTTAATGAAACAGGTGTGTGGGACTTACTTTTAGTTGAGTTCTCAGTAACACATTTCCACATTTGATGAAACAACAAATGCTGATACAACCATGGACTGTGATACAACAGCAGGCAGCTTGATTGGCAGCATTACAGAGAGGCATCAGCCAAATACTCTGGTAGTGATTTATTGGGAAGTTGGCCAAACAAATTTCTGTTGTGTGTTTTTGCATGACCACAGATCTTTGCTCTCTCATATTTCAACTGACCATTTAAACAGCCTAAAAAGATGCTTGAAGAGTATTATTGGCTCCTGCTGTCTTGTTTTCAGATTTTTTTTTTTCTAATGACCTGCTCTTCACACTGCTTCAGTGTCCCAGAGGACAGGATGTCTGTGTGCTGGAGATCAGCTGCTGAGGCTGCAAACAGCTAAGTGAAATAGCATATGCTGGAGGAACAATGTACAGGAGAAGTGAGTCATTTTTTGCTCACTGCACACACTCACACACATTTTAATTTCTTTATCATGTATGACCAAATGGGTCAGGGTTGGTAAAGACTAAAATCAAAACCAAAACATGTAGGTGATGAGAATACCCCAGCTCGTGTCTTACAGTCTTTTAAAGCCATTCAAATTGTTGTTCCAAGACCGTGTGTAGACACATAATGCAAACTGGGAATTTGGTAGGCAGAGCAGAGGTTATTACTTTGATTACTAGGACATGATTGGAGGTGTGTGAAAGGATTTTGTCAGCAGTTATGATTGCTGGCTGTAATTTTTCATAATGTGTTTATTCCTGTCAGTTTAATCATAGAGTAATGCAAAAACTGGAGTTTCTTTTAAAGATAACCTTTCTAAGCCCTGAACATCTTGTTCCTGCACTTTCGTTTCACATTTCACTTTTCTGTATGAGGTTATCCACTTCTCTTAACATTTATTTACCCAGTGAAGGTTTATTTAGTAGTGGCTCAGTTTGATAACACACTAAAACACCTTCACACTCTGGGACTTCCCAGTTTAATGCCGGTCTTTGACTTTTGACCAGTGAGCAGTTGTAATTGCACTTTAGTATGGGACAGTGTGCCTTACTGACTGACACAACTGCTGTTGTGTGAGAGAATCATTACATTCAGTCCTCTACCTTCCAGCGACCTTTATTGTTATTGTTCATGTATCAAATGAAAAATGTTCCTGTTTGCTTCATGTGAAAAATCATATAGAAAGTCCAAGAAGTGAAGTCCAAGGCAAACTGGTGTCTTAGGACAAGCATCAGTACAACCTTCTCTTGATTTTCTGTGTAAACCCAGTCTCCAAGCAACACTGCAGAATTCTGAAAATCACAGATGTACAAAGTCTCTATAAAACTCCTTTCTTGGCGTGCCCTGTGATGTTGTAAGGACATTTATTATAATGTTTAATTATTAAGAATTATTTAATTTAATTATTAATTGGCTGATTAGACAAGAAACAAGAGTAAATGTCTACAGCCATGCTGGGAACTCTGTGAGGTTGTACAAGCGTGTATCCTGGGGTTTCAAAGCTACATTTGAGTTTCAGCACTGTATGCCCCCATAGCAGTTAGTCGAGTGCACTGATAGCACAGTGAAGTAGTTTTAGCTGAGTGTAATAGGTTATATAATCCAACTTAACCTTGGCCTAATGCCCTGATATTGTCACTAAGTCATCTGCAGCTAAGTGCATGGGGATAAACACAGCACTGCCTGTGTTGTTATATTAGCAACGCTATTTTAGTTAAGATTTGTTTACATGAACCAGAGTGATTCACAAACCAGCAAGGCTCTCTGTAAAGATTATCACTCTTGAATGTTGACATATTTTATTGTTGGCAGAAATTTAGAGTTGCTTTGTTTAAAATGCTCTTGGCTGAATGGAAGTGAGAATTGGGGTGGGCAGGCAACCAGCCAGCAGCAAGATACCATAACAGACAGCAAGCAGGGACATGTAAGGAAAAGTCATCATGGTGGAGTATAAACAGTGCTTGGACCTTCAAAACTGAGTGACTACTAAATCTCCTTCCTCCCCTCCTTCCTTTGCTCCTTCCGTTGCTCCCTCCTCTCCTACACGTCTCTGACATGTTGTCTGTCTTAATTTGGAAAGGCTGTAGATAGGCTGACAGCAATTAGCAATACATTTGTCAAAGAATGAGGTGTTTTCAGTGGCAACATGCTGTGATTTAACATTTGCCACAGTTAAAGTGTGGGCGTGTGCGTATTTGTGTGTGTGTGTGTTCTCTCTCTTGGAAGTTATCTTTGCTTCAGGGAAAAGGTTGAATTGAAAAGGTTGACTCCACCTTTTAATTGTTTTTCTGTTGAGTGACTGCTGGTGAGGAGTAATAACCAACACAGAGAGTGTGAAGTGTGAAGACAAATAAAATGTAATCTACTGATTGCAACCACTTGAAAATGAAAATGATTTAATGGCTGTGTCTTGGAAAACTGGCCGGCCTGTGCTACAAAAACAGACCTGAGGTTGTGCTAAATTGTATTATGACTTAAATGAAGGTCTTCCACTTCCCCTCCTTGTGCAAGAGGCATAAGCTCCAGCATTGTTTGTATTGTATTTGGCAGTCTACAGGTAAATGTATACAGATATACAAGTGAGGCTAAATATTGCATGGAAGCACACTCACTTGACCTTTCCTGGATACATAAAGGATAACAAAATAATTGATGTTACTAAAAATGGGTCGCTGGTGTTTGGCCAGTCACTACGTCAGTTGCCTGATCACATTACAGGCCTACATTTACCCATGTGCTATTTGGCAGTAATTGAATCTATGTAAGGGGCCTTTTTAATTTTAGATTTGCCTGAAGCACATTGTAGGGACAGACTTGCTCATTTAACTTTGTTGTTATGTATTTATTTCCTACTTCAGTCTTTAGAATATATTGACATGGAGCAGAGAAAATGTGTCTCAAACTCCTAATCCTGTGGAATTTTTCTCTTTATTTGATAACATTTCAGCTCTCAAGCCTCCTTCAGGATCAACAATAAGAGAAGCATCTCTATCACTATGAAGCTGTATAGACATTCATTCTTGAGTTCTTGGCAAACAGCATTTTACCATCAGCCTATATATTGTTGACTGTTAAGCGCATGATTTCAGTGGATGCTGTCATCAGGGACCAGTTAAGCATCAACATGAGCCAAAGAAAATTGGACATAAAATCCTGCTCAGTGCCTCCTTACCGTTGTGTTCATGCAGCTGTGTCTTAAAGTAATTATTGAGATGTTAGTTTGAAAAGATGGTGAGGTGCAAAGATCATCCAAACTAGCAATTTTTCTGTGGGCAAAAGGTAATTCCAATGAAAACTATGAACTGTGGTGTCTTTCAACATTGTACCTAGGATATTGCCTCTGGAAGTGCTTGTAATTTTTTGTGTATTTATTTTTTACTGATATGGAGGTGGGTGAAATTCTGTTTGTTCCTCTCCTCCTTTGCAGTTTCCTTCCTTCCTCTGGTTGAGTCAAAAATATATCTCACAACCACAACAGAAAACAAAGCAAAATCATCAACCAAGAACTATCTGCATGTCTAGATAATATTAACTGGAAAAGATGATTTTTCTCTTTGTAATTTTGGATGAACTGACCCTTTAAGCTTTTCTTACTCTCAGATATGTCCATGGCAGGAACTGTCAGCCGCTGTTGCTAATTGCAGACTCTTAATTAGCTACTGCCAGACACAAATTTTATGCAGATTATGAATGCTGTTGAATGTTAAGGTGATGCTGAAGGTGTGCAGATGAGTTTTCTGACTGGAGAATCAAGCTTTAGTCATTAAGCTGTCGTGCAGTGAGCTCAGGTTTGTTTAAACGTCAGTGTTAACAAAATCAGTGTGAAAGCATTATTAAATTTGCTGTTCTTAAATGCAAAGGTTTGTTATAAGTTAACTCAATTGACCTTTTAAGGAGAGATCAAATTAACAATTTTAATTTCTACATAAATCAGCCTTGGTGGGATGTATTCATTCATTTCTCCAGTTTTCAGTTCAATATCTGAATAACAGAATATTTCACCATACAGCCCAGGCTAATTAAAACACATGAGGATTCTTATCAAATAGAGGAGTCACTTGTGGCTGACATGTTTACTGACTCCATGTTTGAGAATAAAGACTACAATTACCATCCAACACAAATTAGGCAGGTGATTGGTGTTAACTGCTTTTTGAACACTAGAAAAGCCATGTGACTGTCATTATAGGTTTTCAAAAAAATGCAGTGACACTGTGTTATAATTATTTTAAGATCCTTTAAATGGAGGTTTGTTTACCTGTTATCAGATCCCTGAAATTGTTCTTTTTAGTTTTGCCATTTGAACAGAAGACAACACATAGTTTCCACTGGTTGTGGTATTGTTAACATGATTTTTATTTGATTGGTCTAGTGTTTTGATGATGGTGATGATCCATCTTGTTCTTATAGTGTACGTAAGGTTTCAGCCAGGGAGCCTGTTAAGTTTCTGAAATACAGAGACATTTTGTCTCAGATACTGTGATCTCACAGGAAGACAGTCCCGAGTCTGCAATCATCAGTCTATAATTCATTGATACACAGGTGGAGTTTCATGTGCACCCACCTCTCACCTGACTAAATTCAGCCTTTCAGACACCTGATCAAGAGAAGTCCTGTAGAAAAATGGATGGATGGATGCATGAAGTCCTAAAAATCACAGAGATAATGTGATAGAGAGAAGTGTGTGGGGATAAGTGTGTGTGTGTGTGTGTGTGTGTGTGTGTGTGTTGGGATGTGTGTTTGTGTAAACAGTCTAGACGGTTTATCCACTTCATCCATTGGTAGTTCTTCAAAATTCTAAAGTCAGGCTTGAATTGATTATTGAAGTATTTTGGAGAGAAAACCTCCTAGACCAAGATGCAGTGTGTGTGTGCGTGCGTGTGTGTGTGTACTCCAGACGTCACTGATTGTTCCCAGTAGATTCACTTCATCCCAAACTAAAGTGCTTCAGAGCAGCTAATTAAAGAAAGCTGTCATTTACAAAAACAATGCTGAATTATCTGTGACTGCAGTCCACTCCAGTGTGGTGAAAATACAGATTATAATTAGACTCTAATTAGGCAAACTGGGTTCAGTAGCACACATTTCATACTCTTGAAGCTGTAGAGATTCCAGTGCACATCACAGTGCTTATGGAGGTCCACTTTTGATAGTTCGATTTGGTCCATGTAAGATTAAACAAGACTAGTCCACAGCCGTGCTAGCAGATCTGTGATGCTGTAGGTTCAGCAGTGCTTTGAGCTAAAGGCTAAAGTCAGAATGCTAATATTCTCACAGTGACCATGCTAACAAGTTGATGTTAAGCTGTTATCATGTTTACCATTTTCACCATCTTAGATTAGTATATTGACATGTCAACAGTTCGCTAATTAGTACAACTGACACAACCCTAACCCTAACACAAAGAAAACTGAGGCTGATGGATATGTCATTAGTTTTTGAAGTTATTGCATTTCATTCTGAGGGGAACATGTGCATATTAAATTTCATTTCAGTTGATCCAAGAGTTGCTCAGCCATTTCTCTCAAAACCACAAATGTCAACCTTATGGTGGCACTATAGGAATAGTCAGGATTGCTAAAGTCATTTGATGTCATCCTCTGGAGAACATGAATATCTACAAATATGTCAGGTCAATCCAGTTGATAGTCACTGATATGTTTGAAGCTGGACCAGGTCTCAGTGGACCAACAGGCCAACATTAACATCCAGAGTCCAGAACAATTATGGGCCTTTGTCTTTGGTCCAATGTGTGTTTTCTTCTTTGAGTCATATTTAAAGCTGCTGAAATTATATGAATTCAGAAATTCTCCATTATGTTCAAGCTGATGACTAACCCATCCCATCTACTTCCCCTTTGTGTTTCCAGTTAATAGGAGGATTTATTCTGGCCATTGGTATCTATGCTGAGGTGGAGAGACAGCGCTACAAGACATTGGAGGGAGTGTTTTTGGCCCCAGCTATAATCCTGATCGTCCTGGGAATCATCATGTTTATTGTTTCATTCATTGGAGTCTTGGCTTCACTCAGGGATAATCTAACTCTACTGAAAGTGGTGAGTGCCAAGTAATGTGTCTTATAAACAATGTGGCTGCTAGGATTCTTAATATTCATTTTTTGTTTTTATAGTGAAGCACTATAAGAACAGTACTTTCATTGTGCGCTTTATTGTCTTATTTATAAAGCTGCATCATTTATGTATAACCAGTGTGTTACTATTCATTGTCATTTGTACCAATGAATTTTAAAATACTATGAAAACTGCAAACAGAAAAAGAAAGAAGGTCCAAAGATAAACATACACTCTCAGAGCAATCTGTTAATATACCCATACTGATAGTGGTTAGGGCCTGCTCTCAAAACAGCCTCAATTCTTTGTCTCATGGATTCTACAAGATGTTGGAAATGTTCCGTTAAGATTCTGCTATATGTTGACATTATTGCATCATATAATTTCTGCAGATTTGTCAGCTGCACATCCATGCTGCCAAATTTGTGTTCTACCATAAGTGCCAAAAGTGTTCCATTGGATTCTGATCTGGCCACTGAAGCAAACTGAACGCAGTGTCATGTTCATGAAACCAGTTTGCCATTAGAAGATGGTAAACTGGCTACAATACTCAGATAGGTTGTGGCATTCAAACGATGACTGATTGGTGTTAAGGGGCCCAAAGTGTAACAAGAAAACAATGGGATTGCATGGTATGCATCCAGACTGGTACCTTTAAGGCAGTGGTCAAAGCCTGATTTATTGTATGACATTATTGTAAAGATAAATATGTTCTGTAAGTATATAATGACTATTCTCTCTATTGTGTGTTCGATCACAGTTCATGTACACCCTGACAGTGTGTCTGATCCTGGAGCTGCTGGGAGGAGTTTTGGCACTACTTTTCCGCAACCAGGTGAGCTGTCCGATCAATAATCTGTGTTGATCTAAAACCTGCTAGAGACAGCATGTGGGCAGTTTGAGCATTTGTCAGGGAAGTCAGTTTCATTTAAATAGCCTGATGTCACAAATCATAAATAATCACGGGGCTCTACAATGTGTGCAGAATATGACACCCCCTGTATTTTAACTGGGGAAAAAAATCCTCAAAAAAACGCTTAACAGAAAAATTATATCGAAGAAAGTTCAGTGCAAGTGACAGAGGAGGGATCCTTCTTGTAGAATGGTCCAATTTAGTGGGATAAAGTAAAAAAAATATATAAAAAATATATAATGATTCTCATTTTTCAGAAGTGACAGTCACCATAATGCACTTAACCATGGAAATTGTATGATATCTTTCATTAAATGGAGACTTCACTGACACCATCCAGAAACCTTATTTGCTCATATTCCCAGTCAGGAAATGTACAGGGACAGTTTGATCAGTGTTAATCTGTTGAGAGAGGAGCTAGGATTATCACTTGTGTGATATCAGTGTGCTGATGGCAGGTTCTGCTTCCCTGACCTGTCTTTGTGTTTCTCTGTCAATCTTTCTTCTGTCTGTCTCTCTCACTTTTAATATCTCACTCGTAATCCCTTCTCAGATCTTTTCTTTGTTTCTCTTATTGTCTTGTCTTGGTCTCACTTCCCTCCCCACAATAGACTCCAGTAACCTTCCTGCGCGTACTAACACAGCATGATCGCTTGTTTTTATGCCGTCGTGACTCAGCAAGCAGCTTCCTCCAGAACTGGTTGTGATCATGAACAATACTTTGTGTAAAAAAGAAAAGAAGGAAACACTTTCAAGGTGACCCTAAGTAATTACCAGACATGTAAAGATACATAGATGCTAATTGCTTGGATATTTTCATTGTCAGATATTACTACATTGAATGTAGTAACCATTTTAGTTGTTCAATGATGCACTGCAAGTAAGTGATTCAAAATACTCTGTTATGCCTACCATAGAGGCAACCAGCACGGGAGTCTAGACCACCTCCCAGAGAATCTCCATCAGGCAACATGATTTGAACTTTCCCATGTGGTCCTCTTGCTGTAATGAACTTCTGTTGTGAAGCTACTATTTATGTGAACAAAATAACTCTTGCTACTGCTTCAGATTGAAAGCCTTTCATGGTGAGCGACTTGAAGGCCTTAAAAAAAATTACTGGTGCAAAATATGCAATTTCTCTTCTATGATTTTATGTCCATCTCATTGACACGACAATCATGTTGCAACTGATGATGCATGAGGCATTAAAGTGAAATTTATGTATATTTAGACACCTTTCGAGTTGAGGTTGAGGTTGACATTGGTGGAGGATTAAGGCTCATGTGGTCATATCCCCATGAACAACTAAAGAACACTGACAGTCCTCTTTGAGATATTTATTACATCAGAGATCTTGTTAAAACGCTCTCTCATTCATGAATATCGTTCCTGTGGCTCTGTGGGGATTTGAGAATGTCCTTTTGCTTCTTTTTAAGACTTTTTAATCATCTAATTTACAAGACTGTTACATTAAACAGAATAAGTGCTTGTCTTGGATTAACATTTTCAACAGTGTCATGTAGTGCATTTTAATGTTTATCACTGTTTGACAAAAGAAAAGCTAAATTATCAACATTATGGTTGTAAATTTTAGGATGTTAATGGCAGTTTTATTTAGAATACAATCCAGTCCCAGCTTCTCATATGTCATTTCCTTGTTTTACTGTTATCTCATTCACATTGATATTAAAATAATATAGCCGTGCATGAGAAATGTGTGCATTTTAATTAAGATTTCTGTTTTTTGCTTGTATAAGTAGATTTTTATAAAGATGGATGGATTTTTCATTGGTATCTCATTTCCATGAAGACCATGTTTAAGATGATAATGCGTTGAGAGCTTACAGTGAGTTCTTTAATAATGGCCCAGTGTCGTCTGTCTCAAAGGGAAACGCCTCCCTAACTCCAAGTCTATAAATCTGCTCGTCATAATTTGGTTTAAGCGTGGCTGCCTTGCCCCTATAGATTCACTGTGAAGACTTGATATGTTCAGGGGATGAATGAAAGGCATTAAATAAGAAGCTCAGTCCCTTTTAATATCTGACTCTCATGAGGATAGTGGTCTCAATTCATTATTATTGGCAGTTAAAAGAGAGACATGACGGGGCATTGACAGGCCTGAATGAGGAAGAAAGCCCAAAGCTTTGATGCCCTCTCAAAAAACTATAAATAAAACTAATTCATCAGAAAAAAGAGGAAGGCAATGAGTGAAAATATCACATTCAATATCACTCTCCATGAATGTCTTTAGTGGGGTTCGAAGTTTCAAATATTTATTCCCAGTCTCCGGATAGATTGATACATTAACTTAGCGTGACCCCGCCACACCAGATTGTGACTGACAGATGTGAGCTGTCATATTTTAATGTTCCAGTTCAGTGGATCAGTCACCTTGACTAATCACAGCATTTCCTCTCCAGAGCTGCCTGCCTGACACATTGATGGTAGATCAGCTGTGTCATTGACAAAATGAACATGGTGACACAACTCCCCTCCGTTCCCATTAACACGCCCAAACTGTTCTGTTTATTTTTGCCCTTACAGACGGTGGATTTGGTGAACAAGAACATCCGAAGGGGCATAGTGAACTACTATGATGACCTGGACTTCAAAAACATCATGGACTTTGTTCAGAAGAAGGTAAGGTTGTACCACTGCTCGTTTTCTGTCATTTGATGAGGAACATTCCTGTCAACAAAAGACATGATTAAATGCTACCAGCAACCAAGTTTAGCATTACAAGGCTGATTCAAGATCTCAGTAAAAAGACCCACCAGTGAACTTGGATGATCACAGCAAGTTGTGTCCAAAATAATGAGAGAGCTGTGCCGAGCAATCGCCGTGCACCTGCTCCCAGAGAACATCATGCTGCCACGCACGCAGCCTGAAGCTCAAGATCTCATTACCCACTTTTATCAAGCGCATGGGGATGCTGTGTCTGGGGGCAGCAGACTGATCGCACATTGAAATTAAGAAGCAGCCTGCAACAAACTCACTGATTAACAGAAAACAAAAGACAAATGATCCCTCAGTTTGCAGGCTTCATGCACTGTGCAGAGTGACCAGCATCTGTGCCAGTGGAGCAAGACTGAGACTTGATTAAATGATATTTTGGGTGCTTAAGTAGTTACTTAGCTAGTTTGTGTGACAGCTAATTTGGTGGTTTAGCAAATGAAGGTTGAATCACCTGCCTCAGTTCAAATCCCACCGCTGTGGAGCTGGTCAGCTTTCAAATATTTGAATGCAAAAGTCGGAACTTTCACGCGTTGTTTGTGGATTTCAGCAGACATTCCACTGATGTCCAGTGCGCCAAGGCGAACTAATTCTAACATTCCTATCCATTAGCTACCGTGAGCAGTGAGGTCCTGCAAGAGCACAATATTTTCTGTCAAAGTTAGAGCCATTCTGATTATTTCACATTAAAGATTCCAGAATTTTTACTTTGTTTCATTGACTGGGCTCAGCTGGAAATGATCAACATTTATATATATATATGTATACAGAGAATTGTCATCAGAATCTGCAGCTCCTCACGTCCTCGCTGAGTTTTATGCTGCAGCTCATTGTTTAGTTGTCTGGCCCCACAACTGTACCGTTTTGGTTCACCAAAACACACTTAAACAACATTGTTTTTGACCACAGCAGCAGCTCTTTTCACTTAGTGAGGTCTAAAAATCCACTGTATACTAACTGCTCAGCACAAAACAACCAACACACGCAGTTAGTGACTAGCTGGTGAACACAGTGGAGCATTTGGCATTTGATGGAGAACCAAAAATGAGCTAAAAGAGAGTGAAATTTGGACTTAAATTCTCTTGGTTGCCAACCACAATGACTCCGTGATGATTTTTTAACAGGTTCTACATATAATGGGATTTTATGTCTCCACTGCATCTGAGGAGTTAAAATGATTTATTGCAAGATTAAGAGATTCATGAATGTCTCAGTTGGTTAAGAGACTCTGCCTTCAATGCCAGTTGTTTCAGTGCAGCCATGAATAGTTGCTGGAGAGACATCAGAGGATTATGCTTGTGAAGTTCAAAGTTTATGTCAAAATATGACTTTGTCATCTTTATTTTGGCATGACTCCACAGCTTTGGTCAGCCTCCACTTGTTTATTAACTTCAAAAGCAGCTCCACTTCGGTATCATTGCAAACAGAAGAAGGCCAGCTTGCTTTGGCAGCATATTTTCTACGTTTATCCTGTGATGTGCTTGAAGATCTTAACTGGCACTGTGATCTGCCTGCTCTGATAACAACAAAACAGTGCTTCAGTAATGGTCGAAAGCCATTTGGCAGCAGCGGTGCTAAACTTCTATGTTTTTCCTGATGGTTTGCTCAAGTGTCCTGCTGTAGCGAGAGATTTAAGTGTTTTCCTGCAGCACTTGGATGAAAAACCTTAAGAAATCCATGCAGATTGAGGCTGTTCCCACACAGAGGACAATGGCCTAAATTCAGCCTTGCTTATGTGTTTTTTTTTTCTCTGTAGTAACTAAACGATAAGAAAAAATCTCTTTGTTGTGTGTGGGTTGGTGATTGCATGGAAATTTACGGTGTGTTTGTTTGCGAGCAGTCAGTGAACCTGTGCTTCTTTTTCTCTCCCTGTTGGTTTTATTGTTTTCTTATTTTAATGTGCTATGTGTATTGTAATACAGTGTTCCTGTCAGTCATTCCAGCCAGTGGAAAACATTTACAGTACATGAAATTCAGACCAGGAATGACAACTGTAATTTGAGTAGGAGAGAGGAGACGTTCCATAAGAATGTGTATAGAATTGAAATGATTCATTGATTGGCTGATCGACAGAATTTTGAAATTTAGCAGCTATTTTTATAAGCAATACATAAATTGTAATTTTTTGAGGCAAAAACATCAATCAGTCTGTGGTTCCACTTAGACATTTGGTGCTTGTCTTTGTCTTAAGTGATAGTAAATTGGACTGTTGGTCGGACAAAGCAAGACACTGGATGATGTCAACTTAGAAACTTGTATTTTTCAGTTATTAACCAATTCATTGAGAAAATATGTGTCTATTTAATTATTAATGTAAATAATCATTAGTTGCAGCCCCAAATGAGGGTTGTTTGAAGCTGTAACAGCTGTAAAATGAGTAGTTGTATCAGTAGTTGTATCAGCAACAGGAAATGAGAAAAATCTCATTGTGAAGCTACAGCACAAATCCATGGATTAATGGCAGGTCATATCATATCTTATTAAGTTCATTTCAAGCTGACCTTTCTTTGTACTGTGCCTCAGTATTCTGATGGAAATGTGACATTTATTCCACCAGAAATGGCCGCCTGTGTCTTCAACACTGGGAATGACAGTGATGGCCCTTTTTCCCATGCAATTGCATTACATAGTTAATCATAACACTAGTCATAATGCTGACTACTGCTGTGTCTTAGTGCAAGTTGCAGTTTTTCAGGAAACCTTAGCTGCAGACATCTGACCATGCAAACACCACACAGCTTAAATATTTCAGACTGTTTTTTAATCACAATTTACACTGCAGTCACAACTATCAGTATTCGTACAACTGCTGCAGCCAAGATTTGTGGTTTATATCAACAAGTCTTACAGCACTGGAAACAACAAAGCCATTCAGTCATTTGGACAGACACTGACTTCATTTCCCCAGTGCTGGGGTTGTTGGTTGTTTGACGCAAAAGTAATATGATCATACATATTTATAAGTTCATTTAAGATTCATTGCAGGCAGCATTGTTGGCATTTTGGCAAAGCAAGTCAAGGCAGTTTTATTTCCATAGCACATTTCAGTGCTCTTTACATTAAAATGCAAACACCAACAAGCTGTGTGTGTGTGTGTGTGTGTGTGTGTGTGTGTGTGTTTGGGTGGGTGGGTGTGTGTGGGTGTGTGTATGACAATATAATGGATACATGAAAATGCAATAACAGTAACAGAGAAAGGAACAAGAGACAGACAAACAAGAGAAAACACACACACAGAGCAATATGTAAGTTGAAAAGTTTATCTTTGAACATAAACACAGATGAGATAGATCTTATGTATATACTTTTTTCCCCTTTTTAACTTGGAGATACCACTGGAATTTGAGGATTTACATAAAAAATAATCTATATATGTTTAATTCAGTGATTTTGTCCAGCACCAGATGATCCATTCCAAGGCTCCACCCAGTATTTAACTAGTTGAAACTACAGTAATTGCATCTGTGCATTTCCAGAACACAGGGGATATTATCAGTATTTTGACACCATAAATGCTCAAACTGGTGAAGGTGAACTGAGAAGATTCTCAAGCTGCATTTGAAAGAAATATATATATATTTTTTTACTGATAGTGCTGGTATCTGCAAGAACCATATGCACAAACATCAGCAAATTCAACCAATATACAGTCCCCCTAATGATCAAATTATCATTACCTTTGATTGTTTCAATGGATAAGGTCATTTGGGGTTTCCAGATGCTGAACTCTTCATTTGTGTGAGGAATAAAGCCGAAAATATGTGAGACACAACTCCTGTCAGGGGAAACATAAAGTAAATGGGTGGGAGGTGGGGGTGGGCAGAAGATGAAACTAAGAGAGGGAAATGAAACTGTGGGTATGATTGTCTGCAGGAATAGAAGGAATGTGTCTCTGCCTGCAATTCAGATGGATGGAGACATGGAGGGAAGTACACTGTGCGTATTTTCTGCTGAAAGAAACATTGTCCTGTGTCCACCAAACAGCTCTTCTGTTTATTTATTTTCTTTTACCAACACCACTTACAGTAGCAGCTGTCCTTGAAGTGGCTCTTGACCTGAGAACATTAGATAGATAAATGGATGCGTGGATAGAAATTCTGCACAATAACTAAATAGACTAAATAAAGTATAAAGATAAAAAATATATATATAAATAATAGAAGAAATAGACACCAAAGATAGACCCATAGCTACACTATGTGCACATTGTACAATGGTGGTAATGGTGGTTTTTGATGCTTAAAACACCCTCAGTAAAATAAAAAGCAACAACCCGCTCCTTTGATATATTTCTGACCAGAACCTCCAGTGTGTCCATCTTCTATTGATCAGCGGATGTTGCAGTGATGTCAGGTATTTGTGGGGTTGAGACCCCTTTGTTTTCTGGTGGTTTATTATCCCTTTGCCTCCTTTTCCGCGGTCGCTCTAATTGCTGTGGGATACACAGGACAGAAAGGTGACATTTGGCAGGATGATGGATAATGGTTTGTTAGTACTCCCCAGAAAATACAACCTCACTTGGCCTGACAAGAGTGCAATTAAAGGTACATGTGCAGGCGTCAGAGCCATGTTTAAACTGAGGCGACTACAGACAGAAACACACTGTATGCTTAAGAATCCAAAGCCTGATAGTACATTTCCAGTATATGACCTGGAATCAGGTTACATCAAATAGTGGTAATGTAACATGATAAAGAAATAATAATTTTTAGTTCACAGAGGTTGAAACTATAGCCATAAAAAATATTGAAATTTTACGAAACTCAGTCTTGCAATGTCACATTTCATGCAAATCAATTGATGTTAGTCTGATTTTGAATGGTGAAGCAGCTGCAGCAAAGTTAATACATTTCACAGCTGACAAGTTTGTGCATGTGAAGCACTGTTTATACTGAAAACGGGTTCCTGATTATGGGACTAAAGTCATCACTTTCATCATTGCTGCAATTTAGAAGGAATCAGTGCACACTAATATAAAGAACATCTTTCAAAAAATGGCCAAGTTTTTGTTACGATGGTGTACACCCTGTTTACTGATGTTGTAGTGGGAAATCCTCCAGAGTTATTCTTATACCTTATGGTGCCACTATAAACAATTTGTGGAAGGGGAGTGAATGAGCCTGCTAGTTTAAGCCTTAAAAAAACACATTTGAATTTGCTTATAATAATGCATGTCACAGTGTTACTGCATGAGTGCCATGTAATAATGAAGGCAGGGAGCACAGGTTGGTCTGACTTGTGTCTTGCAGCCCACACTTTGAGCATTCAGCTCAGTTGGCCAGTTGCCACCCAGTTACTCAGTCAGTCAGTCTGCCAGTGAACAGCAGGTCATCAATCAGTTAGGCAGTTGGCAACAAAATCAGTCACTCCTTCTGACTCTGAGGATTTTCTCCTGCTAATTGACATCTGAAGAACATTTGTGATCCAACAGTGAAAAAGAGGATTGAAAACCACAGGAAGAATAGAAAAAGAAAAAGAGGAAATGGTAAAGAAAGGTTAGTCTGGTTAGTGACACAAGCAGAACAGTCTGATTGAGACAGGGATAACAGTAGAGCAAAACACATGAAAAACTAGTCATTACTTTATGTCAACAAATTGTTGTGTAATCAGTCATCATTTTGAACTGCGGTGAGAGTCTCTTTATAGTCTGAGAGGATGGAGGGACCTCACTCATCTGTTTCATCTCAGTCTCATTGGTGTTGACAGGTGTTTTGAGAGATTGGAGCCTCAGGTCGGTCCCCTGAGGATGCTAAAACCCCTGAACTGCACTTGCCATCGATATTAATCTTCCTAGGAGAGGGATTTACTGCAGGACTGTTGGCTTGCATTGTACTACACAGCTGAACCTACTAAACTGGTAACTTAGTGAGAACTTGTAATTTTTTTTTTTTGGTTTATATACTCCTGTTGCAGACATAAATCACATCATAATTGTTTTGCCTTCCTGCGACCCTTGTTTGGGTCCTGACCCAGTGCTGGTGCTCTGGGATTTCGAGAAGAGGGACTAACTTCCTGGCACACTGGTATCGTGTTAGCATACTGATCACACTGCCTGGCAAAGATCAGCCACATTTTTATTCATTTATTCATCTTCTCTCTTTATCTCTTGTCTCATCCTCTCTTACTGTCTCCCCTGGTGTCTGACCCTCCATCCCATTTGTCTTTTTCTCTCGTTCTGCCTTTCTGACTCACTTTCTCCTTCCCAATAAAATATTTGTTTCAGTAAATGACTAGCTAGCAGTGTGTTTTTTTTTTTTTTTTGTTTGTTTTTTTTTTTTTTTGAGGGCTTATTCTCCGCGGCAGCTGTGCAGCCGCTATCTACCCAGTGAAAGTATAAATGAAAGAGAAATTACTGAATGGAGACGTTAGAGGGTTGTTGTAATTTGTTTTGAGTGCTATCATTTGAGGCAGTACATTTTTCTTTTTTTATTCAAATACCAAAAAGCATTTGGTCTCAGGTTGGTTGTCATATCTATTCTATTAACAAACGTTTCTCATATTTTGACTTGTCCAACAGGCAAAATTAATAATATTAATAACAACTATCTCCTATTAATGTCATGTGTTACACTTGTGCCTTACTACCATGAGAAGTCAAATGTCCAACACAATAAATGTTTTAGTTCAGTAATTCAGTTAAAATGGACATTATCATATTTGCTGGACAGCCTTCGAATGGTGTGACACAAACAATCAATCCTAATAATGAAGGTGTTTGAAGCAGCGTTTTAATTGTTACTTCAAAGCTCTCAGCCACCAGCAATAATCATTAGCTTTCTATAGATAGCTTATCAAACTTCATCCATTGTCACTGTTAAGTAATGATATTTTGTTTTCTTCAGGGTTTCTCAGTTATGGCTGAAATAGATGGCAATAAAAGATAATTGGCTGGTGTCACACCATTTTGTGCCTAAGAGCCAACAGCATGGAGGTTGGCAGTTATCAATTTGTTGCTTGGGGCTGCAAGTGTTATTGATTCAGGGAGACACACTTCAGTCTGTGAGGTTGCTGCTTTCAAATGCCGGCTTAATGTGAAGGATGCACCAGAGAGACCCTTTAATCGGAAAAGATGAAAGTTTGACTTTGGATTTTAGTGTTTTTCAAATCAGTAGACACATGGTACTTTGTGGTCCTAATCTAGACTTAAAAAATCAAAACAGTATTTATTTATGTACTTATTTGGTAACATGTTATTTTTTGTTATTTTGTCCATACCATATCCTTACCACACAACCATGGACTTGAAAACTGAGCATTATACAAAGATAGGGTTCATTGCAGTGTTGAATTGGATTATATTTTCAGGTGTTCACTGTTTTCTTTACTGTCTGCTTTAAGTGTGACTGTATTATAGTGACATAATAATATTTATAATGTATCATTTACAAATAGTCTATTATTGTCTAATATTATTGTTCAAATTAATGATTCAGAGATTTTTCACAGATTTTTTTTGTGTCATAATATTGATTTTAGTCATGATGCCCAGCCTTACCACTGCCTGTATACAGGGCTTTGCAAAGCAAGGGAGAGACAAACACACACTTATAAAAAAGCCTCATAATTACATGCAAATTATCGTTAATTATGGTTCATTTCATTGCAAAATGTTACTGGCATTGCAAGCACACAGCAGAAATAATGTTGTTTACAAAGTTTTTTATCTCTCCCCTCCCTCTCATTCCCATCCACTGGCTCTCTATCTCTCATTCACCTTATGCATCATCTTTATCTCTATTTTTTACTTTTTTCCTACCTCCAAATTCTGCACTTGTCTCTCCTTTGCTACTTTTCTCATCTCTGACAGTTTAAGTGTTGTGGAGGTAAAGAGTATGAAGACTGGGCAGTTAACATGTACCACAACTGTTCTGCACCCGGTCCATTGGCCTGCGGTGTCCCATATACCTGCTGCGTTACTACTAAGGTTAGTATCATCATCACTTTCACTGGTTGTATTATTGCAACATTAACTGATATAATGATGTTTCTGTTATATAGTTGCATGTTATCTATCTGTCAGTGCTACTGTTTTATTGCATTACATGCTAGTTTGTGGTAAATTATATGAATTTTTGTTGAAATACCTTATGGTCAGTATTTCTGTTCAGGTCCAAGACACAGCCATGAAAATGAGGTATAAACATCAGTGTCATCATGAGGTCAAAGCGCTAAATGTTTACAGGCACACATAATGTTCAGAGTGTTTTTCATGTTTGGATTTCACTAAACATTAAAGGAAGGTGCACCACCTTTATGCATTAAAATCAGATAGGGGAAAACAGTTGTTTAAAAGTTGTTTAAAGCTTCTTGTGGCTTCAGAGGGAGCAGCACAAAACTTGATAAAATGCCTCAAGGGATGTAACCTGAGACATTATGAGTTTGGGCTGAAATCTACAAGTTTGAAAATGAAAAAAAATCTGAGGGTGTGGAGGTAAAAAGAAGTGAAGCCTCTGTAGCTTGTCCCCTGTCTGTCCTTGAGGCTAGAGGACCAAGGCTGCCACTAGCATAGCATGCTTGAATCCTCAACAGAACTGTTGGTGGTCAAGTTGTATTGTGGGTAATGTAGGCACCAAGTTTTTAAAAGGAATGAAAAAGACGAGACCTGTGGTTCTGCTGCACTCATTTTTTAACTGTTCATCATATAAAATAAGTGTAACATGCAGTTTTCATGTGTGTTAAATGCTGCAACCATCAGAATTTCCTTTGGATAGAAATGTTCTTTCTAAATGAATGAATGTTGTTACAGTCCCTGCTAACTGTGCCTGTCAGTACCACCTAAAGCAAACATTTAATCATCCCTGGCTCTATTTATTTATTTCAGGTTTGTGAAGCCTTGAACACTCAGAGTTCAGTTTGTATGTCATTATAGTAATAAGTTGTAATAGTGTGGCGTTACATTTAAAATGCATCTCATCATCCTTATGATAGTGATTAAGCCTGTGCCATGCCAGACACAGTCACAGGCAATTTCTCCCACACAAAACATCACATGTGCTCCCTTTAATTTAAACACCTACACTCTCTCAGTTTCTAACAAGAGAACAAACAAAATTTTTTTTCAGGCAACAGTTTGATGAACAAGCTTAAACTCCCTTGTAGCTGAACTCATGAAAATGAAACCACCAGTCTTCCCATCCTGTATTCTCAATATTAAATTCAGTGGCCATAGCAATGCATTAAGATTTTCTTAATCCACAATTCTGCATTATTGTGAGTCAGTTGTGATAACAGGGTATATTAAGCGACAAAATTGTCAAGTATTTGTTTTCCTATTAACCAGCATCATGTGATGTCTGTCACTTTTCAATCGTTCTAATTTATTTTTCGCTCCCCTGTCTTAATATCCTATCTTCTCTATTGACATTGCTTTTCATTGCAGTAGTGGCTCACCTCTGTTAACTGTAGAGGAAACCTTGTTAAGCAGCCTAAATGCAGCCAGTGTAATATTATTACTGTGGTCAGGCCTGCTGTTACCACAATGTCAAGATTTAATTTTAACTCTCTGCGTGGTTTCTTGTCATTCACAGTGTATAAAGACAAAATTCCCATATCATAAGATATCAACAAATTCAATTTGGTATTGACACAGGGTAGGTGATGGATGAGGAAAAACTGATGAAGTGTCAGAGATGACACACATTAAGCAAGAGAAGCTCAGAAGTAGAAAGCATGTCTTGTTACACCTGATTGACAACTGTGAAGTATTTATAATACTTTTCTTCAGAAATAGCAAGCAGCAGTGCTGTTTTTTTGTTGAATCAGTTGTGTAATCATTTGGACAAAATGGTCATGTAAATTGGGCTTAACATTGCATATCATTTAGTTAATTTATGATGTCCATATGTAGTCTCACATTCATTATTGATGACCTAACAGTCAGTGAGTATTAACCTCAGTGACTGGTCAATGTCAGGCGACAGTCGCTGAAAAGTTCAGTTGCCTACTTTGTAGTCTTTACAGTTATGCTTGTAATTGCAAGCCTGCATGTTCACGTTAACATGATGCAGTAATTAACTCCACTTGACCGAGCATAGTGTTTCTTTTTAGACGTAACTGTACTCTGACTGTTGCGCTTACAGTAGTTTATTTTTCTCTTCAGTCATAAGGAATCATGATCTATAGAAGAGTGTATTGCAGCTTAGCAGAATCATTGGAAAATATAGTGACAGTGTGATATTGTGAGTTACCCTCACAGTCCTGTTTCTAATCATGCCATTTGCACCAAACTTGGTGGAGGGATTGAGGATGGGCCAGGGAAGAAACCATCAAATTTTGTTGCGACTCCGGTTAATGACGGTTTCACTTTCCTTGACGTTGCGAGATTGGGCATTTTTTTCGCCATTTGGTCCTTGGTGGAGGTGTGTGTTCTACTGAATGCCATCGTAGTTGAAACTTGTACAATAATTTAAGAAGGGTGATCACTCTTTCCCTTCTCTTCCTCCTGTGCCAGACAGCCATGAGAGATTGGCAGTTTATCTTATCTTATTTGAATATATGAATATATTTCAATATTTAAATATGGAAAAGCCTGGATCACATGCTCACACACGCACAGACACTTCTTACAGTCTCAAGCAGGTGAAGTGTGTGCCTCTGTGACAGTCTAGCTCTGGTTTTTGTACAGTTTCCACCTCTAAAGATAAATTATTGAAAGCGTGTCTTCTCCTGTCTGCTGTTGATTCATCTTGGTACTTGAAGCTGTTAACTGGCTATTGTCTGTCTCCCACTTACCTCTTATTTCGAACTCTTAACTTTATCTCTGTCTCTCTGCTTCTCTCCTCTCCAGCCTAAAGAAGTGGCCAACACCCTGTGTGGCTATAAGGTGCTGGACAAAGAGGTAAGACCACGAAGACTGACTCACATGACTGAATCAAGAAAAGACAGATGTCTCTTTATCCTCATTAACATGCAGCTCCTCTGTTTTTGCCTGCTAAAAGCCAGAGTTTAATAATTTAAACTGGCTGTTTCAAATACATTGGACAGTTACTGTGCATTTGTGTAGTGTTGTGAGTAGTGTGCTGTTTTCCTCACAGCAGGATGTTTCCCAGTAGTGACACAGTGACTGTAGTGTTTGTGGCTGGCATGTGCATTGTTCTGTAGTCACCATTACTGTCACAAAGCCCTTGAGCAAAGTACAACTCACAAATAAAGGTATCTTCGTCCCTAATTTAAGCAGAGGTAAAAACAGCAACAGTATTTTTAGTTATATTTCATGTATGGAAACTTACAGAAAGTAAAAACCAAATCTCAGAAATAACTTTATGTGGATGCATTATCCTTCATATCTGAGGTGCTGTTGGAGTTTTACAGGTAAAGTCGTTGATTGTTGTGTTTTCTCAGGTGCTGGCTGTAACTATTATGAAACTGTGAAAACTGACAATGGGTGTTTTGTATCTTATAGCGTTTGAAATTGATCGATATCATTCACATCAGAGGCTGCACTGATGCTTTCTTCATCTGGCTGATGGACAACTATAAGATTATGGCTGGATTGCTGTTAGGAATCCTACTGCCTCAGGTACACACACACACACACACATACACACACAAATTTAACTTTTGTCACACTATGCTTTGCAATATTTGGGATTCTCAGCACAGTTTGTTCCTCATATATAAAAGGAAAGGTGATCTGTTAATGTTTGGCTCAAACAAAACTTTATTATGTGATATAGGATTAAAAATGAAGTCCATTTATTCATTTATTGTTAACTGCGTGATGATTGCGGCATGTGTTAAATAAATCTCACTTATATTTTACAAGAACTTTTTGAAATACTCAAAGTATAGAGGTGTTGTGTCGTTTGTAGCTGTGACCTTCACAGAGAGACAGTATTTGCTAAAACTAAATGTGACCATTTTATCCCCAGTATGTTCGCAAACATCAGAAGCACTGTGAAATAAAACATTTATCCATATTCAACAGGTTGTTTAATGCATGCAACTCTGATGACTAAGCAGGAGAAAATGTAAATTGCGTTACCTCAGGTACATCTGACAGCTCCCTCCCTGCATCTGCAGTGAAAAAATAAGCAGTACAATTTTCACAAAATGCTTTGCATGCCGGTCCATTTCATTAAGGTTTCAGATAAAACAGACAAAAGTCTTGACGCATCAAACTGTTGGCAAAAACCATCTTATTTTGAAATGATAAATCTGAGTGTAAAATTTACATTTTAACTACAAGATTTTTTAAATTTCCTGAACTCTGTGTTTTTCTAGTTTTAAAAAAGACATTATCTAGATACTGTGACACCAAATCTACATACTGTATATGCACATTATGGGGTTACACTAAACATCTGCTATTTCTCTTCATATCAATTTTTTTTTTTTATCAGACCAGGTAGAGGATGTGGTTTTGACAAATCCAGATTTTTCATCACTTCACATCATTTCTTTCCTCTCACATCTCATTTTAACTCACATGATTAAAATCCTCACACACTCTCAGACATACACTGGCAGTTATGAGAGTATGTAGATGATGCTGGACTTTAATAAGCACGATGAATTTTACTAAGCAGAAGCTGTCAGTCATCCAGTCCACACACATGGTGCTTCTGTCCTGTTTCGTGTCTCCTTACACATCGACCTGCGGCTGAGAAAAAATTGATTTAGTCTGCCACCATGACGGACGTGTGTGTTCAGAGGTGCGAGAATATAATAGACCTCCCCTAACAGAAGTCTTTCACTGGATTGATCTGCTGACTGCAGTTTGTAAAAAAATAAAAACAGATTTAACTCTGGTGCAAGATGAACACCAAGTTTAGGTATCGTGTGTTTTCTGATTCACCTTTTAGTTAAAAGTATTGGATCTGTGGTAATTGTAGGTCTGAATAATAAAGGAAGCATAAAACAGTTTTTTCTCTCAGGATTTAAGCACATACATGCCACTAAATTATTTCCACAATTTCTGAGACATTCTCATCTTAATCTGTATTATTACATAATCAATCTTCTTCTATAAGCAGATGCAACTAATTAATGAATGAATTAACAAAGTCTTTTTGGCTTATGCACGATCAATGTCTGAGAAGTAACTTTACATACTGTGGTTTGAAGCACCTGTTCTCAATGTATAAACAAAATACAGGATTTTAATGAATGTGCAGATGCAGAGATATCATGTATTTGCTGTTTGTTAATGTTGGAGGACATCACCACACAGTTGTCCTGGTGGTAGTAACTGCACAAATGAATTACTATTATCTTGGGAAGTGCATCACATCATGCAAAGCTCCAGAGTGACAGGTGATTCAGCTGCGTCGTCGTCATCAGAAATTAGCGTCGCTGCAGATGACGGTTTAGAGGAAAGGGCGCCTTGTGTCTCTGAAATTGTGTTTCCTCTCTCTACGTATCTTTTCCTTGCATCATTTCCTCGCATCCCATGTGGGAAGGAATAAGACATGAGGGGGAGATGCAAGTGAGGAAAACAAAGAGACAAAGACAAATGAGAAGCGCACACAGTGACCTCCCTTGCTCTTTTCCAATACTTAGCTTCTCTCTGTCTCTCCCCCTCTCCCTCCCTCCCCTGTTCTTTCTAGTTCTTTGGTGTAATAGTGAGCTGGCTGTATATCACTCGTGTTGAGGATGCCATCAATGAGTTCGGTAATTACACAGACGGGCTACTGGGCTCATACCCACAGGAGAGAAGACAAGTGAGTCAGGGCCGCATGGCCAAATGGTTTAAGTGTATGCCAGAGATCGACTGATGGAGACAGAAGAAACTGAAACCGGTAAAAAGACTCCAACATTCATAGTTGGTCAAATCAGTCTACATTGTGGGAGCCTGCCTTTGAACTGTAGGTTTACTACAAGCTCACTCCACTGTGGAGAAAAAAATGTTTGGCTTTTTTTTTGTTTGTTTTGTTTTGTTGTTTTTTTTTTTCTTTTGGGAAGAAAGATTTTAATAAATAATTATTAATTACTGTGTTAATATACAATCAACTAATGCATGAGTGAGAAGTAAGGGCTCATACAAAGCTTTGAGCTGCACTGTGCCTCAGACAGTCTCAGGGATAAACAAAGCAACACAACCACTTTTACTTCAGGTGTTACAATATGATATGAATTGAGTCTGTTCAGTTAGATCACACAAACACAATCTACAGCACTGACTTATTTTTGTATCGCGTTTCTTGTTTTTTACTACCTTTTAAACTATTACTTGTCTACAGAACCACTGGTCCTATCATACAACCACAACTGTTGCCAAAACACCTGCATTGCACTGTAGGACACCATTTCCATCATATGAAAGCAGGACATGTTTGCCTCACTTGTATATAGAACTGGACATACTCTGAGGTTTGACACTAAAGATTGATAAGTTTAAATATAAGCCTATCGAATAAGACTGTACCCTGCATATACCTTTATGCCCATAAGTGCTCAGTGAACCTCCATGATGTGTCCAGGGCAAGAAATGTTGTTTGTATTGCTCTTTATAGACATTTTTGTAATTTCTTCATCAAAGCTTTGACTCCAGATTTGAACTGAACAATGAGAAAAATGCTGTGACTTTGCCATAACAAGGATATCTTGGATAGCAACCCTATTCCCTACAAGTTACATCGTACTACTAATTTGCAACAGCAAATACAGTGCATTCTTTGAGACAAGCAATTCTACCTGAATTAAAATAGTTCTGTAATTTTAGACACAGACAGTGTTAAATAAGACATTAAAAAAATAGACTAGAAATTAAAGCCAAGTTTATCGTCATTGAAATAGGCTAGCCAAGATCTAAAACAGATGAAATTGCCTTGGAACAGTATGGTTTAAAGTTTCACAGATACACACTTTGGCATGATATAAGTCAGTAATGTGAAGTTAGTCTGCTACTTAACTTTATTTGCTTTGATGTGAAGTTGAAGACTGAGACCAAAGACCTAATCTTCCTTGAAGCTGATTTTTATTTCACATCTCTCTGCCTTCATCTCCTTATGTTGCTGTACACTACTGCTTCTAAATGATTTGTTTAAACACTGTACTTACATCACTGCTAAAACATGTTTTCGAACATTTTAAGTTGTTTTTTTAAAGCTTTCAGCTGGTGTGTTTAGGGTAAATGTTATGTGTTGCCTGAGATTTTTTATTTATTTTTGTTACAGTTACCACCTGCTTCTTACAGTGAGGCTGCATTCACACAGTCAGATTTTCAGGTTTTATGACACATCTCTATTGCTGATGATAAACAGGAAACAAGTCAGACTCAACATACCAACTAAGACACATCACCTTCTAAACAGCTGTGAGAAGAAATGGCCTGAGTTTTATATTTTGTGTCGTAATTAATTTGGAAGTAAAGACTATATTTTTAAAACACACAGGTCACTTCATGTGTTAGCCTTATTGAGCCAGACATATCTAATGGTGATGAGTTAAGGACCATCTTGACTTTTAACAGCCTCACATTTAAATAAGATTATTAAGGGGACTGATTTAAAAAAACATGCATTGACCCAGCTTTGATAGAAATATAACTAGTTACATTTTATAGCCTGTTTTGTCTTATATTATATATATCTCTTATATTTTTCTGAATCTTAATCATACAGTATAATACCAAAGAAAGCCCATACTTGTTGCCTTTAATGTGTGCTGCATGTAAGATGTTCTAACTTTTCCAAAATGACAGAATATTTCCGTGACTGTGGTAATGATCTTTGTTTAACTATAATGACTACATTACACTCTTACAGCACCTACACATCACAGTTAAAGTGCCAGTTTGGACTCTTTAAAGGAATAAGATGATTCATGAATGTACAGTATATTCAAAGTGGAAGGGGAAAGTTCAGGTTCACTGGAACTGCATCATCTGTCTTTTATAGCAGCAGCATCAGTGCATTGAGTTGCACGAAACCACACTTATTAAAAGAAGTCTAATATGTTGTGAACACATTTTTCCTGGGTGAGGGTGTAAAATAAAATGATTTATTGCTGTTGAATGAGTTCTGTTGTTTATCTTTGCACTGACTATAGCACTGACAGAGACTGTAAAAGGGTATGTAGAGGTTGGGGTGGGGGTTAAATAATTGATGGCTGATATCACACTGTGTGTTTTTAAGGGCAGGCCTCACCCTGAGTCACAAGCAGAGTCTAAATTTTTCATGCAAAAGTATGCAAATGAAGTATGTGAAAGGTCTAACAATGAATACAATGTAGACAAAAAAACAGGAAAGACCCCGACAGAGGACGTTTTAACCTCACCTCTGCTAATATCTTTTAAACAAAGCAAATTAGCTGTGTGTGAATTTCAGTGAATGTGTTGCACACAGATTGCTACAGCACGTAATCTGGTAATCTGGTCAGGTGTAGGCTAGTCCCACTACAACTGTAGTTTAAAGCTTTTGTTTTTTTGAGTTTACAAATGTTATACTAACAAGTACAGTCCACACACATTGTATTTGTATGCAGATATAGAAGACAGAGAAACGTCCTACTCCTTATCATAAGATGAATTTAATGGAAAAAATGGATGTTGAATCATGAATTAAATAAATTAAAACTTCAATATTAAAGAACAAACAGAGAAAGTAAATGTATTCCTGTACAGATTTCTTAAAGTTAGTTTCTAAAAAAATGTGTTCTTTAATAGAAAAAGTTGAACTGATTTGAACTTTCAGTTGCATTACAGAAGGAAGCAAGACACTTGCTTCTCATACACAGAAGTTATCTGTCACCTGAGCATCATGTGGCCCTGGTTAAACCAACGTCAACTTCAACTCATTTACTCAGTAGAAGAACTTGTATGTAAAGCGTCACAAAGAAGACTGAACCCTGGGGAGTATCCAGAGTGGTTTGGTGTTTGTGTGTTGTATTCTCTTTCCTTATCTTCCTGCTGCTTTAAGGACTTCCTGCTGAATGGAACCTATTAATATTTTACTCCTACCACCACAACAGAAGAGAAAATAATTTTCTTACATCACCAACAAGGAAGACAGAAGCTGTTGCGAGTGGTCTGGATGAAGAGCTCATGTTGCTCTGTTCCACCAACACACAGCTTAAAATAACCTGTTTCATTTCTCCCCACAAGCTCATATTCTCACTACTACACAACCAGAGAAAAAAAATTATAGTCATTACCATTATTAGCAGACTCGAGTAACTATAGGCTTAAGTTCAAACTAACAGTTAGAGCTGTGTGTGGTAAATGCTCCACAAATTGTTGTTGTGGATTTGATGTACCATGTTTCCAAATTAAAAGTTGACCACGTAACAAGCTAAACCTGTAATTTGTCCTCTTGACGTGGATTTTAACTGCTTCTGTAGCTATTCTACATATGTCTTCCTAAATGTACTCAGTATCTTATTTTTGCCTTTCATAAATTAAGCTCCAAAACTGTGGACTATTCACAGCCTCCTAAGGCCAGATGTGTCCTGACATGTTGTTAGGCTGCAAGCCGTTCAGTTTGAAAAGTTGTAGCCTCAACTTAATGAGACAAAAAAGCCTATCACCAGACAAGACCATAGATACTAGGCAATTGCAAGCCCAGAAGTCCATTTTTTACAAACTAAAAGCTCTCTGCCATACCTGTATGTACTGTATTGGTGGGGTTGGGGAAAGAGTGTGGTTGCAGCTTATAAAAATGCATGTGTTAATTGCCCATCCACCATCACCCTTTGCCTTACCACAGAAAGGGCACACTACTTCCTGCTCTGGCACTGAATGTAAAGTGTGAGGTCCAGAACTGTCCAATATAAAGATAATCCTGCCCCTAGAGGTACTGGACTGTTGATGAAGTATCATTATAGTCCAGTATGGCAAGCTACACTCACTTGGATCAAACAGAGCTTTTTAGTGTGTGTGTGTGTAACTACATAATTGTGAGTACAAATTTGAGATTGGACAGAGCAGAGTGGTTCTGCCTCTGCATCTGCTACTGCAAAGACGGTGTTTATTTCCCTGCCTCTCTCTTTCCTGTAAGAAATTTGATCTGATCTGTGTGACCGTTGTCATCTCCTCCCATTTTTATCTCACGGTTTTTCCCTTGACTTTCACTTCTCCTCTTCAGCTGTTCTCACTGAACCACACGAGTGAACAGATGTAGAGAGTGCAGAGGAGAGTTTTACAGTGTAGCACTGATTTAATTCAGATTTTTGACATAGTGGACTACAGCCTTTCAATGGACCTTTTATATTATCACCTACCAATTTCCAATACCAGTAAAGATTGTTGATTCTGAAGACACATCAAGTATATTTATGAAAGGCTCTGAAATCTTCCCATTCAATAATACCAGGCGTATCTTGTGACTGATGGATGTCCATCGACTTTGGTGTGGCTATGACTAGCAGGTTAGATCCTGTGTTGAAATATGAATCAGTTATTTCTCCATAGGCACCTACAGCAGGACCACCATAGCATACTGACACAAAAGCATAAATCCATGTATTGTACAACAAGATTTTGTTCCACTGGCTTACAGCCATAACTTAAATTCTCATCTGTAGTCTGTTGACTTTTATTGTCTCTCTGCACCTTCCTGAGCCAAAAGTTGTTTTTTAGTTTAAGTTGTCCCAGTTGCAGCCAGAGGTTGCACTTGTGTGTTAGTCCAGAGCTGAGTAACCAATTTTGTGAGCAAAGACCTTTACTCATGCTGAATATTTATCTCATTAAATAGTGGTTAAAGCCAAAAGCAAATCAGAGAAAAAAGAACATATCTTCATGTCTGAGCAAAGTAATCTCTCAGCAGAATGAATTTCAGATATTCTTGTAGCTTTTTATCAGATCAGCAGCACTTTGACTCAAAAGACAGGAAAAACCTGAAGCAGCATAAATTACAGAAGGATATACTAGACCCTTATCCTGTTATCAGAGAATGAGTGAGACCCACATATATCTATATCTATATATATATATATATGGTTCTACCCATGGTTCACTGGTGCAGTGTTATTTATCATCACTGTCAAACTTTAACCAAACATACAGAAACCTGACAGTGTTATGTTTTATAGTCTCCTGGGAACAGAAAACACATGCACACACACACACACACACACACACACACACACACACAGAGAGAGAGAGAGAGAGAGAGAGAGAATACACTATCTCCTCCCACTCATTCAACCTCTACTAATGGACCACTTGAGAGAAGTTAATGGTCCTAACACAACTACTAAATTGTTAAATGAAAAACATGCTCTGGTTGAAAATGCTAATACAGTTGATTTAAATCAGAGCCAGTGGACTGGGAGTGAAGCAGTGCACGCCATATTTGACACATCAGATCGAGCATTAGCTCAGTAATTATCAATACACATGGTGAAAAGGGCCAATAACATGTGGCATTAGAATTATGACTAAAAGCTTTGGTTAAATGTTTGAGGTCTGAGTCAAGAAACAAGTTACTTTTTAGTAAATAAATAACAATAATAAAATAAAACATAACCTTTTCTTTGCATGTTAACATATGATTATCGTTGTTATTAATTATCATATGATAATTGAATAATAATGCAAACACACGGGTGTTAATATGAATATTGATGGTTGAATTCCATTTAGCTGCTTCAGTTTCAGGTCCTTTTATTGTTTATGTTGGTTCACTGTTTACATAGTGTACTCATTTTGTATATAGGAGACAGTATAACTGAGTTACAGAAGTAACTGACATGGGACACAAAACAAAAATATTCTGTATTACTCCCTGACATGACTAAACTGTCACTCTGCTTAAACGTTTATTAAACTTCTCCAAAGGCACATCTGCACTAGGCTGCCTGCTCAAGTCGCCGACATGGTAGCGCTGTTGTGCTTAATCTCAATTCCATTTAACTGCCTTTAGATACATAACAGAGAAAACAGGTCGTTTGCTATGAGCTTGTTTATGATGAGTAAATGAGCTAATGAGGACACAAAATGATTTAGCTCACAGGTACTTCAACGCATAGCCAAGTATGAAAACTTATCTAGTATAAGTCTAAAGTAGAAAGTTAAAACTAGGAGATCTGTGAGAGTTTTGTGTTCTCTAACAATAGATGTGTTTCTGGTTGTTTATCAGAAATCATGGAGCACTGAGCTTATGAGCAAATCCATTAATATCTTTTTGTCTGCACTGATATAATCTCTAGATCTCTTCTCCGGCTTTGTAAACACATTCTCTCTTTCACACACACACACACACACACACATTAACACACACACACTGACACTGCGTCACAATATCCAATAATGTGTGGGAGGTCTCTGGTCATTTATTAGTCTGGTGCATAGCCCCGTGTCTGGTCTGATGGTGACATTTAGCCTTGCACAACATAACAAACTAACCTAATCATTCAGTGTGGACAGCAGCAGGAGTGTTTTTTTACACACTCACAGAGATGAACTAACAGGCTCCTGATGCTACTTGTTCCTCTTACAATCAGCTCCGACACATACATGTATACATATCATGTCAGAAACAACATCCAGTCTACTGTGTCCACGAATGCATACCCCACATGTATATACTTCTCTCACTATGACTGTGGAGAAATGAGATATTTATTCCTCAGGGCAGACCAAACAAACACAGTGTTTTGAATGCATCAACCAATTGACCACACCATGACAACTAATATCATGTACGATTCATTTATTAGTCTGATAATCAGTCTGATCTGATGCTGGCATTCAACACTAGCAACAACGCTCAATAAACTAACAGTAGGAATAGATTGAGTCTGTAATGCAATATGATGCAAAATAAGTCTACAATAAACAGTCACGTAAGCAAAGATGCATCATCAGCTTTACTTTGAAAAGGTAAATATGCAGTAAACACTTGAAAGGACATTGAAATGCGGGATTGTGACCAAGTTCACTGAACCACATATAGTCAACGGTAAAATTGTTGTCTGTGAGGTTAACCCAGTCTACACAAATCATTACTCTGAAATGTTGTGACAGACACTTTGTCAAAGCACAGTGACTCTCTCTCTCTCTACTCCAGAAGCTACTGAAAGCTTTTCTATGACAACCTTAAAATCAATGAAATAAAAATCTCAAACGTGCTCTGAAGTCAGAAAAATTCCCAGTTTGTATTGTAATGTATTGCTCTGTACCTTCCACTCCAGCTGTACGGTTAGTTTCATTTACTGAGTTCAATGCCAGATCATTTACTTCAGTGCAGAATGGAGCTTCATGGCATCACTGTATCTGAAAAATCTGCATTGCTATGGTAAAAATTCCCCCTGCTTAGTTTTATAAAAACAATGCAAACTCACCCAGTTTTGCTGTTGAATTTGATGTAATAGGTGCATTTATTTTTGCTTGGAGGTGGAGGTTGGGTGTCATGGTGGTCGGGGCTGCATGGATTGCACAGTGCGGAATCCCATTAAAATTTTATCACTGGATTCTTATCACACGACAGTTTCAAAAAACTAAATCTCATTTTCAGCTTCACGTCACACGGTGCAGTGATTGTGAAACAGTACACTGGGTCAGATGCACAACAAAGATCACAAAGTTCATGGTACACATCAACAGCTTGTAAATACTGAAACAGCAAAACTGTAATGTTGAAGAAAATGGTGGCAGTGACGAGAGGCAGGCTTGTTGCCCCAGATTTGCCAGTTAAAGGCTTTGAAAAATATGATGAATGAACATCCTCCCCTCCTTTAATAACTTCTGTCCAAATGCCCTTGAAAAATGCTATCACCTTCGACCCCCTCAGGCAGAGCTGCTCAGCAGCCGACAACCATTGGTTGTGGTAGAACTAAGTGAATGTGAGGAGGTAGAAAGAAATGCTAAGAAATAACACTGTGCTGAAAAAAAAATGAGTTGACTTCAAAATAATTGGATAAAGGTTCAGTGACTAATGCCCTCTTTAATGTCCCCAAAGTCATTTTTGTCTGCAATAGGAAGTTAACAATGTAGAGTGACAGAAAACATGGAGAGAAAAGGGGGGTGACAGGTAACAAAGATTGAACCAGATACATGAACTTTACCAGAAAGCTCCATTAAAAGGGGCATTAAAAAGGGCAGCTAACAAAAGCAAAGTCAGAGTCATTCATTAAAATAACATAAATTCCATCTCTGGTAGGAATCAGTTATGAAATACCATGCTTTACAGAGAAGTCAAAATACAGCTCAGTGGAGACACGTCATTCATACTTTTAAAAAACTACCAGCTATAGCTGACTGCGTGAGACTCACCTCCCACCAACATGAGCCAGATGTGACACCTTGTCAGGGAATTTTTCCTCCTTTAGGTCGTTAGGTAGTATTAGGCAGTGTGTCCACAGGTCACTCACAGATCACTTACTTGTCTCTAGTCATCTGATAAAAACCCATCTGGTCCATTCCCCATCTGCGGTTACCATAGCAACCAAGGTCAAGCACAGACCCTCAGAGATTGGGCAAGGCAGAGCCTCAGGTAAATCGCCATAACACCCCATAACTATAACACCTCTCTGAGTCATTATTTACACCACATCCTCTCTGAGAAAGACATTAAGTGTTTCATGGTTACACACATCGTAAAACGTGGTTTAATGTTTAGGATTAGGAGGCCTTCACACATGTATGTATGTGATGTGGTTCCATGAAGAATAACCTTATTTGGACATGCAGTAAGTATGAGCTGGTATGGGGTTCAATACAATCAGTGTGGGCAGGAATGTGACAGAACTGGGTGGCTCGTTGGCCGAGCTTCAATAAATCAATGTCCCTTCTTCTGTCAGCTCACAAGATTTCCATCACACATTTATACATGCACTGTCACTTAGAAGACTTTGTTTGTATGGAAAAAGTTATTGTAACAATGCCCACCTTTTTGAGGAACATATTTATATATATAAATATATATATATGTTGGATAGTGTTGATGAGCCATTTTTACTCCCAGACCTGGAAACAGCACAATTAAAGTGAACTATGTCTTCAGATAACTATGTATACACAGGTGTTACATTTTACTGTTGTTGTGATGTGAACAATGTGACTCTGGTATGTTTTGTGTTTGATATTTCTTATAATTATCCTGCTTTTCTATAATCTAAAGGTCTTTGATACCTCAGGCTTGCAAAACACAACAAAGGAAACTCACAGTGACAGCACATAGTAGACCAGTTTAGTGAAACTTATGGCCCATTCTCTTGAGTGAGTCTGTAAAAACATGTTACATTTTACAAGTAGCAGTACTGTGCTGAAATAAAAATGAATTGGTCTCATATCATACCCACCATTCAAGCAGCTCTAGAAGTGATATTATAAGTGCTAAGTCAAGCATTTTAATACACAGGTTCCCTTTTGAAAATTTAAAGAATTTAGTGTGAAGTGGCTTAAATTCATAACTTGTGCATTTAAGTGGTAATCATTTTATAATGGAAATAGACCTTTATGTTCATGTTAAAGTGGAAAGGTGGAAATATAGTGTATGAATAGAGTATGAATGTGGGTGGTGTGTGAATATTCCCATGTGGGTGAGTTGTTTGTTTCTGTGTGTTTCATTCCTGTGTTATATATATATATGAAATGACAGTCTAATCAACTCATTAATTATGATTAATTCGTACCCTCTGCCCCACATCCCCGACCCTGCTCTGCACTGAGCCTGTTTTTATTTTTGCTTCATTGGCTTTCCGGCTGATTAAACTTAAATCTGCATATACAAAGTGCTTTCACCTGTGTTTAAATGTAAGGTCAATCAGATTGGTTCTTATAATGAGGTGATATCAAGGTCATCTATCAGTTCCTTACATACTTAAAATGTATATATTGCAAATTTTACATAAACATCTAGTGTGGGCCCATTTTTTGCCTTTTTAACAACAGACATTGTGACTTGTCACAATGGGGGACACACAGGTGTTAACATGAATATTGATGGTTGAATTCCATTTAGCTGCTTCAGTTTCAGGTCCTTTTCATTGTTCATGTTGGTTCACTGTCACACTGTCATGTCTTACAGGGACACTTGGACTTTGTTAATGTTATTAGTAACACTTGTGACAAGTCAGAATGTCTCTTCTTAAAAAGGCCCAAATTATTCCATTTTAAAAGCATAAGTAATGCAATTTTTACAATAAAACATGAGAAAACATATGGCTTTTATTCACATATATGAGCACTAAAATGAAAGAATAATGTCAATAAAACATTACACTGCAACTGTATTTTTACAAAAGGCATTATCATCCCCCTGGATTAAGGATGAAGATTATCTCAAGGAAGTTTTAATCGAAAGCAACTGGACTTAGTTGTAGTCTAGGAAGACGTTTCACCTCATCCAAGAGGCTTCATCAGTTCGTGTTCGCATCTGACCAGGCTGGGACTGGTCCAACTGAGTTGGACTGGTCCAACTCAGTCCAACTCAGTTGGACCAGTGCTTTCGATTAAAACTTCCTTGAGATAACTATGACCTGGATGAATGAGAATATTCACAAGGATGAAGATGACTTTCATAAGATGTTATTTGACAAACAGAAAAAGAATGCTACCTGTGATTCAATATTGTGCACTGCAGACTTAGGCCTTTAAGCTCTCTGAGATGAGGCAGGTCTTTGGGAATCACTCAAGTTTCGCATGAGTGTTGCATAGTGCTGGATTGCACCATGCAATGTGCCAAGGTGTAAAAGGGGTAGTGTGGCGTGAATGGATATATGTGTGTGTGTGTGTGTGCACTGATGTTCGATGTGGTATTTGTGTGTAGTTATAGCATTGTCTGGGATAACTGACCAATATATAATTATGAGTTAGATTCCTAATTATATACTGTTGTGCTACATATTTTATACATAGGACTAAGTGAAGATATTTGATTCAGTTAGAAAAATGATGGATTTAGAGGTTGTTGTTTTTTTATGCTTCCATTAATAAAACAGTTTAAATGATCAAATGTTACACTGTAATTGTATTTTGTAATTTGTTCAGTTTGTTGACTTCTTTAAATGCTCATTAGCAGGGATATACACACCTAATATTCACGCTGATTGTAATCATGGTGATCTTTACGTGGTCTTTAAGTAGATCAGAGGAGGAGAATAAAGACAACAGGAAGCAAAACACCACTGGGAAATAAGAGCACAAGAATATCAATGAGAAAAGAAGAAAGAAAAAGGAAATGAGAGGAAAAGCTGGGGAAATTAACGGGTCGAAAGACCAAAAGAAGACAACAGGTGAAGAAAGACAAAGCAGGAAGGGACATGGGTAATGTTAACATACGGATACCATGAAATTGGTCTGACATTTTTAGGTCTTTATTGAACTGTATTACTGCTTCCTGAATGACAGTTATATAATGTGGCTTCACTCCTTTAGCTCTTTCCACACACTTAGCATGACCGATAACAGAACAATACACCCAGAAACACAATGTATTAACACAGAAAACACATTTTTCATTTCATGGAACATTTAATGCATTATGAACCTCGCTAATGTTAACTTTCTGGGATCAGAAAGCCACTTTTCACACTGATGACACTGATCTCAGGGGCAAACACAAACTTAAATGGGAACAAAACATTCAATACAAGTATTTACCATTCATTTCATTTTAACTGGCAGAACTTCTCTCATAGAAACAGTGGGTAAACAGACAAAGCTGTAATAGGTATTTAGGTAATTCTTCTACACAATCCTTTCCTATTCTCCTCCACTGATACTAAAACAGTCACATTATTGCTGCAGATAAACCCAATGACCTTGAAATACAAATAAACCAGTCAGATAAGATCTTGATAATGGCTTAGTGAAACGTCATTCTGTTGTACGCTTTCTTCTTTTTTGGCATTTTTGCCCTAATTTGATAGTTCACAGTGCCGACAAGAAAAGTGGAGAGAGAGAACATGGTATGACATGCAGTGCACAGACACAGGAAATTGGAAAGAACCTTACAAGCAAAACTGACTGCCGTTCAGCTACTATCTGTGCAGACTATATGTTTCCTACAGGATTCAGGTTTGACATGTTGGGATGAGGCAAAAATACAAAACATGCAGATTATCTTTAAACATCAAATGTTATTTGTCCCACAGTTTCCTGCAGGTAAGCAGTCTCAGGAGGTAGATTGAATTAACATCATATAACCATGCCAGCCACTCTGTGAGGCTGTACTTATGCACAATGATACTTTGAGCTAAATGCTAACATCACCATGCTATCATAATCACAAGTGGCAACGCTAACATGCTGATGTTTAACAGGTAATAATTTAATATTTACTGAGTCCATCATCTTAGTTTAGCATCTTAGCATTCCTAACAGTTGCTAATTAACTCTCAACACAAAGTACAACTGATGAGCGTGTTAATAGTATTTGGTCAAAACTGAAATGTTGACCTGATGATGTTGTCAGATGAAAAGTGTACACATGTCAACCTGTTGGTGGTGCTCAGCATTGCTGCTAGCAAATATACTGACATCTCCATTTAATTTTCCCTCTGTCTTATCGAAAATGATCAGAAATGAAGTGAGTTCTTCATATTGTTACCACTTTGAAATACAAAAAATCTCATACCAACAAATTCCCATGAACCATCATGCTTTGATTAAATAAAGATTAACTTGATATGGCGGCTATGTAAGTTTTAAAGGGAGCTGGCTTTACTGCATCTTGATTCTCCTCAAGGGTTAAAGCTCAGAAAGGTGTAGCCTGTAACTGCAACTTCCTCCTTTTAATTATGTCAATACTTTAAATTAATTTTTAGTAATTTTGAAGTTTGGAGTACTGCAAAACACGCACTGTGAGGGTGTCCTTAATGTCTCGCTTTAGATTTTTACAAAACAAATAACTGATTCATTGAGAAAATAATAATAACAAATTAATTCCTAATAAAAATAATCATTAGTTTACTTTCAGTGGCTAAAACTTTTACACATTACTGAATATCAGTCACAGGGGCCATTTTCATGCATTGAGTACTTTTACTTTTAATACATTTTCCTAATTAGACTTACACATTTAAAGTTTTTCCAATACAGGACACTGGTAATGTTTGACAGTGCAGTATTAATACTTAGTGTAAATAAAAATAATTACACTGTATGATTTTTTTAGCCCTTTATTTTAAATATCCTTTAACAAACTGAATTTTTGTACTCAGTTACACTTTTGACCTCGCGAGATTCATATTCCAGTTTACACAGGGTGTATTTCTGGCTGTCAACCACCAACAGAGGGGGAGAAAACGCGTTTTATTTTTTTTAGCGGAACTGCACATGATGTCATTTCCGTTCCGCGAAACAAAATTTGGCGCCCCAGTCATTTAAACAGCTCACTAACACAGAGACAGAGGCGGGTGAGAAATGATCAAGAAGATGACTACAAACGTCCAAGCTACGCGGCAGTTTTAACGGAAAACCTGGGTAACTGGGGCCGGTAGGTCAGTGAATAATCTGCTGGTTGAAGAGATGCAGAGTCGTTCAATATACAGCGAAACCAGCTCTCTTCGGATATCTGTGACTGAAGCCTGGGCGGTTAGCTCTCTAGTGCTGGACCGCACCGTCAGTTTGTTAGCTAAAGAATATAGCTGATAACAAGCAGCAGTTTGACCTCAGACAGACAAACAGATAAATAAACACACCTGCCTGTGATCTAAGTCACCATGAACAGGACCAAACTGAAGAAAACTAAGGTAAGCAGCGTGTAACGATGCAGCCATGTTCCTTATCTTGTCTTTAACAACAACAATGCAGGACATCAGAAACATAAAACACGTTACTCATACATTTATATATAAACAACAAAACGTTACTGAGGGTTTCAGTGGGTTTTCAGGTGTAAGCATGTTGTTGCGTGTGTGCAGCAGACACCTCCTTTACTCAAGTAAAAGTACCAGGTCACATAAAATACTCCATTACGAGTAAAACTACCGCATTCAAAACGATACTTAAATCTATGCAAGAACATGCACCAAAAGTGAAAGAACAAGGCCTACGTGACTGTCATACTGTTATATAATTGTGCTGTTAGATTATTATTAGTGACACAATAATGTGTTAACAGAATTTGACCACTGTAGTTGTTGGAAGTGCAGCAAATTCTAAAATATTTTATAAAATGCATATCACAAGAGCCAAACATTATTTAAGACAAAGAAAAGCAGTGTCACATTTGAGAAGCGAGAAACATGACATTTTCTGATCAACCAATCAATTAATTTCAGTTATGATTTTATACACTACTGGGTGGTTTACTGGCAGCAGAGCAAGAGGCCTCGCTGTTAGGCTGCTCATGAGCAATAAAGTTGAAGCACCCACTCTTTCACTGGAGCTGCTCTGTCTATATTGTCTAAATTAACAGCAGTGATTTATTGCTGTTATCAGGATCAGCTGTTGGCCACTAGACGTGAAGCTTTTGTACATCAGTATCTCTTCCACAGTTTGATGTGTCAAATGTTTTTGAATGTCATGTTGGACAACAACTACATGGCACCCATGAAATGATGGTATATTTTTGCTTTTGTGTTTTCTGGCAGGTAACTCTCGGAGGGCAGCAGAATATCTCATCCTTCTTCTCCCAAAACCACAAGGTAAAAAGGACTTTGTTTCTTTAAGTTAGTTGTTTGTCTGTTTTCCTTATTTCCCCTTCGTCTTGACAGGGCTGTCATAATACTGTAAGTCACTGATGAGAATTTAGAAAGAAAACTCAGAGATAATTATTAGTAATATGCCTTTCTGTCCTGCTGTAATATACTACCTCATTGCTCTGTGATGCATAAATAATGTACCACTGATGTTATGGTTATACTTTTTTTAGATTGTGTATTGAAATACTCATTTGACTGTTTTTAGGATGACCCACTTTCAAAGAAGTTACCCATCACTGGCATTACTGCATTTGCCAAGACTGAACCTCAGATCAAAGATGGTGAAACCGCTCCATCTAGGATCCAGTCCCCTTTAAAGAGGCGTATCCTTGGGGACCTTGAGAACCTCCTGCCCTCCTCACCAGATCTTCTCCTCTCTGTGCCAGAGACTCCCAGCAGTCAGATCAGGCTCGCTCCCTCTACGCCCTCCAGAAATGCAGGTTGTCTCAGCCCCCAGCCCAGTAGAGAGGTGGCGAGTCTGGCCAAGATCAGCCAACTGTCCCCCATCTGTCTCAGTCCCTGCTCCAAAGGGCTGAGTGTACAGAGATTAATGACCAAGAGGGAAGAAGGAGTTTTTGGCTCTGTGAAAAGGCTCTTTAGTCCGACTGAAGAGTCCCACAATGCCAAGAGACCAAGAACCGGGATCAGCCCCACAGGTAGCAACCTAAAGGTAACAATGACGGAGAAGACACCTCTTTTCTCTAGTGACCAGTTAGAGGGTCAGTCTGAGAGGCCTGAGGGTCACAGCAAAGGTACTGAGGTGGTCTTTAATGACAGTAGAAACACAACAAAGTCTGTGTCATGCCGCTCCTTGGGGGGACACAGAAAACGTCAGGAGGAGAGAGATGAAGATGAGAAAGATTCTGGTTTTACTGTGATAACAGAGCAGAAAGCAGCTGAGGTGAAAACCAATGGAAACCCACACACTCTTCTCAATAAGGATACTCACACACTTACTGCTCATGTGCACAAACCTAGTGCACAAACTATTGCACCTGAAGTGCAGAGAAGTGCAAAGGAGGGAAAGGGCGACCTAAACAAGGAAGAAGCTACAAGAACAGCAATAACATCGCAGAAAGGAGACAAAGACGAAGTGCCATCGTCCCATCAAGAGCAAGGTGGAGGTATGCTGACAAAGTTGGGATTTTAATTGGCACCGGCCACACGTTTTACATTTTATTGTAATTATTCTGCAATAATATTGCAGAATTGAATATTTTATTTTTCTACTGAAAAACAGTTCCTTAGCAAAGTGTATTTGTGAACCCTAAGTTAAAGCACTCTACCAGGAATGCATCCTTTAGGTCAAAGATATTTCATTATAAAATCTCAGATTACTGTATATTAAGTGTTGTGTCATTATATCAATAATATATTTACAGAGTACAAACACAGCTTTAATTCATATTCATATCTTTGGATGTCTGTTTTTATATCTTGTTAACTCGTGTTGTTTTTTCAAATTAGGAATGACATCAGCATGTCCTGTGGAGGAGAGGTTGGATGAGAGTTGGTTTGCAGAGCATATGGATGACAGTGAGGAGGCTAAATCCAAAAAGCCCCGGTGAGAAAACTCATGAACACACAGGCTTGGGGTGTTACTGCAGAGTCTGATTTAGTTAGGTAACTGTAAATTTGCCTTAAAGTGAGATCATGTAACTGATGGAAACCTTAGAGGAATTCAAGTCTTTGACTTTGAGAGTGCTATGCTGCTGACCTGCCAGGTTGGTGGTGCTGAATAGTTATGAAGATGATATCCTCATAGCAGGAGGAGTGAGCTTGTGACAGGAAAGTTGCTAACTACACTAAACCAAACAAAGCCCTGTGCATTTTTCTAGCTGTGCTGTTAAATTCATTCAGATTTACAAACAGGTGCACAATAGATGATTGAAGAAACCATGAGCGTGAATGATGATAAGAGTCCTCTCTGCCCCTACAGGAAGGTACCAGACCATATGATCCTTTCTGGAGGCAAGAACAACCGCTACTGGGTTTTGGATGTGACAGAGAGGCCCGGTCACAAAACACTGACCATCTCATGCCACAAATCCCTACATCCAACTGAGACGTGTCTGCTGAAAGATGGATGGTAATGCTGTGTCTGGACATCTGACCTGTTGATGCTGTTATTCAGTTCTTTATTTTCATCATAATGTGAATCAGATTTTTCCCCTAAAATTCTCTGATACAGCCCAGGTTTATGAATTTTGCTCTAACCTCTCTAAATGTCAGTTAACTCATAATGTTTCTTATCTTTATACTCTTAAATATGAAAAAAGTAGTAATACTTAAAATTAATTTTAACTTGATGATTTACTATGTGTTAATTAGTTACAAAAGTCCAATATTTTAGATCAAGTGCATGATATGACAACATGTGGACAAATTGAATGGGCACTATATGATTCTGTATCCATGTGCTAATTTCTATTATCTCTTTTTAATTGTGGTATTTTAGTTCTCATTTCTATTTTGTGTGTCTGTGTATCTGTGTGATAAATAGACCTTTATTCTGGACTGTGTGTCTGGTATGTGGTTGCACTCAGATACCTTTGCTATGCATGACTGTGTCTGTCTTCGTATGTTCATAATTATCATTTATTGGGTGTTTCCAGGGAGATGACGCCTGTTTGTTCTGGTGATGTGGTGCATCTGGAGGGCTTCTCTGATGGCGGGTCCTGGTTGGTGGACAGGGAGCAGGGCTTCCTGGTTTTACTGCCTGACAGCCTGATCTCAGGTACCAGCATCTCAAGCTCCATCCGCTGCATGAGGCGCGCAGTACTGGGTGATATGTTTAAGGTAAAAGTTTTTACAACTTTGAAATTAATGCTGGTTTTTGATCATGTGCTCCTTTTCTTTTGGATCAGTGTGTAACTGTTAATATCTTGAAGTCCAGTAGTCTCCACTTCACATAGTGTGAAAGCTAATGCTTATCTCATGTTCATGATGTCACCACAAGGGGGATACTTCGGCTACAATACATCATATTGTTGTAGCACCCCAAGACTTCTACATCCTTATTGTGTTAGCAGATATGGTAAATTCAGTTTGTTTAAATGGGTGGTTTAGTGTTTAGAAAACCTGTTCTGTATCTAAAAGGTGACTGATTAAATTCCTCTAATTGCCAGTTTGTTTACATCATCACACATACAGTACATACATTTATATACATTTTAACTTTACCTTCCCCCATTCTTTGATGTGATGCAGAGTTTTGATGGTGGCTCAAAGCAGATGCTGAATGGCACCATGGTCCATGAAGTCTTTCAGAGAGCAGCTATGGCTAAAGATTTTTCTTTGGAGACACTCTCTAAGCTGGCTGACCAGGCAATGCACAGTCCTCAGTACCTGGGAGACATGTAAGTGGTTAGATAATACCCTGCAGGCAGCTGAAGGCCCATTCAGAATGAAGTACTTGAAAGAAGCAGTAAATATTATGAGGAAATGATAGGAAAATGTTGAACAGTTAGTTGTAAGTGACCTCTCTATCACCTGTTTGCTTGGTGTTTGTTCAGTTTGATTACGTTAATGTTCTGTCTGTGTCTCCAGGTACAGTTTGGGTGTATGTCAGGAAGAGATGAAGCAGGAACTGCATGATTATCTGCCTTCACTGGAGCACTGGGCAAACGAATACCTCAGCTCCCCAACACCAAGAGCCATCAGCCTCAAAAGGTATGAGTGCAGCATTATAGATTTAATAACTAAACTTTATTAACTCTGCTAATAATGATTCCAGTGTCCATACTTCATATTAGTCAGGGTGATAAATATGCTGTTGCATTTTTGTTATCCAAAGCATTTACTAAAATGCTATGTGAGCAAAAGTGAGACTTGCCATAGTGAGGATATTTTGATCAAGTTTAATAAGTTTAATTATAGTATATAAAGTAACTACCACCGTGAATATGTTTTTGTCAACCTAAAGAGCTGATTATATGTCCGTCTCTGTCTCCATGACTCCAGCCCTAGCAACAGCAGAGCTCCAAGCAGGCATCAGGACTCTGGAACTGTTGTCACAGTTACCGAACTGGCAGATATAGAAGAGAATGTGTGGTGCCCGAGATTTGGCCTGAAAGGAAAAATTGATGTGACGGCACATGTTCGAATCCAAAGACCACAAAACGGCAGTCACAGAGCCCTGGAGGAGAGGACTGTGCCCCTGGAACTGAAAACTGGAAGAGAGTCAAACTCGATAGAGCATCGCAGTCAGGTTGGTGGACCACAGTATATACAGTAGATGTACACATGCAGACTGGTGAGGTCAGGTGAAAAGGCATGTTTAAATGAATATAGGCAAATTTAATCAGGTCACCTGATTCACACAATATGGTTTCAAAATGTCCATATTCACGTGTGCTTCCGTTTCCCCAGGTGATTCTGTACACTCTGATGAGCATGGAGAGATACAATCCTGAAGCCGGCCTCCTGCTTTACCTCAAGACTGGCAGCCTGCACCCTGTAGTGGCCAGCCACATGGACCGCAGAGGTACAGTAACCACATGTTTATCATTTCTAACTGTGAAATCATGGATTATTTTGCAATTTTACTAAATGTATCTTGAAAGACCCTGTTGATCCACTGTAGTTACAAAGAGAAAGCCGAATGTTAAACCCACCACACACATAAATATTACTTACCACCGAAAGAAGCTACCTGTCACCCAAACTGTGTAAATTGTGATTCTGACCACAACACGATCGCACAGTGGAACCAGAGAAGAGCCTTGTCTGCTTACACTCTGTGTTTATGTCAGAGCTGCTGAAGCTGAGGAACACTCTGGTTCATCACATCCACAACTGTGTGGAGAAAGAATCGGAGCGGAGCCGCTTGTCCAGACTTCCTGACATCCTGACCAACAGACAGACCTGCCAGTACTGTCCTCAAAGGAGAAACTGTGCTTTATATGAGAGGTAAACCCCTTTGAACTAGTTTTCTTACAGTTTTTAATGAGTCTAAATACCTGGCATTTCCCAGACCTTTTAAATGGGCTGTTTAAATAGCACTTCAGTGGTCTCAAAAGGTTATGATTACTTCTCTATTGGTCTTGTCCTCTTTTGTTACTGTCCCTCCTCTTTTCTTATTGTCCCTCCATTTCTCTTTCTCCACACCTGTCTTCATTCCTCCTGCAGAGCGGTGGATAGCAGCTCCGTAGACGTCAGCGAGGATGTCGTGCGAGACTTCCTGCAGGAGGAGACGGGTCATCTGACTCCACCACATCTGAGCTATTTTTCCCACTGGCTGCTGCTCTGCTGCCTTGAGGCTGCCACCATGGAGGCCAAGAATGGCCGAAAGCGTGTGTGGCTTCAGACTGTTAAGGAGAGGTAAGAAGAAGGTCTTTCAAATTAAAACATGTACACACTCGTAGCCTCTGCCACTCACTGTTGCAAGCCATAATGAAACACTCCCAGTAAAGTTAAATCAAGTATTGGGCATAAAACATTATATGTATAAAAGCAGCTTCTTCATACTGTGTACAACACTTTGCAGAATTTTCTCAAATTCCAAAATCGTAATCATTGAGGTCACTATCCTCTGATTTGTGTTTGCAGTGAGAAGAACGGGAGCTGTGTGGGGAATCTGCAGCTCAGTGTTCCAGTGACGATCCAGTCTGAAGGAGTTTTCCTCCATCGCTTCCACAGAAGTAGTGTGGCACCGCAGCACGGTTTGGCCAATAACGGTCTGGGCAGTGGGGATCGCATTGTTGTTAGTGACCAGGAGGGTCGTCTTGTCGGCTTAGCAACAGGGTACCTATGTGAGGTCAGCAGGACATCAATCAGCTGCACTCTGGACAGGTGAGAGCAAATCCATATATAGCTGCTGTATGGAAGATTTCAACCCAAGGACTAACAAGAGGACAGTTTCTTTCAGTTGCTGCTCAGTTAAAGTCACTAACTTGATTTGCACTTATTTTGTTGACAGAGACTTGTCAAAGTTCAGTGGTGTGCTGTTTCGATTGGATGGTGATGAAGGTGTGGTGGGCCTCAGTACTCATCTGACCAATCTCTCCAGACTGATGGAAAACTGTCAGGACAGGTGAGTACAGTAAAATGAACTATTAAGTTATGATAGGACATCATGTGGGTAATGGTAACATGGGCTAATCCCTCAGAAATGAATTTGGTTACACTTTAAACAATAGCTGCATACATTTTATTACACAGCTTTGTGATAGCAGCTCTGTCATTTTCCTATAAAATTTGAAGGTGTTATTTATGTCTGTCCATGTGCAGTGATCGTCTGAGGGAGCTGGTTGTCGATCTTCGTCCTCCAGAGTTTATTTTCAACCTCAGTTCTGTTCTGCCCAGAGAGGCCAAGGACACTGTGGCCAACATCCTCAAAGGTGACAAAGTTTCTCTCTTCTGTTTTCCTGCTCTGCATGTCTTATGTGTATATGTTCTTTTGTCTCTTTCTATATTTAGTTTTTGTCTTCCCATTATTGTGAGTAACAATGCTATAAATAAGCAGCAGAAACATTACAGTAGACATGATATAGACATCCCTGGAATCATTTCATCAACATGTCATCACTTGTGTAGGAGACTGCACGTGGGGTCAGTTTAAACATTTGTGTGTGTGTTTATGTAGGTCTCAACAAACCCCAGAAGCAGGCCATGAAGAAGGTGTTGTTATCTAAAGACTACACGCTGATTGTTGGCATGCCTGGCACAGGCAAAACCACGACCATCTGCACCCTGGTAAATATGAAACTCTAAATTTTACCTCACTTGAACCATAAAGCAGCATCGTCTACTCCCTGCAAGACCAGAACTCTAAACCTCTCTTACTTCCCTCATGGCCTCCTCCCCCATTCTCCTTCTTCCTTACTCTTTCTTGCAGGTTCGCATCCTACATGCGTGTGGGTTCAGTGTGTTGCTGACCAGCTACACCCACTCTGCTGTTGACAACATCCTGCTGAAGTTAAAGCGCTTCCGGGTTGGGTTTCTGCGTCTGGGGCAGGGGCAGAAGGTGAGCTATTGTTGACGTGTGTTATTCTATGTGTAAACAGCAGTACAGTAAATAAGTCTTCACTTCCCAAAATTGTTTTCTAACAGTAAATATAAACTGTCATTTTGTAGATACTATATCTGCTGGTAAGCTGGCATGATCATTTGCATTAAAGTACAAAGCAGTTGTTAGAATAGACTGTATATATTTTTCATATTTGATCATTTTATCTTTTTTAAAATTATAAACCTGTTTTCTGCTGCCTCCTCCAGGTTCATCCAGACATCCTACCTTACACCGAGGAAAGTGCCAGGAAGAAGGGGGTTCACGCTCTCTCAGAGTTGGAGCAGCTTTATAACAAGGAGGTGAAGACTTTGTTCGTGGAATATTATAATTACAACAACTTTAACTAACTTACATACACATACACTGCAATCAGCTTTGTTTTTTTTTTTTTACATTTTGCTATTGATCTCAATGGTTTTTTTCTGTTTCAAGACATCTCAGTTGTAGATATTAAGACATTTAAATTAAATGAGAAAACATATTCCCATTCAATACCAATTCCCTCTTTCTCTAGCTGGTAGTGGGAACCACCTGTATGGGCATCAAGCATCCCATTTTCACACGTCGGCGGTTTGATTTCTGCATCGTAGACGAGGCGTCACAGATCAGTCAGCCCATCTGTCTGGGACCCCTGTTCTACGCCAAGAGATTTGTCCTGGTCGGAGATCACCAACAACTGCCGCCAATAGTGCAAAACCAGGAGGCTAGGTAAAGTATGCATGTGCGTACATGAGGTGTATGTTGACCTGTGTTTTGCACTAGGAGGGAAAATGGAAAAAACTATCACTGTAAGTAAGTGCATGTATTGCAGGTGTTTGTCTTCATGAGGGTAAAACGCAACACTTTGTCAGTCCTCACATTAAAATGGTTTAATTAAAAGTGAAGATTCCACATGTAGGGACTGCGATGAGTTCAGTCCATAGAAATATGAGCTAACAGTTTTTTTTCTCCAGGTCGCTTGGAATGGATGAAAGTCTGTTTAAAAGACTAGAGCTCCATAGTGAAGCAGTGGTCCAACTCAATGTACAGTACCGGATGAACAGGTAAACCTACATAAACAGATAACACTGTATGTTTCTGTAGTCTTTGTCAGAAATAATACAATAAACGTAATCATAAACCTGTGATGAATAAAATCTGGATTTACTTTGATCTAACAGACAGAGTGTTAAAGTTGCTGTGTGTTTCATGACGTATGCTCTTTTTCTTTTCTCAGGCAGATAATGTCTCTCAGTAACTCCCTGATGTATGAGGGCCGGTTGGAGTGTGGATCAGAGAGGACAGCCTCGGCCCTGCTCTCCCTGCCTTTCCTGCACTCCGTTCAGTCTGAGCTTAGTTGCTACTCTCAGACTCATCCCCAGCACGACCTGGCATGGATACAGGCTGCATTGTCGCCTAGCAACCCTGTTTGCTTCCTTGATTGCTCAATGGTTGGTTGAAATATAGAGAGAGTACACCTCAAGCAGTAGTTTTTGTGTTGAAAAAGCTTTTTGTGAAGTTTGTAATCTAGCAGTATCATAAATGAACTGCATGTCACATACTATGTTATTAGTAGTTTTTCTGTCTGGTGGAAGGTTGAGCAATTATGGCAGCTACTATAACTGATGAAGAAAGTGGTCTAAATAAAAAAAACCCACCTTTTTGGTTCATTTGCTTTGGGCACATGACTGTCTGTGGGGATAACAGACACGCCACATGTAGGACAGTGTTTGAAAGTGTGTAGAGTGTTTGCTGGTCTTAAATCTTGTTTCTCTCTACTGCTGCCCTTAGGTGCCAGCACTGGAGCTGGTGGAGCAGGGAGGCGTAAGCAATCACACCGAGGCTGCTCTCATACACAAGCTGCTTTCACTGCTGATAAAGGTACACGGACTGATACTGATAATAAATCAATACAGTTACAAGAGTGAGAGTGAAAAGGTGTTCGAATCAGAGACCGTATCGGTGTAGCTAGTTATTGTGCTAATCCTAGCTCATTTCTTTTTTTCAGGCAGGGTGTAAACCCAGTGATATAGGTGTTATCGCTCCCTACAGACAGCAGTTAAAGAGTATCTCTGCTCTGCTGCAGTCCTCTGCTTTCATTGGTGTGGAAGTGAACACAGTGGACAGATACCAAGGACGGGACAAAAGTCTAATCGTGCTTTCTTTTGTCAGGAGCACTGTAGAGGAAGGAAACGTAAGTGTTTCCTTCTCCAACTCCCCTTTTGTGACTCCTCTCCCTGCTCCTCTTCTCTGTGCCTCTCTCTTTATGGATGAACAAGCAAATGAACATGTGAGCGGAAACCTGACCTGATACCATCTCCTATCCTCCATTCATAGTTAGGAGAGCTGTTGAAGGACTGGCGTAGACTGAATGTAGCCATCACCAGGGCCAAACACAAGCTGCTGATGGTGGGCTCTGCCACAACGCTACGCCGCTATGCACCTGTGGAGAAACTGCTCAACCATCTCCAGCAAGAGAACATGATATCCTTTAAAAATACACCTTGGTTCTACCACTCAGCTTTTCTTAATTCTCAGTGCATATTAGAAGAATTAAGGTTTATATGTAACTAAAAGTCTGAACATTTTTATCATGTCATCTGTGCCAAGTTTTTTCCTGAACCCTTACTTCACATTATCCAGCTCCTGCCAGCTGCCCACAAGGCCTTACCCAGCATGCACCTATAACAGAAGGCTGTGAAGCCATGAGGTTGTCTCAGATCAACTGCCTGTCTCACAGTGGAGCAGACAGCAATTAAGTATCAGTCTGTAAAAGTGCTGCCTGATCTGTCAGGTTGTCATCAAACAAAAGAACTGTAAATACTTGAAATACTCGTGGGAGGTGTCAGTTATCAACAATTCAAAACCTGCTGTGCAACAAGCATGTGGTGATGTTTAACTGGAGATGCACACTAATTAACAGACTAGTATAGATACCTGAACAACATGTAGGCTTTCAAGTGGATTCTGCGTCTCATCCATACCACACCTGCTAAATGTTTTTATAATAGAATACGTTTACATTAAAAGGCTTATATGTGGAGGCGGCTTTTCACAGTATGAAAAGCTGTGTTGATTTCACATGCATATTTTAAATGGAATATCTTTGTTAGTGTTAACACTGGTATAAGTAACAATATCTAAAACATTCATGTTGACTTAAGTGGAAATGCATTAGAAACCTCATAGGCTGAATCACAGACTGAACCTCAAGAAGCTTTGTAGAAACCTTAAGGTTGTGGCTGCTATTGTTATTGTTGATTTTATTTTAAATGGAACACACTTTGTATTTCAGTTCTGAAAGTATCTGTCATCACACCTGCTGTGAAACACTGAGGAACAAGGACTGAGATACTGACTACAACTAGTTTCACACAAAACTAACCTGCAGCTAAAACACATTGAACTGACTCTGTGATAGACGATGGTAGGAAGCATCAAACTAAGACTGGTCACTACTCATAAAGTCAGATATTTTTGATCAAATACCTCTATCAATACACTGTGACTTTGGTACTTTCACTGGGTGAGTGAATGTGGAGACCAAACAGCTAGAGTTATCTATAGTTAATTTCACTCACCTACAACAGTCAGATAAGCTCATAAATGTCTTAAGGAATGAAAAACCTCAGACTAAAAGGTTACCTACATTACAACATTACAATAACCAGTATTACTTGCTGGCTTCAATCAATATATCAACTCTTTTCCAGCTTAAAATCGTTAAAGATGAGGTAACGGCTACAGTGCGTAATTTCTATTTAGAGGAGTGACTGGAGATCATCAGACTTCATACGTACTTGAACTCTGTTATAATCTGTGAGTGAGCTGCACTGGCCCACAACTGCAAAAACATGGAAACAACAGACTGATCTATAAATGATTTGATCATCTTTTTTTAAAAGTAAGTTTACGGCATCATATGCATAAGCGTTTGAGTCATTTATCTCAATTTGTCTGAGTAAGGCAGAACTAAAGAGGTACTGAGCCTGAATTATTACAGAGGATACTACATGGTATCATAACAGTTAAAACTAGGCATTTTTGTAGGAAAAATCTGAATTTAGGAAGAATTATATTCTGTTCAAAACATTTTGCTAATGCAGTCTAATACTAATGAACTGTGATGATTTAACTCATGATTAATTTTTGGACTCCTTAACTGTGAGCAGAGTGTTTCCTGATCATTGGGCTAACTGTGATTTGTTTTACTTTAAACACAACTTCTGAATTGCTGTTTTGCTTTTGTCTTTTTTTTCACTATTTATTTTGTAATTTTTGCTGTTGTGTTATGTGAATAAATAATACAAATCCCACCAAAATATGCAATGTTCTTTCTATCCTATAGCTTGTTGGTTAGCTGAGTGATGTTTCGTCATTAGATTGACCAGTCTGTTTTTTTATTTTAATTTTTAAAAAAAATTATTTTATTTAAATCATTTCTTTTTTTATTAAACGGTACAAAGCCTGTGTCTGCTTCTCTGGACAGTTTCAGCTTCTCAAACCCTCTTTGCTTGCATCGGCCTGTGACTACACTGTGATTGTTCCCTGCAGCACAGTGACGGCCTGTCCAGCTATGTTGACTCGTCCGTCATCTCTCACTTCCAGTTCCAGCTCCCCGCCTCGGCTGGAGCACTGGTAAGCTACACACACACACACACACACACACACGATAATCCAAGTGTCAGGATGGTTCAGTAGTAATGGACGATTTATAATGGTTTAACTACACCTATCATCAAGTAAATGATACATTTTAAAATGGTTAATACAAGACTCTGCCTCTAACAGTTAAATTGTTGCTGATCAGATCAATAATGTTAACTGTGTAGAATTATATTAATTACCCAGCATTTTTTTCTTTCCTAGTTTCTCTGACCAGTAGGCAGCTAGGACGGTGTGGGCAGAACCTGCAAACAGAGAGTACACAACACCAGAAACTGATTACCAAATTTTCCAGGTAAATTTTACAAGACCCATGCTGAACAACTTTTCTGCAGTTAAGTGCCAGATATCTGAAACAGTCTTCTCTAGAAATGTCTTTGGACCTGTTGTATGTATGGAAATGTGTAGAACTGCATAATAATTACAAAGTAAAGTAAAATTATTGTGTTTTCTCAAATGCATGTTTTTTAAAGAAGCAAAATACCCCCTACATCCAAATGAAGCCTGTGTGTGAGTGAATGCACAGGCATTGAGGTGTAGTAGTAGTAGAAGTAGTAGAAATACCAGTTGAAGAAATCATCTTACCAGTGACAGGATCCTCTGGGATACCATTCCATGGAGCAAAGTATCTGGAGTAGAAGTCATATCCTGGCTGACAGTCTGGAGACCCTATTGGCAGACATTGAAATTACTGCATGTGGTCTGGCCCAACAAGTCATAAAGCTGTCCAGTAGTATCCCTCTAGTCGAGCTAAAGGATCCAATTTTTACCTTTCATGGTAAGGATCAGTCCTGTGACTCTCCCACTCCTCTCACTGCGCTGAAGAGCGATGGGGTCAACTTTCAAACTGGTTAGCACTGAGCTAGAGAAAATCATTTGAATAAGTCTGTGAGCTTGTACCATCTATTTCTGCCTGTGTGTGTGTGTGTCTATGTGTGTGTGTTTTTGATTGTAACCTGTCACAGCTGTCATCCAGTCGAACCAGCAGTTTCTTAGTGTTGGAGCTCAGATAAACCTCCTCAACTGGGTGGTTTCCAACTGCTGCCTGTATCACACGTGCAGAAGCAGAAGCAGAGGCACAATTAAACACAAAAACAATAGAGTATAATCACACTGGTACAAAGTTTTCATGCAGATGTGCTCATGTGGACAGTAAAGTAGAAGCCTCAAACATTCACTCACAGAGAGAAGGGGTCTGTAAGATTTGTCGTACCGACCTTGATGATGTCTCTGAACTCGCTGGGATTCTGGGGAAAAGAAGGCGTTACAATTATAGCATTCTGTATGTTACACTATTGTAGAATGGTTGCAGAGTTTCTGGCTGTCACAAAATAATGATGCTGAATTATTGATAGTTTTTTGAGTGATGAAAGATAATAGTATAGACTCTGACAGGAAAATGACTGACACTGTGTGAGTGTATATATGTGTGTGTTATAATTACTTCACTTTACTTTCACTCTCAGTACATCTTGGGACAAATAATAACTGAGCTTATGATTGTAGGTGTCAGCTAAGATGGCCTTGTTCTGTGGCATTGTCCTGATGTGTTTATCTGACCACATACTATACCTCCTGTGTGGGTAGGTTAAGAGGGAAGTCCATGACGTAGCCTTCCCCCCGCTGGGTGACAGTCAGGTCTCCACTCCTGGTCTCAAACACTAGTACGGGATTCACGTTCTCTAACAGATGAAACACATAAATATATCAAATCTAGCTGATGAACTAGGTTTACTGAAGTGTTAACATGAAAGTTGCTAATGTGTATATCCTGGCTAAAAACCCTCTGCACTTCCTTATATTAAGCAGTTTTACATGGAAAAGTTTTACAATGCCTGGATAACTTCAAAATGCCTCCCACTGTAATTAGTCTGACCTACCTACCTTCAATATATGGTTTCTGTAGTCTTGTGTGTACCAGCATGCACTACCTGAGTGATATAAACCTTAAGTACAATCTAATTAACCTTGACTTTCATGCCTGTGTGTGTTTGTTCTGTATCTTACTCTTATACTGGAACAGCACTGCTGCAGAGGCCAGAGTAGCATGACCACACAGGTTCACTTCAGTGGTTGGTGTAAACCATCGGAGGCGGAACCTTGATCCTGTTAATCACATCAGATTTTCAGGCAGGTGCTTAATCACAAACTTTCACATGTTAGTCTGCCCTACATGTAACTGTCTACAGAGCCCTAACATTTATAATTACAATTATTGAAAATTTAGCAAAGCCACGCCCTGTAACAGGAAATCTATACACATTTATGGACTATACAGGATTTTTTTAAGCGATTTTTGCTGAGTCTTGCAATGTAAAGAGGAGGCAGAAGAACTGCTCATAGCTCAGTAATAAATTGTGGGTGGTGGTGAAATATGTCCAAAAACTACTGGACACAAAATAAGTATAAAAAAAACATTTTGATGTGTTACATTAGGTTTAACTGACACCAGCTTTCCAAAGTTGCAGTTTGATTGACTTCCAGTGTCAAACATCATTCCAAAAATAATATAGAACAGTATAGAATATTGATCTACAGCCTCGACAACAAGACATATGGGTCATTTATGATACAGATTTGTTAAAACACTTGAGTTAAGTACAGTGAAATACAGTGAATGGATATTATGACCTGTAGTAAAACTGTCAGAGGGGTTGATCCTGGTGATGAAAGCTGTTTCTGACAGGTTCATCTCTGCTGCGATCTTCTGATACAAATCATCAGTCAGCTCCTGTTAGAAACAGATATTATACACAAATATAAGTCTTTCAGTGCAGTACATGCATACAGGGCCTCTGGATGGGTCGAAGGACTGTCAGGCTGCTTGGACAATGCCTTTTTTACAGTAATTGTGTAGGCTGATCATGTGACACGAGCTAAAAACAACTTTGCCGACTACAAATTGCACAAAGTTAAAGTTACAAGAAGTAAACGAGATAATTGAGCAAAAGACCAAAATACAAGCTGCAATACAAGAGCAGTAAGTTCAGTGTGGTATCTTTCTCAGAGTATTTGTCAAGCCGTAGAGCAGCAGGGTGTACAATATGACACTCTGTACATTAACCTAAATATTCTTACTCACATGTACGAGTGGACATATTGCCGCAGGGTTTCCCTTGAACGGTAAATTAGTGAAGGCATCCAGTGTAAATACTGGAATCGCAATCATGGTAAGAATGAAAATTACAACGGCTTAAAGTTGTCAGGCGTCTATAGCGAGGCAGTGAGTACGTGGGGTCTGACACTGACGGCCCACTGCTGCTCGTGGACTTTTGACCCCGTCTGTTTGGTTTGAGCAGCGTCAGGGTTGCCAGATTTTCGATCTGTTCGAGACGCTCAGTGTGTCGTGTTAGTGTGTTTATTGTCATATGTGGAGGATAGCCCTTCACTATTAACTCCATTAAAAAGTTAATTAATCAACTGTGGTGACCTAACAGTTCAAAGTGCATTGTTTTGGATGGGTGTTAAAGTCTAGTGTTTTGATTTTTCAACCAGGATGTCTGCTTGTTATCAGAGGCATTCATTTTTCTTACTGTATCTGATTTGTGTTCGTAGATGACCATGAAAATGACCGGCATGTTAATTAAGTCTTCAGACGTGATGAGTAATTTAATTAACTGAATTATGTCTGAAATTAATTAATTTCATTACATACTCACAAATGACAAAAAATCATTCGGACGTTGTAAACGCACGCAGCCTATGAACGCTACAGTTTCAAGATACTTGTACTTTACTTGAGTATTTCCACTACCCGCTACTGTGTACTTCTACTCTACCGCACATACCTTCTTCTGAAACAGCTCAGTCTGCATAATGAGCGGTCTACTCTTACTCTTGGTACCTCAAGAATACGTTTATGCTACGTTTGTACTTTAACTTAAAAACAAACGCAGCACCTCTACCTGTTACAGTGTATTTATACGCTGTGGTATAATACTGTTACTTTAAAGAGTTCAGTGTACCACCACTGCCTATCAATAACCGATCTTCTTCTCTATTATTATTATTAATATTATTATTAACAGTATTATTAGTGACAGACTTGATCTGCGTTATCGTTTCTATGCTCAAGTCTCGCGATAACATACCTGAGCGGGTTTGTCGGCAGTGTCACCTGAGGCTCGGGACAGGAGCTGGAGACCGGGGACAAGAGGCGACTGTGAGATTATTTCACCGTTTTCTGACATTTTCACTCTAGTCGGACATATTTCTGTGGGGGCATGTATTTCGATACCCAGTGACATCGTACGACTGTTACGAGGTGAACTAGTCTGTCTCGTACGTTTGACCGCTGTCAGTGTCCTACCTTTAGCCTTAGCTGCTAACTGCTAATGCTACCAAGCTAACATTAGCTCATCAGGCTGACAGCAGAGAAACGTTAGCATCGTTGGCTAACCCTGTATCCCGGCTGACAAATATTCTCCTGTCGCGAACTTCGAAGAAGCAACTTTACCAAAGACTAGATAGCGTCTCGTAGGTATATGTTTGGAAATATGTTGGTGTGTTGAAACTGAGCCCTCTTGGTTTTACCAACACTTTGAGATATAGTTGGTGGAAGGAAGTTAACTAACGTTAAATTAGCTTATTTACCTTCTGTGACAGCTGCAGCAACTTCCATTATAGTGCACATTTTATACATATTTCCTTTCCTCTGTTATTCCGTATTGTTTATAATTTCGAGTACAGTGTTGTCGTCTTTGGCAATTGTTACGTTTCCTACAGGCGAAACTGTTGTCTGTTAATATCGCCAGTATAAGCTTCTTGCAAAAATTATGTCGTACTTTGTGCTATTACATAGAGGATATTTGTGAGCGATATATATATATATATATACACATGTTTAACACTTGGATTCTCTGTTTATGTTGTTACGTATGTTAATAGTGAGTGTATGCACAAGTCAAATAGAAATTGCAGACAAGCGCGAGTGGGAGGAGTAGTAAGATACTTGTCTATGCTTCAAGGCTGTAAAAGCTCATCTAAAGCCAAGAATCAATTTGTTTGTAATTTAGAACTGGACTCCTCACAGTGAACAGTGCTAAGAGGTCAGGGGATACTGGAAGCACTGAGTTACTTGACTGACAATGCTGTAGGTTAATGTGCCACAGACACAGTAATTTAATGTTTTGCTGCTGTGATGTGCTCTCTGTGACAGTGAGGATGTCTTTGAATGAAGAGGGGTATGTGGTTCGGATCAGAGGACTACCCTGGTCCTGCACACAGGAGGAGGTGGCCAGTTTCTTCTCAGGTGAGAATACACACACACACACACACTTCCAAAGTGAAACATGAACAGTGTAAGGAAGTGACAGAAAACTTACCTCCTCGTAATGTTTCAAATTCCTCATGATTCCAGCCGTTAAAGTGCTGTCAGGATCTCAGGCGAATCATCAAACTGTATACATGTATACTGTATTCTGGATCTCTACACAATTCAGGATCCAGTTGTAGCCTTTAATATGACCTTTTCCTTCCTGAATAGGAATCCTTTTAAGGAGATCTCAATCAGTCTAATTTATTTACAGACTGTGACATCGTTGGGAAAGTAAACGGAGTGTGTTTTACTTACTCTAAAGAAGGCCGTCCCAGTGGAGAGGCATTTATTGAGCTGAAAACAGCCGAAGATTTCAAGAATGCCCTTGCCAAGGATCGTAAATACATGGGACACCGATACATAGAGGGTAAGCAATATAAATGGGCGTAACAGACCGATAACCGTTGAGTGTTTTTCCTATTATGTTAATTTTCTCTTTGAATAGTTGTTGCATCATGTCATATTACTGCAAATTAATTGGTTGCTAATGTCTTATCAGTTTACTGTTTAAATGTTGTTGTCTCTGCCATGCTTGTCAAGGTTTGTGTCATGGCTTTCTTGTATAGTTTTCCTTGTTAAAGTAGACTTTTTACAGTGTTTTTGGGTATTTAATAAGTTTTAAATAATACTGAAATGAAAAATGTTTATTTATTTCATATGATATGTGATGTGTCTGTTATGCTATTTCCATCTGTCTGTATCTGAATCAGTGTTCAAGTCAAACCGTAGTGAAATGGACTGGGTGCTGAAACGTAGCGGTCCTGCTGACTATGACAGCTGCAGTGGCTGCATGCTGAGACTTAGAGGCCTGCCCTTTGGCTGCAGCAAGGAGGAGATTGTTCAGTTCTTCTCAGGTAAATGAACACTTCTCACAGTGTAAGGTGCTAACAAACCTACAGCTAGCAAATCTGCAAAAGAACATCTTAACTCACAGTACTAAGTCACTAGTCAATATTTATTTACAGCCTTCAAGCACATAAAATGTCTCCATAGGCTTCACAGGCCCATAACATCACCAGTTAGCAGCAATAGAATTATAATCGGACAATACGATTATAACAGGCTTGAATGTTATTTTGATGGTTTGCTTTTGTTAAAATATTAAACAAAAGTGAAGAACCTAATAATACATTTACAGGCCATATCTTAAAGACTACCTTGAGATTAGGAAATATAACTGATTGTATCATTAAAAAACCAAAGTACTGCCAACTGCACTTTGAACGGTACTTTCCACACAGTGGATCAGCCCCAAAAAATGACACCACAACATCAACATACAGCAGCATTCAGTGTTACAGATAAAGAGCTTTCGCCAACACTTACCATTATCTCTTCACAGTATTGAGTTCTTTCATATTGCAAATTGCATTTGTAAATCCAATGTATCACATTTACAAACAGGGTAAAAGCTAGGCAGGACTACGTATCTGCATACAAGTGTCTGTGTGTCATGGCCCAAAGGCCTAATGTATGTTTGTTCTTGTAGTTTAGTCATACTGTGTTGACTAATTTGTCTTTGTAATGAATTGTTAGTATGCTTTTTACCACAATAGCATTAACACATTATTTAGCATGTTTGTGCCATAAGACCTAGATATCATGCCTCCTGAAGAGGGTTCAACTGTAGGTTGGGCTGGGCTGGTTTGGCTTAGGGAGACCATCCTAACACACTGATCTGGGGTCAGTACTTTGATTCTGCTTACAAGCAGCCTCTTTTGAATTATTAAGATATGATGTGTAACGTAACATAAAAATACACCATACACAACATAATCATTTGGATATTAATGTAAATTCGGTAGTGTGTCACAGAAAAATTTCCTTTGCATCCATTATAAAACTGTGGCTTAAGCTGACTCCAGGCCAGTATTTGTTTTATTCCCTTGCTGGGCACTTAACAAGTGTAAAATCATTCCTCTGAGATGCCCCTTTCTAATGCAGTCTTATGAGATACTACAGCTGTTGTTTATTCGCTGCCATGACGTATATTAATCCTGAAAGCTCCAGTGATGCAGTGGGTGTTGTTCTATCCATTCTATATCAGTCTACCTACCGACCTATGTATTTATGTGTGCTTGGGTTGAAGGGTTGAGAATCGTGCCAAATGGGATTACTCTGCCAGTGGACTACCAGGGGAGGAGCACAGGGGAAGCCTTCGTGCAGTTTGCCTCAAAGGAGATAGCAGAAAAGGCTCTGGGGAAACACAAGGAAAGAATAGGGCACAGGTGGGACAGACGGGAAAGGGAGGGGCTGGACTGGGTTATGTTTCTAATGTAGTATTTAATGGGGGGTCATATTAGAATAATTATGGTATTAATGGGCTGGGTTCTGTTATGGTTGAATGATAAGCTTGGTATGCTAGAAAAATTGTTATAATAAAATGGTAAATTAATGGGGTGGGCCATGTAATACTTATTAAAATGGTAATGGGTTGGGTTTAATGGGTTTATGTATTGTAATTATGGTGACATGTTGAAAACTGGGATGAAAGGTCATGTATGAATTTACATGGTGTGATCATTTTATGCCATAGACAGTTTCACAGATCATCATTTAAGACCTGGGAGATATATTTAATTGTGTTAGAGCAACATTTGGGTATATTAGATCATATCATTGGCACTTCCTTTACATCCTTTCATACATGTATCATATAGATATATTACTGTGGAAGAGGGGATTAAGTATAGAAGTATAGCAGAGGACAGTCAAGGCAGCTTCCACCACTGAAGCATCAGACTTATTTCTGCTGTGCTAAATCATTAAAACAATCAATACAACACCTAAAAGCCCTGTAAGGATTTCCTTAACTGTAAGTGTAACAAGAGGTGAGGTTGGTGTAGAAATCTACTGCAGCCCTAAGCCCAGCTAATGATGAGATTTTGTTGAGGTTGTGCAGTCATTCAGACACTCAGCTCCAGATTAGCTCCAACTTAGACCACTATTTAGAATATTTGTTTTTGTGTGTTTCTCTCTCTGTAAATTATATCTCTGTATGTAACCTGAGCTAAGCCATTTCTACACCATAACCCTCTCCTCTGCCCCCCCCAATACCCACTGGGCCTCTCATATTGCAGGTATATAGAGATTTTTAAGAGCAGTCGTAATGAGATCAGAGCCTACTATGAGCTGCCCCGTCGGGGGATGGGAGGCCAGAGACCAGGCCCCTATGATAGACCCATGATGGGGGGTCCAAGGGGAGGGTTTTTTGGGCCCGGGCCTGGCCGTGGTGGGACACTGATGGACACCATGAGGAGTGGAGGAGGTTATGGAGGAGGTAAGCAACTTTTTTATGTGTGTGTGCATAGGAATATTTGGTTCTTGCAGGTGTAATTGGTGAAATGTAATATATGATTGAGCAGAAAGCAATATAAAACCAATTTTATTAACTTCAGCCCATGTTCTGTTTTTGGTTTTTGGTGTACATAAAACATTAAAAATCATCACATGGAGTAAATCATGTGAAATAAACAAGCTGCAGCAAGCACAAAACAAAAACAAACAAACAAAAAACAATCTCAAATGAGATTCAAGCAAGAAAAAATGTCAGCTTTGAACTCAAGTAGTAGTCATGGGTATTTTCAGGTGAATGGTCCCATAGCCACATATTTATATTTTGTTCTAAGTGAATAAGCCTACCTTATTTTTTAATTTTCTTATTAGTAATAATATATTTTATCAACCAAACAGTGCAATTGATTGCATGCACTGACATAAACAACATTATAAAGCCACTTGAAGAGTCACTTTGACAGCAGTGGGGTTGACCAGTGGGTTCAGTGGCCCAAACAAAGTGTCATCATTTCTTTTTTCTGAGCCTGCAGAAGTTTTAGTCTCCAGTGACCCCTGTTTCAGTTGTGCTGTTTTCTACATGTGTTAAATTACAGTTTGAGTTTTCCTTTGTTGCTCTGTGTTGTCTGTGTCCAGGTTACGGTGGCTTTGACAGCTACAATGGTTTCAACAACTACTGTTTTGGCAACGGCATGTTTGATGAGCGAGTGAGGGGAGAGAGGGGAGGAAGAGGTGAAGTCCAAAATCTATTTACCCTCTAGACTTTGGCATTTAGACACACTGAATTATTTATACATACAGTTCAGCACCCCTTCTCAAATGTTTTCCAATGATTAACATTTTTATCAGTTTTCATTTACATGTTTTCACTTTCCAATGAATGACCTTTTGGTGCAAACATTAAAGTAACATTTAAGCATTTAAAGACTTTACATTGTCGATGTGAATAAATAAAACTAGAAGGGTGGTTTGACCACCTTGTATTGTCATTTCCAAAATTAAGGCAAGACCTCTCACAGGAGGCTGAGGCTTAGACGATTTCACTCCTTAAATAAGAGACAATAACCTAAAAAATACATAAACAACACATTGTTAAAAAAACAGATTTTTTTTTTTAAATGTATGTATATGCAGATTACTTCTTGTATATCAGTTGAGGCAGTTTTTGGTAATCTGTTGGTTGGTTTGTGTGTTTCGGCTCAGGGATGGGAGGCCACGGTTATGGTGGTCAAAGTGATGGTGGCTCAGGCTTTCACAGCGGCCATTTTGTCCATATGAGGGGTCTACCTTTCCGTGCCACAGAGGGAGACATCGCAAAGGTAAGAGACCAGTTACTTTTATTATTTCTCTCAAAATTTTCAAACAGTGGGGTTCTATTGAGGGTTATCTACAGGTCTTGAAAAGTCTGAAAAGGAAATTAATTCAGTTTCCTCAAAAAAGGACGTTTTAAGATTTTAAAAAGTCTTAAATGTTTTTCTTGCCTGCAGGTGGCAGTGATGTTAGTTCTAAAACAGTTTTGTAAATGATTGTGAGATGTCAGGAGGTGTTATACTGACAGAAACAAAAATTGGGATTGTTTCAACAGTGTGTTGTGTGCACAGGAGTTTCTGCCAGCACCATCAGAAGTTTTGCAGCAAACACAGTCACTCCTGCAAGCTAATGCAGCCAGAAAACTCATGTTAAACATGTTAAACTAGACATTTAAAACATAAGAATTTGGTTAATTCATCCATCATTTTTCTGCCACTTATTCAGGTCCAGGATGCATTAATTTCACTAATTGTATTATTATAGGAATTATTATTATATACTGTGGAAAGTGCTCAAAAATGATTTTAAATTATAAATAAATGATTATTTTGTTTTATTTAAAAAGGTCTTAAAGTCTTAAAAAGTTGAAAATTTAACTTGATGAACCCTGTGTCTGTTTCTGTTTTCCTGTTTCTGTTCATGTCGTATTCATACTGTATAATGTTGTTGGTCAGGAAGCCCATTAAGACCAGTGGCTGCATTTGATGCACTGAATGTTGATAGTCATGAAAAAAACTTTGCGACAGATGGACATGATTTGTTTGTCTGTGCCTGTTCATGTGCATATATCTGTGTGTATACGTCTTTTTTTCTTCTTCATGCAGTTCTTCTCTCCTCTAAATCCACTGAGGGTCCACATCGATGTGGCTCCTAACGGCAAGTCAACCGGAGAAGCAGATGTGGAGTTTCGCTCCCACGAAGATGCTGTGGCAGCCATGTCCAAAGACAAAAACCATATGCGTATGTCATCTCATTTTCCTCTTCATGCTGGTCCTGATCATACCATGTTTTTTTTTGTCTCTCTACACCACACAATGTTCATGACACAGCTCTGTTGACTAATAGGAGTGGATCAGTCGTATATACAGCAGCAGAATAATAACTCACAGTTAACTGATAAGCTGCCAGGATTTAAGGTGGCTGACTCGGAGTTGGGACAGGTTTGAATGTTGGAATTCACTTTTAAAGACCATTAAGTAAACACATCCTGTTAGTAGTCAGAAATACACAGCTAAACCAGTTCTGGAAAGTAACCTGGTGGATATAATTTATGTGTAACAGAGGAATTACAGATTCTTAAAAAGGCTGAATGATGGACTGATGATTTCTCCACAGAGCATCGCTATATTGAGCTGTTTCTCAACTCAACAGCCAGTGGAGCAGCTGAAATGAGTGAGTGTTCATCAACAATTTTCATTTAGGTGTTTCAAAGGTTGATCACCATTGGCAATTGTTTTGTCTTGTAATAATCTATTTAGATTTGCACAAATGACTGTGATTTAAAACTTCTTGTATTAATGCACAAAATGTCATTGTGGTCTTGAGGCATTATTTCATCCTTTTTAGACTCACCTATCTTTTCAAAATGCTTCCAGATCGTGGCGGCGGCGGTTACTATGGTAACTCAGGAGGGGGCGGAGGCTCACGGAGCAGCGGGCTGCGAGGTGCATACTGATGAAATCATCCCACTCTTCCAATCCATCCTGGCGTTTGTCTCACGTCTCTTGAGGCCACATTTACTCAGCTAACATTTCTGAGCAGGAAAGCTGATGTGAAGTCGCTTGTTTTTGTTACAGCCGTTCTTGTGACTGAGGGGTCGCAGTATAACTTCACCTAAGATACTACAAACAGACCAAATATGATCTTAACAAGCACTATTATCACACCATTCCTAAAAGCATACGAAGAACAGAACAACTCATCAATATTAAATGTTGGAGCTGTTGTAGGTGCTGAATATGGTCAATGGGAGATTTGTTGTTTATATTTTTAAAACTGAATAATGTTGTATAGTTTTTCATTCCATTGATTGAAAGGGCAGTAGCTGCATGCGTTACAGTTTTTTGTGACTTTATTGAGATGCACTTTAATTTGTTTTGTTACACATCTGTTGGCGAGGGATGTAAATCAGTGCAGATGCAGCAGGGAGGCAGACCTTCATTGGACACAGATTAACAGATGCTGGATTTCGATTGTCAGTGCACTGTCAGGACTGAGCATGGTCACTCAAAAGTCCAGTCACTTGATGATAATAGTGCTTTGGCTTGGATGATGTGTTGAGGTGAATGATGCTCTTACGGGCGAGCAGTGAGAAGCAACGTCAAAACAAACAATTCTAGGCAAGAAATTCAGATGTTTCAAAAAATCTTTTAAAAATCTTTGTTCATTCTGATTAAAACTTTTCAGAAGAACATTTGACCATCCTGTAACTATTTTAAATCTGATTCCAGATCAGCTTTCCTGCTTGGAAAAGTTTGATAAATGAGAGCCATTGTGTTTTTTATGAATGTTTTCACAGTTCATTACAGAGTTTAAAACTTAAGTTGAAAATTATATCCCACTCTCAAAGAGTGGAAGTGAAATAAAGTCTCTATATTTGAGCTGTAAGATAGCTTATGCAGCTGTTGTACATTTTGCCTAATAAATTTTATATTTAATTCTCCATCTGTCCCCCTGACTCTGACATCACTTTTCAAGAGGCATTTGTGTCATGGTCACTGATCAGCCACAACATTAAAACCAAGTACCATCTTAAATGACGTGGCTGATCAGTATATCTGCCCCATGTAACCCAAGAAATGAAACAAAATCAGAAGACTCAGGAAAAAAGATCCAACAGTAAATATTAAGTGAAGAAGTCGATCACCTACATTAAAATGACAGCAAACGACACAAACCATTCTGTCTGTAACTCGATTTAATCAGAATCTGTTACACCGTCAAGGCAACACACTGTTGGCAATAGAGCTGATATTAAACTGGCAGGATTTAGTAAGCTAAAGGGCCACAGTGATTATCAACATTATAGAATATACAGTTGTATCAACACTGTACAACTCCCACTGAAAGCTGAGAGGTTTGTAAGAGCAACACTGTATAAAGTGTCTCAGGCTGGGGTGTAGTTCAGAAACATTTACCTGTATATACTTAATGATTATATGATAAATTTGTGACAGTTTATAAATATTTGAAACAAGAAAAATGTTTCTTGAAATGAACCCAGGCCTGTTTTATCTCTACATGGGAATGAATACTTCCAGTTCTTGAAAAATCACAGGTTGTAAACATTGTATATAAATACAAAACCAGAATGTGCAGTGGAACTTGTATCATAACCTGTCACTGAAGAGTGTGTCATCAGCATTAGTTTGACAACACAACACACGTCTCAACCTTAATTTAAGAAAAGGGAACAAAAAGGGTTTAGAGTTTCAAACTTTCCCACTCAGGAATGGAGCAGCAGTAAAATGTGGTTCTTCCATGTCTCCATCTGACTCAACTTCAAGTGAACAGGGAAAGCTCAAACAAGTTCCCTGAACTTCTGAAAGTAAAAATTAATGTGCATAAAACACCAAATCAAATCTAAAAACTTTCAAATTAATCTATATAACAGGATTGGAAAGTGTGCAAACATTTTGTGGCTACGTTGTCAGAAGCATGTAACACTCAAGTCTGTTCTTAAATGACCACTAACTAGTCAGTGAAGTGGTCATGTTGTGAGCTAGCCATCAGTGGTTCATCAACAAAAGAGCCAGTCAGACAGACTGACTTTGATTTAAATCAGTTACCACAGATGTAATGATGGCATCTGTTGCTACTCTTGGTCCTTAAAGCAGCATCCACTGCATTAGTGTCCCAAACAAAGCATTGAAATGTGCCTTTAATCTAGACTGCTTGCTTGGCTAGTATACGCTAGTGTTGCTACTTTGAAATATTCTGGGCCGTTTTATTTTAGGCTGTTTATTGTCTCTACAGAAATCCTCTCTATAGAAATACAGGGCTTATTTTGGCAACATGAGAAGCACATGTAGATGATATTCATCGCATTAGCACAGGCACAAATGACACCAACGCTGTTAAAGAAAAAAATGTTTTCAGTTCCTTTGAAAGCCCCAGGGGGAACTAGTCTCGTTATTGTGTGTCAGCAGAGTTAAACCTGTTTGAAATGAGTTCATCTGACTGTAAACAGATTATTTTGAGGGTAAAGATCTGACCAGCAGGACTTTAAAGCACTTAGAACATGGAAAATGAGAAATTTCATTTTGTGGCACAGTTTTTCTCTAAACTAAACAGAATAAATCCTGTTTATATTTCAGTTCAGTATCTAGTAAAGTTGGATTGAACCTGTCAAGTTGAGCCAGTCGTTTATGCCTGTGTTAATGCTGCCTAACAGTTTGTGTCACTCCACCTTAAAAGGGTGGTGCTTTGGAGTCAGATTCAACAGTAACAAGGCCACCATACTGTATGTATAAGTTACATAATCTCATCTGTTTGGCTATACACTCACTGTTTACAGTTCGAGGCTTGATGCATACATTATTATAATGCAGTACCACATAAGTCTGTAGGTTTGACTGAAAGAAGCTGCAGCAGTGCTCATCACAGTCAGTGCAGTTTCATTTTCAGTTCATTTTAAAGTTGTTCCTCCTTTTTTTAACGTGACCACCAGCTTCCTTTATAATGTTTTAACTTTGTTGTACTGTATTGAGCACATACTGAGTTTTGGAAAGTGCAGCTGTCATGCGTGGCTTTTTTGTGCTCCCTTAGCCACGCCAGTGCAACACTTGGATTGTGCCAAAGGCAATTTGTACTCTCTCTGTCAGGGTGACTGATCTCTAAATTAACTGCAAATAAATGGTTCCATCTTTGTAACTGATTCATATTTAGTGAAACTGATTTGATAGATGTCATGATTGTTTATGATCCTGAAGCAGACCAAGGATTCTTACTGTTTCCAACTCGACTGTTATCACATAAGAAATCTTGGCCTGTATCTTGAACTGATTGAGCAAATTGTGTGCAGACAAAGTAGTGACGTCAAACAAAGATGGGCCTGAAAGATAAATGACTCTGAAGTGTCTGTGTTTTTGACATACCTCCATCGTCTACATGTAAATTGGCTGATCAAATGGCCTTCACATTCATGCACAGGGTCCATTCCTAGCAGCAAACACTGTTCAGGTAAGTTAGAAGATGGATCTTTTGGAGGAGTGGAGGGGTGGTGGTGGTGGTGGGGTTTATGAGTGTAATCTCTGATAGTTTGAAGCAGTCCTGTCAACAGCGTGAGACTCCCTCACGTTGGATTGGAGGAGCATCGCTGGAGGAGGAGGGCGTGGCAGGTGTCACAGACTCTGACTGGTTTTGGTGAGGCAGGCAGAGGAAGCTCATTGTCAGAGCAGCTGTTACAGAAAATCTCCCCACAGTTCCTACAGTGATGCTGGAGACAGAGAACAAGTTACAAACACAGAACATAAATATTACTGGTTTGTGTTGGGATTACAGAGGCAAATTACACAGTTGATTCATTTTCTATTAATTGAGTCCTCGGTTCACAATTTTACCCACCATAATCCCAGGTGAGTGGTACTCAAACAATTATCACATTATAAAAACATTTCTAAGACTTGTACATGCATACAATGATTTACATTACAAATTATACACTGCTCATACCAGTGGCTCTGTCAACCATTAATTCTACATGTTGATGCCAAATTACCAAAAAGCCCTGCTTTTCAAACTGGAGACAATAATACATTTTGTCAAGAGACAAGTAATCTGAGCTTTCACTTAGCGAGGTGTTGCTGAGGTGGATAAGAGTTTTAATTATTTTAACTAGACTCAGAGGTCCCACAAAGATCTCAGTCCACCAAGATGATTTTCTCAGGGAAAAAAATGTAAAAAAAAAAATGTTCAAACAGTTTTTTCAGTTGATATTTAGATAATCAAAAATAATATTAATTAGTACCTGACTAGAACTAGTTAGGACTTTGTAGGATTTTCAGTATGCAAACACAGATCTGTAAAACTGACCTTTCGTCTTGAGATGGAAAACTCCTTCTCACAAAGTTTGCAGTGGCTGGCTTCCTTGTCCTTCAGCCAAACCTGACCCCCCTGAAACAACACCACAGATAAAATCACAACATACTCTACTTCACTGATCCCAAAACAACTTTTTGCTGATGGAAAAGGTTTAGATTCAAGGTGCTGTTCTGCATTTTTTTTTTTCTTTTTTTATCTCTGATTGCTGGTTTACCTGAAGAGCTTTGTTGGCTTCTTTAATGTCCTCAATCTTCATTTTGGATCTGATGATAAAACAAATACAACAATTCAGGTAAATGAAATAAGTAAAATTAATCCTTCACAGGTCACCAACCTTTTTACTTTTTGCTGCTGTTCTGCTAACTGAAGCATCAAAAACAGTACAAAAAACATCAGTCAGAGTTTCTCTTTTTGGTTTAGAGAATAGAATAGAATAGAATAGAAAGAACTTTATTCATCCCCGAAGGGAAATTCAGCTATCCAGTAGCTCATAAAAACAACAACCACACTTCCCCTCATCAGCAATAATACAACTGTATTAAAATAGAACAGAATATGTTATGTTATCTTCAAAAGTTTATTTCATTTTCTCAAGAAGTGTACTTGTTTGCAAGAATAAAATATAAAAAATATCTAGAAAAATAAAATTGATGTGAAATGTTGTGATTGACTTAAAACATGCAAAAACACTGGTGTGGTCCTCCATGATCAGAGTGCTTTTAAACATTTAGGAGAAATTTGTTTTTGTTTTTAGCTGAAATAAAGATGAAAACAACTTTACTCCTATTAGAGTACATGGTATATAAAGGGCTAATTGGTTTGTTTTTCTAAAGAAACACATAGAAACTAACATTTGTAATACTGTAATACTGCATTCCTAATATTACACTGGACATAGAGCCGCTCCTCCATCTTCATAAACTGTCTGTAAACGCAGCTTCATCATGATACAGAGAGCATATTTGTGTACATACTCGCTCAGTTTGGAGCCTAGTTCCTCCAGAGCTCTTTCTTGGTCTTCACAGATGGTCTTCAGCTGAATGTTTTCATCCTGGAGATGATGGAACTCCTGAAAATAAAGTTTAAAAAAAGACATGCATTGCATACAGTGCAACATTATACACATGCTATGTTTCTTTCTTTCTCCCCTCTGACCTTTTTCAGCCCGTTGATCTGCAGCGCCTCTGTGCTGAGCTGAGCCACCGTCTCCCTCTCTCTGTCCAGGTCATTTTGTAACGTCTGCCTCCACTCCCTCTCAATCTTCAGGTCTGTCTCCAGCTGCTGGCTACAAGAGGACAGCAAACATGTACATGAAACAACAATAAAGAGAGTAGGGGAAAGAAAAGGGGAGAGATTGAGTCACAGATTATGTTAGAGCTTGTTTAAATGTTTATCTTGCTTTTTAGAGGTATAAGTTAACAAGTGCTATGTAGGGGTGATGTCTCCTGAGCAATTACTGCTGAGGCAGGTGTGCAGTGCTTCAAACTGTTTTAATTGTGGTTTACTGGCTATGAATGAGGGCCATGACAAGTTTCAGTTCTAGGGAGAAGAACATCAACAGCTAGCTCACCATGCTACACAGGGTCTCTACATTAAGTGTTGATGTACGTGCATGCGTTTGTCTACCAGTCAGTCTGTCTTTGGAGGTATTTTTCTTACAGTTGCTTTTCTCTGTGTTCAATCTGCCGCTGCAGGCTGTCGGCCTTGTTGGCAAAGTCCAACTTGAAGCGTCTGGTTCCCTCCTCGGCCGAGCTGCGGTGCCTCTCTGCCTCCTGTAATCTGCACCATTATAACCAGGGACAAACTCAGGACCATGGAGAGAAAAAACTGGGGGGGGGTTAGGGGGGGTGATGGTAGAAAAGATGAAGGAGGGATGGCTGAGGATGAATGAAGAAGGTCAGGGTAAAGGATGGTGTTGTAATTTGCACCAGAGGGTAAAAACTGAAGAGTTTAGGGATGAGAGGTGAACTATATAATCAGAGATCAGAAAGGAAAATGAAGGGGTGATGAGTCCAAAATAAAGACACTTGATAAAACAATGAGGAAAAACCTGCTTAAAGCAACTGAATGGACAAGAAATAAAGAGAATAACTAACCGAATGCAGCATCTTAAAGCACTCAGACAGGAGGAACTGGAGTCTTTTACAATAATACTTCACACAATCACAGCCTTTTGATTTTGAAAAATATGTCAATTTCATCATTTACTATTACCTAATATTGCACAGGGACAAGTTAAATAAAGTTTAAAATCTTTAAGATCCACTCTGATCATGGCCAAAAAGTCAAATCACACCACTTTCAAAACATCTATCTTTATTTGTCACGGTGGTAAAAGACAGTAGTTGTGAGTTTTTCAACAGCTGTGCTGAGTTTTTATTCTTCTACAAACTGAGAGGAGTTACAGTACTATGAACATGGAGTTAGAGTAGGTAGAATGATTACTTCCTGATATATCACAAAAGTCAATAAATATGCTGAGACGAGACACAACAACACATTCAGGGTCCCTTTGACAGCTCCAGAGGTCTACAGCTGCACAACTACAATTCTTTACACTGCGCTCAGCTGTCTGTTCTGCAGAGACAAAGCACATGAATTGAACTAAAGCTGCTGGTCCCACTGAGCTGTTTACATCTACAAAACCTAACTGAACCTTACAATTTTCAGTTTAGGTGAATCTTCAGGAGGACGGAGAGCAAGCAAGTGACGGGCTGTGCCTGAAACTGCTCCCTTATTACTTAGGTACAGTGCACGATACTCACAATGCCATTTTATCGGAGTGTCCAGATTTGCAGAATGAGATATAAACTCTATATACTGCCTAAATATTTATATTATCTTATAATGTCACACGCATAAAATGATGATGGTTCAAAGTGCCTGGAACCTCAATTTACAGCTCACTACAGAGTTAAGTATTGAGTGTCTACTCGATAGATAGAGTAGTGAGTGAATGAGGGACTGATTTCAGGCACAGCGCAGGTCACCACAGCCAGTCAGAAGCAGATCAGGAGGTGCAACACATGCAGAGCAAACTGGCAACAAATCAAAAGCAGGAGGCTGCACAAACACACTCCTGTCTGACTAAACATCTGTAGTGAACACTGCTGACTGACTGTGATGTAGAAACACTGTGTCTAGGTTGTTTGATGGTTTTCATGTTAACGCTCTAGCCTCTGGATGAACAGTGTCAGCTGCAGTAAGATAAAAACAAAATGCCTCGGCTGACAGACAGCAAAGCACAGAAGCAGTTACTCAAAAAATCTCAGCAGAGCCAACATGGATGCCACTATGGGACGGTAGGAAAATTATCAGGAGAGAGGGCAGTTCGGAAAAAAGGAGGAGTGCAGCCGTAGGAAAATACCATTTCACTGGTCCTGCAACGTGTTTTTTGCTGTGCACGGGCACAATGATAGAGCCCCTAATATGTGACACTCCCCTGGTAATTTTTGTACAGTCCTTACTGTACAGTGACTCAACTCTGTCAACCAGCAGCTGTGAGAATTTCTAGATAAAACCACTCAGTAGTTGTGATATGAGCATCACAGTGCACTGAACTCATTCTAACTCAATGTAAACTACAACAACACCTCTTAAATTACAGTTCAGAGCCCAAACAGTCACTTATCTTACTGTCAGTGATACTGCATATAAACTGACTACTGGAGACAGGACGAATGTGTAGCATGTGTATGTATGTGTGTGCATGCCTGAGCATGTGGATGAATAGATAAAGTAGTATGATTAATTTAAAATGCTTTTTTTTGTAAGTGTAACTGAGGTAATATTCAGACAGTTCTCTGACCGGCTAAACACAGCCTCTGATGATGCTAAATGAGAAAAGGTGAGACTGACAGGATGTATCCTCATGTAGCTCAAACCCAGCTGTTAAAAGTTGTATGAATGAAATTTAACCAAAGATCATGAAACATCTTGTGGTGGTCACTACTAATCCCAGCGCTCTGCTGATGATCATCATGTTTCAGTAGCTTAAAAGGACCAAAACAACACATTCACAGTTTCACCTGATTCTGTGGCTGCACAGGCCATTAAACCATCTGAATATTATGTGCAAAAAAACAGGAATGTTCCTTTAAGTTAAGTCCATTTATTCATTCAGTCGTAAGCAGTCGTGTGTCTGCATGTGTGTGCGTATGTGCATGAGTCTGTCCTCAGAAGGAGATGTCCTTGACTAGCTTGTACTGGTGCTCCGTGTCTGTGCTGGCACACTTAACAAATGACATAGCAAGCGTTCTGGTCTGACTTAGCAGGTCCTTATCACTGCACAGAGGAGCAGGGATAAAAATCAGGAAAATAAATGAAACATGGAGGTTTCAAAGGGAGCAAAATGGACGGATGATTGGGTGGATGGTATAAAAGAGACGAACAGAAGGGAGGAAAGAAGGAGGAAAGAAAGGAAGGAAGGAAGAAAGGATGTCAATACATCAGTATTCTACGTGGCCCCGGTTACACTAAACACTTTTAAGTGACTTTAAACACCACGAGCACAGCAGGAAGTGTAAATGAAAGCCATTAAAACAGCGAAATCTGATTTCAGACTGCCAGATTCACTCTGTGATCAGATTTCTGCAGTCTGGAAATATTTCCTTTCACAGTAAGTGTATGAGTAATGATTAGGGGGGGGGGCAGAGGAAGGTTATGTAGTCAGAGTAATGAATACAACTACAGCAGACAAAAACTGGACTTTTCAGGTGAAATGTGCACAGAGATAAATTATCAATATGAAAGATTAAAACTTCGAAAGCAAGCTCTATGCTCATAGAAACACCTACAGTAGTTCTCACTATTTTGATCTCTCTAATGTAAACAGCACGTTAAATTGTAAGGGGGGAGGCTTATCTCTCATTAGATAGCACAGTAAATAATTTGATTTTAAACAGTGGCTCTCATCAGAACATTTCTAACTTCCTCATTACACTTACACTCAGCTACTACACAACACAAAACTTGCACTGAACATAACAAGTGTGATCAGGGTCTGTGTCCTACAAGCCTACATAAACTTTCAGAGCAGCAAAAACATTCACAACCAATCACAAACAGGATGGAACAGATTTAAACCAATGGGAGAGGAGGGATGGACCACGTTGACGATGGGGTGAGGAGGGATCATAAGGCATCAATGAACCAGCAGATCTTAAAATGGAGCACTTACACACCGACTGAGAGAACTTAGCATGCATGAAAATATCTGCAGTGGATCTTCTCAGACATGATAAATTAAGGACTTCAGGGAATCCACAAGGAAACTGTTCCAACATATCTCATCTTGTAATCAATGTAGTTGGTGGTGGGTGGTGGCCTAAAAAATATCTACTCAATTGGTATACAGTATGGTATTTGATGTGTGAAATAGCGAGACAGCTCTTTTCCCCTGAGGGTTAATGTTTTATTTCACAGAAATGTATGAAATTTTGATGATGTTATATGTAAGTGGCGGTGGTCTTTATTTCAGGCACCCTGAAATTCTGCATTAAAACAGTGACTTCAAACATATTTTTGGTCATTTTAGGAGAATTGATCAAATTAAATCTATAGGGCAAATGAAAATATTGTCAATATTGCAACCTATGCTGTGTAAAGTCTCTGTCTCTAAAATGTTGGCCTTTGTCAAATAATGCCAAAAAAATAAAAAAATAAATACATTCTGAAAATTCTGCAGGTTTTCAAAATAACAATGCCATTTTACTTCAACCTAAACTTTGGAGTGTTTATAACATGCCAATTGAACAATCTGTTTCATTTTATACAGAGGTTTCAAAAAGTATTCAGACCCCTTAACTTTTTGCACGTTATTGTGTTGTCACTTAAATTGTAAATGGATAAAACAGCAGTTTTTCCTCATCGATTTACACTTAATAACACATAATGACATGATTTTTTTCCAAACCTATTAAACTTAATCAAACATCAAAAAGGTCTGAATAACTTTCTGAATCCACTCAAAGTACCAAAGGTTTCCAACAGCTGTTTATAGCAAAAGCAGGCAGCCTCCATTTATTAAGAACGCCTCCACCAACATCAAAAGAAGAATGAATGCTCTTTTATGAAATGAAACCTCAGAAATGTGTTATTTCACACAACAAAGACCATGTATTTGACGACTGTCGCTATTGTTCAGACTGACATCTAGTAACTAAACAGATCACAAAAGACAACATGTGACTCAGCTCAGCAGATGACAGAGACTTAGAAATCACATCCCACCATACAATGTCAGGCAAAAAAGCCCAAAGATGTAACTTCTGTGACTAAGGTTTTGTATTGTGAGAAAGTTTGCATTTGCGAGACACAAAGTGTGGGAATAAGCCTGATAGGCGATGACAAGGACTTCAACCTCCTCACTTGTTTCCAAGGGGAAAGCCTGAGCACCAGTGATGAGGAAGAAGGCTCAAATCATTTTTACCCATGTTTCCCTCCAGTTCCATGCTGCATAGCTACAGCCTAGACCAAACAGAACTCTTAAAATAGCATCCAATTGGTCTGGAGAAATAGAAAATCAAGCTTAATTTAAATAATGAAAGTCTGGGCTGAGTGTTCATAATTTCCCGACTAACTGATTTCTTATATAATTTTGTGTTACAGTCAGTGCTGTAAAAAGGGTTCCCAGGTTGTCAAACTTACTTTGCCAAAGGGACATTTTACATTTTCAGGTAAACTAAAGAAAGTGACTGTGGTTCAAAGACTTTAACAGGACAGCAGAGAACCTGGCTTAGGCAGCTCATGTACTGAGGAGATATATGAGACAAAATGGTTTTCCTGTTTTGATTAGTGTGTGTTGTTTCTTTACAGGGAGTGTATCTCACCTTTGCTCCAGCTGCTTCATGGTGGCAGTGATCTGATTGGTTTTCTCCTCCAGACGACTGATCATATCATTCTTCTTCTTCATCTCCTCATCGGATGACTGAGAAATGAGAATTACTAACTGTAGTGATACAATACAATATTTCTGCTTCATTCATTTATCTTACAGATGACATGCGTGTTTGTGTCTGTACCTGCATCTTCTGGTACATTTCTACATTGATGGCTTTGACCTCGTCCAGTTGCTGTCTCAGTCCGATCAGCGTGTCCTGTTAAACAAAAGCAAAAGGTTTAAGTTGTGTGGCAGCTCAGTCATGTGACTACAAACAGGTTTACAGCAGTTACACAAGCTGAAGTGAAAAGGCCAAATGTTTCTCTGTGATTATGTTTTTCTGTCTTTCATTCATACATTTATTTTTCCATTTATCAAAGGAATTCTTCATTTATATAAGATTTATTTGCATATATATGTATCCTATTATTGCTTACATCTGTTCAAGACTGAACTCAGCACTATATTCATACTGATAATTATTTTGGCAGGTTTGGAGTTTAGTTGTATTTGGATGTTTTCATATTTCATACAAAATTACTAAACAAGCTGAAACAAAAAGAGGACAAAGTACATGTAGCAACATGTAACACAAATAACCCCATAATTCCCCAGTCTGACAGCTGATTCACCTGCTGAAAAAAAAAGCTGTCACGATGAAGCCACCATGGCAGCTACTGCATCTCACAGCTTGGCTACAAATGTCAGCTTGTGGTGTTTATGCTGTAGAGTTCACATGTTGGTGGTGAGAGGCCTGACACCGGCAGGGCTGCCAGAGAGACAGGGCACAAGAGCTCGCAGGTTATTACTGCTCCATGTGAGCCACTACAGGCTGGTGCTGTATTTTTAATCTGCACCCCCAAAGGGCTTGTTATCATCAGCTTCCACCTTAAGGTGATGCCAAGTCTGAGTATCCACAGCATCGTTCTTGGGATAATCATATTTAAATGTTTGTGTCTAAATATATCTCAGAAATGAGTGATTCAGCCCTCACCATTAACAATTCCCCAAGTTTTTGTACACTGTTCAGTTGGTGCAGTCACTGTAAGTCATTCTGAATACTAACAGCATGCTTTCTGTCCACTTTTAGTTCCTGATTTTTGTATATAAATCAGTGGTCAAAAAAGAAAACAGAGGGAAGTTAAACATGGGGAATGTATGTTGACCTGTTTTTCGTGTATATCTTTCTCCAGAAGTTTCATGGCCAGCTCCATTTCCTGCTTCATTGACACCTGGACCACCAACTCATTCTCCACATCCTAAAACAATAAACCAAATACATGTATATAGCCCATTATTATGGAGTCAGCATGTATACCACATGTGTATTTTTTATACACAAGCAGCTATATTGTGACCTGTCTGAGCTGACACTCCTCCTTCAGTTGTCTCCGAGCCTCGTTGTACATCTCATCCAAACCCTGACGAGACTGTTTGTACGTGTCTCTCTCCACTGACACATCGCCTTGGGTTACCTGGAGAAAAGAACATTTTGGTGCATCAGTTTTATCAGTTTGTAGTCCAAACTGGGGCTAATTTTAAGATTTACATCTACAGTTTTGGTTTAAGTTTTAGCAACAAAAATCTTTACTAAAAGAGTGTGTGCATGTGTGATTGTACCTCTAAATGTTGTTGTGCCTTCAACAGAATGAGGCTATTCTCACTCCTCAGCTGCTGGTTCTCTTCCTGCAGTTTGATGATGTTGTTCTTGGCTATGGCTAACTGCAAACACACACATGGAGAAACATATGACAGAGAATGAGTCTGATAATCATGCCTGTAACAGCAGGTAAACCCAATGTTTTACTCTGTACACAAGCAAACATTTGAGATTTCACATGAAATAATGACTGAGGTTACAGTGCTGACTTTCACCTTCATTCTGATATACAGACATTTAGAGTCTCACCTCTTCTATGAGTTTAGAGTTGGACTTTTCCAGAGAGTCGACTCTGCCCTGAAGACCATGGACTGTGGAGCTAGTCATACAAACACACAAAAACACAGAAATTATAATCAAATAATTTAAATAGCATTCACAGGTTAAGAGGACTGAACTGTCTCAACAGACTGACAGGCCTGAATTTGACTTTAATGGTCACAGCACCGATACAGAAGTACCATGGTTAGCTTGGTTTTTAGCTCTATCACAACTGCAAAATTTGAATAATGATTCATGAAAGCTAAAGATCCATTTAAGAGAGCAGACCAATCCACGTTAATTCAAAGGAGATACCAGGTTTGTGAAAGTAGGAAAATTTGAAAGATGAAACGTGACTAACTGTTTAACTGAATCTGTCTGTGGAGACCTGTGAGCCAGAGCTGTACTTCTGAAACCACCAGACTGGTGCAAATCAGCCTTTCAGCCCTCTGCCTTTGCTTCAAAGAATCATAACATGACTCACACATACTGTAAGACGTTCAACAGATGTAAAACAAAATGTAAGGCAATAAAGTCAAATGACATCTCAACCAGCCACCATTAAAGCAAAAAATACAGAGCATTTTAAACACTGTTGACTCCATGAAGTCTGGGGAACCCCTGCAGACGGGTCTGTTTCCAATACAAAAAAATACGTCTTACTTGAGTTGTCGATTCAGTTCCTCCACATAGTTCTTCTGATCCAAAATGGATGCTATTTGGCTATTCCTGTTGCCATGGAAACAGACATAAAACAGAGCTCTGTATCACATTTATGGGGCCCGAGAGAGCCAGTGTATTAAATAAAGTGAAGAGACAATGACAGATCATACCTCTCCTCACTCCTGTAATCATCAATGTCGTTTTTCAAGTACATAGAGAAGTCAATCACCCCGACCTTAAAAAAAATAAAAATAAAAGAGTAAAAACCTTTCTGGTATCATCAACTGAGGGAGGCAGCACAGACTGAGAACCACTGTGTTGAACAACTTAAAAATTAGCTATGTTTACAGTCGTCTGAGTTCAAACAAAACCCAATTTCATGTGTGAAGGTGAAGTCAAACAGTTAATGTGCAATTAGCCACGATAAAGTGCCAATGCTAGTACTTCTGCATAATTAGCTAATAAAAGTCATGGAGAAAAAGCACCATTAAAAAATGGTTAAGAGTACATACATCAAGTATAAGGTGTTGGTTATACTGAATTATTTATCTACATTTGTATATAAGAATCCTTAGAGTTTTGATATTAAAATTAAAATCTCTGTGGTTATATTATCTTGATTCACAGTGTAAATCCTTCCCTCGTGGTAAGAACATGTTTGTATCTAAACAAATACATCCTCATGACATATTACTACTACAGCTTATTCAGCCACATGGTGTGTGCTCTGAAGTCTGTGCAGGGTGTTTGCCTCAGTGACAAAATGTGTTTGCACTCAGGACAAAGTCTCCATCCATAGAGTAGAAACCGGACACCACAGCTTCCGCACTCCACCTGCACGATGCCAAGATAAAGTGACGAAGCAGGCAATACTTATCTACATTTCTGCTTCAAAAACCAGAGTCACAGCAGATTAAACTTTTCAGTGAACAGGAAGTAGAGCAGCATTTTTTGTTTTGTTGACTTAAGACAGTATGGTGCAAGCAGAATACAGATCCAATCATAGTGAGAGCACAATGGAAAGGATAATGCATACCAGCTGACAACCACAGCAGCAGATCTATGTAATCCAGACAGGATATCCAGATTGAGACGATATTTTAATGTCTCATGTAAATGTAAATATGTTTTTTAAAAGTCAAATAGTCTAACACGGTTTCAGTGCAGTGGTTACCTGAGAGTCCAGGTCCTCGCCCTTGACACACAGGTTGGCATCGATGACATTCAGGCCCACCAGCAGGCCCACGATCACTGCTCCCTCCTCCTCCAGCATTAGTGCTGAATTCTCATAGAAATCACTGTAGAGGAAGACACAAGATTATCATACACTGTTTTTGAGACAAAAGTCTGTTCTCAAAATATAACATCTATGTCCTGCAAAAGTCGAATGAACTTATTGCCGTACAACTTGTTTGTGTGCATGTGTGATGTGTGGGTACCTGAGCAGGTCTTTTCTGGTGATGAGGAGTCGCAGATAGTCAGCCAGCCGTTTCTGCATGAGAGCCAGACGCAACCACGCCCTGGCCCTGCCTAGAGGAGTCCTGCAGAACACACAAACACACACATACAGTACATCAGTGATAAGGCTGGTTGTCAGGGTCTTACACCGGTGATGCTGGGATGTGATTATATAAGTCTGATGATATGCTTTGTTGCTTTCCCTTTCTTTTTTGTTCCCATCCATCTGTTCCTGTCTGTCTGTAACTTGAGCCTGTGTGTCTGTGAGATAGGAACAACATTTCAATTTGAACTATAAATTCTATGTTTAATTTCTAACAACAATTTCAAAAGAATTCCCCCCCTTACTTGAAAGTTTAATAAAATCTACAGAGTTCCACTCTTACTCCCTATCCCAACTATTACGTCTCATTTTGCCTCATTGTCATCTAAGTGATTACAACTGCGTTTTTATTGCATAACATTATTCTAGAGAAAAACTGCAGGCACAGACAGTCTGCACTGTCCTGTAACAAACATTTGGGTCCATACTTGGTGTTGCAAAAACACTCTGTTGGTCTGACTCAGCACCACCAAAGGAAACAGACTCTGTTCTCCATCTAAAACAACACAACTGTTCCCCATTTTGCTGGACCAGACGAGACCTGAATATTACTCACTTGATTCTCTGCCTGCAAGCTCTGCTATGTGGTGACTGAATAACTGAATAACAAAGTAAAGTATCACAAGGAAGTCATGTACATGAATAAGAGCAGGAGCAGGAGCCTGAATACTACAGCCGCTAGAGGATGCAAATTGAATATTAATGTAGGATGTATGTAGGGTTTTTTGATATGTTGATATACCAGGCGCACTGTGCAGGATCAACACTCATAGGTATTCTTGTAAGTCATAGTCACAGCTGTTGAAGATGACAGTTAAAAAAGGTCACAAGCAGTACATGTAGAGAAACAGTGAGGCCACAGGGAGAGGAAAGGTGAAGTGAAAGTAAATCAGACTCAGGTAGTTCCCTAATCCGGCTCAGGTCACACTCTCGTGTTACTCATGCATATGAGTATGTGCTGTTTCAGCTCATGTTCTTCCACCAGGATGTCAGGTAATGTTGTATGTGAAAACATGTGTGTGTGTGTGTGTGTGTGTGTGTGTGTGTGTGTGTGTGTGTGTGTGTGTGTGCGCGCACGTATACAAATGTATTCCTTACTTGAGTCCAGGCAGGTCTCGTACAGAGGCTGAGATCTCTGCTGCTTCAGGACAGAGTTTCTCCACCAGCTCCAGAGGACCCCACAGAGACTTGTTAAAGCCCAGAAAAGACTTCTTCACTAGAGAGAGTAAAGAGAAAGAAGAGGAGAGTCAGACACACACCTGAGGAAGGCAAACACACACACATTTCTGCAGTTTGGACATGAAATTTTAAATAGTAAAGAGGGGTTGCAGAAATAGCCACATCGACACAGCACCCACACCTGCCACCAGTTAAACAGGCTCTCTTACCTCTGAGGCCATGTTTGAGACAGTGCTCCATGACAACAAAGAACTGCTGAAGAGGCGGGTAGTCAGAGTCCAGTGTTCGTCCGAAGCTCAGGGCCGACTCAATCAGCCCTTTAATACTCAGCTTTGCCATGTTCAGCAGGTTGGCTCGTTCCATGGCCATGGGGTCTCTCAGGGCTTCAGGACAAAAGCCAAACATAAAGACTTCAATTAAAATAGATGAAAAATACTCACGTTCAGGTTTCAAAGGAATGGTCAGAAACATATTTAGAAGTAAAGAAAATTGTAATGCAGGTGCAGTGAAGGCAAAATCCACCCTTACACAGAATGCACATTTACATTTCTTTTACATGTCAGTGCAGTCACACAGAGCAACAGATAGCAGACAAGTCCAGCCTAACAGGTCAGAATTCATGTAATTAATCTCTGAACAAAATCTAATCATTCCTCCAGACTGGGATATTAATTAGCCTGCAAGTGGTGACTTTGACTTTAACATCTACATCATTTCTAGACATTTCCTTTGCTTGCAACTGTTGAGGTAACATGATAACATAATTGTGTCTAATGGGGGCAAATCCTGTATGTCAATACTGCAGCTATAATTCTAGCAGTAGCTGCTTTGGAACAGACAAAATGTAAAAAAAGAAGACATGGTATGTGGTATTTAACACTTCCATTATGGAAAATCTCAAGGGCCAGAGTCTGCAAGATAGGCTTTTTAACCATTCTGCACATGGCCCTGCGGGTTAATGTTTAGCCAAACACCAGAACAGGACAGAACAATGTCAAGACACAGCAATGTTTCCTAGCAATGTGGAAGAGCTTTAATTGCCTCAGCAGGCTGGCCTGGAGGCAGGTGACAAATCAACAGATGATTTTTTGGGAGGTGCATGACTGTTGGGTGCCCTGAGGCAGTAGGCCCTGTGGATATTGAGGAAAAAAACAGTAACCCTTTGATAACCCGTCATGACTACAACAAAGTTATATCCAAAGTCACTGATGGTGGAAAGCTGCAGTACAAAAGCATCTGAAAACTTAAAGCTGAGTACTGTATTTCTGATGTGAGATTATTATTATTTATTATTATTGTAATGCATCAATTCAAGAGGAAAAAAGAAAGAAAATCAGAACATAACTCGGCAGCCCTCCTGGGCGGAACATAGAAGGATACACCAATCTGTCCCTTTAGCAGTCCTTGTTGTCATGTTACTGTACATTTAAATGATTCACACGATCTTATAGACCATGTGGTTAGGGATCGATACTTAGCATCCTCAGATAACCTGATTCCAGGTTTTGGAAACAGTATCAGGAAAGAAAAAGTAGGATTGGTGCATGACAAAAAAATAAATAATCCTGTCTGTGATGTACACTTGAAAGCAACCAGGAACTAAATATAGTTGTGAGCGTGGGGGATAGGGTAGCAGAGAGAGAGATGCACTGAAGAGCTCTTGCATACGCTGTTACTGTCTTTGCAGAATTATCAGCAAGGTCAAAGACACACATGTACCTAATGGCACAGCAACGCAATGTAGAAAGCATGTTGACCCCTGAGGAAAAAGAAAAAACCTGTGTTTTTTTCACTTGCATCAGCATGTGATGTCTCAGGCACCAACAGCTACAGGAGCACTGCTAACAGAGGAGGATGTACCATCAAAGCAGCAGAGCTGATCTATGAAAAATCAATTGGCCACATACAGACAGTGGTGAGGTCATGTTGGATATTAATAAACAGAGGAGACAGCAGTGTCATACTGTTACATTCAGCACACCAGCTGAAACTGTTACTGTAACTGTGCTCTAATTATCTACTGACTGAATGATTGATTGTTCCTGAACATCTCAGGGGCGGAAGCATCCTGTGTAGAGGGACTGATAAGCACGGGGTTAGGGGTCACATTTCTGTATCTGTCCCTAAAACAATCAGTTACTTGATGGTATGAGACCTGTTATCTGGGGTCCCCCTCCTACACACACACACACACCTCCACCCCTTTCATGGTGCTCACATCCCTCGACGCTAACCATACTCTACCTTGGACGGTCCAGTCCCCTGGCAGAGACGTCCTGTGCTCCGACACTTTGGGCAGGACGTGAATGCTCCCTGAAATGGTCTCGGATGCTTTTCTGGCCAAAGCAAAGATAGGAGCCTGCCATCGCCCGTCTCCTCCACCACCACCTCCACCTCCTCCGCCTCCTCTCACTGTGCTGCTACTGTTAGCTTTGTCACCCGATTTCTCCTCTTGCAGCCTCAGGATCCCAAACACCTGAGCTTTCTCCTTGCTGCTGTCTGCCTCAGACAGAGCCAGGTCGTGCTCTGCGGGCGATGCCATGTTCGAGTACTTCTAAAATGATTCTAGCTAGCGCGGGTCGGTGCCAGAACAGACCGATTTATACGGTTTGCTAACCGTCAGCGAGCTAGCTCTGATGCACAATTCACCCGGTGACCACAGTGACAACCATAGCGTAAAAATACGTGTGATACCACCGGCCAAAATAACGACAGGTTTGGCTATAGTGTCAAAAATCAACCGTCGTAACGGGCTGCGAACGAAGTCGTCGGTCTACATGGTGAACGTTAGCACCGGTGACAGCAGCGCGGAAACCTGCTGTTCGGGAAATGTCTCTTTTCCGTACATCGTAGCGTGGTAGAGATTTGTTTACTGCCAGCGGATCTAACCGATAGTTGGCTTCTGACGATCCCGCTGCACCCTCCGGAGGGGCGGTGTCAAAAAACCTCACAAGACACACAAAAGGCAGCACTACGTAATGATCTTAGTGGCTGCTGTGTTGTTGATCTGCCGCCCCCTGCTGCTGGAAGAGACAACTGCACGGCTGCGCTGCATTACAGTTGAGGGAAAATATTTTTACTCCACTACATTATCCTGACAGTTACTTATCAAATTAAGATTTTACATATAAAACATATGATAAGTTTATAAAATATGATGATAACACCTTATTTTATTTATGCCACACTTTACTGAAGTTGTGAGCAGATAGGAGTGTTTATTAATGTATTAGTGAATAACTAACTCCTCCTGTGGGCATCTGTAAATGGAGGCTGGTGTATGAACAAATACCGAATGACACATTTAGTAAAGTACATATAAAATATGTCTTGAGATGTGAAGTTATAATTGTTGACAAATATGACACATTAATAAACAGCATATAAATAGCATAGTATATGTGAGCTCCATCCTGACCAACAAAAATTGTAAAAATACTACTTTCACATTAATGTCATTAATAATAATCCAGTAATATAACAGAATGATACTCACAGGGTGCATTTTACGCTATGAGTACATTTACTTTTGATACTTTAAGTACATATATATCTTTACTTCGATAATATTTTCAACACAGAAGTTTTACGTTAAATGTAGTATTTTTTTAAAGGGTAGTACTGCTGCTTTTATTTATGTAAAGGATCTGAAAACTTCCTCCACCACTGTGCTCCTGATCATTTCAAATGATGTGAAGAGGAGTTTACACTCTACAAGCTGACGCATGCTGCACATGTTGAGTCCTTTATGGTTAAGTCAGTCTCTGCTGGGGGAATTTGGACTCATGACCTCAGTATTTTCAAAGTGACTATAAGGCCCTTCTTAGTGTACGATGTTGAACCCACAGAGGAAAATTCAAAACAGTGCATGCAAAACGCAAAATGAAAAATAGAGTTTAATAGAAAACAGTGGAAACAATAAACACCCACACACAGCACAGCACCAGTAAAGAGGAGTAAGTAGATAAAGAGTAGGCACTGAGTAGGCTTTGGAAACTTGATTAAGGTTTCAAGTGAAACAAGCGTTCTTCATGAATTTTAGGGCTGCAGCTAATGATTCTTTTAATGATCAATCAATCCTCTGACTATCCTCTCAATCAACTGATTAATCATTTAGTCTGCAATCCGTCAGTGCATCAGTAGAATAGACGTGATGCTTCCTCTAATCACTGGTGCCTGACATTAGGCCTGAGGATGAAACACAAATTACTGAATATCTATAAATTTCAGCTTCAGAGTAGAAACTGTAAAGTGTTAATTTACTTGGGCCAAATCAGCTTTAATGTATTAGAATAGACAAGAGTGAACTACAGTCTGGAGAGATGCTACTAATGCATTTAACTCTGGTGACTCCGGCTCATTCTTGGGTCATGGAAAAGTGTTATCTGCTATGAAGAACACTGTATGAGACCAGGTTGTAATATCGCCTCATAACAGGTAGGGTTATATATTCAAATAGCAATTTTCAACCTACCTTGGCTGTAGGCTAACCGCTCCATGCTCTCACTGTGAGTGATGCCCCACCGGTGCAGACTCTGAGGGGAGTACATGATGAGGAGGACTCTCCTCTGTCCACTGGCTTGATGCAAAGAGGTAGGTAGATCTGTCAGATCCCAGAGTCCTATAGTGGCCCACTCCTGCCTGGTTTGATGTGTTCAAGTTTCCCTGGATTTTGTGACTCCCCAGATGACCTTCCCTCCTAATCTGTGGTGGACGAATATGGTGCGTTCCAGTTTGTTCTGGTTTAGCCACAGTTTTAGGACGTGCTAGGTTTCTGCCAAGCTGGACAGGGATTCCTGGAGCAGTGGAGACAGTGAAGACAATGAGAGTGAAGAACAGTCCTCATCCTCAGCTGTATGCTTCTGGCATACAAGTTCTTGTCTTTTGTTTTATTATTTAGACAAAATAAGGATAACTAGACCCTGCTAGTTTGTTTAATGCCGAAACATTTGCAGCCAGGCACGAACCAGGGCTGCTGTGTATTCACTGGCCCACCAGGATGAATGAAATATAATGAATGAAATTAAATCTGAGCATCAGGCTGCTACATTTCCTCAAAATGTGGTTGTGTAACTGAGACCATCATTTCTCTACTTCCCATCTCCTCACTTATCCATGCAAACTCATTCGCATGTACACCACCCTTCACTCGTCATGAATAATATATGCCAAAAGGCTTCTCCCTCAGATATTCAACTCAACTCTAATAAATCTTGACTTAATGAGAAAATGGTACAGTCACCACCAACACTGACATTTTTTAACCAAAAAGAAGGCGTTTTACCTTTTTCTGAGTAGCAGCTTATGAGGAATGCATCCAGTGGGCCTCCACCTCATTATAGTATGGGTGTAAGAGCCTCCGACCACATCGGCTGTATAATGTTAGATCTCTAACAACATGCAGCGAGACGATCTGTTGTAACACAGACCCTGCAGTACACTGTATTACTATGACCATTGTTTTTTTCCCCTCTTTTGTTGTTTTTCTCTTGTCCTGCTTCTCCTCCTGTGTTTCCACATACTCTCTCTCTCTCTCTCTCTCTCTAATAGCTCAGAGCTGACCAGGGTCATATGACCACTTTCCTGCAGATCTGTACTCTCCTTTGCTGTTTGTATACTGAGTTAATTCTCTGAATGGCTGTCTCAGTGCAGTCAGCAGAGAGCACATAATTCAGGCTGCTGCTGCCTTGGTGTTGATGTTTGTTTCTTTTCTCTGTATTTGTTGTCCTGTTGACCTGACTGTTTTCTGTATCTATACTTATAGTCTCTGATTTTTAACTTGTTGTTCGGCTTCTTTTTAAACTCTGCTACTTATTTGCTTCCCAGTCAATGACACGTTATCAATGAATATGTAAATGTTTTCATCATTTTGTAATTTTTCTGTCCCTTTGTTTGTATACAACCGCCTTTAACTCTGTCCTACATATACAAATGGACAGATAATGACAGCATACAACCATGGGCCAGCAATGTGTTTAAATTTAATGTGGCTGATTTATTATTTTCACCTTGATGCAGGAGAAAGAGAGAAATGCATCACCATGTCAGTAGCTTTCATCCAGAATCTATTACATAAGAGTTCGTTCTGATTTCACATCAGAACTATACATGACAAAGGCTCCTATCTATGTTCCTTCTCCACTCTATCTTCTCTCTGTTCCCCCATAATCTCTGAACCACACCTAAACGAATGCACTACTCAGCACCACTTCCAGGGTGGTATGTTTGTATCATATGACCATCTCAATCACTGTAGGAGCACACCCTTCCACATGACCGACAGCTAGACCAACCAATCAGTATCCTCCAATGGGACCTCTCTCTCCACCAATAAGGGCGTGATGCTGTTTCATCGTAGTAGCCAGCCTTTCATTCTGCAGCAGTGATGCTATGCCTCCAGATTCTGATACAGTAATTTATCATTATTATTATTTTGAATAGCAGTAAACAAAAAACAGCAATGATCAAAAGATAAAGAGATAAAGAGTATATTTTAGGAGACAAAAAATAAAAGTAGGATCATTAGAGCATGTGCAGTACATGCACTACTGTGTATGTGAAGTCTGTAATTACACAATTTCACAACATCATCCCTGGTGTACTGGTATGTATGGTATCATGCAGTTTCATCTCACCTCAGCAGCAAGAAGCAGAGTGGTGATTCTTGGTTATGCAGCTTGTCAGCAATCAGTAGTCTCGTCCAAAAAAGGATAAGTCTGTGCTCTGGTCCTGTATGTGGACTGTCAGACGATGACTCGGTGAAAACTGGCCAAGATGAAGCTTTAGTGTGTCAACCCCAGTCCAGATGTAGCAGCTACAGGCAGCAGTTAGTGGCTCCCAGATGTCCCATGACAGACACCTCAGATGGTACTATTGCTTCCACAGCAACAATGAACACACATGGAATATGGATATCTTCTTAGTATTCTTTTTCACATATCTAACATCAATCTATCTGTCTATCTATGTGATTCAAACTAATCTAATCTAATCTAATCTAATCTAATCTAGAGGTGCTACAAGGTTGCTACATCAACATGAGCTTCTGCAGTTCTGAAGCAGTAAGCCGGTACACGCTCTGGAGACATCACCGACAGAAACCACAACCATCACCCCACACAGCACCCAATGACAAGAGAGCAGGGAGGCTCAGGGAGGGGGAGGGGTTTGAGGGTAGCACAGCAAAGAGAGAAGAAGGAAGGGAGAGTAGGGAGGAGGCTGGAAGGGGGATAAACACTGTGAGGAGGAGAGGAGAGGAGAGGGTTGACAGAGAGAGAAAACACACACAGCAGGAGGAGAGCACTCATACACACCTACACATTACTGCTACATGTGAAGGAAACACATGAAAACATGAATGAAATCATACAAACATTGATAAACAATATTTTCTGGCAGAAGAACACAAGAGAAGAGGTTCAGGCTTGTTCTGACCAACCAGTCCCTGACGGGGGACTGAACAGTAAGGGAAGACTTTGTTGAGACAGACAAGAGACTGGTATGTGTGTGTGTGTGTGTATGGAAGTGAATGACTTTGCAGCTAAGAGAATGAAATAGTATCACAGCAGCTAGGAAGTACTCTCAGTGAAATATGAGATGAGGTTCTGCCATTACTTTGTTAGAAACCAACAGGCTGCAAAGAATGAGAAGCATGATAAAAGACAAAATAGATTTCTGTGCACTTGAACAAATGATAAAAATACAAATATTTTAAAGGCCCAATCAGTATTTTTTACCAAAAATGTGCACATTCAGAAATACTGTATAACTGAGGAGTTTTTTTAACAGTACATTTCTTACGAGAAAATAGATTCCTGTTTGTTTCCTGTGTCTATCATTACTGCACAGAACAACATCAATTCCTTTTGATTTTGTTGTTTTTCTCTTGTGTGTCTGTGTCTTTAAAGAGTCAGTATGGGAGTAGGAGCAGGTGCCAAATTGTGATCAGATATTTGTGAATGGGGTGATCATTCATGTACATCTGGATCACAGACTGTGTCTATCATGATATCAACACCACGAACAACACATTTTAGCAGCCACACTTTTTTGGAATGTATAAACTTGCAAAAATAATAGGAAACTGTTATTTCAGGAGCAAGAAAATATTTATTTGTAAAATATATACAACAGAATGACTCCATTCAGTAAGATAAAAGGGGAGCTATGAATGCACAGTCAGCGAGCATTGTCTAATTTACAAAAATTATTTGCAATGATTGAGGAAGCATTGACAAGCATCTGCGTATTGCTGTATGAATCTACCGCGTGTGCAATGAATCATCATGAACGCTCTGCATGCCACATCTACGCATTTTCAGCTTTTCATGTGTCCTTTAACGGCATTTTGATTCTAGTTGGGGGGAGGTTTAGGTTTAGTCAGCATAAATGACGTGGCATAAAATGACATGGAAAAAGCAAAAAAAAAAAAAAAGCAGAGATAAAAGTTAATATGTTCTCACCCTGGAACACAGCCACAACCATAACTCAAAAATAACTGTATTCACATTTGCAGTCATTTAAAAATGTTTCAATTAAATTTATCTTGTGAAACTCTGGGTAATGAGAGATAGTACTGTGTACAGGATTTATCTGGCAACAATAACATTGATAATGTTAATGAGTTTAACTATTGTGTAACTGTGGCATCTGTGTGTTTTAACTAGTATGAAATAATCAGCTCCATCCTCTAATTCAAGATTAAATACATGTTGTCTGTTTTTAAACCCAGAGACAAAGCGCTTGATAAATGGTCCACTAGATCTATATTTTGATATATTTTAACAGGGATAGTGCACCAATAATAAATATTAATGAGTCATAACTGTTTAAAAAACAATCTATTTACAAGTTGAATGAATCATAAATCTTACATATGGCAAAACAACCCTTACCCTACCATTTTTATTGCCCTTTGAGCTCTGATGCTTCAAACTCTGCAGCATAAAGCACTTGCTGGAATTTCATCCGCACCTCCATCCTTTTTTTAATGGTAAGCCTCTTCAGTGAGGGCAGAAGGCTGAGCAGAAACAGTTCGTCTTCATCTCTGACAGCTAGGGGATCTGCAGAACTTATCTCAGTTTCTGTGGCTGCTTGCCTTTTTCGTTTAAGAGAGACTCCCACCTCCTGATTGTTGGTTGGACAGGACTCAGCAGGAGAAACACTGGTACTAACGACAGGCAGGGGACCATGCTGCTCCTTCTCATCTTTATCTTTTTCTTTCTCCTTGTTATCTCCACCTCCAGATACCTGTGTGGTAAAAATAATAATAATAATAATAATAATAATAATCATACAGCAACATGTGTACACCTTCTTATGTTAAATATACACATATAGTGGACAATATCATTTTTTGGACTATGAAATATCAACATCTCTCAAAAATCTAATACACATTATGCGCTGCTATTTGTTTCAAGAATGCAAAAATGACATTGGTTACTTCAGTGCTGAAGTTCTGCTTTGATAGACACTCATAGACTGAGGCCCGTTTTGTTATGTTTTGCTGTGTCTCACAAGTTGACTATCGATTTTCCACCAAGTGCTCTTATTTTGAAAACTAAACCCGGATATTCTAAGAGGCAGACGTAATCATCGTCTGTTGTCTCCCTGTAGATTTTCATGCGTATAGCCTGAGAAAAATAAATGTAGTTAGCTTTAGGGATCAATAACTGCGAGTACAGCTATATTATATTGTATATGATAATTACTGAGTAATATTATTACAGTTAGCGTACTATTAGCAATGACTGTGTTTCCGTGGGCCTAACTAACACTAGTTAGCTATTGGCTACTAAGGTACGGTAACTAGCTAAATCTTTTAAAAACAAACTGGTGAATACATTTTAATTAGTACATATCAGACAGGTTAACACACACCTCTTTGGTTTCTCCCATGTTTTTTTCTACTTTGAGTTTGACATAGGCGCTGAGCCAGCCCAGCTGGTTGTAGAGCACCGGGACGGGCCTCTCCACCGTGTTCTCGTCGTCGTCCAGAGGGTCGGTTCTCTTCGCCATTCGCTTCTTCGCTTTGCAGAACTTGTCGCGCAGATTTTTCCATTTCAGCTTCACCTCTTCTTCCGACTTCCCCATGGCGTCTGCGATTTCTTTCCACGACAAGTGCCCCTTAATACTGTCTTTGTAATCCCGCCGTGACTGGTCGTACAGATTCGGGTGTTCACGTATCAGGTCCGCCAGTTTCTTTTCGACTGTGTTCATTTTGTTTTCTGTTTGTTTACTTCACCGCGAAGTCCTTTCGTCGGCAGACGACGACCCAGGTTCGTCTTCCTCTCCACGTTCAAATTGGCAGAAGGAAGTACGAAGCTCCGTACATTCAAAATAAAAGTTACATTATTAGACAAGTTGAATGAACGATCACACTATGTTTGGCAACGTGAATGAAAATAAAATTAAAAATTTCCATTTTCCATTTTATTTACATTTGTTAAGTTGAAATAGATAATATTTCTGGAATGATTAAAGCAGTAGCAGAGGCATATGAATTCAAACAGGGCATCTGTAGGTCTTGAAAAGTCTTTGAGAGCATTCATTCATCAACAAAGGTGTTAAATAGCTTGTGTTTTTGTATGTGATTTTCCAGTATCATTGAGCGAAACCTTTGATGTTATGTCAAATTCATGTGTAAACCTTACTTAATGTTAAATAATCAATTATAGAATTAGAATTAGTGTTACATACAAAACTGTGATATAATGTCAATAAAATCATGCACTTGGTAAATAATTCTAGGCCACATGATCCCCACTGGTTTTCATTGATATCTTCCAAAGTTTGCCTGGTATGACCTATATATAATTACACCCTATGTGGTATTAAAATGGTCTTAAAAAGTCTTTAAATAAGCCTGCAAACAGAAGACTCCTACCACTTTGACTTCTATTCAGCAGTATACTGTGCTTCCTGTGTGCCTGCACTAGATGGCGTATATGCCCTTTACTTTTCACCTCTACATACCCTTTTAATTTCTCTGTAATGAACTCTGTTGAGATGGTTTAATAAACCGGATGCCTTGGTTCTGCACCAGCTTTAAGGACACACATTACTGTCCTAGACATAAAGATAGTTTTAATGGGTTTCTCCTTTGAAAACAAAGTTATGAGGGTAGAAATGATGGTTGTGGCTGAGTGTGTTGGGTTTTCATTGTCCATAATGTTCTGGGATTATAGTATTTTATTCTTTCTTTTCCTTCTTGTGTGTGTCTTTTGGGTTTAAAAATATCTGCATCTATGCTACTGAAACATAGAGGTGGTAAACATACAGAAGAAGTGCTGGTTATGATACAAACTTCATAATTAACATAATTGCTATCAGGTGGTTGATGGCTTTTTAAGTGCATGTTTTGTATAAATAAAGAAAATATCCTTGAAAAATGTAATTGCCAAAACATCATAATAAATCATTTGAGTGGAGTGTGACGTTATATGGTTTATTCTGTGTGTAAACTGCTATCAAGATTGTCCCTCTTATGAAAAACAGAAATGGATTTCATTTGGTGTCACCACTTATATTATGCACATTATATTGGTGTTAACATAATACAATTCTGAAAACAAACATGTAAACAATCTCTGCACTAACCATTCGAGTTGTTTAGATATTTGTGCAGCCTGTTACACTGGAGTTTGGGTCTTTTGGTTTGGGATTACATATGATTATCAAAGGACAGAATTTAAAAGAAGATCTCATTTAAATTGTTTTTAAATGGTAACCACAAGAAGGCTCCTGGCAGGTGTGATGAATACTTACATCGCTGCATCAATTTCATTTACATGTGAAGGCCTCAATACTGAATTGTGACACATCAAACATTGTCTCTGCTGGAGGCAGTCTAAGTGTCACCTGGAAGACTCCTCATGTGGGACAGTGCAGATTACAGGGACAGCAAAATGGATAACACCAATTATGAGGACAACAGCTATTATCATAGGGATGTCACATGCGATCGCACACCCTGTTACAGTGACAATTACAGCACAGCTGTCTAGACTACCTACGGTACATCGGTTCCACAAGAGGTGGCAACCCCTTATTACTGGGATCCGAATAGTCAAGACACCTTCATTTAAAGGGACAATACTGTTTATATAGACAGCATAGGAGATACTCAGATACTACATACAAATTAAGGTTTATTATGGCTTACCCTTTTCATGCTATATACGCAGACAGGGTCCTGAGAGATCTCTGCTGATGTATGCATGTTTGATTTGTTTTTTTTTTGTTTGTTTGTTTTTTTTTTAAGTATAATTACATATTGTGTTTACTAACTGCTGAACTGTTTTGAGAATTAGAAACATGGATGATAGGACAGAAGAAGTTAATAAACCCTCCAACAAAAGTTTCACAAAACAGGCATCCCAGCTTTGAGAAAACTTAAAACAGGCTTTTTCTTTTTTATTTTGGACTTCTGGCAGTATAAGCCAACTAAACCAACTAATATATGAACATTTTCAGCAGGCCAGCATCTCACTCCTGCAGTGACTGTGGCAGACTGCCTATCAGTGTTCCCTTAAGTGGTTTGACTGTTTATCTGGAAAGCCATTTAGAAGAATTTGAAAGTGAAAGCTGCAGATTTCTGTTTATCAGGCGAATAGAATAAAATAGAATCATGTTTATAGTAGCACAGGATGAAATACCAGCTTTGGAAAGATATACTGTTGTCCAGTCTGTTAAAGAGTAACTGCTCCAAGTGGAGACACAAGATGATCCATTTTGATTCAGCCATTCTTGTTTAACTTGGAAGAGATTCAAAAGGTATGTGAAGGTACACTGAATCCTAATGTAATAAAATAACTGGGGTTGTTTGGGATGTCTGATAGAAAAAATAGCTTCATCTGTTGTAGCAGTTGTTTCTAAAACAATAAAGGACTCAGCCTGCAGTTAAGAGGGCACAAAGTTCACTCCAAAACAAACAAGCTCTGACATACCATTTGAACATATCATGCACAGTTTACTAACATGTGCAAGCAGTTACCTAGAGGGAGCCACAGAGACTCAAGCAGGCTGCCCAGCACACCACAACAATGAGTGGGAATCATCTGAAAACAGCACAGAGTTGAAGACCTGTCAGTTGGGTTGACAGTTATGGTAAAACTTTCACATTATAGGAACTCATATGATTAAATGTTGATATTAAGATATTGTTTGATAGAATCTTAATCTTGATATGTGGCAACTCATATCTGCTCTACAACATGTCAGCTGTTTTTCACAATGCTAATTTGATGATAAAGTTTTTCAATTTGCACAGAAGATACACCGTACTTCCAGTGGCACACAGTTTAAGCGCAGTGATTGAGTGTTGGATACCTCGTTCTATGGCGTCCCAATGGCAGTTGTTGTGTCTCGGCCACTTTCCCTGCCAGGGAGTCCAGGAATTTGAACCGTTGACCCTCTGGTCATGAGGTCACTTCTGCAGCCATTTGGCTACTGTCCTCCACAAATGTTTATATTATTTATTCTGTTGCTCACATGTTTGTCATATTTATGGAAATATTCTGTTGTGTAGTGAATCTGTAAAACTTAAGAAAAAGTTTCCATTGAGTTTACAATAACAAGGTCCTGTTTATTCAACACCAAGTGTAATACATGTGTATTTAGCAATTCTGCCACAATCTTAACAAAAAGAGGTTTTGGCTGATGCTGATGTGTTTGTCTGTCTGCCAAGTTATCTGCACTACAGTGAATGACTCAACATCCTAAATTGTTGGCACACACACACACACACACTTTCTCTCTCTCAGCTGCACACACACAAACATATCCTCTGCAGTGTGAGTGACATATTTATCTTCAGAGGAAAGGAGGAGAGAGCAGAGCAAGATACACAGCCTAAAAACAGACACCGATCAGGTAGTCCTAGATAAATCTGGGTGCAAGTGTGAGTCTGTGTTAGTATTTGAGATGAGGCCTAACAGGCTGACCCAGCTAGTGAGTCTGATAATGTGGATCAGTGAAGAAAGCAGAGGTAATATCTTTGAATGGACAGATTCATAAAGAGAGCTGAGACAGCTGGGAAGCCTAAAAGACAGTTTTTGAACCAGTGCTGCTCACACTGTTGCCTTAGTCAGGAATTTCTATCATTCCTGTCCAGACCTGATAATCTATAGACCTTAATATCTGGTGAGAAGGGGAGACATTTTCCAACGCTAGTCCTCCTCTGGTATCTGTTTGTGTGTGTGTGTGTGTGTGTGTGTGTGTGTGTGTGTGTGTGTGTGTGTGTGTGTGTGTGTTGTTGCAGAGCAGCTCTTTCCCAGACCAGTGATAAGTGTCACCTCAGTGGGGGCTTTGACACCTGGGCTGGTGTAAAGGGGGTGGTGGGGGCGTGAGAAGTCTGGGGTTTGCACCTCATTGACGGTAGGAGATGATCCTGTAACTAACCTAATACACACACACATACACACACACACAGTCATACTGGAGATCTATGGCCATGGCGGTGACTTTGCATGGTTTAGCCTATTTAATTATACCTCAGATGATTGCCAACCATTTTCCAGAGCACCTCATACATTTTCACATCTGCAGCCTCTATTTTCCATTCACTGGTGTGTGAAGGTCAGTCTGCAGGCCAGACTTGAGATAAGCAATATACTCAATGAACTTATAGTCCATGTTCTTTTATTACACTTGAACTGAAATACTTTGGCAATGCAGTGGTGAAGAATTTATGGAATTTATAGGAGACAAACAAAAAACATACATAGCTAATGTTTGATTTTGCTGTTTTCAAGGATAATGTAAATTTGGTCCTTTCTTGCTTTAAAAAGCTACACATATGATTGTACACTCTTACATCACAGTATCCTTAAATGCACCAGCAAGGAAAAGAAAACAGCGGGGCATCACCCTGTCATGATAATGTAACTTTTACAAATGAAAATGAATAAACAAGACAAAATACTCCCTCTGATGGGCTGCCCACAGCAAGCAGGTTTCAAATATCTTCAAATTAAGAAATCTAGTTGATTTTCTTACTGAGTGAACTAAATGGAAACTAATAGCTGCCTGGAAGGTAGGAAATCAGTCTGAAACAATTGGTATGCTTTGGAAAATCTTCAGCACACATCCAAACTGCACGAGATTCACAGCTATTGGGCTTCAACATAAAAAACCACTGGAATGATCCTTTCACTGTCATGGCAGCCATTATTTTGTCAAACTGGAATCCCCACTGCCTTTTTCTGACAAACATGCTCACATATTAAATTACCATTTTATACTGATGTAAAAAATGTGACTGTTTTCAGTCGTGTGGTTTATTGTCACATTGTTTCACTGTTTGAGACATCTTTCCAATCCACTGGGGAACCTTATTTGATCACACACCAGCACACACACACACACAAACGCCGCTATGACAGTTAATGGCAGCAGCAGCTTTCAGGGCAGGATAGTCACTATGTGCACCATTAAAAATTAAAAATGTTTTGAAGTGGAATACCTCAGACATGTGTTAAGGCAGGTAAACCACCCACACTCTCACAGCAGGGGGGTGACGAGACTCTATACTACCAATGCACCAATCCTGTCAACTCTCTCTCTCTCTCTCACACACACACACACACATCCTGTTCCTTTTGACAAATACATGCTAAAGAGAGACCAGGACTCATTTGTACTATTTAAAGCTTCTATGAGACTCTCTTCCTTTCTTGTGCTTTCCTCAGCATCTTACTCATCTTCTGGGTGTGACTGTAGTGAGTAATTATGCCTCTCTCATTTACTCTATCTCTTTTTAACACACAGTTATTCTTTACAGTCACACAGATAAGGCAGAGCAACTGACAATGGCCACAAAGGTCAAATCTACATCCACGCAGTTTTTTTCAGGTACTGATTGAAAAGTTCAGACCTAGCTGCACTACATTTCTGTGGGTCCTCTGCAGTCTATTTTGTCACCTCTCGCCCTCAACAATCACTTATATTGCGTGTCAGTACAGCAGATCTCATACCATATCTTTTTCTGTTTCTGACGTCATGCGAATGACAACAGTGATATATTTATCAAATGATTCATGTTCACCATGGTTCACCAACAGTCATTTTAATGACCAAGATGATACATTTTCAAATTTGCCAGCCTAGTTTGGACACAGCCACAGAAGGTCAAAAAGGGTGGTGTGTGTGTGTGTGTGTGTGTGTGTGTGTGTGCGTGTGTGTTTATCAGTCTCTTGCTAAAGGGAAGTGTCTGTGCTTATCAAAGAGCAGGATGAGGTTACATGTACCTGCTGAGAAGCTATCAGCTTTTTTACTGGGCTACACCCCCATCAGACAGAGACGGTGTGTAGTGTGTTTGTGTGTGTTTGTGTGTGTTTGTGTGTGTTGCAGACAGTTATACAACAGAAAGATTTTTCTAAATTAAAAACAAAACTAATTTGACATAATTTTGCTGCTGGGTTTGCAACCAGATTGGACCAGTTTGACAACTCTTTAACTCACAATGTTGTTAAAGAATGGGGAGATTTCTAAATTCATCCAAAGGTTCCCATGTGTTCAGTTGGAAAAAGATGACCTAGTGACACCTGGGTGCACCTCACTGGTGAAATGCAGACATCCTCTCTCTCTCTCTCTCTCTCACTCACTCTCGCTATCTGTTTCTCCTGCTCTCACGTTTTTTTCACAATGATCAAAGCGTTTCCAGTCAGGCATTTACAGCCATGACTGTGATTTACACAGAGGAAGACGCCACTGTGGTGTGACAGGATTTAAAATATCAGCTGACGTGCTACTTTTCCATCTTCTCTCTGAAAATTCTGCAGTTTCAAAGTAGATTTTAGGGTGAAACTGTGATTAATGATTGATTAAGATATCTTGTGTGGTTTGCTCCAGTGACTTCCATGTTCATTACAACCAAGCCTCCTGCTGCCATGTGGACAGGAAGCAGACAGCACTGCCATCAGATACTGGATTTTCTCAGATATCATGTATAGAAATCTTTTAAACTTAGTGTAGTCATGTACAGATAAAGCAAGACAAAGCCACTGTTGCACCTCTGTTTGTTTCTTCTCAGCTTGTATCAGATCTCAGAGATGATGATCAGGGAAAGAAAGTTTGTGCTTCTGTATTTGGATAGTCTCCTCCTTCAAAATTCAGAGATAACACAAAACAAAAATCTATTACTATGTGTTATGTATTGTATAACAGATGGGCTTATGCATAATTTTCCACTGATGCATCCTACTTTACTACAATAAATCTACACATAAATCTACAATAAACAGATTAATTTTATGTGCACATTAAAAATCCCTGCATCATGGGCTCTGACCTTGCTGCACCATTCTCTCTTAATGCATCAATGTGTTGCAAAGGTACAACACATGTCCATGGATGGAAGGTTGGCATATACAGGATGTATACATATATCAGAGCTAACAGCCAAACAGCAAAGACTAGAAGGTATGAAATACATACAAAGAAGAAGAATATGTGACTACAACTTACTGTCACCTTACTGCACATCAAAGCAAATCATCCCACAGGAGCATGAGTGTCCCTGCATTGAGCTCTGGGATTTCCCTGTTATCCTGACCTTTGACCATGACCCTCTTTCCCCAACCTCCCAAACCTGCCGGCTTGTTAACCTGGTCGTCATGCGTGTGACCCATCAGCACTTCAGAGGAAGTCCCAACAGCAAGTCATCTGTGGAGGGTTAAACCGTTACTGAGAGACAGGGAGACAGGGAGAGATATGAATGAGAGTGAGGGAAAGGAAGAAAGAGAGGCACAGTCAAAGTGTCATGATTCATGCATTAACACAGGAATGCCATTGAGACGTGGAACAGGCACGGCAGTTTCCAGCAGCAGGGGGGGACAGCACGAGCATGCAACTGATGATCTAGTTAAAGGGAGAATCCACAGCAAAACAAAATCCATGTGTGCTGCTTTTCCTCTGATCTTATAGGGTGTAGAAAAACATAAGACAAAAACATAGAAATACGTCTACAATACTAACATACCAACACAATGAAAATGAATTACTGAGGCACAATTTTTTGCAATCCGTACAAAAACAGAGGTGTAAGCTGACAGAGCCAAGCTAACTGGCTGCTGGTTGTAGCTACGTGCAGTATTTACTGGCTATTTACAGGTATGATTGTGGTATCAATCTTCTCATCTAACTCTCAAAAAGAAAATGAGTAAGTGTATTTTTCCATAAATATTGAACTTGTGGGACTTATATATTTTATTCCATAGTCTCTTAATACAGTACATTTTATTCAATACCATTTATCTGACAGTTGCAGTTATGGGTTACTTTGCAGGACACAGATTTACATGCAGATCTTACAATAAGCTCAGTAATAACTGACTCTGGATAACCCTACTTTGAATATCTACTAAATTGTGTCAAAGCACCAATGATTTAAAATTACTTTTACTTTTACCACTTTTACTGATACTGGAAGTACAATGCTTAATTCTACACTATATATTGCCAATTTTTTAGATACAGGTTTGAGTGATTTTTCCACCGCTGCTAAAATTTACTAGGCAGCACACTTTGAGTATACTCACTCGCATACATTATGAAATACAATTGTGGGAGCAAGAAGCCGCAGACATCTGTGAAGATGACTGTCTCACAGCAAGAGACAAAACAATGAATGTTTTTTTCATCATTAGGATGAACACAAAATAGCTGCAGATGGGAGTGCTCACTGTGTCAACGCACACTGCACGCACACTGTGGCTGCTCACTGTTTAAAGAATTTCACAAAAACAAAGTAAACAGGTAGAACTGAGGACCTAAAATTAAAATGTGTAAAGAAGTAGGATCCGACTGCACTGTGTGTGAGTGTGTTTGTGCGTCTGCAGTGGTTTGAATGTTATAACGTGTGTATTTGTGGGTTCAGTCACCCAACAATATACAGACAGGTACATACAGACAGACATTCCTTTCTTAACCCCGTGAAGAATAAATTATCTCAAACCTCTTTGCTCTGGGCAGAACCAAAGACATGAATATTTATAGTTGTGGGGTAGGAGGACGGACGTCACTGCACGGTTGACAGGAAAGTACAACTGCACTAAATTCCACTGAATCCCACACAGACCTGCTTAATATAGACAGAGGAGAAAGATAAAAGCAGAGAGAAGATGAAGAGAAAGTTGTACAACTGATCTCAGAAAAGAGCAAACAAAAGAAAAGAAGACATCAAGAGAAATTGTGAAAAAATGAAAAAATAAACAGCACAAGTTGGAAAGTGGTCTGGGGCTACAAGAGTTTGCAGCTGAAACGCTCACGATCACACACAACCAGATGTGCTACACAGCTATAGTTTGCATGCTCACATACAGAATGCAGAGAGACGTCTTGGTTAACCATAACTAGTTGACAATACTGTGGTCAGTAATGCTGTGTTTGCTGAATATTTTCTTTGATTCAGTTGTTGTTGCACAATATTACACCCCCACATACACACAGATATATTGTGTTCATTATGTCTGCTCGCATGTTTTTTTTCTGCATCTGTCAACCAAGATAACTTTACAACTGCTCAAAGTCAGAGCCAAGAAACAAAGAGCAGAAGCAATTCAATTCAATTCAATTCAATTTTATTTATATAGCGCTGTATCACAACAACAGTCATCTCAAGGCACTTTTCATATAGAGCAGGTCTAGACCATACTCTTTAAAATAGGTATTTACAGAGAGAGACCCAACAAATCCCACCAAGAGCAAGCACTAGGCGACAGTGGCAAGGAAAAACTTCCTTTTAAGAGGCAGAAACCTCGAGCAGAACCGGACTCAGGGTGGGCGGCCATCTGCCTCGACCGGTTGGGTTAAGAAGGAGAGAGAGGGGGGGGCTTCATGATCAGGCTCCTGAGACACAGTTGTACTTTTAGAGAAGCTGCGACCGTGTGTTCAAAAACACCTGTGTCACTTGATTGGACATAAAAGCCAGGAGTTACCGCATTTTTGTTGTTATTTTGGTGTAGGGCAGATATTTTCATTATCAATTAATGTGGCGATTTGTATCTCTATTACTCAATTCATTATTTGGTCTATAAAAATAATGCCCATTATTTTTTGTTAGAGCTCAAGACGACATTTAAAAATGTCTTGCTTTGTCCACCCAGCAGACCAAAACCCAAAGATAATTTACAATAAAATTCTTACATTTGAAAAACTGGTACTGGCATAAAGTTTGGTATTTTTACTTAAAGGATTACTGAAATTGATCATCAAAACAGTTACAGATTAATTTTCTGTTGGCTGATTTTAATTGAATCAATCCTTTGATGCTTAACCCTAAAATCAACTTCATCTTCTGTGAATCATTCTTCTAAACCAAGTGATTTTCTGGTAATTCTGCAAAATGTCTGCACAAGTTGAGTTAAGCATGTTTCTCTCTCTCTCACACACACACACACACACAGTGAGAGAGAGAGAGAGAGAGAGAGAGAGAGAGAGAGAGAGAGAGAGAGAGAGAAAAGTAAGTTGACCAGGTCTCCATCATCCACATATATTCACATACCCACAAAACAGGCACACAACAGTAATACAGACTATAAAACACACAAGCATGACATGTGATAATTTAAATTATCTATTTGTTTACTGTTGTCTCTGTTGTCGCCAACAACAGAGACAACAGTAAATTCAGTCTTTTTCATTGTTTTCAGTCTAAGGAATCAGGAAACAATTGTCTCTTGTCTCGCTGGGTCAGGAAAACACAGCACAACTCTTCTCAGTGACAACCAATCAGCATTAACACTAATAACAACCGAAGTTTCACTTATGGAAAATGTAATAGTATATTTAAGGCACGTCTGAGTTACTGATAGTGGAGACAGTGGTGAGAGACCAATGAAATCGGAAAGATTTTTTTTAAACCAAGATCATAATTTGGGCTCAAACAAAAAACACCACAACATGGAATGAGCTTCGGCTGCCAAACAACCAGGACGCTCCAGTCAGTCCCACACTGTTAGAGGGGTACCCTGTGTCTGTTGTTTGTTTGTTTTTTCTACATGGATACTGACTGTTACCATGAAATTCTTCATGTTTAATAACTCCACATGTTATAAGTGGATGCTTATTTAACGCCATTACAAATAGGCTTTATTCTTATTCTGGAGTAATACACACTTTAAACTGTTACTTTGTTTTTGTGAAAAATTTGAACTTGAAACTAAAACTATGTTTATACCCAGCAAAACACTGACTTGGGATCCAGACAAACAGTTTATGAAGACAAAATGTTGATTTAAAAGATTTGTTAGAAAAGTATATAATGTGAAATAAGGTTTAAATTTCACATGGTTGCAATATAGCACCATCTCATCATTTGTGTGAGTTATTTTTAAATGACTGGGTGACAGGTTCCTTCATTATGATGAAACTGTGGTTTATTTTATATCAATCCCACTCACACTGTCCTGCTGCTGTAGAGCAGCGGATACTGTAGAACAACAACTGTCAATCAATTCCACCTCTGAGAGTGGTCCCCAACAAATGCACTATTTCCTCCTGTTTGAGTCACATTTGCAAAAAATGATAGTGCCTAGCTGCTTTAAGAAGTTAGAGCTTTTTAAAAAAAAAAAAAAAAAAAAAAAAAAAATCAAACTGTGACTTTGTGATTTACTTTTTAACGTCTTCAGTAGGAACCAGTGGGCATGGAGCCAACAGCCACAGAGACAGGAGATGAACCAGTGGATTGTTGGTTTCTGACCTGTCTGGGGATATATTGACAACACTAAAAATAAAGAATAAATCCAGCTGTATTCTTTAAACACAAAGTAAAATAATATACAATAAAAATACATGCAGTACATACAATAATGCTTAAGAAAACTGGTATTTTGCCATCATCAAGAGAATGGTCACAACTTCTGAGAATAAGCCATTTGGGACCAGACCGCAATGTTGGTGAGTGGGCCGTCTCTGAGCCTTCAATGTTTTTGTGTTTACATTAATGTGTCTGGAGTCAGACAGACATACGCATAAACACACACAGACGCCACAGTGAAAACTCGCTGAAACACAAATTCTGAGTTTACTGTCATGTCTCAGGAAATCAGTGTCACCGATGCCCTGCAGGCAAACAAGCCACAGGGGCCTGTCACTGGTTTCAGCAGGTTCAAATTAAAACACATCTACTGTTTTTACATCTGAAGCTCACAGCAGAAAATAGCTTTTGTTTTCACCAGAGACCAGAACTGAAAAATACTGAAACTACACAGATATTATGTGGTCAGCTGGACTAACACGCTTTGTTTTAATTTTATTGAATACAGTGGAGAGAGATGGGGGATAATGAAAGGAGATAGCAAACACATTAGAGAAGACACACACACACACACACACACACACACACACACACACACACACACAAACTTCTTACAAAAGAAGTGGGGGTCCCATGAGAAGTGTCTCAGAGGAGATGGGCTGACATATGGCCGGCAGACCACTGCACTGGGTGGAGTAGGGTGTGTGAGTGAGTGTAGTGGGTAGGTGGGGCCAATATATATGTGTGTGTGTGTGTGTGTGAGGGTGGGGCTGGTGAATGGTCTGACTGAGGGTGCAGATGAATAGACCAGTGGTTAGAGACAGTTGAAACTCAATATTCATTTTCACTGTTGCCCTGCTGCTGTTTGTTTGTGTGTGTGTGTGTGTGTGTGTGTGTGTGTGTGTGTGTGTGTGTGTGTGTGTGTGTGTGGAGTTGTTACTTGTTTTGTGTTTAGGTGAATTATAAATCAAGTTAATTGTGTAAACATTCTCAACTTCCCCCATCCTATAAATTGTTCTTAACTTTTTTTAAATATCCAAAAAAGAGAGAAAATATTGTGTCATTGTTGATGTGATGAAAGTTAAGGAAACCTATTTAAAGTCTGTAATAACCAGCTTCTCCAGCTTTGTTCATAATAATAATCATCATTGGAAAGGTTTTCTCTACACACCCAAAAAACTAGGAAACAAAACAAAACAAAAAAACAGCAAACTAAGGACTACAGGAGGCATGTGTCAGAGAAGGACATAAAACACTAACAAGCAACAGATTTTCACGCACACTAAAAACGACTTTATTACTCCTTATGTTCAAATTAAGATGAATCTGAATAGAACACAATTTTAAGTTTTAAGTCTGCAGTTTAATCTTCTTTTTTCTCTTTACGTCCTTTCAAACCTTAAAGACTTCTTATATATTCCCATCTTTGTCCATTGATTAAATTGTACAATGTTTTCTTCTTCATTTGTAAATGTTCTGGCTGGGTTAGTAGGTCTCCTGGAGACAATGTCCTCAGTCAGCTACAGTATTAAAAAAAATCAGTGTGAATGTGCAGACCAAAGGAGAAGTGGGATAACGTAGGAGTGGGTCGTCTTGGAGGGTCAACCTCATTTCATCAACATGTGGGAATTCCTCCACTCTGCCAGTCAATTCCTAAACATAAACACATACAAACACACACACACACACACACACACACACACACACACACACACACACAGAGCCAGGGTTGTTTGACGGGCTATTTGACAGAATGGCCTATCGCCATGGTTACAGCAGCACTCCATCAGTCCATTCAAAGAACAGATGGCCGATGTGCAACAGGAGGCATATGTTTCAATGAACACACACACACATTCACACAAGGACAGACACACACCCACGACTCTCTCTGTCTCATTCACACACATACACACACACACACACAAAAACACACACACAAACACACACACGCATGGATGCGCCCCTGCGCAGAGGGAGGGTATTGAACAACCAGCAGCATATGTTCCACTAGTCAGAGAGCATTCATTCAAGGACAGAGAGAGAGCAGAGGAGGAGGGGGAGAAGAGAAGTGGGGGGAGGCTGTGGAGGGGAGAGATGGAGATACGTGAAAGGCAAAAGAGCGAGGGAGGGATGGACAGAGGTGAAAAGAGATTTAAAAAAAGGATGAGAAAAGTGAGGAGGGAGATGATTGGGAGGAGAGGAGGGAGTAGACTGGGAGCTCCCTGCCCACCACTGGAAGCAAACACACTGGCTGCGAGTGCTGATGTTGACACGGTGCTGAAGAGCGAGGCCACACTCTGGTCTTTTGCTGATTGTATAACAACCTTCCAGCTCTATGTTAATGCATTTCTGCATGATGAATTTCAGAGTTTGAACTGGCCACAGAATTCTAATGACTGGAGAATCATTATTTTCAGTCAAACTAATCTGTCGATTTGGTAACAAGTTGGGTAAAAAGTTCTATGGACAGCAGCTGTGGTTACCACAAAACATTTACAGAAGCTCTCAGTACAGTAAACAGGATCAGCTTCCTGTTTACACACTACATTTACATACTCAAGTACTTAAGTACAGTTTTGAGGTACTCGTACTCTACTTGAATCCTGCTACTTTCAACTTCACTTCATTACAGAGGGTAATCTTTTATTTCTCACTGCATTTATCAGATAGCTGTAGTTAATAGTTACTTTTCAGATTGAGATTTTACATTAACAAATGCACTGTTAAAGATTAAACCAGTGGCTCCCAATCCTTTGTGGCTTCTGACCCCTTACAAAAAAGCTGTGTCCAGTTGGGGCCCCCTTGTCCACTTAAAAAAAAAAAAAAAAAAAAAAAAAAAAAAAAGAGGTGATTTTCTCATGGTTTCATTTCAGTAACTGTCTGAAGGCGAAAGAGGCAATCAGCTTCACAAAAAAGCAAAGATAAGAGAAAATGATCCAAATGTGCATCAAAGCTTTGCTTTCTCTTTTTTCCTCTGCCATTACTCACCTCACAACCTCTCAGATTTATCTTTCTGTTTACTGGAGATACGCTTACACAACACTTGTGGATACTGGAGCAGCAGTGGAAAGGAGCTGCTTCATAGCCAGTGTGAAGGATTAATGATGACTGTGTGCAGAATGGCATCAGGTTTAATTTGAAACCTCAAGAGCAAAGTGTCTGAAAGCAAAGCCGTCATTACCAGCTTCAAACTGCAGTAATAAAGCTTAGCGTTTCTCTCTTCTTGGTTGGTGTTTGTTTGGTTTTCTTTCCTTTTCCATTACTGTCTTCCTTTTTTAATCACCTCCCCTCTCTGTGTCCAATTCCACTAACTACATGCTATTAGGCAGAAGTCTGCAGTGTGCTAGGATTGGTTACTTACACACACACACACACACACACACACACAGCAGTCTGGGAGTTGTTCCCTCTGTGTTTTGGCCTCAGCTAAAGAAAGCAGTTTATATTTATAGACTCTGCTGTAAATACAGAAGGGTTATATTTGGTCACTATGGCTCTGTGTATTTTTGGCCGCCTGTGTCACTTTGGTGCGTGCCTCTGTAAAACTGACTAAAACAACTTCAAAATAACAGAGCCATTTCTGTCGCCAAGATTCTTTCTTTGTGTGTGGATACATACACACACAACCACGAAAACAAACAGGCCTTCTTCTTTGCTTGTCTGTCTGAATGCAACAACAGTTGAACTCTTTGAGATACATTTGAAATCATGTCCCGTCTGTGTTCCTGAAGCTGACCCTGTACGTAAGAAAATGAAAACACCAGCTACATAACAACACTGTATCTGAGAGTGCTTGTTAACTTACTAGAACATATGTTATCCACTGTATAATAATAACCATTATCCTCTGTAACAGCTGGTTTGTTGGCAGTTTTCTCATGTGTTAACAAGCGGTGCTGTGGTTGAGCTAAATTGATGTGTCTCACATTTTCTCTAAAATGCTATAATTGGATTGGAACAAACAAGGGAGCCTTGTCCACCTCGTCCATCTCACATCATGCTCTGTAACTAACAGCCTGCAGTCATGCGAGCGGCTCTGAGAGGCAAAGTGGTGCTTTGAGATGAATGCTAGCGTAAGCATGTTCACACAGTGACAACGCTTACATGCTGATGTTTAGCACGTACAATGGTTAACATGTTCACCATCTTAGTGTGGTATCTTAGGGAGCTAATTAGCACTAAACACAAGGTACAGCTGAGGCTGGTGGGGATGTCAGTTCTGCAGTATTTGATCATAAACCAGAGTATTGGACAAGTTACATGAATGATGGAACCAAATTTCATGGCAATCCATCCATTAGTTGTTGACACATTTCAGTAAGTGGTAACAGGCTGACAACACAGACAACCGCAGACCCACACACCGCTAGTGTGGCTTAAGAGCAAGAAAAAACATGACTTACATAATTAAAAAGCTGTGCTTAACGTGTTGATAGTCCAATGAGTGTCAGTTACATGTGGTTACATGAGACATTAAGGCTAATATGTGATGACTTTTAATATGTCAAACATGTTTTTACATTTTATGCATGTCCAGAGGCAAGTGTAGTCAGAGGATGAAACTCTGCCTCAAAGTGGCTGTTTGCTTAGGACTGAGTTTATCGATGTGGTTTTGTGGTCCCCACAGGACCAGCGAAGGTCTTGCCCACTGTGGCCACCACTGGACACCGCAAAGGTTTAAATCAAATCCCACTGGTGCAGCTGGGTTACACAAATGGGTGCCTGGTTTGATGACTTCGGTTGGAAGAAAGCCTCAGAGAGTTTAGATAAGACGCAGAGACCGAGTGTGAGGCAGAGTAGACAGCCCGCTGAATGACGGCCACCCGAGAGGACAGACGCCCGAGCCAATCTCAGGGAGGAGGCCTGGAAAGGGGGTTTGACTGTTTGTCTCCCTGCTGCTGGAGGGACCACGCCCAGACCTACACCACACATTTATCTCTGTCTCTCTCTCTCTCTCTCACACACACACAGGAAGCTGATCTGTTGGGCAGCCAACAGGGTTTCCTGTGGTTGAAGGCAAGAGACTACCAACTCTGGATTCAAACTGTTCTGAACTCTTCTGTCTTCCCCTTTCATTCACCTCCTCTCTTTTCTCCACTCTCTCCCCTCTCATCCTGTTTTCTGTTGTTTTCTCTATTCTTAGTCTTCCACTTCTCTGGCGACCACCCCTCCAGTGCGTTTCCTTCGTCGTCCTCGCTTTCCTCTTCTAAATGTTTACTTCTCCTTTCTCCTTTACACTCCTTCATTTCCCTCTTCCATTTTCTTTTTTTCCCCTCTTCCTCCCTTTTTAACCTCCCATCCCTCGCTTCCTCTTCACCACAGAAAACACATCCCTCCTCCTGTTATTGTTATTATCTCGAAGGGGCGACTGGACCCAAGTTATGCGTGTGTGTTGCGTGCCCCACCCTCGTCCCCCCTCCTCACATACTCACCCACACCCACTCCACTCACCACAGTCACTAACCCCAAAACACACACACACACACACGCTCTGTTGTTTCTTCTGCTGCCACTGGACTGGGAAGAAAGACAGGGAGTGGACAGTTTAGTCACATCCCACTAGGAAAGGTTTTATACATGACTCAGTCTCTGAGATGCTCAATTTCATTTATCACCTTTAACCCACTTAAACTCTGGCAAGAAGATAAAATGTTGGCTGTTTTCCATTAAATCAAAATGTCTTTTCACCTCCACTGTACTCCAACAACAATCAAACAACATCAAATCTGAAAATGCCCACAAATCATGTTTCAGTGAAAGTAACTTACTGAACTTACTGAACACATCTCTGCTACTCTTTGTGTGCAGGTAAAGTGTGATTATAATTCAGTCACACTGAGACATATTTCTGTACAGCGTTATTTCTAAGTCAGCGTAAACTTGCTGATGCCACCCTCGTCTGTCTCAGAGTGGTATGTCTGAGAAGGACTACAAAGGGGGAATCACAGAGAAAATGTGAGACATGTCCAGCACTGACAAGTGTTTCATAAATCTAGTGCTCATTTATTGGATTCAACTAAACCATGCCTAAGATTTTGTTACCACTATTATGATAACGCTAAATGAAATGGCTGTTAATCCCCCAAAACAGTACAACACAGTAATACAACATAAAAGGTTATAATCACAAACACAGTCCACGTGCTGAGAGGTTTTTTAAAGTCAAATCTGTGCAAACCCCCAAAAAGTGTTATTAGAAAAACACTGTATGGTCATCTCCTGAGACTTTGCACTGATGAACATCACCAGCTGATCAATCCATGGTAGATTTTATAAATCTCCAGGATTGTTATTCCTCCAGCACTGTTGTCATTCTACAAATAGTTCAAAACAGAGCAACTCAGACTAAACTGGGAGCACCAGACTCCCAACAGCCTGAGTGTATGTACCTCACAGCTTTTCAAAGAAAACTACTATATTTAATCTTTTGTGAAACTTTTTGTGTGAATTGTACTATATGAGTGACTTCATTATGATTATTATTTGTATCATTATTATGCAGTTCTTTTACAACATAGTTTGTTGCAGCCTTGATCTGAGTGATGAGCAGGTCGAAGCACTCAAGGGATAAGCGATATAACTTTCAGCTCTGTCATGCCACACACACACACACACACATTCACCATCACTATATCAGCACTGAATTCCCTGCATTTGTTTCCACATGTTGAGTAAATCACTCTCACACTCAGATATAGACACACACACACACACACACACACACACGAGAGCACTCAAGCTGTGGGACTTTCTCTGCATCCTTTTCCTCTGGTGGGTTTTACGACATTCACAGTGTTACAGGAAGACAGTCAGTCTGACTCTACAGACTATACATTCCTAATCAACTCAACAAACACACACACACAAAGACGCCAAGGTAATTTGATCCCCTCCCACACTCAATACTGTCAGTGTGAAAATAATTTAAGCTTTTCCCACAGGTTCAACAGAATGTAGCGATGTTTCAAATGTGTTGTTGGAGTCAGATGTTGAAAACTGGTTGTGGGACAACAAATATTGGTCATATTTACTTAATGAGTTTTAAAAAATAATCCTAAAATCAAAGTTTCATCATACATAAAATATAAGAGTGGTTGAAATGAGAAAGGATTGTGAGGCTTGTCACAGGCCTCTCCTGTGCTTAGATACACACTTTCAGCTAAAAACATGTAGTGACAGTTGAAATAAATCTAACAATGGCAGAAAAATGTGAAGCTTCTAGATACACAGTTAATGTAGTGTAGCGCTCTGTATCAAGACATCCACAGTGCAAAGTATAAACATTTAAAATATAACAATCTCTCTCCATTGGTGTCCATTACATACAGACAGCATTGTTCTGAGAATGATAAAACAGAAACTCACTTCTTGCTTCACTTTGTTTTTGACTTGTCACAAATGGCTCCTGGTATCAGATTATAGAGGTGCATAAATCTTTAGTACCTCTCTGTAGTAATGTTAGATGGTCTATTACAGCTGATATTCGATACCAGCGTTACTGTTTCTCCAGTTAAAACCATTACTTTCAAAGGATTATAGCACTGCATACACACAGCTTTTAAGATCTTTGCCCTTTTATTGTGAAAGATAAGAGGTAAAAACAGGCTTCAGGATTAACCATTAATCCACTTCTCAGTGTACGTTTGAAGTGGCTTATTTCTGTGTTTGTTTGCTAACTTCTCCTTTGTGCTCATCGTTTTCTGTCAAAGTAAGGCAGGTACGTGTCCCTGAGACAACTGACTGGCTGGTGATTGACGTTAAAAGTATGCTGACAGGATTATTTTAAGATGCATAAAAAAATTCAGTCTGAATTGGCAAATGAAATGAAGTATTCACAGTCTCTTCATTCTGACTCCTCTTAATCCCTATTTTGATACCTACTGCATCCTTTAGGCAAACATTCCTGACGGGTAATTCACTAATCAGTTTGTTCAGAGAAATTTGATTCCTTCTCTTCTTTCATCATGACTTCCCTCCCCCTCTAATCCTCTGCTCCTCTCCTCTCTGTTCAGGGTTGAGTTATGTTCCAGGTGCAGGAGGCTGCGACCATCTGAGAGCAGAGGAGACGTGATATTATAAAAGAGATTAGAACAGAAGACACACTAAAGAAGAAGAGGAAACTATTTTAGTGCCATGCTGGTGTTACCTGGGAGCCAGCTGGTACCTCCCTCTGCTGCTGTACAATCGACCTCTGGACTGTCCTCCTCTCATCCCACCTCCTCTGTGTCCTCCTCTCTCCCCCAGTCTCTCTCTGTTTTCACATTCACTTTGGTCTCTCCTTTCCTCTCCTCTCTCCCTCCATCCTCCTCCATGTCGAGGACCTCCCGCCATCTCTCCTCTCTCCCTCCATCCTCCTTCATGTCGAGGACCTCCCGCCATCTCTCCTCTCTCCCTCCATCCTCCTCCATGTCGAGGACCTCCCGCCATCTCTCCTCCCTCCCTCCATCCTCCTCCATGTCGAGGACCTCCCGCCATCTCTCCTCTCTCCCTCCATCCTCCTCCATGTCGAGGACCTCCCGTCATCTCTCCTCTCTGCTTCCATTCCTCACCACCACCACCTGAGGGCCAACCTGAAGATCAAACACAACATTAAGACTGTAGGCAAAGGCATTTTCTTAATCAGCTTTAGACTCTACACACTCTTATTTCCTGCCAAATTTCAGGGAAATATCGGTCACTTTAGCTGCTAAATGCTCCCGCAAAGTTCTGGGCCAGAAAACCAAAACAACAAACTGAAAGTTGCTATAAAGTCAATCAAAGAGCTGTAAAAACAGTAATGTCAGTCGATGACACTGTGAGTGATTTGGCATCCCCATGTCGTACAAATACTTATTAGAGCTGCTTTAACTTGTGCTTGTGACTTATTTAGTAATACGCATGTTAATGCTACAGAAAACACACTTCAAGGGCAAAACTTTTACCTTGTTTTTTTTACATTGTGTGTATAGCGTTCAGTGGCCATCCGTTAGAATTTACTTTGTTGAATTACGAGACAACACCAGCTTTCACATGTCTTTATTCTTTTAAGAGTCTGGAACTGGACTTTATTGAAACCTGCAAGAGATGAGTCAAGTTTGTACTTCAGCTCCAACTTTAGAATTCAACAACCTTAACAAAACTGAAGAAACAGCTCCAGTCTGTGCAACAAGTATCAGCAACTTCTCTCTCTCTCTCTCACACACACACACACACACACAGCTTGCCTTTAAAGTCTGTCCACAATTATTTCAAGGCTACCCACAGAACAGCAAAAAAAACAAAAAAAACAACGAACTGCCATATCACAGAGGACATACACACTCATCAAGTCTGACAAACGCCGCCAGTGTTGAACGTTGAATTATTCAAACAAAGAAGAAAGTTTCACAGGCTGAATGTTTACAGATCTCCTTGTCAACTGTCATCTAACAATAAAAACATGGCGACATTTGCTCTGTTATTGACTATAAAAATGATTCACTTACTGTAAAAGTGTTTCACTGCTCCTGTTTAGCCTCCACCATAATCCATCCAACTTTCAGAAAAGCTTCTAACATACTTTTCACTTCACAGATGTGGCAGATTTTAAGCCAACTACAAAGTGCTCGAAATAAAACATCAAGTCCAACTTTAGCCCTTGCCAAAAGGGAGCTGCAGCTTGCTTGGGCCAAATCAGGCCACCATCCTACCATCAGTCCACTGCCTGAGTGTGAAAGAGCAGAAAAAAGCACATAAAAGCATGCTGCGCATAAGTGAACAATGTGTCAGTCAGGCCACAAAAGCACCAAAACTTTTTAAAGGTCTATTTCAGTGGTTGTTATGTCTTTTGGAAAAGTTTCTCAGATTTAGCTTCAGAGTAAAACCAAAAGAGGGGGACAAATAAGATCAGAGAGAGGTTAGAGATCAGGGAAAATGTTTTATTTCGACATCAGAGGAGAGTTAAGTATGTGTTATTGAAAACTGATCTTATCAGAAGATAGATTGGAGGAGAGATTAAAAGGACATTAGTACCGTAGTACCAAAGCAAATGTGAGCCAACCTGAAAATGAGGTTGTTTTCATTTACTTTTTGTCTTTTTTGGACAAAAATAAACTAAAGAGATGTGGGAGAGTGGCTACACTGCATTCACTGCTGGAGTGTAATTGCGAGGGCAGGCGGGCAGAGGAGATATTTGCTGAGGAGACTAAACATCAGGCCTGATTCCAAACAAAAACCAAACCGGGCCCTCAACGATACCACATAGCGCCACCACTACTCTCACGCACACACACACACTCTCTCTCTCTGTCTCTCACTCACTCACACACACACACACACACACACACACACACACACACACACACACACTTCATATCCCCACAGTTTTGTAGTAATGATTGGTGTCTGCGTCTGGCAGAAATGAAACACTGAGGTATAAAGAGTGTATAGCCTTCCATCTATAAAACCAGAAACATCCTCATGAGACCCACAAGGGTTGACTTGGGCAAAAAGCAGACAGTTCGGCGCAAATCAGTGACTCTGCGCCAACATGGCACGCATACAAACGGTCGCAAAAGGTTTATAAGTCGCAGGGCTGAATAGAAACGACGGGTTCAGATTTCATAGGCTACTGCTGAGTCGTCTTCTGAGATTGACTACTGAGCAGGATGGAGTGAGGAAACTACAGACGTGCCTGGTACGGACAGGGAGGTTGACTTGGCTTTAAGTCTACACACAACAGCGAAGAGCATCAAACTGACAGGCCACATTAACACTTGTGCAGAGCAAACAACAGTGATAAATGAGAGAAAGAAACAGAGAAGGGATGAAGAAAGGAGAGAAAACCAAAAAGAAGAAGAGTGAAACAGAGAGGAACAACTGAGGGGAAGGGGAGCAGAAAGAGGGGGGAGACAGAAGAGAGAGGTCTGTAATCAGTTAGTCTTGTTGTGTGTCTTAAAATAGAGCTCTCCCAGCCTATAAACAGAAACCTACTATTACTAGCGCACTGACAAAGCAAGTCTCGGACCCGAGCGTGCACGCATGCTTTTGTGTGCCCGCGTGCACACCGTGGCATGCATTAAGGCCGCAACACACATGGAGCTCATTACAGCACAGCCCTCTGGGTAATGTGGTTCTGTGAGGGGCACCGGAGAACTACAACCACAGATCAACTATCAGATTAAAATGCTGCTTCTCTGTTTTGGCTCCAGGAGTTTTTTTTGTCAGTTTTTTATATGAGCAATAGTTTGTTCACTAGAGGCCTCTTAACGTCTGTGTCCTTTGGACAGTGATTGGAAACAAAGGCCAGCTCCAAAACACAAAAACTGGACTATTGGAGCCTTAAAAATAATACAGACATCATAATATCACTTTTATAATGTGTCTTCTGGCATCTTTGCTGCTCTCTTGGAAAGTTTACAGGATAAATCCAGACAGGAAGCACGGGAAGAGAAAGAGGGATATGACATGCGACAAAGGTTCTCTGTCAGATCTGCACAGAGGGCACTGTGGTTACATGGTATGCATCTAAACCACTAGGCCACCAGGGCGCCCTAGAAACACCATGACATTTCTTAATTCAGGTCAAAACGTTTTTCTCTCTCTGACCTTTATTTAACCAGGATGGTCTCAAGATCAAAAAGTCTTTTTCCAAAGAGTCCTGGCTGCATAATTATGGCACACAAAAACAACACAGAACCAACATTTAGACAGAGTGAATGTTGAGCAAGAGTGAGGAAAGAGAAAACATGATACTTTATTGGGTTTAAATCTCTACAAATCTCAGTTTATTAATCAAAAATATGCAAAAATGTTCATTAAAGTCATTAAAGATGAATTTGTGTGAATTTTCTTCAGGCACTGTGACCATTCTTATGTTTTTGATGAAGTCTGTAGGTAACTGTAATTTTTAGATGAGCTCTGACATGGGCTAACAATAATTCACCTAAAACACTGGTCACAAGTTAAAAGTCAGTGATCCCTTACACTGAGAAAATCTGTAGAAAGCAGGGCCCTGAACTGGTGGAAACATGATACATCATTCAGTCTGTAAGATGTCTCACCTGTGTGTCTGTCCCTGTATCTCGGTCCTGGTGTGGTTTTATGACTTTGCTCTGGTGCGCTGGATCTTGGTCTGGACTGCAGGATTCTGCCTCTCTTCTTGCAGGTCTCTATAAGTTTCTCTCTCAGGTGGAGAAACAGCGACAGACGGGACGACTTGAGAGAGAGACAGACAACGACACACTTCAGATTCCACATGCACATTACACATATTGCATTAACAAAGATACATGTCTCAAAATTAGGGTGATTATATGTGCGAAAAATAAAACCAACATAAAAATGGTTGCAACAGAAGACAACATCTCCTCTCAAAACCTTGCCACATACAGCTCACACACACATATACACACACACACACATTCCCCTTTTTGTTTTCTTGTCTCCACTCACATCGCCGTCCAGCAGCACAGTTTTCTCTGCCCCAGTATGTGCCAGCAGGTACTTTGAGTGGAACAGCCGTCCGTCGAAGCTCTGCCAAGGCATCAGGGCAGCGTTGGGCAGCGGGCAGCCGCTGGCACAGTTAGCACCCAGCAGGTGGCTCAGCCCTCGGACATAGAGAGATCCCAGCTGCACCGCTCGGCTGGAGAGGAAAGGCAGCTGACAGCAAAGAAAGAAAAACAGTTTTTATTTGGTTGGTAGCGCATCTCTATCATGTGGTTGGATACTCTGGTGAATCTTCTGTCACCAAACTTGTACTTTAAATCTGCAAAAGAAACAGCCATGACTCTGTGGCAATAGTGACTCTTCTGAGCCACGAGCACATCACAATCAACTTCACCACATGTAACAATAAATTCCTTTAGCTCCAACTTTAACATACCAAATGACAGATCCTCAGCAGCAAACAACAACAGACCACACAGCTGGTCACTCCACTGCCCACAGAGACCTTGCTGTTTCATTTACTAATGTGATTAATAAATCTTGTAATAATTCCCGTAAAAATCACAAAATATGAGTCTTCATTTAACAGATAAATCTTAACTCATTATCCTAAGACCTCTTAATGGCTTTTTAGTGGCTGAGGCATCAATAACAACTTCAATCTACAATATCCTCTTGTCCTGCAGCATCATTCAAACACTCCATCTGTTTCTTCAATATGCTTAGTGTCACCACCCGGAACAAAGTCCTTAAAATTCCCCTCACAGTTGCTAAAATAATTACCCTTTCCCAACCCCAATTTGCACAACCTTATCTGTTCAAACCTGACACACAAATCACACAGTTATATACGACTCAGACCACCCACCTCACTGACACTTTCCTGTGCTTCACTCTGCTCACTGGCAGTCAACAGTGAGGTATCTATGTATCCATCTATAGAGGCCAAATGGCTATGACACTGAAACATCTTTGCTTAGTTTTGCTCCTTACAACAAATTTAACATTGATTTGAAAGTAAAATCACACATTATGTTGCATTTGAATGACTTTTTTCCTTGTATGAAATTACATGCTATAAAACTGGTGACATTTTCAATAATGAGGCACTGAGAAGTAAAAATGAAAGAAAAAGGCTCAAACAATGTTTCATTCTCATTTATCTAAATGTAAACTTCTACCTGTGGTAGAGTGCATAATTACTAATGAATAAATAAGTATTTTATAGTCACAACAAACTCACAATCTATTTACAATAAATAACCCCAACTTTCAATTGCAAATAGACTACATTAACGAAATTAAACAGACAGACATATTTCTTACAGATGCTTTATATGCTCCTGTTATGTACTATAAATGTAAATGTTGTTTTTTATCATGAATTATGATAAAAGAGGGGGATTGCTGTTTGCTGATGGGGACCATAAAAGCCAGGACAGGACAGAGGAAAGGAAAGGAGGAGGACAATGAAGAGAAACAGAAGGAAGAAGAAGCAGAGAGGACAACAGCAGGCAGATGTTCTCCGCGTGTGTTTTCTGCTCTCACCTGTCCTCTGGCAGATAGCACAGATAACAGGGATAACATGTATATACACACACACGCATACAGACAGGGCCCTGCCTGCCACCTGCTTCCAGTCAAACACAGCTTCACCTTCTGAAAACAATAAACCACCAGACAGAGACACAAAAGCCTGAAGGAGCACACAAACACACTGACACAAAGAGAGAGAGAGGGAAAAGAGATAGAGAGCAACACGAAGAGGCAGAGAGAGGGAGAAAGTGAGTGAGAGTAAAAAGTAGAAGAACATGAGAACACACAAAGTGAGAGGGACAAAGACAGACGTGTGTGTGTGTGTGTGTCCAGCGGGGCGGAGTGTGCAAATGTGTGTGTAAATAGCTCCATGTGGTGAACGTCAGCCAGGACAGACAGGCGACTGTCGCCAGCACACTCTCTCTGTCATACACACACACAGACACAACACACACACACACACCACAATCACGGTCCCATGGGGAGGAATGTTGCAACGAAACTGACGCATCCCAAAACCTACCCACAACCCCTTTCCCCTAAACACTTACACACAAAAATGGTGTGACTCATGTTCTCTCACTCAAACATACACACTCTCTCAGCTGTAATAAATGAACATGTTAATAAACAAAATCTTTGGTTTATGTGGTGTGTGTGTGATGAAATACAGAGGCAGATTTTCAGTTTGTACTGGAATGTGTTGATGGGGAGCATTTTGCTCCTGTGTGTCTGTAGCTTTCTGTAAATTGTGCATGTTGTGCATGTGTGTGTGGTTAATCCATACACTAGTCACTCAGTTAACCCCCCTCGTGCAGCTCTGAACCTCTCCCAGACAGCATATTCAAATCAACGCCCAGCCCTAATTATTGTGTAGAAAACAGACGAGCAGCAAAAATACAAATTACTAGACATAAGTATGGTAATTAAGCAGTAAAAATAAATGGGGCTACAACAAGGCAGCAAACAGCACGGCCATTTTCCCAGAGAATGGAAAAGCACAGCTGACTCTCTGATCCTGGTATCTGTGAGAGCTCACAAGTCACATCAACCAAGCTGACTTAAGACTGTGAGAAGACAGCACTATTTCTTTGGACTTGCTGATTTCAAAGACAACGTTGTTTAAATTAGGGATTCAACTATCAGTTATGCTCACAATCAATCAATCTCATAATTATTGTTTTATCATTCAGTAGAAAATTGTGAAAAGTCTCGTCACAAGTTCCCAGAGCCCACGGTGACTAAATCACAGAGATATTCATATTTAAAATAAGACAAACTGGAAATGGAAACCATTTTCCTTCATGTTCTGCCAACCTCTGCAGGCACAGCAGTTATCACTGAAAATACTGTGGGCTAACAGGGTGATAATACTTCATACCTGGGCTCTAAGGCAGCAACAATTAGTCACTTGAGAGAAAATTGATCAGCTAACTGATGGACTGTCAGCAAATGAAATACTTGCTGTTTTCCCTTGACTACATGTTATAGTAAACTGAATATTTTGGGGTTTTGGACTGTTGTTTGTTTAGACAAAGCAAAACATTGCACAACATCACCCTGAACTGGAGGGAACTGATTTATATTGTATTCTTTTTGCTGTTTTCTTAAGATTTACAGAACAATTAATCATAAAAATAATTATTTGTGTGACTGAACTTAGACTGCTTCTCATTGACTGATCCTCATATTTTTGCTGTTTGAGTGATATTGTCACATCACACCATGATCTGTAATCAAACACTTTGGAAGGCTTTTTACATTGGCTTTGCTTTCAGGTTGGATCTGTACAAAAACATGTGTAAAGCTCATCAATTTACGCTTTTGTTTTTCAAAAAGTACATTACAGAATAAAAATTCTGGAAACCTATCTGTTTTTACTTTGAACTTTTAAGAAGGTGAAACCTGATTCTGATTATAATATATTATATATATATGTACTGAATTATAATGCAAAAGCACCATTTACAAAATAACCACACTGCAGTTTACCATAATTGTTCTGGGCTTTGTTTATTTGTTTGTTTTTCTGAAGTTTCTCAATCAGCAGCTTATTTGTAGCTTCTCCTCCTTTTTTCTTCACTTTCTATTACTGGACACATTTAAACTTTGTTTACTGTAAACTGCAGTGAACATTGTCCTCTTGCAGCAGGAAACACAACAATGTTTGGCTTGATTCAGACATGTAATTTGGGTGAAAATCCGAAGATTGAGTTACATTTTCTAAATGAAAATCACTAAAAATAAAAAACACCTGGACCTTACAGTATTTCCAGATTACAGTATTTGAGTGTAACTGACCTTGATCTGCTGAAGCTCTTGAGGGGATTTTATGCTCAGACAGACACTCTGACTCAGGTAAGCATCCACGTCCTCTTGAGACAAAGTCTGTACCTGATAACAAACACACACATACACATTTCAATCACATCCCAATGTGTCTTGTGCGTGGTTCAGTTTGTTTTGTCTGCTCTCTGAGCAACAATTCAACAGAGAAAGAAACAATGCTGAATACAGAAACAAGGCTGCCCGGCTGTGTGTTCAAAACAAACAAAACCCTGAAGCTATTTAAACACAAGAGGTACTAGGGAATGTGAATGCAGCAGTAATCAGACAACAACAGCTACTGTTGTCTGTCTCATCTTTGATTGTCTACTCGTCTAACGGTCCATCTAACAAGCTGCTCCGCTGACAGTTGGTCCCTCATCCATTTAAATAACTGGATCCAAGTATCCGTCTGTCTGAAAATCTGTCTGTCTGTAAGGCTGGGTGTTACTCTTTGTGTCTTTAAGTGTTCAACTGAATAGTGCACTACTTGTAAAACTAAACTCTAACTTACTCAGGCCTAATTAGCTACTTTGCTAAAACTTCACTGATCATGTTTGTCTCTGGCTTCTTGCTTTTCCTTTATGTGTTACAGTTCTTTCAAAGCAAACTACTCACCTGTGGATCAAAGTTTTAATGATTAACTCATCAGGTTTGATGAAATGATGGAAGATAACATTTTACTGTGTTTTCATAAGCACATTTTGAAAACTTTACACAACCTTTAAGATTTATTTCTTTGAAAACAGAACACTATTTGTTAGGCAGGCACTGAAGAATGAATTACCTGTTTACAATGAGTCAATCACTGAATCTACGATAATTTTTGTTTATCTTCTGCAAAATGACGCATACACCATCATCCAGGTGATCTGATCCTGTGATCTCTGTTGTGTTTAAGCTCCATCGGATGACGTCAATGCAAAATGTACAAACAAAAAACACAAATCTCTGCTTCTTTCACACACTCTTTTAAAAGCAATCATTACAAGAGGGCATTACAACAAGATTACAAACAGCACATATGTTTATAGTTTAAAATTTACAACCCAAATAAGACCAGAAGAGAAATGAGGTGAATTAAGAAATCTCTTGAAATATTCAAAGCCCTTGGGCGGTTATCAAACCTCTTGTTGACATAAGAGCTTTAGTTACAAAGACCAGTGTCTGTGGCTAAACTGGCCACTCAGTGGGTGATAATGGCTACCATCAAGCCATGACAAAACAACACAAAACACACTGTCATCAGGCCATGTTTACTGTAACCTCACATCACAAGTTGACCAAAGAGCAAAATAATTGTTGTATATAGATGTAAATCCCAAATCAAAAGCTGACTTGTGTGTTTAATTGTCACCAAATACATTTGTCTTTCATTTTCTGTTTACATAAATCACCAGGTGTAGCTTTATTGCCCATACACTGGCATTATCTTGGCTGAAACGCCTAAATACAAACCGAATTCTATTGTACTCCACTGTTTCATTTAACAGCTTAAGTGAAGGATAAGCCAAAGATGCAGCCCCACCAATGACAACCAACAGAGATATATCAGTGGACATGTCACCATTTACGAAAGACCAATCACTAATAACGTTTTTTTGCAACTGGCTCACACAACATGACTTAAGAGAAGGTTGCAGAAGTGCAAAAAATCCTTGTATAACATCAGAGAAAACCACTTTTGAGTATGTCCAATTAAAATCAAATAAAAACTAATGATGTTTTCCATTTGTGCTTGTTTCTATACATATAAATGGACTGATACATTTAAATAATTGATCTTTCTTCTGACTGAAAACTATCAAATATAGAAGAAGAAAACTACATTACCTCCAGGACTATGTAAGTGACAAGACAGAGAGCAGCCAGGAGAGAGACTTCAATAGCTCCATACAACTCAGAGAAATCCTGGCAGCCAAAAATTGTAAGGAAGGATGTCAGGCGAAGGGCAGAATCATTAGGTCCAGTGCCGAACCACAACACATCCAGACTGGGATGATCACCTACAAATGTAAAAGAAATGTAGAGGAAAGCTAGGGGGGGGTCAGCTTTAGATGCAAAAGGACTGCATGAATTGAGACTCATAATTTGAATGTATTAAATGCATTAGGTCAGGTCACATGATGGCCACTGATATCTAAGAGGTTAGACTGCAACTGCTGGTTTAATTATAGTGAAAAACATAATTCCTTGAAAACATTGGAAGTCAATCAAAACAAACAATGATTTTGTCCAAACTCGAGTGCAAGAATACAGAGAGACAGATATTAAGAAACTAGCAGGGGCAGTACATGGGAGGCTGACTGGGACAGGGTGGACCAAGTCAGGTTCCCTCAGGGGGTTTCCAGGGTACACAAACCATTCCTTCATTGCTGGAGTGTCAACAGTGCTGCCTGAAAACACACAAAAAAAATCCAAGTAAGACTTGGATTAACTTCACACCACCACCAGAAGAAGACAAAAAACACCTTTGTCTATATTTATAAACTAGAGTATACACATGACACCAAAGAGTAAAAGCACAAACTCCAATGTTAAGCCTGTTTACAGTGATGTGTGTGAACTGTGTGCCTGTGTGTATATGCAGAGTCTGCTTAGTTAATATGCTATGGCCTCTCCTCTGTGTGTGTCTACCTGGGAAATTTGTCCTTGCTCATATGTGACTGCATGCTTAGATATGTGATTCTCTGACTGTGTGCATGGTGTTGCCAGCATCTGTATTTGTTTGTGTGTTTGCAGTCGTAAGTGTGCATGTCTGTCTTTGTGTATATGCGTGTGATACCTCCAGTAACTTTACTGTCCTACCATCATGTCCGAGCAGCAGTGCGTAGATGTGCTGTCTGCAGGGTTTGTAGACAAGGGCTTGAGGCAGCAGTTCAGCATCCTCTTCATCCTCCAAAGTGTTGCTACATTCAGCCACTCCCTCACACAATACATTGTAAACCATATAACCCTCTGCTGCTACATGCTTCTCTCTGCATGCCTGTGGGAAACCACATGGTAGACAATATTTAGCCAGTCTGGCAATTGGTACTCTGAGAACTTCTATGGAACACATACTGTGTGTACATGTATGCAAACTATAACATACCTTTAATATTTCGGGACTGACATACTTCTCAAAGGCAGCAGTGGAGGGATGTGCAGAGATGTCACCTTGGTGAGGATCTTCCTGTCCTGGTAGTAAGTAGGAGCAGATCCCCTTCCTCAGTAGCTCTCTTTGAGGAGGTGATAGATTCAGAGACTGAGGAATGTGCCCAGTCTCTTCCTCCTGTCTGCCCCACAAGGAGCTCACAAACTGGGATACAGCGAGGACCATCTGTCCTTGAGGAGCACCAGAGTGTGGCGCAGGATTGTTTTTCCTGGAAAACAATGAAAAAAAGTTGTCATGAAATGTCCTCATCTGAACTTTGACTAAGTTGGCTCACTGTCAAACGTCTAAACAAGATGAAGTTTTTTTTCTCTGCAGACAAAAGTCAACAATTTTGGTTCAGCAACTCCACACTGATGTGGTCCTAGACAATGAAAACTGAATATACTACTGATCCCAGAGTGCACGGCTTATTTCTTCCCTGGTCTAAAAGATCAGAGACTGGGTAATATTTCCTAATTATGACTATAACAAGACTACAAAGAAAATCCTTGTTTGAAGTAAGACTGGCTTGGAAAATAATTTCATGGAACATTTTCTTTTAAATATCCTGAATGGGTGAACTTGGTATTCATGTTCTCATACCTAAACACAGCCAGCGACAAAAGGTGGTATTTATTTGGAAGTAGATAAGAATTAAATTTAAAATGTGATATTCATGAATTAGAGGAAATATCAAAGTAATACACCAAAGTAAAACCCCAGACACCTGTATGTTGCCATGGCGTTGCTCCTAATGTGCTGCATCTGCTTCTCTGACACCACATCATTACCTAGGAGACAGGCCAGCACTGGTAGCTGGGTAACAGCCAATCCAGTGGCTCGGCACAACTTCTGGCGGTCGTACATGACGGTGGTGAGGCTGTTTATCCGCAGCTTTGCCACCGACAAGTAGGGGGCACTTTAAAAAAAACGAAAACCACATGTTCAGATCAGACGGGTTATCCACATTTTCCATGACTTAACAGAAAGCACTAGACTCTATGAATCCATTATTAAATTCAGCATTTCAGCTGTATCTCATGTGTAGCACAAGGCATTCTGCAGCGATTTTAAAGTATTTTTAAAAGTCCAACAAAGTCCAACCACTTTAAAGTATTTAACTGGTCATGTAAGTAAGTACAGCAGGTTTACTGTGTCAGACATCCAGGGTTCTAATGCCTCAATATGAGAGAGAGTCTTTGATGTTGCTAACAGCTGGCATTTACTAAGTATAACAACATTATAACTTTAACAAACCTGTTGTATATGATGAAGTCTGAGTCCTGTCCCAGAATGCCCAAGCTGCCATGCTGACGAGCGTAGCTGGCAATTTCATAGTCAGCTTCCCGCACTGAGCAGAACACTTCCTGACCCAATGACCTGCAGACAAAAATAAAATCTATATTAAGAAAATAAAATCAAAATACAATAACAGATACACTAATTCTGCAACAAACAGCAAGAACCAGTACCAGATCAAACTTCATCTACTGCAGTTAAATCTTTTAATTAACTTAATTATCACAGCATATACTGCATATTACCGTTAAGAGGGCTACACATGGACAATTGTTTTTAGAAATACTTACGTGAGAGCAAAGCGTGTGAATGATGCCAAACCAGAAGGCAGACAAAAGCGCTCTCTACCAGGCTGCTCTCCATGTGCCTTGATGTGATGAAATATTTTAGAAATTTCCCTGTTCACTCTGTGTCTCCTCTTCACCTGTAGATAGGAGAGGATGTTTGTAACCAGGGGGCTGAGACTGTGTAAACTTACAAGATCAACTGAGTAAACTCCAGTTCAGATTTCAATACGAGAGATGTTTAATTCATCACACTCAAGTTTTCAAAAATAATCTTTCAATTAGTTCTGCAACTAAAGACAGTGGACTGAGAGTCTTTCAACAATTTTCAGCAATTTTTAGATGTATTGAACCACCGCAATTTAAATATATTTTCTCAAAGAAAATTTTTGAACACCTCAGGTTTATAGTGTTTTTTACTCACCCACTCTTGTCTCTTCTGCTCCTCCACCACCCCATCAAAGAAGAAGACCAGTCTGATGCCTGCGGAGGTAAACGCCTCCACCCAGTTCTTCAGGACATCCAAATACTCCCTCCACTGCCCCCCACATAACCAGTCCTTACAGGTGTACCAGTGGCACAGACAAGCCATACCATCCACAACCAGTGTGGGACCTACATGAAGAGTGAAAACACAAATGCAACAAGAAGCACGTCTGCAATGTCAACACTTGATCGCTCACCAGGTTTGAAATTAGGGCTAGCGAATACATATGCTTTGTGCTGAAACAATATTTTTTACAACCTTATGATCTAACAGTAGATTGAGTGATCATCACTAAAATTTTATACATTTTTATCAGCACTGGTGTCAGACTTGTAGCTGAGTTTGTGCAGAAAAAGGCCACCATGCACGCGAGGTAAGGACATTTAAAAGGTGTTACAAACAAACATGCATGCACAGAAAATCAGCAGAAATGAACCAAAGTGAACTTTGACCCCTGAGGGTTTTTAGACAGCCACTGTCGCTCTACCTGTGCTGTCAGCTGTGGTTGCGTTTCTGGCAACATGCTGACTGGCCATCTCTCTGAGGTCCACAGTCACACAGCTTTCTGGACAGCAGCAGTCCATGAAGTACTGAAGACCTTTCACACCCATCCCTACAGAGAAGAAGCAGAAGGACAAACAGTCAGAGTGCTTTCACTGGAAACTTTTGAGGTAACTCTGGGAAGATGTTAAATGAATTATACCAGGTTATTAGACTGCCACTTCATTGTCATGTGTTCGTAACATCTTATAATACAAGTATTTAGTAGGTGAACTTGTTTCACCCTCACAGCGCTGCAGGACCAGCTCCCCAGATTATTCAGTTCAGTGCTCAGTGAGAATGGACCTGAATGCTAACAGTTAGCCTAGCTTCCTGCCGTTAAACTCATCACTTCAGAGGCAGCCGCGTTTCTGTCCGTACGAACCAACTCGTCTCAAACGCACTTATGTCTGCAAATAACTTTACCCCAAACCGGCGCTTTAAATAACGAGAACTTACTTTAAAATCTTGAAATAAGTGGGCAGTATTTAACGTGTTGTGTTGACTTGATAAAAATGCAAATTACTTCCTGTGAGCTACGCTGTGGCGTCACCACGTTGCAAAACAAAGCACACGTGCTCGGCGTATGGAGTCAAGAGTGTACCATGGATGTATTATGAGATCAAGTCAGACAGTCATGAGAACTCAAAACCTCTATTAAACTAACATTACATATACAACTGTATAAAAAATACTCCAGTTCAAGTAAATGTCAGAGGTGCACTTAAGTACAGAAGTACTATCAGCAAAATGTACTTAAAGAATCAAAAGTAAAAGTACTTGGCTTGGCAAATATTATTATTAGATTATTAATAGTAATGCCTCTATGCATGAGTAGCATACTGTCATGGCTGATCCATGAGAAGCTAGTTTTAAGGTAGTTTCTCACAGATCCGCCAGCTTAATTCAGCTTTAAAAAGAAATATTTTTTATAAAATGTTGGATAATTGAACCTCTGTGGGCCTCAAACTGTTACTTAAATGAAACCATGTGAGAAGTTTACAGGGGAAATGTCTCTTTGGTGGAGCTGGTAACAACTTACAGACATCTGAAGCATGACATGACCCCAGCTCATACCACATTTTTGTAAGGAGTTGTATTTTATGTCTTTGTTGTTGTTATCTTTTTTATGTAAAATCTTAATTGAGATGAAAAGTAAAAAGTATTAAAGGTTGTCAGATAAACATAATGCAGTACAAAGTACAAAAAAATAGGACAAAATGTAAATACTAAAATACAAATAACTCCAAACTACTGGTGATTAATACAATTATAACAGACTGTACAGGACTAAAAATAAAATACATCATTGAGACACAAATTTGCCACCTAATTCATAGTACTGATACAGCTGTAATTAAAAAAATAAACATCCTAACGGCATGAATAAGAATGGACAACTGATGTTTTTGTGGGCTCAGTCCTCCCATAATAACTCTCCAGGCTAGGATCAGAGGCGGGCTAATCGCTCTCCAGGCTTTCCAGGAGAATGGGGGCTCTTCTCTGGAGTCACAAGCTATTAGGTCTACCTTTGTAACACAAAGCACCCCCGTCCCTTCAGCCCTATTGTCTGAGCAGAGCAGGAATAAAGAAAAGGGACATATGCTGGCTGTCAGTCCAGCTGTCAGCATCTGTCGTTCCTCAGCCAGATGCTCTGTGGACTGGGAGGACAATCCACCCCTCCTGCTCAACTGATCTTCAAGAAGGGAGGAGCTGTGTTGTAAATCTGCCCCCCATGATTGCCCTGAAAAGTTATGACCACTGGACCCATCAGGACCACATAGACTCAGAACTTGGCCCACAACCTTTGGGCCCCATTCCCAAAAGTACCAACAGTTGTGATGACTTAAGTTCTATTTTAAGTCCTCTTATCCTGAGGATGCTTTTGGGAAACGAGGCCATGGACAGATGTTGAATCAACAGCTGCTCTGGCCATTCTTCTCTTCACCCACTTATCTTAAAGCTACAGATTTATATTCAGAACTGATGAGCTGTGGAGCAAGATTCTCTCATGTTCATGCTACTGGCCTGATTATCAGACTGAATTGACTTTTTAAAATAACACACATAAACACTATGTTATACTGAGCAGAGATTGTTGGGTCTTATACAGTGTTTTAAATTCAAGGTTGCTGATTATGACAGTGAATCAGCTCCAAAGGTACCAAAGAAACAGTAGCTTACTGTCTTACAGTTTGAAGTCGTCACATAAAGTTTACTCAGCGCTTGGTGGACAAAATAATCTTCTTATCTTCTGTGAATGCTATTTAAATGGTTTGGTCTGATATGAAGTACAAGGATTATAAATCATTAAGTCAGTAAATGGCAGCTAATTGAGAAAAATGGCTGCCACAGTGTTGTAGGTGTCCTAGGTGATGACTTCATGTATCTTTGAAATAATATCATAGAATATATTCACATTTGAGAAGCTGTAACTCATGATTTTTTGCTTCAGAACACACATACATTTGTATGAGCACTATGGACCTTTTATTGTATTAACTGGGGTCTGGAATTGTAAGTCATGGAAAATATGTTGTTAAATCTGTTCTGCCAGTTTAGACTGAATAGCCATTTTGTTTTAACTTGAAGGATGTACTCCATCAAGCTTATACTCAGTTCAAACTTTACTCAATCTGGACCAAGCTCAAAGTTTCTGGATCCTTATAGCAGTGATAAACAGTTTCTACTTGTACATGCCACACATGAAAAATATATGCAATGCACACAAACCTGGATTCCCACACTTATGTATATACACAGTGCATTCATGTCCTCACATCCATCCTCTATATGTGAGCACAATAACAATAGCCCTGAGACAGGACTTACATAATCCTGCATCCCATTTGCAGCAGTCAGTGTTTGGGTCTGTTGCCTATTCACACTGGATCTTTTCAACTTCCTCCTCCTCCTACACTGACTTGTCCTTCTCCTCCTCTTTGAGTTCCTCCCCCCGTTGCCTCCCTATCCTCCCCACTCCTGACCAAAGCTTGACTCAGGAGAAACAGAGGCAGATGTTCCAGGAGCACGACTGCCCTCAGCCCTACCCCCCAACACCTCCCATTTGTACTGGATCAGCAGTTAACCCCCGGAAAGAATTGACCATACAAGCACGCACACACACGTACAAAGAGCACCGCTGCCCAAATCTGTACTGGCTCAACAGTTGTCCAACTGAATGGACAATACACACACACACACACACACACATTTACACACCGAGTGTTGCCCAGATCCCCTCAGTATCCCTGATAGTAGCCACTCTGGGGTCAGGCCTGGTGTCAGCGTCCAGGGCCCAGGGTCTCTCTGGGCAGCTGGTCTGGCTAATCCTGCTGCTTGAGGCCACTGGTTCTCAAACTAAAGGCCAAGGACCCCCAGGGGGCCACAGGGCAGGGAGCTCAGGGAGCAGGGAGTGTGCGATTTGTTCAGGGTTTTTGTTTGTTTCCCTGCTTATTTGTTTGTTTTAAGCCCAACTCAAACATTAAATGTCATGGTGGAGTGAAACGTAAATACTAATGTGTGAATTTAAGATCTGGGTCAGCATCAATTCACATCTGCTACATCATCAAAAGTACATTTATTATTGTAAACTCATTTTTTGTGACCAAGCACTGTTCAAACCCACAGAATGTAATTTGGATTTTAGCAAAAACACCAAATATTTCATGGCACATTACAATGAAATATATGAAATGATGCACAAAACTAAATTACATGCCCGGTTACGTCTAAATTTCCATTTGATGTAACTGTGCAGCATAAACTAAAAATCTGAATTGAACATTTCATGTAGTATTAGGGCAGCAACTAATGATTGTTTTCATTTACTACAGGTGTCATTTAAGTTTGAGTCACACATTGAGACTAACAGGTGGTGTAAGTTGCTACATTCCTGACTGGGATGGTGGGTAGACAGCCTCAGGTGGTTGTGGCTTAGATGGGGAGGGGACACTTGGGTCTCATGTTTCTGACATCACAGTGTTGTTGCTGGGGGAGTCTTATCCATCAAGCCAAAGGCCCAGCCACACGACTCTCCCTTTATCATTATAATCAGCACAGCAAAGATCTATCTATCTATCTATCTATCTATCTATCTATCTATCTATCTATCTATCTCAAAACAGTGTGATGGAACAAATGCGTAATGAATGCAATGAATGAAAAGACTAATGAAATAACAGCAACACAGGGATTTTAAACATTGGTCTAATTGAATATTAGCCTCTGTTCAGCTGTTCTTAAACCCTTTAAGCCCAGGCACAAATTAAACATCTCAGTCAGCACTGGTTTTAATTAAAACCAGTGTTCTTGCCGTGCATGTGGGAACCCAGCATAGCAGGAGTTACATTTGTTCTTGCTCAAACTGAATAATCCAGAGTCCCTGTGAACTTACCATAACTGACCAGACCAAAGGCTGCTGTGTGCCACAGTGTGTGTGTGTGTGTGTGTGCATGCGCGCATGTTTGGTGTGATGGTGATGATGTGGAGGTTCCCACGAAGGCCATCCATCCATTTCTTGGCATGCACACACACACACACACACACACAGAGGCCATATGGCCACCTCATACCGTTGCATGCCTCCACTGTGATTTGGCCAGAGACCCACCAGTAGCTTCACCTACAAAGGCATTTAGCCTGTAAATCAGAGGATGGAGAGGTAAATGAAGGAGTGAGAGATGGAGGGACGGCAGGGGGATGGGAGGATAAGGATGACATAGTTAGAGGGAAGAAGAGAAGGATATAAAATGAGAAATGGAGGGACTTTATAGAGAGATAGAGGTGAGGGAAGCCATTTGGTAGTTGCTTGGTGTTGTGGTGTTTGGTGAGCAGATGGCTGGGGCTCGAGGAGGGGCGTGTCTTGTCCTCGCGACCCTTCACAAATCACACAGCTCTCCCCCGAGGGGCTCGCGACTCGCCGTTCAATAAGAATCAATGGGAATTACTTCGCGAGAGAAAGGGATGAATGGGCGGCGGGGCGCGAGACCTCTTCCTTTGTTGTCCTCCTGCGTGTCACAGAGCTCCTGGTCACACACACACACACACACACAAACACATACTCACACACACGGAGCAGCACACGCGCGCACACGCAGTTACACATACACATAGACAATAGGAAAGCACTTCAGTTAAACAATCGACCTCCAGTTAAACAATTTTTTAACCTCGCACACACACGTGCACACACACACACACACACACATACACAAAAAGGGATCAGAGGGGAGGAGTTCCTGCAATTTCCTTAAGACACAATTAGAGAATCTCCTGGCATAAATTATGTTTTAGAGGAAAATGTCGTCTTGACGCTGTGGAGTTTGGGGGGGGGGGGGTCACTTTCCATCTCACCATGCCTTTCAGTCACGGTTTGCTGGCGTAATCGGAAAATGTGTGCCACGTCATGGTGATGAATGACTGATAGTATATTGGCCTAATACAGGGAGGGGAGAGAAAGAGCACCAGGGACCTCTGAAAGTCGGGATGAGTGTAAATAAAGGGCTTCCAGAGAGGGGATTTTACGCCACGCCACATAGGAGCATTGTAGGCTATTGAGAAGGGGGCTGAAATCAACTGGTTAAATGAAATGAGCAGCTCGGAGCAGCGTTCTATAGCTAAACACACATACGGGTATGTGGAAAGACTGTGGCAGGCAAGGATAATAGTGTTAGAGCTTAAGGTTAAAGGCCCTTCAATCAGCCTCAAGGGGTGTAAAGAGCATATCATGGACACGCAACCACATTAGACATAGGCTTCTCATTTATCACTGACCCAGAGCGAATAATGGCCGAGCAGGGGTCATCAAATATATGCAATGATAGGACACTAGATGCTCTCACAAACAGCAGTGCATCGGCACTGTATGTGTTGACAGGACGGACCAGTAGTTGTCCATATATAGCATCAGATCAAAAGAGATGTGCAGATGGGGCAGCTTCAATTACAGCTGTTAACTAAGATCCAGCACCCTCCCTGTGTTTGTGCCAACACCTGTAAACATTAGAGCTCTTGTACAAGAACTCTGCAGCCACTAGTTCCTCAGGGGGCTTCACTACCTGCTCCAACACATTCATGAAGAAATCATTCAGAAACAGAAAAGGGATCCCTCTTTGGATCTGTGTTGTGGTGGTGCTGTGAATGTTGAGTTGACTGACAAGTGTGACAGCAAAACCCAATCAGCTGACACTTCTGTCCAATCAGCAACTAGATAGATAGATAGATAGATAGATAGATAGATAGATAGATAGATAGATAGATAGATAGATCTTAAGTGTATGTATTATTAGAGTTTAATTTACCGTTAATTGCCATACTCCTTCTCTTGTAAATCACAGTAAATGATGACTCGCCTGGCAGCCAGCGATCAACCCGTAATAACATCATCATGCCAACAAGTGCGAATTCTTCCCCACATTTTTCTGCGGATACACACAGATATGTAAATTAGACAGTGGGTGCATGTGTGGAGTCAGTGTCGTGCTCCCGTTCTATACCAGCCCTATGCGCAGTATACTTGCGTCTGCGGTGGCTGTATACAGTGTGATTGTGATTGAATGCAGGAAATGTGACATTCTATTATCAAACATGTTTTAAGATTGTTGTTTATGCAACCGGTCATGCTCTCTCTCTCTCTCTCTCTCTCTCTCTCTCTCTCTCTCTCTCTCTCTCTCTCTCTCTCTCTGGTGATGTATTATTGTGGGAGAGCAGGTGCTGCCGGCCCAATTACCATACAGCTGAAAGCACAAAGAAAAAAACTTTACTCCCTCTATGCCTCCCCTCCTCCTCATCCTCCTCCCCCTCCTTCTCCTCACAAAGTCCCGTAATGACAGCCACGCGAGTGACACACCACCAAGTCTTTTTTTTTTTTTTTTTTTTACTGCCTCTACCCAAATAGGCAAGTAAAGGAAATACGCAGGCATGCGGTGAACACGGTTTAGGTGTGTTGGCCTGCAGCCAGCGTGCGCGAATTTTCTTTGCGCACGTCGTTTAGACTTTCTGTCGGAGAATATTTTACTTTCAAGCGCATAAAGCTGGGCTCCGTCTACTTACAGTGATTCAATATAACATTTCTATCAGATTGAGGGGGGATTTGGAGGTGATTGTCATGAATATACAGTTGCATATATGAGGCAAAGGATAACGGAGTGTAAACCTAATTCTTGGCATTAAAGTGATGTTAAGTTACATTGGGATGCTTCTAGAGAAAGGAAACGGCACACATCAAATGTCCTGTGTGACTTTTGTTATTGCCATTGAATAAGCAGATGAGGGTAACCCAACAACCCAGTCACACCAAATGAAAAATAACTGCAAATGTTTATATAATGAATCCGCACGTGGAGGAGTATGGTGTAGGTCATAGCCAAGAAATAAAGATAAGATAATAGGAACAGATCGACTTGTTTGGGGGGTGGGGGGTGTGAACATGTGAAAACCACGGCAGGGGTAACACCATAGGAATGCGGCGGAGCAGATGGTCGTTGTAACGCAGTTGGGACGGCTGGCCGGCCGGCTGGCCATGCAGGGAACAGGCCAAACACAGACTTTTTTTTTTGTACCCATAACCCCCCAGATATGAGAAGCCACCCCTCGGACTGGCTGACTGTTGCTGCTGCCTATAGGCACGTTATAAATCATTTGATGCTCGAAGATGTGGCGGATTTCGTGCGGAGGTTAAAGAATTTGTCGGAATGTAAATGGGCCCCTGCGTGTTGTCGCTGCGGAGGAAGGAGGGAGGCATCAGGGGAAGCGAGGGGTTGTTGCACATTTAACAGCTCAGTAGCCATTTGGTCTGTCCCTTTGAGAGAAAAGAGAGGAGTGGGGGGCGGGTTTAGAAAAGTTGTGGGCATCCCCCCACCACACACACACACCCTCCTCACCCCCCTCCTCCCCCCTGCTCTTTCTTTGTGATGGCCCCGGGGCGGACTTGTGGTGGTTGGAGGGAGGGAGGGGAAGAAGAGGAGCAGAGGCTCATTTGCATCTTATTACCCTTCGCCTGCTGGCCCGGTATAAAACCCTGTGCAGGGCAGGAGACCCATCAGACAAACACACTGTTATACCAGGGAGAGGCAGAGAGAGACGGAGGCTTGTCTTCTGTGTTCAGGATCAGCATATCATTATCAATCAAGTGGAAAAATAAACAAGGCCGTCGAGAAGCTGCCTCTTTTCTCCTACAACACCGACTGATTGGAATTAACTCTTAATATTTCCATCGGGGGATTTCATTCACGCTTTCTTCAAGGGGATCCTTCTGCTGAGGATTACTTTACACTGTAAAACTTTTTTTTTTCTCCCTCCCCCCTCTCCCCCCCTTTTGCTGTCAAAAACTCGTGCCTCGTATGGGAAGTTAGAGGAGGCAGAAGTCAGACGCACCAAAGGGAAAGTTTCACTGCGCGTCAAGAGTTCACCTTGACTGTGACTTAACGGAAAGGTTTAAAAAACACACACACACACACTTTCTCCATGAGTGTTTGAGCCGGGCTACTCGGACCTGTGGAGCTTTCACTGCTTGTTGAAGGGGCTGTCAACACAATGGGACGCCTGTCGCTGCTCCTGGTTGTCACCTTCTCCCTCCTCACCTGTCAGGTAGGTCCAGTGAAGATAAATAATGATATTAAACGGTGACTATCATATTTCCAAAACACCCTGAAGTTACCATTCTCAAAACGCACCGGGCTGACTCTGACTGTGTGTGTGTGTGTGTGTTACCTCTGTTAGGTTTTGTGCTCCGGTGTGTTTGAGCTGAAGCTGCAGGAGTTTCTCAACAAGAAAGGGGTAGCGGGGAACGCCAACTGCTGCCCCGGAGGCTCCGCTCATCCGCAGGGCCACCAGCAGTGCGAATGCAAGACTTTCTTTCGGATCTGTCTGAAGCATTACCAGGCCAACGTATCCCCCGAGCCCCCCTGCACCTACGGCGGGGCCGTGACTCCGGTCCTCGGCTCCAACTCCTTCCAAGTTCCGGAGACCAACGCGGACAGCTTCACCAACCCAATCCACTTTCCCTTCGGCTTCACGTGGCCGGTGAGTGTTATTAGGGATATTACTTATCATAGTGCACTCATGTCACCTCCTCAGCAATAAATCACCAGTTAACGATAATCTGTACTTTTGGCATTTTGCCCTTAAAGACATTAACTCTCCCTGTAAGTTCCATGTAGGATAGTAACTCTATATGCATTTAATTTATATACTGTGTTTTCAGTGTGATATGTCTGTCATGTGGTTTATATTATGATTTATGTCACATCATGAGGGAGTAGTGAAAACCATGGGCCAGACTATGGAGTTATTATTGTCTTACTCCAGTGGGACATATTAGCTTTGAAGAGTGCAAAACGCAACAGATGCTCCCAAACTCAACACTTGTGAGGGTCTTTGTCAGCAGTGTGTGAGAGGGGCTATTGTAGTATTTCTGTGCTCTTTGGTGGGATAAAACGGGGAGGGGAGGAGGGTGTGTGTGTGTGAGAGAGATTGTGTGTGTGTGTGTGTGTGTGTGTGTGTGGAGGAGGAGGGGTGTGTTTTCACCAAACGCTTCTCTCCTCCGACCAGGCGTGGTGGGAAATTTAACATCCTCTGAGTTGGCACATCATTGGCAGCGCAGCGTGAAATTCCGCCTCGTTTGGTTTTACGGCGGTGTCAGAGTGTGATAGTAGCAGGGGTGTGAAAAGGGGAGCAGGTAGTAGCCCTTATTAGGCCCCTAATCAACACGGGAATTAGGCTGTGAAGTTTATTGGGAGGCCTCCTAATGGCCCTCTGCTGCTCCGCGGAGGGAGGGGAGGGTGTCCAGGCCGAGCAGCTGTTGACTCTCTCTGTCTCTCCTCAGGGGACGTTTTCACTGATCATTGAAGCTCTGCACACTGACTCCCTGGACGACCTGACAACAGGTGGGTGGCAGCCAGAGAAGGCAGCAGTGTAACTCAAAGACGGGCCAGAAGGCTAATAGTGGCCTTGTTTTCTTTCAGTGGCATGTTTTTCACTTAGTGCTCAGTCATTAGTGCTTAACAGGACACACAAAGTCTGATAAATATTTTATCTTTTCCCTCTTTTAAGTTTTTTTTCCTTGACATTCTAATTAAGAGCCCGTTCTATTAACTTTTCTTCCTTTAAAAATAGATAACATGTTATTGGATGTTCTCTGTACTATACTCTTGATTATGTTTAGTTTCCCTAATGTACATTATATTTAGACTGAATATCTGTGAGGTGCTGACAATTTACTTTACTGACTTTTTCATCAGCTCAAGGTTCAAAGTCAGTCTTGATGTTTTATAAGACCAGAGTCCTTTAACGTCACACAAAAAGCCACCCATAGCTTCTGCAGGTGCCAGTTGTGATTTGGCCCTGTGGTGAGATATTTGCTGCTGTTATCTTTATGTCCTGCCCTTATCACTGCTCTAATGATGACTAACTAGCAGCACAGGAGTGTTTGCTGGTGTCGGAGATAATGAAAAATCTATTGGACACCAAAGTTTTCTTTGGTCCATTTACTTGTAAGATGAGAGTGTGCAGTTCACAACTTAAACATAGTTTTAATTCAGAGAGCAGCATCCACCACTTTACTGTCTTGGAACCATTAAAAGGCAGCCTTATGATATTAATGTGTGTGTGGCTGTACATCTATAGGGGGCGAAGCAATTAGAAAAATGGTCAAAGATCTTTGTATAACTGATTATATAACTTATAACGACAGGGTGACGACAAACAGGTGACTGTTCAGCAGGGCATCATGCTGTTTAGCATTCAGTCATGATACTAACAGTAATAACATGTGACTAATAACAAGTTTCCTCCTTCACTTTTACAGACAACCCAGAGCGTCTGATCAGCAGGATCACCACTCAGCGTCACCTCACTGTGGGAGAAGAATGGTCCAAAGACATGCAGCTGGCCGGCAGGACCGAGCTGCGTTACTCTTATCGCTTCCTGTGCGATGAGCACTACTACGGCGACGGCTGCTCTGTCTTCTGTCGGCCACGAGACGATGCCTTCGGGCACTTCACCTGTGGCGAGCGTGGAGAGATCATATGCAACTCTGGCTGGAAGGGACAGTACTGCACTGAGCGTAAGTGGGTTTTAATTTTAAATCCAGTACTATCTCTCAGGTTCTATGGGGAAACATGTGGAAAGGCCAGTTACCTTAGTGATATTGCACTGGTTAATATTTGAATTCACTAGCAGCTGCTTGTGGGATAGATAAGCTGAAAGAGCACCATAGTCATTAGTGGTAGGTGCTGATGTTTACATAGAGCGTCTGATCCCAAATACTGCCTCCATACATGAGGGATAATAATGCTTTACATTAGTTTTGACTTAGATTGGAAAGACTATTAGCTTAAAAAAACATTATTTTATAGTCAAAAATGTAAAGCGTAATACATTAACTATGATGAGACAAAGAGTTTTAGTGTGTTTAATTTCTACAAAGTTTCTACAACTACTTTTCAAAGTTAATTTCCCCAACAGTCCCTTGCCCGTCTTTATTGTTTAGAGTCTTTTTCCACCTCCTAATGCGGGGCCCGTGTGCAACAGGCGTCAGTTAGTTATCCCATAGCACCAGAGGCCTTCATTCTAATGAGCCGCACTGGCTCCTCAGTAATTCACACGCCGCGTGCCTTCCATTAGACCACTGGGGCCTCCTCGCCCCCAAACCTCCTCCCCGATTGGCCAAGTGGGGGTCCTGTATTGTTGTGGCTCGGGCTGGTGATTGGCCGAGCGGGGTTGTGTATTGTTGTGGAGGGGGCAGCTGCTCGGTGAGAGGAGACAATGGAGCAGCTGTCTGGTGGTTAGCTCCACACAGACCAGCTGGCCCTTGGGGGGGAGGGGGAGGAGGAGAGACGGGAGGAGCGGAGGAGGAGGGAAAGGAGAGTGCAGAAGAGCAGAGCAAGAGGAGAGGAGGAGGAGAGAGGGGGATAGGTGGATGGAAGAGGAAGGGAAGAGAGGAGGATCAGAAGGAGGAGGGGTGGGGGCAGAGGAGGAGAGGGGCCAAGGGTGAGAAAAGGGACTTCTGACCCACAGTCAAGGGGAGAAAGGAGGCTTTGTGTGGGACGCTTTTGTGTTGGAGAGCAACCATGTTAAAGGAGAGGGCTTGTTGGCTGGTTCCCCCCTTTGGTGACCAAAGCTGTCGTAGCCCCCTGTGGGCTGTTAAAGCTGAGAGGCCACATTTTCAGCAACTTTTTTGCAGAATTAAAGAAAATTAGTACATTTCATCCTGTGGTCAACAACGACCTGATGACCCTGAATAACCCCAAGATTTTATCTTTCCACTTTGTGACTTGAAGTGACTTGAACCACCAAACATGGTTTATTAATCCTCTGTGACAGTGTAAAACTAGAATGAGAAACTGAAAGAGACAGTAGACAGACAGGTGGGCAGGTAAACTAACTAGACAGATAGACAGGCGGGCAGACCACCAGACAAACAGATAAGAAGGCCCGGACGCCAACTAGACAGGCAGGCAACAGTCTGAAAAGGCCTCGTGTGAATAGGACACTGATGGAGGGCAAACATTTTTGCAACACTGGACTTCCTGTAATTCACCTGTCACTATTTGTTTCCTCTCTGCAGCAATATGTCTTCCTGGCTGTGATGAAGAACATGGCTTCTGTGATAAACCAGGAGAGTGCAAGTAAGTCCAGAAACCATGGAAATTCCTTTGGAAGTTGCTTAAAGGGACAATAAATATTTCAGTATAACATTTTTACTCAGCAAAACCTTCTGATCATTGTTTTCTTTGTTTCTGTTATTAATAATATTTAATGAACATTGTTTTCCCAGGTGTCGTGTAGGCTTCAGTGGGCGTTACTGTGATGACTGTATCCGTTACCCGGGCTGCCTCCATGGCACCTGCCAACAGCCCTGGCAATGTAACTGCCAGGAGGGATGGGGCGGGCTCTTCTGCAACCAGGGTGAGTTTACTGAGAGATTTACTGCTTTGTTGGGACTTAGTCAATCCTCTTTGTTTCATATTTAAACTATGTTGTCTCTAAATGTTATTTATCGTCACTGTCTCCAGATCTGAACTACTGTACGCACCATAAGCCCTGCCTTAACGGAGCCACCTGTACCAACACCGGCCAGGGCAGTTACACTTGCTCCTGTCTACCTGGATACACAGGTGCCAGCTGTGAGATCCAGGTCAACGAATGTTCCGGAAACCCCTGTCGCAACGGAGGCAGCTGCACTGTGAGTACTGAGTTAGAGGAGGATAGATAGAGAGAGGTGATTAAAAACAAGCATATTCATGGTAACAAGCCTTGGTGTAACCACTGTTTACTTTGTTTCTAATACAGGATAATGACAATAGCTACAAGTGCACCTGCCCACCTGGTTTCTATGGCAACAACTGTGAGTTGAGCGCCAGTACCTGTGCAGATGGGCCTTGCTTTAATGGCGGACGTTGTGTAGACAACCCTGAAGGTGGCTACTTCTGTCAGTGCCTGATGGGATATGCCGGCTTTAACTGTGAGAAGAAAATTGACCACTGCTCCTCCAACCCCTGTTTAAATGGTATGCCATCTTCTGTGTTTTTGCGTTTACCTTCACCTAAAATGAAATGCAAATGAAGAAGAAAAATATCTGGGGGACTAACCCTTAGACTTTTCTTCAATCCCTTCAACCTCTGCAGGTGCAGAATGTGTGGATCTCGTGAACTCTTACCTCTGTCAGTGTCCTGAGGGATTTTCTGGTCCTAACTGCGAGGACAGCAGCAGCATCTCTGGACACTGTCTGTCCTTCCCTTGTCAGAACGGAGGGACATGTCAGGAGGGAGTGAATGGCTACACATGTATCTGCCCTCCAGGTATGACAGCACTCATCTGGTCTGCCTTATGTTTACACGTTTTACATTAGATTTGTTCTAGACTCTTAAACTCTACTCCCTCTGCAGGCTATACTGGCAAAAACTGCAGCTCCCCCATCTCCCGCTGCCATCACAACCCCTGCCACAACGGAGCCACCTGCCATGAGCGTGGCGGCCGCTACTTGTGCGCCTGTGTGCCTGGCTATGGTGGTCACAACTGCCAGTTCCTCTTACCAGAGATCCCCAAGGGTCAGCCTGTGGTGGATGGACCAGATCGGCGATATTCTTTCACCAAACCTGGAAATGATGATGAAGACCAGGAGGATGACGATGGCGGATTCCCTTGGACGGCTGTGTGTGCCGGTGTCTTCCTCGTTCTCGTGATCCTGATCGGCTGCTCGGTGCTGGTGGTCTACATTCGGGTCAAACTGCAAGAGCGGCAAAGTCACCACAGTGACAGTGTCCACAGCGACAGCCACGAGACCATGAACAACCTGACGACCACCAACAATTGTCTCCGCAGTGACAAGGAACTGGGCGCCATGATGACAACGTCAATTAAAAACACCAACAAGAAGGCAGATTACCACTCAGACCTTGCTGGGTCACTGGGTGGTCTGAGTGGAATCAGCGGGCTCAACGGATCAGAGAAGAATGGCTTTAAGACTCGCTATCCCAGCGTGGAATACAACCTGGTCCACGAGCTGCGGCCTGAGGAGCTGCTGCTGTGTAAAGAAGAGGAGCACGACGAGCCAGAGGTCAAATGTGAAATGCTGGATGAGTTCGACTCAGAGGAAAGATACAGGAAGAGACAAAACAGGTACATAGCTGTCAAAATACACACTTACACTCAGGTACACTGCTTGGAAACTTAAATGTAGTGGAAACATCTAGATCTAGAGGCTTTAGCATGTGTTGTTTGAAGAATGGTATTTCTGAACCTGTTTATTCTTTGTCCCACAGTGATGCATCAGAAAAGAAACAAGTGGAGGAGTTGCCAAGCTGCAGCGAAGCAAAGTGTCAGTCATCCAGCGATCTCAACTATCAAGCAGCAAGTGATCTTAAATACCAGTCAACCACCGACATCAAATACCAGTCTACCAGCGACGTCAAATGCCAGTCCATTAGTGATGCTGAGTACCAATGTCCCAGTGACAGCAGGTACCAGTGTACCACCGACACCAAATACCAGTCCGTTTACGTCATATCGGACCAGAAAGACGAATGTATCATCGCCACAGAGGTGAGTTCACAAAAGTAATCTACCTTGTAAATGTATGAAATAAATGTAACTCACCTCAGCACTTATGCTGTGTGTAAAACCATGCTAAATACTGATGTTTTACTTTGTGTCTTACAGGTATGATACCAGTCCAGACCACATCAGTTCAGACCAGTTTCACCTGGTCGATGGCGGTCCACACACACCAGCCCTGAGCAGTAGAGCTCAGCTTGTCTCCAGGAGGTTCTACTCCTGCTGTTTGCTGCTGTTCCCTGGGATTTACCGGAGGACTTTGAGCCAAGGTGCTGCTGAGCAAGCGCAGAGTCAGTGCCCACTTGGCAAGGACTTTGTAGTACTTCTGTAGTACTGCAGGTGAATACTGGACTTTTTCGACCCGTGATGGATGTAGGTCTAATGCTGACTCAGTGCTATGGACAAAGTACCAAAAGACCAATTGTACAAACTTTGTACAGAAACAGTGCTGAACAAGTACTTGTGCATCAGATGATGACTGCCAGAGAACTGACGAAGAACTTGTTTGATTTACTGCTCATACCAGGATGAACTCTTTTCTCCTGATAAACAGTGGAGTATTGACTTGGATGTTGAATGATGATATTGTAGTACCGTGGAGTACTGATTGAATGAACAGTGTAGTACCTTTGGAGTACTGAGAACTTTTGAAGTACTGTTGTAGTACTGTTATGTGCTGTGGTTATACAATGCAGTGTAAAAGCTGTCGTGGATATTGGATAGTTCATGTTCTGTGCAGTGCTGCAGAGTAGTGTGGAGTCATAGCAAACTTAGAAGTGCATTAAAACTGAAATTCATTCCAAAAATCTCAATTGGAGCTTTCCTGGCAGTAAATAAATAAAAATAAAAACAGACTGTCACACATCTTTAGCTCTGCAGCACTGACAGAAATGTTGTTAGCTGAGCTGGTTCTCAGCAGAAAAGAAGAACTGAAGACTCCAGTAGTGACTGCAGATCGATCCAACATGGATCCTGTTGGGCCATACTGGCCTCTGACCCCCTGAAGGTTGTGATACACAGGGCAATGTTTTGGGCAGGGCAACTCAGGAAACACTTTCAGCATCAGACGACAAACAAAGGGAGACAAAGTGAAACAAATCAGACAAAATGTTAATGAATTGATCTGTGGTTTCCTTTGTTCTGTATCAAACTCAATTTGTTGCTTATCCATTTAAAAATCCCTGGTGAAATTAATGTTGCAGCAACTCAGAATTGTCTTAGTGTCCCCCCTGAGCCCTGATGATGCTGTCGTGTTTCCAAGTGAGCTGAGCTATAATGGACTAGTCTTAACTGCCAAGACCTCATTGCACTATGGAGGTGTGTGTGTATGAGTGTGTGTGTACAGAAGAGGTGATGTCTTTGTGTGGTGTCAGATGTATGCACTGCCCACTCCCTCTCCCCTCCCTCCCAGTCTTCCACTATTAGCCAACTGAAGGACACCATCATCATCCTGCCTGCCATCAGTTAGGATCATTTGTTTTTATTTTATTTGTTATCTAAAGAAAGATGTATTCTTTTAATTTAAGTATGTAATTATTTGTGTTGCATTTTGTTGTGATGTTTTTTTTTTGTTAAACCTGTAATAATTTAAATTGGATTGTTTTTATTTGGCAGATAATGTTTGTATGTAAGTATGTATGTATGCATGTATGTGTTAGGCACTTGAGACCACTGTGACTGTGTTGTATTTAAGAGAAAAGTCGTATGTACAGAGCCTGTCATTTTTATTACTGGAAAACAGCTAAATATTTTTCCAAAATAAAAGAGGAATGAAATATAGAATATATGGTGTTGTTTTATATTTATCATCTCTTCATCTCACAGTAATAGTGTGTACAACTATTACTACATATCAAGTGTATACAACTAATACTTTAGCTGTATTTAAGGAATAACAGAGTAAGGTCTCATATACAGCCATTTTTACATGTGCTGTTGCCCTACAGGGCAATCTAACAAATTCAAGCTGAGGGATTTGTTGTCGCTAAGTGATAGAGTGTTGGTATTTGCATATGTGTATATGTGTGTGTGTGTGTGTGTGAGAGAGAGAGAGAGAGAGCTAGAGAGAGTTTGTCTGACGCAGCAGAAGACTGTCTCCTTGTGGAACCACTAAATGAGACAAAGACACACCCCATAATCATAGACCGCTTAGCTAGCCTCCTCTGAGGCCAGAGCCATCTCTTTGTGTGTGAGTATTTGTGTGTGTGTGTGTGAGAGAGAGAGAGAGAGAAAAGAGAAAAAGAGAGCGTGTGTCCGTATGTGCATGGCTGCATGTGAGTATTTACATTACTCTGTGTCTTGATGTGTTTGTGTTTTTGTATGAGCCTCTACATGAGTACCGGCGCTTGTGTGTGTGCATGTGTGTGCATGCCCAAGTATGTGTGTGTGTGCGTGATCTTGTTTTAAGCAGAGGGGTATTTATAGCTGGAGAGTGAAACCACCAGTCTGGATTTAGTCCCGGTTGCCCCTGCCTGACTACCCTCTGTGTGTGTGTGTGTGTGTGTGTGTGTGTGTGTGTTATTTAGCGACCACTGGGAGTGTAGAAGTAGTCATCAAAGAAGCTCATCTGGTTTACAGTCCCATATAAACACACACACAAGATGATGAAATTGGATGACAGATGATCAGAAATTTACTACAATTACAGAGGATAAACTGTATTAAGTGTCAGCATGGAGCACACACACACACACACACACATACAAAGGTCATGGCCTTGCTGTCTGACGTTAGAGTCAAATGATGAAGGGAAAAAGAGAAGTCTAGTGAAGTTTGTCTATTCATTCAAATACTGATACACATGATGTGTCAGTGAAGTATCCTCCACATTTTAACTGACTTTACCGAGCCACAGATTGTAGCAGTGACCTGCCCAGTGGCTGCAGACACAGGGACGGTTGTCCTTCCAAAGACTGCGACTGTGACTGCTCAAAAAGTATTTGTTTGTATTACACAAGCGGCAGGCAGTTGTTAGCACATACCGTGCTAAGCTTTTTAACTTAACTTTTTTTCAGAGCCACAATAGCTTTTTCGCTGAGTTGGAAAATCACAGGAGACAGGCTTAAAGCCGGTCCTTTGTTGTTGTTAGGCTGTCCTCCGGCCCCCGAACAGTCACACACGCTCGCATCCTCCCTCTCTGCATCTCTCTGGTGTCAATAGTTAGACAAAGCCCTGGTCACTGGCTGCCATATGCTGTCCTGCTGCACATAAAGAACAGCACTCTTTGAACTTCTGAGGGGGAAATCGAAACTTCTTCACGGCAAAAAAATATATAGGAGAGTGTATGTTAGATTGGCCACATATTCACATGGGCTTGTTTTCCCTTTCACATGGAACCATAGTACTGAACATTTTGTTTTGTATCATCATACCACTTTTACATGATACAGGATTTACGATGCCCATTATCCCTAAATATACAAAGTGTAAGTATGCATTTTGGATATACTATATAATGAAATTAAATGATCTCTTTTACCCCCACCCACACACACACACACACACACACACACACACACACACACGCTTTTTATTCTGACAGGGAGTAGGCAGGACCATATCTAATCCAGAGAACAGGCTGTTTAAGTGTGTCTCTGCTATAATCTGATTAATCTGTCCATTCATACTCTCTTCTCCTCTCCTCTCACAGATTTGTTTGAATGTATATGTGTGTGTCAGTGTGTTCATGTGTGTAAGCATGCATGTCAGTGTGTGTGTGTGTGTGTGTGTGTGTGTGTGTGTGAGAAAGAGAGAGAGAGAGAAAGAGAGAGAGAGAGACTGCTTGGAAAAGGACAACAGGAGGAGAAGAAAAGAGCTCACACTTGGCCACTGACCCTTCTTTTGTCCACTCTCTGGTCACCTGTCACACACACACACACACACACACACACACACACACACACACACACACACACAGTACTTTACTGAAAGCAGTTCAAACTGGACAAACTGGGGCTCCCTCATGTCCTAGAACATGCCGATCATAGACCACAATGTCTCCAGTTCAAGCCAAGGCAGGGACCTTTGCTCCAAATCTTTACCCACCTCACCACCCTTTTTTCCCCAAATGTTTTATGGGCATTCAGCCACTTTGAATACAAGACAACACTAGTGTGCCTTTGGTAAGCATATTTTTCTTTACTTTAAAGTGAGACTATGTAACTTTTGCTGAGCAGTGGCAACAGCAGCCTCTGTGACCAAAAGTGGTAATTACAGGACACTGACGCATCTCAACCCACAGCAGTTGTGTGCCAAAAGTTACAAAGAGCTAGCTTTACTGTGACTGAGTGACTAGCAACAGGGAAGGGTCTCTCCTCAGCGGGGATGACAACTGAAGCCACGGCCACAGCAGTTAGTGAGTTACCAAACATGTGATTATGTTCCACTAATGTTATAATCCACATCATCTTCACACACTGTGGAAAAATACAGTCTAGTGGCTGCAATCATGAGTTAGAAATTCTCATTTTGTCTGGTAGTCTGAAACTTAGCTCTGCTGATTATGAGCCAGGTTACAGATCGACAAAAGAACGAGCAATCATATGGATGGATCATGTAATTCTCCAAAGGTGCTGATAAATGAAAGAAAGTAACTGGGATGTGTCTGACAACAAACCTGATTACTATTGGTTGGAATGACAAAAATAAACCCGATCATGCGAGACAGTGAGGTAGTTTATGTAATTTAGAGCTGTGCTTCCACTGCATAAGACTTGAGTTTACTGTGGAGCACTAACACTCCTAACATTAGGATGTGGAATCATGGCCACAAACAGCAATGACAGAAAAATGTAATCCCCACACAGAACTACCACTTTGACACAGTAAGTAATGCATGGTTGGAGCCAGATGTTCAGTTACCAGTCGAGTAAAACGGGTGCCATCTCCAAGCCCAGTCAGAAAGACCATCTTTCCATCATGTTATTGTTGAACCAAGGATTATTCTTGTCTTGTCTTGCTGTTCGTCCCTTTCTTTTTCTGCCTGTTGCCTCTGCAGCTCATACTCTTTTCTTCATATTTCTAACACTCGGCACTCCAGTTTTCACTTTCCTTTTTGTCCTTTTTATGTTTTTGGGTGGCTGGCAAATTTATGAAGTCACTCACTACTGCCACCCACTGCTGAGGAGTGTGTCACAGGTGTCTTTGCTCTGATGTCCGAATTTGTTCACACCTTGTTGCTTAGGGATACGTATGATGATATCTCTCAGCTGGCACGTAGGATTAAATGGCCAAAATGAAAGTACATTATTTTTATTGCTTGGAAATGAAAAAACTTTTGTTTTACATTAGAAAGAATAATCTTTTTGACCTGATTCTAAACATCTAGATTTCTTCTTCTGTTACTGACTCACTGAGGTGTTTGCTTTATTTACCAAAGTTTAAATTCAAATTTAAAAACCACTTGACAACACCGTATGTAAAATAATTCCACCAAAGCTTTTTATGGAGATTTGTGCAAACACAGAGTTTACATTTCAATCCTTTTCTTCTCCTCATGTCTTCATCTATTTTGCTGATTTGCAGTCACAGTCACAGATGGAGCATCATAACAGTGACTCACTGACTTTGCACCTCTCGCCACTCCATCGTTTATTAGCATTTCAATTTGTCACCAGGACAAATCCCCACACACGCATACACAGAGCATCACTGACTAGTGATTTTTTGGGCTAAATCTTGTGGGAAAACAGAGATTTCTCTCTCAGCCATCCTCCATTGTTGAGTTTGAACAAACGAAGTGACCACAGCAGCCCGAGTCACACAATGACAGACAGCTTATTCAGCTACTTCATCTGTCGCAGCTCCCCAGGGACCAGGCTCTGATCTTTTCCCAAAGCTCCATCTCTCTCTTTCACTCACTCTTTCTCCCCCTCTTTCCCTGATTGTTTCTCCCCTCTGACTCTGTTAATATCTGCAGAGTACGACTCTATTAAATTTCCCTTCTATCAGTTGATGTACATACATTTTTTATCTAGATCATAGCTTTGGGGGATGCTGCTGAAATTCAAAGCAATTAAAACAAACAACACTTCTCATTTCTCTTTCAGAACATTGTTTTGTTTTTTATTTTGTTTATTGTCATTTCTCCCTGGGGGTTAAAGCGGTTGTAAAGAGAGTCATTCCTTCACAGACACCAGCTCCCATCAGTGCCTTCTGGTCATTACTGGTGCATCGTGGGAACAGCTTGGCGAGGACAATGATTGGCTAGAACAATGAAATTGGGGGGCAACACAAAGGACACGCCCACTGCATGATGGGAAAGAGCAGTGGAGGAAGCAGATGTTGCCACAGAGGACACACAGGAGGGGAGAGAGAGAGAGAGTGGGTGATACAGATACAGCAGATGTCTCTCTATCTCTCTCTCTCTCTCTTGTGCATTTGTCTTCAACTCTTTAGCAGTAGGTGAGAAAACACAATAGCTTTACCTGCTTGATGTTGGTGCTTTGTTCAGTGGGTTAAAGTCCAGAGCAGCTTTGTCAGACCTTTGGTGGCTGAGCCTTTCTGGTGCAGTGAGGAAAAAACCTGAGATAAATGAGTGGAGAAACATAAGAAAAGTAGCTGCCTCCATCAAAGCACAAGGAGACACTAAATGATATGTAACGATGTGTATGAGTATGAAACTGTGTGTTCGACAGTGCTCTCTGAAGAATGATTATCTCTCCAGTGGCATGTCTCTACAACTAGTAGACTTCCATAGAGTCTCCGTCAAAAAACACTGAAGCTGTTTTGGAGGCTCATGGTAGCCCAACACCAAAACACTTTTATCTTGTTACCTATCCACATGTACTCTGCTTATTCCAACATTTGAAAGAGAATCATACAGTGTTACAATATCAAACTCATTTGTTTTGTTTGTGTGCATGGCTGCATCATAAAATGGAAAAATGTAAAGATGTTGTTTATCAGTATATGATTCAGACTTAGCTATATCTTTAAAATGGATATTTCTAAAACAGGTCCTGCAGCTGTAGAGGTTGAGAAGCTAGATGTTTGATGACCTTTTTTAAATGCTGTCTGAAATTATATTTCTAGTGCACAGCATGAACATAAGTGTTAGAATTTCTCACATGTAAAGCTGCATGTGAGCTTCCTCTGTGAGTGAACTGCTTTGACAGCAGAGTGGTCAGGTTCTAGTTTAGGAGAAATCAAGCTTCGTTTAATGTCATGGTGAAGACCTGGAAAGACTGAAGTGAGAAAATGTGATGCGTGGAGTGACAGTAATGAGTCAGGTTAAAAAACCCAATATGATAAGTGCTGACGGTGACTGGACTCTGGAAGAGCAGGAAGGGAAACTTGTGTAGTCTTGTTGCGTGGTGGAAACTCCAAGCTCTGTTGTTTTTTTTCTCTTCTTTTATCAGTGAGATTGTAAAACTGTATTAATCAGTCCTCACAGTGACCTCAGAGTTGACTTTAGATGGAGAAAATGAAAATTACTGGGAAGCTGCTCACTATAATTTTGTCATAATTGTACAATGACAAATAAAGATTCTGGTTCTGAAATGACTTTACACTTTAGCCATTTTAAAGATTATTTTTTGTCTTATGTTGCTGTTCTTTTTTAATGTGTGCAGCCCTCTCTGCTGTCCTCATTATATTTAACTATTCTATTTACCTTTTTTAAAAAAAAATTCAGGGTCAGAATAAATTTGTACCTCCCAACATGGAGACAATTTGCCGTTGTATTTACCGTCTGCGACATGGCTTGCTGGTTGGCCTTTACAAACAATTCTCATTTACACAAGGTTGTCAGTTCATGGGAATACACTCTTCTCTTCAATATGCCCATTCATGACGGCTAGACAAATTAGACAGCAAATTCCACACAATAATACTTGCCAATTCATCCCATGAAGACAAAAAAGAGAACAGCTGATGGGAACAAATCTCCTTGTGTTCAGAGATGGTGCCACGAGGGAACACTTGTCACTTAAAGAGTAAAAAGCAATTGACACATCACTAGGTCGCCTGATTTGATGGACAAAAATTTGGGTTGCCAGGTCTGATCCTCTGAGACAACAGGTGTGGTGGAGATCTAGTAAAGTGTGCTCTGGGACGTTTCTATGATTAGGCACTGTGTCTGTGTCTGTGTGTATGGGCTTTGTTTTCATCTGTGTGGCGTGTATGTGTGGGAATGGACCCTGGTCTGACTTGTTGATTAATGGCCAGTGTGTGTATGTGTGAAAACGCTCCCGGTCCTGTTTCCATGCTAATGAGTAGCAGCAGATGGGAGAGAGGAGGCTGAGGAGCAACAATGAACAAACACACCAGCAGCCGTACAACTTAAAAAGACCAAACAGACCCTCCAGTATAGGATGCATTTCCTCACACACAAATACACTGATGTTCTGCTCATTGGTTGGAGTGTGTTAACACTGAGTACAGTCAACTCTATTGTGAATTTGATTGTGGCATGTTGGGATATGTCAATGGCAAGCAGGTCACTATAGCATATGGCTGATTACTTTTACTTGAGCTTATGTGTTTAAATTAGTGTTGGAGTTGGAGTTAGCAGAGTGACCTGCAACTGGCAATCAGGGAGTTCATCAGACTCGGGAAACACACACACACTGGGGAACATTTCAATGTCGACTGAGGAAAATATTAATGGTCTTTTGATATTTAATCTTTGTCCTGTTCAAGTCTTGGCGTGTACAGGCTGTTCCACTTGATAAAAACAGCTTCATTTCCCCATTTACATCCATGCATTTTTTTTCCTGCATGCAACGTACAATAGTTTGGCCCAGGCCCATATTCACACAATGTTTCTCCATCAGAGTTTGGTGTTCAGTGTTGTTTGGATTTGTCGTTACCTGGCAAAACATTCAAACAAAATATGCATTTGTTATATCATGCAACAACCAGTGAGCAGAGGTGGGGGAGGGTGTGGGTTGGTTGGTCTGGTTTTATGAACCTCATAAGGTAATTACTATTGGTGGCTGAATAAATGGTTTGACAGACAAGGAAGAATGAAAATGATTCTTGTTTGTCCCTATGCCTCAGCTGTGCTCTAGATTCAAACCCAAATAGTTGTTCAGTTTTGTGTACCACCAAAGTCAATGATACTGAAGAGCAGCTGTGGAGAATCATTCTCTATCCACGCAACTCGGATATGAGGTATATAAATATACTGTACATCTAGCACGGGTGTGTGTGTTGAAAAACTTAAGAAAAGAATGAAGAGGATGAGACAGGGGGATTTAGAACAGCATGATGTGGGGAAGTCTGTGTCATGACACCGTTTATGTTCTAAATATACACTGTTGCTCATCAAGTTGAAATAAAATATTTTTTTACCTCTTCTCATGAAATGATTGTGACAATGTGATTTATTCTTGATGGATAAAGTGTATATCTTCTCAAAAACAAAATTGGTCAAAGGTGATTACTGATGTGTATAAATAGGAATAAAAAGAGGAATGTGTCTGAAAAAATTATTCCAACTTTATGGGCAACAGTGTATTTACTGCATGTTTTACTTAACAGCATGTGTCTGCATGTGTATAACATACCAGTCAAGACACGCCCTCTCATTCAGTGGTTCTTCTTTATTTTCATTATTATCTACATTGTAGATTAATATGGAAGACATCAGAACTATGAAGGAACACATATGGAATTATGTAGTAAACAAAAAAGTATTAAACCAGCCAGAATATGTTTTATATTTTAGATTCTTCAAAGTAGCCTCCTTTGTTTTGTCTTGAAGGAGTTACCAGAGGTGCTGAGCACCTGTTCGCTGCTTTGCCTTCACTCTGTGGTCTGACTCATCCCAAACCATCTCAAGGTCAGGTGATTGTGGAGACCAGTCATCTGACACAGCACTCCATCACTCTGCTTCTTGGTCAAACAGCCTTTACATAGCCTGGAGGTGTGTTTGGGGTCATTGTCCTCTTAAAAAACAACAATGGTCAAACTAAGCTAAAACCAGATGGGATGGCATGTTGCTGCAGAATGTTGTGGTAGCCATGCTGGTTAAATGTGCCTTGAATTTTGAATAAATCACCACCAGTGTCACCATTAAAGCACCCCCACACCATTACACCTCCTCCTCCATGCTTCACTGTGGGAACCACACACGTAGAAACCATCCGCTCACCTTCTCTGCATCTCACAAAGACATGACAGGTGGAACCAAAACTGTCAATTTTGGGCTCATCAGAACAAAGTACAGATTTCCACTGGTCTAATGTCCATTCCTTTTGTTTCTTAGCTCAAGCAATTCTCTTCTTGTTGTTGTTCTTCCTCAGTAGTGGCTTCTCTGCAGCAACTCAACCATGAAGGCTGATTCACCCAGTCTCCTCTGAACAGTTGATGTTGAGATGTGTCTGCTACTTGAACTCTGTGAAGCATGTATGTGGGTTCTAATCTGAGGTGCTGTTGATTTGTGGTTTCTGAGGCTGGTAACTCTAATGAACTTCTCCTCTGCAGCAGAGGTAACTCTTGGTCTTCCTTTCCTGGGGTGGTCTTCATGAGAGCCAGTTTGATCACAATGTTTGATGGTTTTCATCACTGCACTTGAGGATACATTCAAAGTTCTCGAAATTTTCTGGAGTGACTGACCTTCATGTCTTAAAGTAATGATGGACTGTTGTTTCTCTTTACATAGTTGAGTGTTTCTTGCCATAATATGAATTAGAACAGCAGCTGAATAGGGCTATTCACTGTATAGAACTGTGTACCAACCCTACCTCTGCACAACACAAATGATGGTCTCAAACACATTAAGAAGGCAAGAAATTCCACAAATGAACTCTTGATAAGGCACACCTGTTAACTGAAAACCATTCCAGGGGACTACCTCATGAATCTGACTGAGAGAATGCCAAGAGTGTGCAAAATTATCATCAAAACAAAAGGAGGCTACTTTTAAGAATCTAAAATTGTTTAAAACTTTTTTGGTTCACTGCATAATTCCATATGTGCTCCTTCATAGTTTTGAAATCTTCAATATGTTACAAACCAGGCCACACAGCCACGACAAAAGAGGGAGAAGGACACAACAGATCCAAATAGCAAATGATTTTATTTAAAAAGAATGAATGAACCTGAGAGAAAACTTAAACAGTGGTCTGTGTAGGTCAGTAAGATCAGTAGTATTGGTGAGTGCATGAGTGAAGGTTATGCAGTGTTGTAAGGTGCAGCAACACAAACCACATACCAATCAAAACCAACTGGGTGTCTCAAGGAGACAGAGACAACCAGAGCTGAGCTCTGAAAGGGTTTTTATAAGAATCACTGACACACAGGGCCCAGGTGTGTCAGAGTCACTAACAAGCTCAGGTGCTGATGTCTTCCTGCCACGCCCTTCTCCAGTGCCTGAAAAAAACAGCCACAACCCAAGTAACAGGCACAACACCAGAGAGAGAAGGTTGTCACAAATATCAACTTGCAATGTAGAAAGTAATAAAAACAAAGAAAAACCACTGAATGAGAAAGTGTGTCCAAATATTTGACTGGCACTGTATGTGTTAATGTGTGTGTTAATGTGTGAGTGTTGGCACAAATGCCGATCCATTTTGCCTTTGTGTTTGAGACTTCTAGCACACACACACACACACACACACACACACACACACACACAGACACAGCTGTGGTCCAACATTTTAGACAAATATAAACGTAAGTCTAGATAATGCTGCCAGTAATTAGAAACAAGACTGTGTGTGTGTTGGGGGAGTATGTGTATGTGTATGTGTCATACAGGCTCATGGTGTTACTGTAATACCACAGGAAACCATGCCTGTTTCCTGCCAAGAACTCTTTTTATTTTTCATTCTTACTTTCCTCGTCCTCGCACTTTCTTCCCATTTTATCATACTCACTTTGTCTTTCAACTTGACAAAGTGCCAGAAACAACTCAAAAGAACCATTAACTATCTTACTTGTGCAATATCATGTTCAAGTGGCATGAAATGATGCTTGATCAAAGTCCCCGTTATTAAGTCCCGTTACCTTCAAAATTGTCTCACTGTAAACGTACATATAGTATATACAGAGACTGATTATGAATGACTGGCCTTTGAGACAAACACATGAGTTACAGAAGAGGACTGCTGACAAGGGGACTCTCAGCCAACGCACACTAATGACCCAGAGTCATAAGACTGTGTGTGTGTGTGTGTGTGTGTGTGTGTGTGTGTGTGTCTGTGTGTGTGTGTGTGTGTGATAGAGAAACTCCTGAGGAATGCTCTAAGTACTGTAGTAGAAGCTCTGAACAGGAAATGGATTCCCAGAGACAGGAAGTAACTTCGTGGAGAGAGGAAGTGTTTGCCAGCATCCGCCCTCTGTCTGCTGGACGGGGAAGGAAGGAGAGAGATGAGGGTTTGTGGGGGGGAGGGAGAGTGAAAGGTGGAGGGATAGGAATGAATTAGAGAGTTGTTTTAGGAAGAGGAGAAAGAGCAACAGAGTGTGTTAGTGGGTGTGAGGAAGATCCAGATGATGTCTGACCTGCCCTAAAAAAACAGCAGATTTCAGATGTTGTCCTCAGTGGGAGTGTTGTTTCTCCTGCTCCTGTTTTCTTTGGAAAAGAGCTGTCTGACCAGTGCATCATCATCCAGTGTCTTACAGCTGAATTATATTACAAAATGACACTGTCCTGGGGCAGTCGAGGTGGATTAGCATTAGAGCACCTGCCATAAACAAAACCTGAAACTCTTTGTCATCATGCATAATATATAAGCATAACACATACACAGTAGACCAAGCAGGAAACCCAGTGATGGACATTTTATGGCCAAAAGTGCAAGTGACCTGGGCAATCTATTTCTTCAGGAAAAAAAAAAAACAAAATAGAAAGAATTTGACCTTCTATTAAAGAAAATATCTCCAGATACTAAAAGGCAGTTATCATTTTTATCATCACTGTGGGGACAAGTCAGCATTCTGAAAATGAACTGTATGCCTGAGTTGAATTACAGTTCTTTAAGCATTTTGTAACATTTTTTGGGGACATGGAAAATGCTTAGGATTATACACAGTGTTCATTGATATATTAGACAATTACATGTTTCCAACTTTGTCAATTACATTCAGAGAAAACTTTTTTTGAATGAATGAATGAAGAGCTACATTTATCAACAGTAGTGGAATCAAGAGGAGGTTGATGGCAGGTGTATAAAGTGCACAGCTGTCACACCAAAAACCAGCACTGGCACCCACAGTCCCGTCTGTGGTTCAGGCAACAAAAGTACTTTGGTTAAGGTTATGAAAAGATTGTGTCTTTTGTTAAGTATAAGTAAACTTGCTGTGTTGCTTGTTTCTGTATTAAACCAAATCATGATCTTTCCCTGACCTCAACCAAATGCAGCAAGGGTTTAAACATATCCATGAAAAATCTGTGTAATAATGCTGTAACCACTGCACCTTTGGGGTTATTTAGCTGACTGTGAGCCAAGCCTTATAACCCAACATCGGTGACTGACCTCACTAACGCTCTGGTGGCTGAATGGGAGCATATCCCTGCAGCCAGATTTAGAAATCTTTTGGGAAGACTGAACTAGAAGAGGTGCAGTGGTTAAGCACTGTTGCCTCACACCAAGAAGGTTCTGGGTTTGAGCCCGGGGCTTTTCTGTGTGGAGTCTGCATGTTCTCCCTGTGCCTGTGTGGGTTCTCTCTGGGTACTCCAGCTTCCTCCCACAGTCCAAAGACATGCAGTTAGGTTAAGTGGTGACTCTAACTTGTCTAAAGTGTGAATGTGAGTGTGAATGGTTTATTTGTCTATATATGTTGGCCCTGCGGTGGACTTGCGATCCGTATAGGGTGTACCCCGCCTCTCGCCCAGTGACAGCTGGGATTAACGGAGGAGCAGTATAAATAATGAATGAATGAAACTAGAAGAGTAGAAGCAGCAGATTAATGTCCACAGGTTTTGAATGAGATGCTCAGAAATCACATATGGGTAAAATACTTGAGTGTCCCTATACGTTGTGTGTGTGTCTCATAGTTTTGCCTGTGTCACTACAGAGCAGATGTGAGAAGTTGTTTATGTCCAGTTCACTTCTTGCTCTCACGCTTCATGGTCAACTCTGTGTTGGGAGAGTAGTTTTTAATGTGTCGTCCCAGTGCTCCACACACTCTTAAAAACTCCCAGGAGAGAGATTGTTTGAGGTGAAAGGTCAGGGGTCAGCGCAGTGTGTGTGTGTGTGTGCCTGTATGTATGCCTGTTTTGGTAAGTAGCTGAGGAACTTTGTGTTTGCAGAGTTAAGAGCAGTAGCAACATACCACACACACACACACCATTACAGCTCCCCTGGACTCGTCTGTGGAGGCCTGTGGAGTTAAAACCAGAAAAACAAAAGACCAAGACTGGAACTCAAGTATTTAACTGTAAACAGCCAGCTAATACTGACACAGTCAGACAAACAGTCGGTGATGAAATTGTGAAAATAAACTAGAAACTGGGATGAAAACTACAAGAAATAAGACAAATGAAGAGAACTGAAGGTAAGCGGCTGTGTCAAGGCATGTTGTTGTGAAGAGGAAAGTTTAATGCAGTGTGTGTGTGTGTGGAGATAGCACTGGATGGACAGATGGCCCTTTGTGTCTCCTGACACCTGCCAGCTGCTGCTCTGCTCCTCTTCTCTTCTTTTCTTCTTCTCCTCTCACCTCATCTCTTTCCTTTTCTCTCTCCTCATCCTCTTGTCCTTCCCTGCTCTGTTCATGCTGCCTCTCCTGTCATTTTGCCCTCTACTCGTAGAGGATCAAACAGTTGAACTAGGAGGAAGGAGGTGCACTGACTGCCCAGTGTGCATTGTGAATACCACACTTTAAAACAGGTTGCAAAATGCACTTGCAATGCTTTAAATCTGAAATGTTAGAAACTGGCCTTTTTATGTTTTTTATGCCCTCAATTAGCTGGTGTTTTCAACCACCAAAATCAGGTTTTTCTTCCAAGCAGATGAACTTGAAAACGACGGCTGTTGATTCATTGTGGCGAGGAAAAGAGGCCGTACCAAAATGCTGAGGTTCGACGGTCAGTGTGATCACAGGCATTTGACCTGTTTTTGGACAATCTTGACTTGCTGGCACAGTTAGGTTTTTTTTTCCTGTTTGGTCTGTAAACAACCAACAATGTCACCAAAACAGCAGAAGGCTGTTTGTACAAAAGCTGTTGGCAGATGTATCATCCTGTACATGCCCAAGAGAAGAGTGTGTGCTCTCTGTGACTGGCAGGTCAGATTGGGAAAAAAATTCTCCAGCAAATGGATACATTTTACATCCAAAGCAATGCAGTGGCTTATTTAGAATAAACAGACTGGGTAGTTATAATAAGCAACAATGATCACAATAGCAAAGAGCAGAAACCAAAGAAACTAAAAGATTAGAAAACTTAAAAAAAAGGCAAAGACCAGCAATGATAGCAACAAAAGATTTCAAGGACACTACAGCAATAAATAATTTGTTTGCAAGTGGGAAAGTTGAGTTATTGATAATGATTTTAGATCACTTTGAGATCTTTACCACAGCACCTTCTTGTCTTATTTCTGGCAGCATAGATGCCACCAAAAACAACAACACACAATAACAGCACACACACTGCACACAGCATGTGCAGACAGAAGTATCAAATGAATTCATGAAAGGAACACAGGCAACGCTTTGAGTTATGAAGCAACATGGTCAGGCCAGTATTTATCTCGAGTTACACAAAGATGTGCTTTTGATTTCATGCTCTTATCACACCCTCAGAGGCAAATTCACACAAGAGTAACTCTGAATTTTTTTTTAAAAGGCCTTCAGACAGAAACCTAATGAGGGTTAACACTGGAAAAAATAAAAAATGTGAGTGACGCAGACCAATTTAGTATTTCAGAGATGGAAAACAAAGGACTTCTGGTGCCTGTTATTTGCTGTTTGTTTCACTGTTGGCTAAAACCGCTCAGAGCTGCTCACGGTGAAGACGTGTTCTTGCTTCCTACTTCATGACATCACAGTGACGCACAGCTGGAAGAAATGACCTAAATGGGAAAAGAGGGTCTGCTGCTGAGTGTTGGTTTCCCTGCTGGGTGACACGTGGGTTTAAAAAAGTCAGAGTGAATTCCAGCCTGAGAAAACAATCCTGTCTGTCTGCCTGACTGTCACTCTCACCTCCTCTCTCCTCTCAGTCTCTGTGTGGGACACTCAGCCAGTGAGGACAACCGGCTGGCTGACACTGGATGTATATCTGCTTAGGTGTGCATAGGTATCTGGGTTTGTGTGTGTGTGTGTGTGTGTCTCTCTTTGTGTGTGTGTGTGTGTGTGTGTGTGATCCTAAGAGGTCAGGGGTCAAGCTGTGGTTCACAGAGAGCTACGTTGTTCCCCTCCCTACAGGAAGGGAGGGCACTGTCCATATGCTGTCTTCACTCATACACACACACACACACACACACACACACATACAGATTCACATGCTCACACACTCTACAGATTGGTCACAAGTTCCAACAGGTACACACATGAGCTCACATAGCTACACACCCATACTTACACATACACACTCTATACACACACATTAACTGCAGATTAACTTCAGATCCACTCATTCTCACATACACAAATACACACTGTTTTACACAACAAAAACGTCAACACACATGCACAAACACACACAGTAGTTCACGCTATATCACCACTGCACTGTGTAAATCTGAAAATACAACTCTTCCACATATTTTGGTGAAGACAAGTAAAAAAACTGCTGGAAAGTGATGGTGAGAAGGCCTAACTATGTTTCAAGCTAACTGCAAGACAGTGTACAATTTCAAGTTGACCGCACTTTAGACGACATGGTGGCAACTGAGCAAACTACATCCACTGAGAAACGCTATGAGTTGCACTTAAAAGCTCTGGAAATAGCAAGTAAGTGGACCTTGAGTTAAGATTGAAGAAGTTTGTTTGAAGCATACTGAAGCCTTGAGCCTGATCAGGGCTGTGTTTCAGTAAAGTAAAGAAGACAACTCTCTGCTGCCCCCAGCTGAAAATTTTCTGGCTGTTTGTTTGTTTTTTTCTTTTAATTTCTGTGTGATAATTCAATGAAATTATCAGTTAAATGTTTCTGCTCTACACTGCTTGGTAAAGAAACAGCATTTTAGAGCGGCTATCAGATCACTATATGATCATTCTTTGTGCTCACTCAAATGAGAGAACTAGAAAAATATATGAATGAGAACAAGTCATGGGTTTAGATGATCAATGTAAAGACAGCGAGAGGAAAGAACTGGGGTTTAAGCAGATGTTGGCTGTGATGCAGTTTTGTTGTTTGCTGACCAAAATGAGATTCAGATATTCTCCTCTTGTTATGGTGTTTCACTGTGGAAAGACAAAACCAACCTATAAGATAATGTGATTACATAATGTGGATGCATGTCATTTTCACATGTAAATAACATTTTCAAATCAGCAGCTTAGTGTGGACGCAGCCTCGGTGCTAAAGCTTGAGAATCTGGCTGTAAAATGAAGTCACTTTGCTTCACGACCTTATGCCTTTATTTTGTCTCCCCTCCCCTCAAATACAAACACTTTTGCTTTTGAAACACGCTCACTGACAGTTGTTTGGCACTCTCTCCTTTGCTGATGAGACCCTTCTTTCCCTTCACATTACTTTGTTTTCTCTCTCTGCCAGCAGGCTCTAGACACACACTCGCAGTGTGTGCAGCCAGTGGCCAGCTGCATGCAGCTGTGTCTCCTCGCAGTGTTTGACCACATCTTTTATAGGTTTTCTCTCTCACACACACACATGCACACGCAGAGAAACCAGGGGGGGCAAAGACCTTCAGGGCAGCTGTATTCAGCCTGACACACACCTTGCTGGAGGAGGTTCTGAGCTGACAATGACAAGATGCAATGAGTCAAGGTGCCAAATATCCACAGTGTAGGCTGGAGAGTAACCTCCATGGTGTAACTGTGACTCCTGAACACATAATCCAAGACCACAGGTTATCATTTCCAGAGAAACAGGGGATACTCTACAGTGCTGGCTGTCAACAGAGAAAACATGGCGTAGCCTCTTCTTTTTTTTTTTTCTCATCACATCAGTTTATAGGCAGTCTACGAGATGTCTCACAGTGGCCAAACCATCAGTAAACAGGCCAAGTTTTAGAACAAAGTGATCCAACTGAATACATGTCAATGCTGGATGTATAGCATTTCCCCCAAACAACCTACTTCTGTCTTAGGGATATAGTCAATCACTTACTTATATGATCCCACAGCCTTCACTACACAGCAGGTCTTACAAATCACATCATGTTTGCTTTTATTTGTTTATTGTTTCATATTTCTCTAAGCTCTGTTCTCAATTTGTGGCAATGGTAAATGCGGATTGACACAACGTCATAACATAGAACAGGCTGTCTTCAGTACTCATCATTTTCAAGTCATCTAGGTAAATAAATAAATAAATAAAATAAAATAAAAAGCTTTGTCATTCAAACCACAGACTGGTGCTTTGGGATTTAATTTTTAAATTATATGGCCAAGTCAAAAGAAAAATAAGAAATATGATATCTTTGGCCCATTGGTCATACAAGAATGAATACAGTGTTTTCATCCTTTTAGCTGATTTTATACAGCAGGAAACAAAACACATTCTCCTTGAAAGTGAATTGGTCAGGATTTTTAAGCAAATGGTTTGTCAAGTGATGTCTTTTCTTGTTGTTACAAAAAGGAAAATTCAGTCACAGCCCGTCATTTATTTTTCCCGCTGAGGAGAAACTGGTCTAATTACCAAATTAAGACACAAACAAACAGAAACAATGACAGGTTCTCACACCTCTCCATCTGGACTGATCATTCTCAGGTCTATCACAACAGGCAGGTGGGACAGACACACACACACTCACGTTTGAGGAATGCTAAAACAAATGTTGACTGTTTACACTGGACCTGTTGTTGATGTTTATGTACTTTTTCTCAGTTTCAATTGTTGTTGTTGTGGCTGTAAATCTGACATCAGCAAGACCAATCACAGCTTAAGGCTCCAGCTACAGATGCTTAACACTTAACACTGCTTCAGGTTATGGATCACTGTTACCCACATGATTATGATCAGTGACCACATCATTCTTGCAGTTTTTGCCTTTGATTATATGTAATAATGATGCAGCTCTCCTTTAACTTGCCCAGAGTTCAGAGGCAGACACAGCACAGCGTCATTCAATTCCTTGCCATTAAAAATAATCCATCCTTTAAATTATTTTGACCAGCCTAACCCTGGGTCTGAGCCTTGTGTTTAAAAAAAATGCTTACCAGTAAAAAATTTTCAGCCACAAATAATTCCCTAAAAATTATTATTAAGTCTGGAGACGTTGCTTGGCAATTACTACTCCACCCTGTGATTCTGTTTCCCTGTAAGATTTGTGTAAAATATGTTGGGATGAAATTGTACAATGCATCATGTTACACAGGGCAGAATCATTTTATTTTAAAAACAGTAGTGCCCCTGGTGGACTAATCCATCTAGCTGAGAAAATCCAGACACTCAGATGCTTTTTTTTCCATTACTAGTAGGGAGAAAAAAACACGTTTAACAAATGAACACAGAAATATCAGTTTGTCACTCAAGTCAAATATAAATTGTCTTACTGTGACATTAAATGCTTATGACATGCAACTACTGCCCCCTACTGGTTACAAAGCACACATCAACTCAACTCAACTTTATTTATAGAGCACCTGGCATTCAAACACACAGCCCAAAGTGCTGCACATAGAAACAATAAAATGTTTTTAAAAAGAAATAATTACAAAAGTGAATAAAATAAATGAATGGGATACGAATAAATATGAAAACCAATGGTTAAAACTCAAAGACTCTAGAAGGGCTAGAGCATTACTCCTCAACTCAAATTAAAAGCTAGATTAAAAAGATCGGTCTTTAGTTTTCTGAGCTTGGCCATTCTAATATCCAGTGTTGCACATGGTCAGTTTTTCATGGCATACTTAATATGTAATGAGAAAGAACATAACGATAGCAATACTCCTTTAAAACAGTAAATAAAAATAATGAATTTTGAATATGTGTTATGTGTTGATGCATTTCAATTGTACCAAGGTTGTCCAGTGGAATAGCAACCAATTATTGATCTGTCATTTACTTTCCCAATTAACAATTATATAATAGTTTTGTCTATAGAATGTCAGTGATAGTCACCCACATCCTGAGCTGAGGTCTTCAAATATCTTGTTTTGTCCGACCGACAGTGTGAAACCCAAAGATATTCAGTTTACTATCAGGTATGACAAGGAAAAGCACTGAATACTCATTACATTAAAGGAGCTGTCATTTTTGCTGAAAACCTGACAGAAATGACCATTTGATTATCACAACAGTTGCACTTAACTAATCAGTTTGACTCATCATTGCAGCTCTAATTTCCAGTTTAGTTAATTGTCCATTTCTAGGCTAATTGTGCTGTATAAACAGATAATGCTATAGTGATATTCCTAATTTAATATAAAACCACAAACTAACAGTGCATGAAAATGAATGGTTTCATTTTAATATAATAATTAAAAAATAATTCCACAATATTTAGCAGCTATGGACACCAGATATTCAGATATTGATCATGAAGTGAACATACCAAGCTCGGATTTCAAATGTGGATGGAGTATTAACATGTAGAGAGCGCCCTCTGCTGTGAATTACTGTATCTTCAAATGGCTGGAGAGGGTGAATACAATATCGTGACAAAAAATGAAGTTAAGAATAAAGTATCTGTTATGAAAATGGAGCTGGGTTTTTGAGGCTGCATTACTGTAAATGTAGAGAGTTTCTATTATTGTGTCTACATAGTATGGGCCAGTAAAGAAGAGGGTAAGAGGAGGTGCATGAAGAATAAATCAGTTTAACTAACACAGAAATACATCCATCTGCTTTATTATTTACATCACAATGCTGCTGCAAAATTGAAACAAATCTGAGTTCAGTTCATTGAGGTACTTTGTTGTAGACCTCTCTAACAGCCTCCTGAAGTTTCCTTACCGACTCCATCACCAGTCGGAAACTTTCATGGAAATTGCCGTTACCGTCCTTCACCCAGGCTGCCTGCAGCTCTCTGACCCACGTAAGGATCCCGTCCAGCTGCTTCTGCACCTCCCTCTGCTCCTCCAGCTCAGCTTGCAGGGCTTGTCTGGCGCAAACTTCTGCTTCGTAGGCTCTGTGGAGGTCGGTCAGGGATGACTCCAGCTTCAGCACCTCCTGGATAGAGGAGGACCACAGTGAAATCACAGACAGATATATTACTTCAGTCCTGTTTCTATCTATTTGTCATATTTGAATTACCTAAAACACATCTTTGGCACATCGGTACTACATTGTCTTGTTTTACAGTAGAAAAATAACTCAGTCAGTGCCTCTGGACAATCTATGTAACAATGTCACAGCTTGTACATTACATAATACATATCTTTTGCCTTATTGCACAGATAGTTTTTCAGCTCACATACAGTGTATGCTTGCCAATACTTCTATGTAAAGTCGGTCAATATATGTTGCCAGTCTGTAATGCACATGTTAGTATGGACAGGTATGTAAAATACAAATATGTTTAGTACGTGATTATCTGAATGACAGAAAATTAGGACCAATTATAATTATTCAATCAGGAACTACTTTCATGATTGAATAATTGATATAGTAATTTTTGAAACAAAAATGCCAAATACTTGTTGTTACAGCCTCTCAAAATTTTCTCTCAAAAAGATTTGATGCATTTGTTTGTTGAAAAGAAGACCGGGTAAAATACCGGGTAGTTGCAGCCCTAACAGCAGCCACAACAGAAACTGTCCAAATACTTACAGACTGCACGGAACACTCTGTAAACACATGAATGAAACAGTGGCTTGTCAGACTGGATTGAACTACACTTTCCTTCTCCTCCACCCACCTGAAGGTCTTGGGGGTAGATGTTGTGAGACTGGTCCTCTGGCAGCAGGACATTTGGCGGCACGGTAAAGCAGTCGTTGACCAGCAGCGTCTCCATCCGCTCCGACAGCTGCTTGAACCGCTCTTCGAGGAACTGCTGCAGCTTCCGGCTACACTCCCGGGCCCGAGCCCGGAGCAGCTCCTCGGCCCCGTCCGTCTCGCCTTTACTGAGCTGCCGCACACACACCTTCTCCACCACGGGTAAAATGTCATTCAGGCAGTCCTGAAAGGCGCTGTAGACCCGTAACATGTAGGTCTGCGGGGTGAAGCCAAAAAATTGTGCCTCATACAGTTTTAAACTCGACGGACAGGGACTGTCCGCCTCTGAATCAACTTCTCCGCAGACATCCATCTCACTCTCTTCCCGGGTTTCCCGCGCCATGTTGAATCACTGACGTTCTTTTCCCTTCTTCCTCTTGTGATGTTTTAGTACATTTGTTAAATAACGAAGTGGCGCCATCAACTGGAATGGAGTCTAATTTCTTAGAATAAATACTGATAAATAAGTAATTAATAATACCGAAAAAATTAAGCTATTTACCATTACAGTACTTTAAGTCTCTCTATTGTTAACACTTAGTAAAATATTTATAACATCCTGTGTACACCCATACGCGGAGCCTGCTGTATAAACAATAATGACAATATAACATGCAAAAATGCTTATAAATGCTAACTAGGGGGACTAAAAGTGTTACCAGTAACATTTAACTTCTGAACATCTCTGCAAAACACCAACTAAATAATTGCTTAAGTTTATTTTCACTCTGAAACATGCTTTTCCAGACGTTATTTAGCAAAAAACAGGTGGGGGTCTTGACATGCAAATACCATAAAGAAAGCACATGTCAATCATTTGAACAGTCCAAAAGAATCAAACCCAAACAGTGCATTTCCATATCTTAACTCCAGAGGCTATGTTATTTTGCCTTGTAATATCATTCCATGGAGATTCTGCCTTATTGCCAAAATAAGTGTAATGAGTAATAAGTGAAATAAGTGTAATTATATACTACATGTCATTCCAGATGATGATGGCACTTGCTGGCTATGTTCAGAGGCATCAACTCAGACTGAATACTCTCAAGAGAGAGCAGTGTAGAGCTGATTTTCACCTTGGTGTGGAGTAACTTTTTTGCAAATGTAAAAATCATTCTTTTTTTAACTGCTTTGAGGAAACAAGGTTGGGAACCACTGATAGATATACATCAGCATGTACTGTATATTAGCATATATATAGCTTTTTCATAGCTATGATATCATCCAAACGTTAGAAATTAAATAGATGGTCTAAGCATCTTACCTTCTCTCAGTTCATTGCTACCCTGTTTGTGGCACAGAACCCATGTAATTCTAGTGAGAATAAAAAAAAGATCAAAAATACATACTGTCATTATCAATTAAGGCTCAGTGAATTTCTAAAACAGCTCAGCACTCTGTAACAGAAGTAAGTGGTGCATTTCTTTCAGTTAATGAGTGTTTAGACTCGCCACACTGGCATGGGGCATGTGGAATCAATCCAAAACTGCTGAGCCTTTGTTAATTATAATGAAGGAATGTGTCATCCAGTGGTGTCTGTCACTGAGACATTTTAAAGTTTGGATGTCTATGGCACAGACGAATAAGCTGTATCAGGCTTTGGCTGTGGCACTGTCGCCTCACAGCAAGAACGTTCCAGGTTTGAGGCCTGGTTCACCTGGGGCTTTTCTGTGTGGAGTTTGCATGTTCTCCCTGTGCCTGCATGGGTTCTCTCCAGCTTTCTCCCACCGTCCAAAGACATGCTGGTTAGGTCAACTGGTGACTCTAAATTGATCGTAGGTGTGAATGTGAATGTGAATGGTTGTTTGTCTATATGTGTTGGCCCTGTGATGGACTGGCGATCCGTACAGGGTGTACCCTGCCTCTCGCCCAATGACAGCTGGGATTGGTTCCAGCCCCCCATGACTCTTAATGGGAAGTGGTATAGATAATGGATGGATGGGGGCTTTGGCTGCACAGATAGATTAGTTCATTGTTGGTTTTGGTCATTTCACAGGATTTGTTGACAGTAAGTATTTATTATACTATACATGCTGCCAGAGGTGGAATGTCAGTCTACATGGAAAGTACACTTACTCGGATAGTGTACTGTACTACAGTTCTGTGGTACTTGTACTTTACTTGAGTATTTATGTTTTATGTTACTTTATACAGTGCCATAGAGGCCCCGAACAAACAATGACAGATTGTTATTTTATAAGACCTTCTTTCTGATATTGCTGCTGTCTGCTTGTTGGACTATTGTATGTTGCTGGATGTTTCTCTAGGATGTGTGTGTTATGTATGGTGTAAGCAATTCTGTAATTTTTCAGTGTGTTGAATGAGAAGCCAAAGACAAATTTCCACTCAGGTGGACAATAGAGTTATTTTTATCTTATATTTTTCCACTACACTTGAGAGGCAAATACCATATAATGATTAATTTGAATTATTTTAAGTACATTTTGATATTAAAACTTTTGTACTTCTACTTCAGAAAAACAGTTTTACTTGTAGAACAGTACTTCTACACTTACAATATCTGACCACCTCTGGCCTGGCTGGGGTTATTGTACGTGGTTTACAAAACGTTCCTTAGCTTATTTAAAAATGTTTGACATTATGACGTAAGACGTACGTCTCGGACACGCCCCCTCGCTGGGACGAAAGGGACATGCGCGGGCGCGCTCTCTTCCTGCTCAGCTGCTGCTTCTCTTCGCTCGGTCTGTGTTGGTAGCGGCTTCTGCTTCCACACGTGTAGTCCTTCCTATGTGAATTTCTTTCTTCGGGACCCGTTTATAAGCTCATCCTGCTTCATCACAATAGGTAAATTACCCGTCGGCGGCGTGTGTTTGATGTTTGTGCAACTGCGCAGCCGCTCGACTGGCGGGGGCAGAGGTTACAGCTGGAAGTTTAGCCGGGTTTGCCGCTGTTAGCTTGGTGATGTTAGCTAGCTGCTGATGCGTTTACTTTTTGTTGTGGTGTCGCTAACATTAGCTAGCTAGCAACCGTAACTAGCTAGGCTGGTTAACGGAGCCGATTGACGATAAAATGCTCTGGGTCCTTCGTGCGTCTCTTCGTGTGAAGTTGAAATGTGATGTTTCCACCGTGTCCTCCTCTCTCCAGGTGTAAAGCCATAAAAAAAACGACAACCATGGGAGCTTATCTGTCGCAGCCGAACACAACCAAGACCTCCTCCGATGGCGGCAATAGCAACGTGAGCTACGGCTTCTCTGCCATGCAGGGCTGGCGTGTTTCCATGGAGGTGAGTCGGAAAAAGAGGGACCGGATCAAAGATAACCATGTTGCCGCCCAATGTCCTGAGCGCAGCGTGGAGAAAATGTGTTTTCAGTTGTAAATGGCAGGATGGAGGGAAGGGTTTTCTCCGTATAGTTTTGCTTGCTTGATGCTGGTTGGTCTCTCATCAGAGTGCACGGAGAGTCTGTAACACTCCTAAACCAGCTTTCCCTCAGCATTAGCAGCAGTGACGGCTGAAATTCACAAGTTACATTGTAATAACTCTCACAGCATTTAGGAGCAGGTAATTGATGTCTGCTGTGTGACTCTTGCCTCGTCACTGGTGAAGAAAGTGCTTCACTACAGCTCACAGCATTTGAAGATGTCGTTTTGTTAAGTCACTTCTGATGAGAAAATCAGACAAATTGTCTAATTGTGTATGGGCCACCTGGATGAAATACATCAGCTATCAACAAAATAGCAATACAATTACTACCAAGTGCATGCATGTGGCTAATTCAGTCAAAAGACATGTAAGAACATGTGCACTGATAATAAGACAAGGTTTGTTAGCAGTTATAGAGCAGAAATGTTGCTTGACAAGTCATTACAAGAACTTTAAATGTACTTAAATGATAGTGATTCAAGATAATATGCAGGGGTCTCTATTTTTTCCTCCCACTCACTTTTCCTAAATGTCCTGTTAGATTTTTTTAAACAGAACATGGGTTCAGTTGTTATGCTATTGCACCAATTTGTGAATGTCTGTATTTTAATGTACATTTTTTTCTTTGTTGTGTGACAGGATGCCCACAATTGTATCCCAGAGTTTGACGAGGAGACCGCCATGTTTGCTGTGTATGATGGACATGGAGGTAACACATGCATACTGTTCAAAACAAATCCTCTATTAATAGAATTTTGCAGCGTGTCTTGTACCATTTACAGCATTTCCAGAAATAACTGTTTCTAATAAAACTAATGTTTGTTACCACAAACACCAGTCACAGACACAAACATACTCTCCTTTCTGATTTCTGAACACAGACATTAAAATGAAGTGTTTCTATGGGCTTCCCCCCTTTATTGTTTGTTTTACACACCTCTCTGATTACTATGTGTACACACACCTATCCTGAGAATTTATATGACCTTCTGTTCCCATTTAGGCGAAGAGGTGGCTCTGTACTGTTCAAAGTACCTTCCTGACATCATCAAGGAGCAGAAGACCTACAAAGACGGCAAACTGCAAAAGGTGAGATGCTGTAGAAGCCACAGTCTGACCTACTCATTTTAAGTTTGACAGAGCAGAAATCTTAATGACCAGAGGTGTGCTGCTCTACTCTGTCACAATCACAGTTCTGATGCATTCAGAACCCTCTCTGAACAGACCTCGAACAGGAATCTTATTAATCTTAAAACCCGGTGTTACACTGTGTCCCTTGACACATCTTTTTGCATGTTGTTTCCAGGCACTAGAGGATGCCTTCTTGGCCATCGACAGCAGAATGACCAACGAAGAAGTCATCAAGGAACTAGTCCAGATCGCTGGACGACCCACTGAGGAGCCTCCTGCTGAAAAGGTGGCAGAGGAGGATGATTGTGAGTACATCCTTAATAACATTTATGTAGCACTGTTTAGTGTGGATGTCAGTTGTAAGGAACATAATCGGGTACATCTAGCAAAAATTATGAAAAAACAAATAATGACCATGAAGAAAATAATATAAAAACAATTAAAATAAGAATATAATAAGGAACTGTCATGCTGAAGTGTGTTTGTGCACAGCACGGGTGGATTAAAACAGTGATGTCAAATCCAGTTGACAACATCTGAGTTAGTCTGTGTTTCTTCTCTTTTTTCAGTGGACACAGAAGAGGCAGCTTTGCTCCATGAGGAGGCTACAATGACCATAGAGGAGCTGCTGGTACGCTACGGCCAGAACCGCAACGCTGTCAAACATGCTGCTGCCCTCAGGTAGTCCAGCAAACTTTTATCTGATACTTTCACACAGCTACTAACACTTTATCGGAGTTAAGTGGTTGAGTACATTGCAGAACAGTGCATTTTCAGTGATGACCTGATGCAAGTCCAACCAATAAAGTAATTACAAAATTGTTCTGCACATAAAATTGATCCCCTCATTGTTTAACATCCTGTTGCAACAGGAATCGTATGAGATCAAGGAAGTAACAACAGTACCTTTTTAACATATTTTTTAAAGTTGTTTTTTATTTGTGTGTAATCTGTATTTTTAAATTTAGTGAAAATCATCCATATCTATTACATCAGATACCTATGTCTTGGCTGTTGTAACTCAATGAGTCCAGCATTTTCTTGATAGTGTAATGCAACAGCAGTTAAAAATGTAAGCCTCTGGTTGATCCCTCATTATGTCCTCTTTGTTTTTTATTCTTAGTGCTGCTGCTAAGAAGGCGTCCTGCCCGCACCCTGAGTCCTCGGGAGACAAAGGGGAGAGTGGGGAAGGACAGAAGAAAGAGGGACTGAACGGAGAGGTGGAGGAGGAGAGCAATGGGAAGATGAAGGAAGGTGAAGGAGCGGCATGCGGGTCTAAGCTGCGAGCCTGTCGGAGATCAGGAGGAGGTGAAGGCAGTGGTGCAGGTACAGAGCAAAGAATATTTTTCTCTGTCAAAAGATGACATTAGATGAAAAAACATGTTAATGTAGTTAAAAATCAGCTCAAACATTGAGTAGAAGCAAATTGAATATATGACATTGGGAAAAAATGGTCTGCCTGCTAATGAGCTTTAGAAAAGAGTCTTAAAGTGCACAGAAGTGGCTTCACAAAAGTTATATGAAAATTTAAGTCTGAGTCCTTATACATCTTCTCCTTCACACTCTTCCCCACTTATTTTCGCTCCCTATTCCTTTTGTCTAACACCTCGTGTTGCCCTCATTTTTCCTCGACAGTGGCTGACTGTGGAGGGTCAGGAAGCTCCAATGGGGAAGAGAAGGCAGGTAAGGCAGAAGGAGATGCAGGTCCTTCCTGTTCTTCCTTGTCCTCCAAGGCTGCAGGAGATTCAAAGTCCAGGTTCTTTGATGACAGCGAGGAGTCTGAGGAGGGGGAGGAGGAGGAGGGCAGCGATGAAGAGGTGAGAGCAGGAGACCAAAATAGATTTCTGTTTGGCTGTGAAATCTCACTCATAATAACCGTTGTTGTTGTTACTGTTTTTTTTTTTTTAATTAGGATGGCAGTGAAGAGGAAGAAGGTGACAGCAGTGAGATGGAAGAAGAGGAGGATACAGAGGAGGGAGAGGAAGACTCTGAGGATGAAGACGAGGAGGAAATGTGTCTGCCTGGAATGGATGGCAAGGAGGAGGTGTGTATAAGGGAAACTTGCAACTGACAAATCAGCAGTATATCGGTATTTAACAAGTCTTATAAAATGACAAAGTGTTGTTATATGTAAATGTTCAGTAGTCGAATTGGAACCATGCAACTCTCTCACAGTGGTTCTAAAAGAAATGACTAAAATTTTTTCTTGACACAAAATTGGCCATGTGAGCATTCATTGTTTGTTTTAGCCATTTAAAGAACACAGCTGTAATTTCACGCTATGAAACAGACTTACAGCCTGCAATAAATTGGACGGCCACACTGCTACAGATGCCAAATTCAATGATTTGTGAAGACATTGTAAATGGAAGAGGTTTTGGAGGCTGCCTTAAATTTTTTTCCCTGCTTAAAAAATGCCTGAAAGCTTTTATTTGTTTTACATGTCGGTGGAAGATGTCATGGAATTATAACAGTGTGTCACATGTTCACAGCCTGGCTCAGACAGCGGCACCACAGCTGTCGTGGCTCTGATCCGAGGGAAGCAGCTGATCGTGGCCAATGCTGGAGACTCTCGCTGTGTGGTGTCTGAACGTGGTAAGTCAGAACCAGTTGTTTACCAATTTACCCTTCAGGTACATGTTTGTTACTGTAAAATGTATTTTGATTAAACAGAGGAACTTCAGCCTGGTGTCTGTTAAGCCTCATTGCTGATGAGAATCATTGTTTTGTGTTTGTTCTGTATCTAAGCATGAGTATAGATATATTCTCAGTAGGAACTCAAAAACTTGAATGCTTAAAGTCTGCTTAAGTGTTGACCTTCTTTAGTCCAAGAGAATATAAAGTAGATATTCTTTTTCTGATTTAGTAGATTTTTTTCTAAAGGCCTAATTTTTTCCTCCATAATCAGGTGATATAGTCATGTTACTGGACAACAGCCAATCAAAGTATTTGGCTATCATATAGCTGCCCTTGAAATGTGTAGTGCACAGGCAGATCTTTTAGTGAAAGGCTTTGTCTTGTATGAAATGTAATCGTGCCCTTCCTCCATTATAGGCAAAGCTGTCGATATGTCATATGATCACAAGCCAGAGGACGAGGTGGAACTAGCTCGCATCAAAAATGCTGGAGGGAAGGTGACCATGGATGGACGGGTCAACGGTGGACTGAACCTCTCCAGAGCTATTGGTATGGCTGAGTTTGTGCGTGACTTCTAAACTAGTCTTGTGAGGAGCATCAGAATCAAACTCAAGTAGCCAGAGCCAGTCTTTTAACATTTGCTGCACTCGGGCTTTCAGGTGACCACTTCTATAAGAGGAACAAGGCTCTGCCCCCAGAGGAACAAATGATTTCTGCAATGCCTGACGTCAAAGTTCTGACACTTAATGAGGACCATGAATTCATGGTCATTGCCTGCGATGGCATCTGGTGAGTCATGATGAATCATGAACAATGAATTTTGTGTCAGACAAATGTGTACGGCTGTAAACTTTACAACTAAATCTTGTCTTTAAATGACTGAACCACAAACTTGAATAATTGAGTTGAATAAAACCTTCCTGACTAAAGGTACTAAAAGGTCAGAGCAACACCGGACAGAGCAATTTACTTCTGATGTCTGCCCTGATACTCTCAGCTACCTGCTGAGAGCTGCATGCCTGTCACAGGAGCGCTCACAGCTAAAGCTGAAACTACCGGTGTTATGACGAGTTAAAACCAGCTGATTGTGTCAGCAGCCAAGCAGGAAAGACATTCCATGGTGCAGTAGGATTTCATAACTGAGCTATGACCAAGACACCAACTTTGTCTGCAGTGTTTACTTCAGATCATTGTACTGGGCATCCAAAACTGAGTCGACTGATGAAGTACTTGAAGAGGTTCATTAGGCTGAACTTCTTGTTGTCAGAGTCTGGCTTTACCAAAACTGGAAGTGCTGTTCTATCATCTCTTCCCTGCCCATATGGCAATGTGTAAAGCTGATAAATGAGCTTAAGTGTTGATCTCAGAAAGTCATTAAGATCAATGAAACCACTTTTGTAGCTGACTATTGAAACTTTGCCTTCTGTTTTTCCCTTTTAATTTGTCATTAACCCTCTCTGTGTGTCTGTGTGTGTGTGCAGGAATGTGTTAAGCAGTCAGGAGGTGGTGGACTTCATCAGTGAGAGGAACAAACCAGACCAGAGTGGCAAAGTCAGACCTCTCTCATCTATAGTGGAGGAGGTTAGAGACACTTACCATTATGATCACTTGTACATTAATCAGTAGGAGAGGGTTTCTATAACTGGATCCAGAGCCCAAGAATCAAAATAGATGTCAGACATGAAAACAAATGGACTTTACTTTCTGAAGTTTTCCTCAGTCTATAAAATACATATCTTAAATGTGATGACTTTTAGATTTTACATAAAAGTATTCTATTTGTCACATAGTTTTAGTTAGTTGTTGACTCCCAAACATTGTCCATAATTTGCATCTTTGATTTCAAATCCCATGCGTCCTCTCAACAGCTGGTGGACCACTGTTTGGCCCCCGACACATCTGGAGACGGGACAGGATGCGACAACATGACCTGCATCCTCATCACCTTCCGGCCACACCCGTCCCCCGCTCACTCAGACGACACAAAGAAGAGGAAGCACCAGGAGGAGGAGGAGGCTAAGGAGGAGGGGGCAGAAGGGACAGAGCTGGAGGAGAATGGAAACGACAGCAAAAAGGCTAAAAGTGACTAAAGGAAAAGAGAAACTGTCCCAGGGGGAGCAGCTGGTCCCAGACTACCCCAGATACACCAGAGACACATTCTGTTCAAAATTAAATCCTTACCTCACAGATATCAATTCACCCTAAGACAGAAATTATGCTCATATGCTCAAAGATCAGCTGAACTAAGATCATCAGTATAGTTTTTGTCTTGTGTTTCAGTTGAATTCTCACTCACAGCCCCCCTCCCCCTCTCCAGTTGATTCTTTTGTTTAGCCTTGTTGGAAAGAAGCTGGACACACTTTAACTTCTTAAATTCAGAAGAGGCAGACTCGCCACTCAGCGGGCATGCTGAATAGCACATCACTTTCCATTTATTTGTAACTTTCTAACTTGGCATCGCGTAAAGGTAACATTAGGAAAAACTGATTGAATGAGAAGATATTCCTGTCCTTTGTAGCCCAAATTGAAGCATCGGGATGCCATGAGACTGCGAATGCTAGTCTAGTGTTGCACTGAATGTGTTGGTTCCCCGTTTTCAGGCTCCTCTCCGATGTTGATATCTCACCCTGAGTTTGTTCAGAGGCAGTTTGTGTGAGCCAGTGTTTGACTCCATTTCTCACAGAGAGGAACTGAAGGATGTCGGGGTGCTAGTCCAGTTGCTATACTTTGCCATTTATATTTTTTCCCATTAGCACCCATTGAGACGTAAGGATTTTTTCTTTTCCTTCTTTCTTTTCAGTCTTGCTGGTCACATGACACCCCAATACATCACCATTATCCTGCCTTTCTTTTTGATTCCTGCTTTGTGTCTTGTCTTGATCAAAATCTGTAAATTTCCAGACAGCGAAAAGATGCCAGGGTTTTGGGAATGAGTGTACCTTTCATCTGTTAGAGATGATGGCAGGGAAATGGAGGCAAGCCCAACGTGTCTCTGCGTGTCCAACCAGAGAAACGTGTTGATTGAAGCCCTGGACTGGCCCTTCACTCACAGCTCGTCTCCAGGACTCTACCTTCCTTCATGCCATTTACTCTCTCTGTCTGTCCCCCCGTTTCCACTGTAAAACCTTTTTAAGATTATCTCTTGAACATGAATTTTATTTAAGTATTTCCACTCAAAAGTTGATATTTTTCATTTTTGATGAATCAGTCCTCTGGCAGTTTTTTTAATAATGAAAAAAATCCTTTTTGTGAGCACACTCTGAAAACGCCCTGAAAACGCTGGACTGTGGAGAGGATGCACAAGGTTATTTTTTTGAGTGGAAATACAATTTGAAGTTCAGAGCACGAAGACAGTGTAACTGTTTAGAAGTTTTTTTTTCTTTATTTGCAGAAGCCTCATTTAAAAACCATGTTGTGTGACTGTAAGTTTGTTTCTAGTGTACTATCTTGTCACCATGCCCTTTTTTCTGTACATAGTTTTTTCAATACTTGTAATTGAAGAAAAAGAAAATGCTTTTTCTTTGTAATTGTGAGTCAATGTGACATTTTTGGTGCATACTCTTTTGACACCAGTATGTAAGTACATACAAATACATTTTTTTAAATAATGAGACAACTGTATTCCTGTGTGATTCTTTAAGAACAACCAGTGCCATGTCCGTTTTTATGCACAGAGGTCTTTTGTTGTGAAATTGTGTTCATGGATATGTGTGACATTTTTCAGGAAGTTAAAATGCAGGAACTTAAAAAAAAACATGATAAAGTAGTTTAGATGCTACATGAGATGAATGAAATGGATACTTGTATACACAACACAAGCAGCGAACACATTTTTTCAGTTGTTACCTTCATAGTGTCACGTACCAGAGTTGCCACATCATGTTAGTGATGTTTAAGAAAGCTGCTAACTACTGTTAATGTCATCTCACTTCTTAAAGCTGTAATATATAACAAAGCAAAGTTTGACTTGAGATTTCTGCAGCAGCGACTAAGGATGGTGATGTTCATCTGTCAAACACAAGACATCTCAGCTAATACTGAACTGCTCCAAATACCCTGTACCAGCCAGAGTGACTGAAAATGTATTAGTAAACTTGTGTTCCCTTGAGGATAAAGTCATTGCATTACAAGTCAACTTTGCTTGTATGATGACCATATGAAATGGAAAGGGTAATTCTTGTACAAGCAAGACCACACACAGAGTCTATATTCAGTGTCAGTGAGAGTATTGATTAAAGGCTTGGAGAAATAAAGAAAGCAGGAAGCACTGAAAAACACGAGACAGTTAACCATGGCCTACATATGAATTTGAAGAACCAGTCAGGGAGGTTGGCTCATTTAAAGGTTGGTCAGGGTTTAGGTTTTTTATTCACAAGTGTGTATTAGGGTGTGAGCAGGTAGAAGCTCTAGGTAGCTGAGATTCAGTTAAAATAGTGTACACTGCTTTCATTTACTCAGGCAAATATGACCTCTGCTTAGGCCAAAGTTGGGTGGAGTTATACTGGGAAATAAAAGCACTCACCAGACTTTATTAGTCTATGTAATGTAGTAAATTTGCCCAAATGGGTGCATCAAAGCTAACAGGAGAGTGAGGGAGATGTAGATCAATACATGCACATGCATTTTTAAATTACACAACCATCCATCCAGTAGTCTTTAAAACATTTCACTCAAAGCCTCAAATGTGAACCTCATGGTGGCGCTCTGCTACACACTTTCTATATGTTGTCAGCTGGGATAGGCTCCAGCTCCCCCTGCTACCCTTAAAGGAAAAGTGGTATAGATAATGGATGGATGGTTGAATAGTGTCTTGCCTACAAAGCTGTTCAGACAAACTCTGTTGATGTATGACAGCTTCCTGCAGATGGCAGCAAAGACATGTGACGTGGTTACACTGTTGCTTTGGTACAGGATATTATAAAGCAGAGAGATGTGACTGTGCCATGAAAGGAAAAATCAAGAGGGTTTCATCCCAACCAGAGAGGACAGCTGCTGATCTCACTCACTCACACACACCTTTAACCAGGCAGGACAAACCAGCCAGTGCAGTCACCTCCTGTTGTCTTTGAGTCCAACGTGATAGAAAAAGATCTCCGCACACTTAGATCCATTTCACTTTATTTGTAGAGCTTTTGGTCTGACAGACCTTCATCAGCGCATACACCAGTCTTTGATCTAATGAAAGCTGTTTGCCGTCTGTGGCACATAATCACAGTCCATCTCATGAGAACGCAGTGTTAAACTTGAAAATCTCAGTGGAAACAACAAAAGCAAAAGAAGACAGACTTTATTTCCCATCAGCCTCAGGGGCCTCTCTGTCCTGCCCTGCCATTGGCTGCTGCTCTACAGCCCTGTGGTGATTGCTCTGCTCCCTGAGGATCACTGCTGCTGCAGGAACAATAGAAAGCGAGAGAGGAAACACACACTGTCCTTGGAATCTAAAAATGTCATCACACACACACACCAGGATACACACATTCTCTCCCTGTCTTTAACCGGCAGGATGTTTTTTTGTTCTCGTAGAGTAGATTAGCGGTTTCAGTGGTGTGTATGTCTGTGTGTGTGTGTGTGTGTGTGCGTCTGTGTGTGTCTGTGTGTGTGTGTGTGTGTGTGTGTGTGTGTGTGAGGATACAGTGAGCGCATGCAAAGTATGTTAGTCTGGGTGTTTGTTCTCGTGCTAACAGAGACAGAATTACAGGCCAAAACACACTTTGTAGGTGTGAGAATGTGACTGTTTTGTCCTCGGATTTCTAATGAATATGATTAAAAGTACTCTGCTCTGTTTTCCATCAGATTACTGTCCCAGAAACAAGAAGTACATCTCCCTCCTCTCTAGCTACAGCTGCACTGCCTGTTCAGCTACCCCTAAAAAACACTTATTACCTATGATGTCCTGATTTCTAAATGGTTTTTATGGAAGACATACTGGCATAGGCCATTTCTCAAATACTGAGGCCACTGTAAGAAGCTTGTTCCACTGCAGTAACTATAAAAAATGTTTCTGAAAGGCCACTACTATGGAGCTCAATGGCAGCCTTGTCCAGCTGTGTGTGTTGGGGGAGTTGCTTCTGTCTCCAGACTCTTAAACTTGACTGATGGCTGTGGAAGAGAACCACAGGAGTCCAACTAGACCTGCAATTGTACATATAGAATCGTGTGTGTGTGTGTGTGTGCCGTCTAGCCAACAGGTCTTATATAGAAACCTAGACCACAATAGCAGGTTGTAGTTAGACACTGTAAGCATTCATCAAGACTCCCTCAGTCTTTTTCGATCATCTGGCTCTCGCTCCTAAAACTGCACTGGCCCTGTTGCCCTCATATTGCTGAGAGTTCACACACACAGACACACACACAAACACTCCAGTGGTGAGGAAGGCAAAAATAGTTTGCTATAAGGTCTATTTCAGACCAAAACACCTCTAATGTGCATTCCTCTAACTAGTGTTATTGTAATAAAAGGCTCAGTAGTAAAAGTAGGTTTTAGTAAGTTGTTGTAGTAATTAGCATTCTCCCTGAGATTGCTGTTTAAAGTGTAATGGTTCATTCTGTTCTTATTTTGATATTTATTGTTGCTTTGTTAGATTTCCAAGAGTAGAGAGATGACAAAGAAGAAGAGGAGGATCGGTTTGCGACAGAGGTCACAGCTGGATGCAAACTGGGGGATGTTGTAGTTCTTAGCCTTAAGCTTCAGAGGAGAGAGGACCGGACAAAATGTTCTCACTTTCCAAAAACATCCTCACTCTCACCCTGACTACACTAAAACTGGTCCTTACTAAGATGGAGGTATAAGAGCACACACACACACACACACACACACACACATCTCCTGTAATCAGCGTGACCCTTCAGCCCTGTATCTGGCACAGGGGCACTCACACACACACACACACACACACACACACACACACACACACACACACACACACACACACAGAGGATGTGTCTGGAACTGACATGCTGGTACATCCTGCCAGCAACAGAACAGCTGACTGTGACATCTTTGTATTTCCACTATGCATGTGTGTGTGTGTGTGTGTGTGTGTGTGTGTGTGTGTGTGTGTGTGTGTGTGTGTGTGTGTGTGTATGCAATTCATCAGCATCAGACTAAGTACACTGGATAAACCAACAGTTGTAGAAAAACAGGAAAACTCCCCACATCCTTTTTTATTTTCCTCTTTTCCTTGTCACCTCTCTTCTACCCTTCTTCCCATTTTTCTTCTCCACCCACAATCACTTCCCTCCACTCCACTTCCTCTCTTCTTCTGTCCTCTCTGTCTTCTGATCTGTCCTTTATATCTCCATCCTTTCTGATCACTCTTCCACGTCTCAGTCTCCCATCTCCTGTTTTTACTTTCCATCTTAATTGACTGATATGAAAACGTGTCGCACAGCTCTTCTCCAGTACACCAGGCTTTATTCACCTGATGTTTTCACCTATCCTGGATGATTGTGGTGTTTTGTCTATGTGGTACTCATAGTGATGTATCGATCACATGACAGATCAATACATTGTATAAAAGGAAACGGGACACAGCCTCAGACACCACCCTGATGGAGTGAGAAATGAGAAACTGAGGCATCACATTCACAACATGAAAAACAAGTTTTTATACAAGAGTTTCAGACAGCAACATCCAAAGAGGAGCCAAATCACAATGTCAGTAATTACTAAAAACATTGGTGTGCAACTAGGGTTGCAAAATTCTGGGAATTTTCAGAATTGGAAACTTTCCATGGGAATTAATAGGAATAAACTGGATAATAGGAATAAATCACAGGGAACTTAAATGTAGTTGACAAAAAAACATCTTGCAGTATAATGTTGGTTAAAACAACCAGGTTGTAAATTCAGAATCCTGCTCACTACAGCCACACTACTGCATCTGAGCCCACAAACTAAATCCAATCAGGTAAAGTTTGCTGATATTACTGAGGTAAATATATTTGATATGTGGTAAGAAAGTTAACAAGGAAAAAATAAATCAAAATGTGTTTATACAGTAGCTACGTAACTGGTAAATCAGAGATGCTAAGTTACCTAGCACCATTGACAGTTTGAGTCTGGTTCTGTTCCAGGTTTTTCCTCTCCACTGTTTCCTAGTGCTGCTCATGGTGGGAATTGTTGAGTCTCTCTTTATAGATATTATAATATAAAGAGTACGGTCTAGACCTGTATGTACAGTGCCTAGATATAACCTCTGTTGTGATTTGGTACTATATAAATATAAATGGACTTGACTTGAATTCAAGAGGCTTGCTATCATGATGCTAGCTCAACTGTGATACTGTTTCTTCTTCAGTTTTCTGTCTGTACAGACTGTAGGTTATAGTTTGATTTAGCAGCTGATTGAGGAGAGTTCATCTATTCATCTAACCTGTTTCAAATTCATTTATTCAGCATCAATTATAAAATATTTTGCAAGTTTACAACTTGGAACTGTGCATCCGTGAGCACAAAACCTGTAGGTGCAAAAATGTGCTAAATATAAACAAGGTCAACAACATCAGGGTTCATCAGGGCAGCACATTCCAAGACCTGAAACACACACACAAACCTCATCATTCACAAACACACCTGAGCACACACAGACACACACACCAGCGTGCATGCAGGAACTAACACAGGCATATCAAGACATCAGTGTGTACAGTAGGAAAACACACACACACACACACAGACACACACAGGGTGCGGTCAGAGATAAGAGAGAAGTGGAAACCAGCAGCTGTCTGATCAGCGGACATACTGCTGCTCTGACATCACCCAACATTTCTCCACTTTCCTGTTCTGTCATTTTTCCTCAGCCACATATTCACCTCCTCTCTCACCCTCCCCCAACAAAGTTTCTGTGTTTATTCAACATATTTGCCTTTTTCCCCACAAAAATGTATTTTATCTCTCTTCTCTTCTGTTTTCTCTGTTTCTTCTTTATCTTCTTTTTCTTTGTCTTTCTCTTCAAATAAGTTTCTTTATTGTCAACTAACCAGCCGTATAGCACTACTAACCAAGTGTTGACACGTTGTTTTAAGTTGTGTTGCTTAAGTAATCTTTGGTTTTAAAAGGTCAAAGCACAGGACGTTGGATCTTAAAGTGACAGTCCTAGACATTTAGTTTAGTGTTGTTGTAAATCACAGAGGACAGAGTCTCTGGCCAGCATGAACAGCTACAATGGATAAGAACAGTGACAAGTTTTTTGTCTCTCATAGGTGAGGCTTGGGATGGCAGCAGTGTATATAACTATATAAAGTTTTTGGAAATATAACCGAGGAAGAACCTGAGCATAGCAACGAACAGTGAATAAGTGGACTATGAGTCAGGGGTGATTTGAGAAGTCTCTGTAGATGTTTATCAGAATCAAATGTAAATGCTGTGAATTTAAACCTCTGTTCTTTGAGGAGGCTGAAATAACACTTTTTGCAGGCACGTTGAAGTCTGTAAGGAGTTAGTGTTTCACAGTGAAAAGATACATTTTGAGTTCAGTCTCACTTTAAAGTAAGATTTGTCATGTCAGCATGTGCAGCAATATGTTACACTTAAAAAACCAAAACAAACTGAGACCATCATTTCTCATGCTTCTGTACTTTTCTCTCTAACTGCTCACAGTGCTTTCTTTCCCTCTGACCCTTTAATCATGTTGACACATGATCCTGACATGGTTTTTCTTTCTCTTCCATGTTCCCTTTCTCCTTGATTTAGTTAGTCATGGAGGAGGTCATGGGGTCCTGGTGAAAAAACAGACAGCATTTCAAAATTACACTGAAAATCTACTTTTTCTTAATAATCTGTATACATACATGGTACACAGTTATAACAATATACCATTGTACACATTAGTTTGTTTAAAATAGCTCGTGGGTGTGCTAGTTGAGTTTTAAGTATAACATGACCTAATTTTAATGTTATTCTGGAGTCACTCTGTGAACTTCCACACTGAGGACATTTAGTGTCATTACTGAGAGTATGTCTTGACTGTGAGGTTTTGTTATTGAGGGGACAGAGATAATACTTCCTACATGTCTGGAGTCTGTCAGTGAAAGGGCTGTTGTTTGTTGTCACATGTATCATTGCAGAGATGGACCATTTCTTCCTGTTGCAATCAAGTGTCCTATATGTGAAACGAGGTCTTTGTCCAATGTGGGGCATGTTCACAAAACAACAATAACACACCTTACAGCACTAACTTTGGTTGCTAAAACAAACATTTTCTAACTGGAGACTGATATTTTTGAACATTCTTTAAAGATCTTGTGATTGAAGAAAACTTGCCGCTCCCCACAGCTGTATCATCTTGTGACTGGGTTGAAAACCACCATCCCGATAACAAGAGCAGGAGCTCTGTGCTCTATATGCAGCACAATTCAATCATATGAACAGACCCCTAAAATCTCATGACTGCTGGTCTGAAATCACTGATGATAATTATTTAACCAAGGAAAGTTAAACTTTGTTATATTTCTTTTTGTTTAATAACATCTCTTCAGTGCTTAACTATTAACGAGGGACCATGAAACAGATGAGATGTGATATTGACAGACAACATCTGTTTTCTACCAGGTTTGAACACAGTGTCACAAGCACACACCTGCACTGAGCTCTACAACCTGTAGTACATTAGAGACAGACCAGATATTCACCAAAGTCATTAGGATTCATCACCTGGAGACCATGAATGTCTGCACTAAAGTTTAGAGCAAATCGTCCAATAGTTGTTCCGACATTTTGGTCTGGACATGTGGTGGACAGGCTGACATCTCCATCCATACAGCCACGATGCTAGCTTGACTAAAATACTCACTGAGAGACCATTTTGTTCAACAAAAGCCCTCATTATTTTTATTTTTAGTTAGGATTTCCAACACATTACTGATGCAGTGCCCTGCTAGAAAGCACTTCAAGTACAAGTAAGCCCAATTTGTTTACCCTACTTTTACAAATGGTCCAGGGTTTTTAAACTAGTGATGTTTAGCTACCAGATCGATTCATCCAGTGAATTAGGGCAGTGTGTTTCTGACCTGTTTCAGTCTCACAAGTAGCTTCAGGGTCTTAAACTACTGACAACAGCTTAAACAGGCCTCTGGATCCGGCACTGATGATACTTTCTAACTCAGACGTTGTAATAAAGACTGCATTGTTGTAAAAGCTCACAAGTGCTGTTGTTACAATAATCAAGACTTTGCATACTTTCTACAGAAACTGTGAAACTGAGGAAAATCATCCTCCCTCTACTTTCAGGTTCAGCGTCCCATGACTCATAGAGTCTATCTGATGAACCTGACTCCCTACAGTTACTACTTCAACATCACACACCCACTCGCTCCCCCACTTAGCTGTTTTGGCTTAAACAAACACATTTACTCATCTTAAATACACAAACACACTCTTACACATTGTATTTCGACAGTGCTCTCACTTTCTCTGCATTTGAGGTTTTTATCTCTGAGAGGGTGGTGTTTTTGTGCAACATTCACTCAGTTTTCTGTCTGTTATTTTAATATGAAGACGAAGATTCAAATGTTTCATTTAAGCAACTGATCAGAGATGTGATACAAGTTGAACAGTTAAAGACCTTCAAGGAGCTTTTGTCCTCCACCACAGAGATTCATTGGCTATAAAGATGCATTGAAGCAGCGTCTTTGAACTCTTAGCTAATCCCCCCCCCACCCCCACGCTCTCTCCTCTCTCTCTCTCTCTCTCTCTCTCTCTCTCTCTCTCTCTCTCTCTCCATTATGTGCCAGCTCACAGAGAAAAGGACAAAAGTTCTGGCCACAAGCCTGCTCACTGGGAACTTTCTGTGTGTTTGTGTGTGTGTATTTGTGTGTGTGTGTGTGCCAGCTGGTTACATCTGGTTTAAGAGGCCACAGAGGGAAGCTGTAGTCTCCCACCTCTCAATATCAGTTACTAATCCCTGTTTCCCAGAAGTGTGCATTTGTGTGTGTGTGTGTGTGTGTGTGTGTGTGTGTGTGTGTGTGTGTGTGTTTGTATGTGTCTGTGTCTGTATGTTCAATGTCTACAATGTGTGTGTTCAGAGCATATTCAGTGTGCATGTTTTATATATATTTAAAGTGTCTTCTTTGAACAGTTAAAGACCTTCAAGGTGTGTGTGTGTGTAGTGTGTTCAGTGTGTGTGTATATATATATATATATATATATATATATATATATATATATATACACATATACATATATACACACACTCACATTTAGTGTATTCAGAATTAGTCCAGTTCATTTCTAGCCATTAACTTTTTACCTCTGACAACTGTATTTAGGCTCCAGAAATCATATCTAATCATTTGTGATTATCTTGGTGAACAAAACATGTAAGTATCATAAACCTCTGGTTTGGCCTACAACTTTCAGTCTATGTGGATTCACATAGTTTGTCTCTAACTACTCATCCCTAGTCATTAAAACTGACTGCTCAACTGACCTTTTAAACTGTGGACATTTCAACACGTCATGGAGTAAAAGCAATGTCTTTAATAAATTTAATGATGGCTGCATTTTATGTGGGTGATTCAGTTATAGGTTCCTGCTGCACTTTTAGGCTCCCTGTTCATGGTTCACTGCGACACTGACAGTCATTAATGTGATTGGTCACACCTGTGTTCTTCTGCCCCCTCTGCAATGAAAAATGTTTGAAGTCTTGTCTGGGGCTGGTACACAAAGATAGACTTTGACTATGGATAAGAGTAAACTAATGGTCAGATTTCAGATTTCAGTCATCTGCTGCACAAAGTTATCTTAAACAGGAGTCATATGCCGTGGATTCTGGGTAAGTTAAGACTTTTTTACAAACTTAAAAATATGGCTAACTGAACAATTGCATCAAACCAGTCAGCTCTGTCCACTTGAGCAAAAAAAATTCTACCTCCTGGAAAAATTCAACAATTACAAGGATGTTTTGCTGGAAAATTTCAGCAGAGTGTGACAATAAAAGATAACCTCCATAAGCATGAAATCAATGTAATACAGATCAGTATCAGAGCTAAACTGCTGTGGCCTCTTCAGGTGGCAGTGCTCAGCACTAATGGTAACTCATCATTCAGGCTCAGGATAGCTTGGATAAATAAAAACATGACCTTACTACTGTATATTTCCAGGTTTTTAGTTTTTATTTATTTTATTTTATTTTATTTTTAGTTTAGTTTTTTATTTGGTGGCACTGGCACTGCATATGTCACAAGCTGTCACCATGGAAACACTGGTCAGCAGGTGTCACTGGTTGTTACCAAGGAAACACTGTTCAGAATGTTGCAGGCTGTTAGCATGGAACCAGGACAAGTGTGGTTTACAGAAATGAGGACAAATGTAATACAGCAAATCAAAGACTGAAGACCCCAAGCTCATTTAGGCCTAACCCTTATTTTTCACATTATACTTCCCTTATATACAGTGTGGTGTATATGATGACTGGAGCACATATCTGGAACTCTCTGTGTGAATCAACTCTGGTGCCGGCTGTTGCAGACTGAGAGCTGTGTGAAGAAATTATTACTGAGAGCTTTTATCTCTTCCTGTAAACCCACTTTAACAGTAGCCAGTTAAATCAGATATAGTTATTAGTCTAGAAACACAGTAACACTAATCTCTTAAAAATGAAAATCCTCACAAAACTCATGTTCATGCTGTCTTCTTTGGCAAAGTCACATCAAACACCTTGTCATTACACTGCTTGTGTAATGATACCAAATGAAATACTAGTGTGACTATTCATTGTACAGGGATATGATCAAGCTGAAAATGTAGAACATCTTGACCTTGACCGTGATGTATGTGGCGTTATCAACCATAATGTGTTTATGTAAACTCAGTGGTCAGCTGTTGTTAGCAGTCCACAGGAGAGGAGGAGAGTGAGGGGGGGCTGTGGGCATGTAAACTGTGCGTGTCACGTTGTTTCTCAACTGTGTCAATTCACAATTCACAACACACACCTCATGACAAGATTATTCAAACAAACAACCTGTAGCGATGTAGCGCAAGAAACAGAGAGAAGAGGTGGAATGATGAACAGTGAGGGATGATGAGGGACAGGGACAAGCTGAGACAGAGCAGAGGAGGGTGTGTTTGACAGGAAAATACAGAAAAAGACCCAGAGTGATAAGAAAAGGAAGGAAAAGAGGAAAAAGTGTGTTTGTATGGCAGCAGAGATAAAGCCTATTCAGGCAGCAGCTTCACTTGTCCACTAAAGATTCCTGTGAGTGTGTGTCAGTCTTGTCTGTATGTGTACTTGCATTAATCACACAGTGAAGGCAAAAAAAAAAATCTCATGACTCATCTTCTGATTCAGACTTGGCTTTTTAAGGTGAGGGTTAAGCTTTGAGTAGCAGCAGAGCCAAACAGTTTTCATGGGTCAGGTCAGGCTGAGATCAGCGTTCATTTCAGCTGTCACAGGAATCAGTGTCTCGTTGAGTTTGTCAGCGACAAATGTGTGACAGTGAGCCAGCATGAATATGTACCAGGAGCCTTAAACTGAAGCAACAGACATCAGTGATTTTATTATTTCTGTCTGTGATTTTTCCCACCTCAGCGTCTCAAAATGTCTGTGAAAAGGTTTCTACAACCACCAGTAAATAAAATGTTCTGTAATGATATCAAAGTTAAAAAAATAAGTTCTTATGGATAAAACCTGGGAAATAAGGCTCTGATAATCAACCCCATCTCTTACCAATTACATGTATAAATAATCTGCAACACCGAATATGTTAGGAAGGAAGCATAATGTATAACATTTAACTTTACCTTCATGTGTTTGACAAGTCTCAAAAATGTTGATACTGAATTTGTCAGTAAAATGTTCTCTGACATCCTGTTTCATTTCTATCACACCAGAATATAATATTATAAAACAGCAGCTGCTTGCAATGATTAAATCATCATTCAACTTTTTTAATGGTCATTCATTCAGAAAAAAAGCATTGCCTCTGAACTTTTCAGCCAGTGATTACATAATTGGGAAAACTATTTAGTAGCCTGCTACATGAATGTAATGTGTAGGACACACTACACTACACTGTATTGGAATTAAATGCAAATCCTTGTGTCTCTACTTGAGCTTGTCCAAAGTGCAGGTGGTGGAAGTCTTACACACACACACACACACACACACAAACAAACAAAGTCCCAAAATGCAGGGTTGCCACACTTTGGCTTTAAATTTCCAGAACATTTACTGTCCATACTGTGAATGTCAAAGCTTCCCAGTCTGAGCAGGAGATGCTTCAAATGTTATAATTCTCTGTGAAGTTCTGTTTGTCTTTTTAACTGTCACGCTGTCACTTTCTATAAGGTTATTTATCCGTTAGTGTTCTTCTCTCTCCTCCTCCCCATCTGTCGCCCCGTCTAATGTTCTTTTCTCTGCTGTCTCTTTTTTTTGAACACACACGTGCACACTGGAGCAGCTGTCTACACACACATGGACTGGGGTTATAGCTTGTTAGGAGAGAGGAGATTGTATTTCAACTCTGCTCATTAAGAGTCAGCACTGATGTCACTCTGGCCCTTCATACTTTATGTTATGTAAGGCGTGTGCACACACACACACACACACACACACACACACACACACACACGTCGAGACAAAGAGAGAGGCTATAAAATTATAAAATGATCTGGAGCTGAGCCTCGAACCAAAGCCTTGAGTACTGACAGTTTTCCTTTTGTTTGTATGCGAGCATATGTGACTGTAGCATTTTGCAACAAGTAGCTAAACATAAACATCCTATATGTAACACATTTTTCTCAGAGGTTACATCCCTCTGTATCTCTGTTTTTTCTTTCTCCATGTGTGAATATCACCACAATGATAAAACACCTGTCTAACTGCGTGATGAGTGGTTTTAAATGACTTTTTTCACAATTATATGTCTGGAAATGACTGAAAACAACAGCCAAACACAGGATGTGGCTAGCATGTCACTCTAAACAAATAGAAATCTTGAACAACATGATATAATGACAGGGTGAAAACACATTTTTAAAAAAAGCTTTGGAAACCATTTTAAACTGGCAGTACAAAGATTTCCAGGGCCCTAATTTCACATAATGATGTTGGCAGCAACAGAAATCTACAGATATCTCAAGTTTCATTTGGATGTTACATGTGTTTACAACTGATAAAGGTTTTCAGTACTGTATCAAACATCTACAGTTTCAAAGTGTTATCACAAGGTTCATTAATAGGCCGCTTAGATTTAAAACCCATCTAGGGGGCCATTTATTACATTTTTAGCAAACATTTCATTATATACTGTTATTACGTAATCAGCTGTTACAGGTCTTGTGAGGTTTGGATCATGAATAAAAAGCATTATGTCAAAACTGAAAAGCTGCTGACAATAAGAGAATGGTGGCATAACATTTGCAGGCTTAGTGATGTTGCTTTTCCAGCAGAGTTCAATTCAAGATTATTACATTTTAGAGGATAATTTTATCAGTCGATGTCGAGCCCACTCATGGAGGAGGGGTAACAGCTGAATAATATCATCAAACAGGACCTGGCACAGAGCAGCTGCTCTAACAGCCTTTTCATTATGCACTAACTCTGTGTCGTCAGGTAGAGCAAAGTAGTTTGTTTCCCAGACAGAGTTAAAGTCAGTGCATGCCCCCACCCCCAACCCCTACACACTCTCTCTCTCACACACACACACAGTCTCCAAGAACAGAGACATGCCACAAACCAAATGTCACATGACAGCCTTCAAAATAAAGCTCTTGCATAACCATGAGGGCCTGGAAGCAGAGAGACTGTTTACAATGATCCAGTCTGAAGTTGGATGACTTTCTGTGGGTGCTCTGTGTTTGTGTGTGTGTGTGTGTGTGTGTGTGTGTGTGTGTGTGTGTGTGTGTGTGTGTGTGTGTGTGTGTGTGTGTGTGAGCGAGACTTTTCTGTGTTTGTGTGCTTTAGGACGAGTGTGTCTCCATCTTATCCCCTCTCCCTTGATGTGCATCAGCTGAGCACGGCATGGTTGTTGCACTTGGTTATCACAAAGAGTGCTGCACAGTTCCAAAACATTACTTCAGCCACAACAACATGTAAAAACACGTCCAACTCGGAGCCCAGGCAACCAAAAAAAGCCATGTGTTGTGAGTCAAGAGTTTGCTTTATTTGTGTCACACTGCTGACCAGTCTGATGAGTATTTAAAGTTACTTTTCTGATACAGACAAACTATCTGTTCATGTAAAAAAACAACATATTATCATTTTCAGCCTGTGGGCTCTTGTGACACAGCCGAGGTACGAGGTTACATACGTCCAGGAGTTATATTTAAACACACTTACATTCCCAGTCCCACCACTGAGCACCAAGCTTCAAAATCAACAAAACACAGCATGTATTAAAACAAATAATCTTTATTTCTCAGGGTATAAAACTTCTGTACAAACACATCTTCGTTTGACTGACGTCCTCAGATCAACAGAGAATTCAGTGTGAGCAGAATGAAGCAGCACATTATCTGTTACCATGTTTTTATACACAGGGAAAATAAAAAACACTGCGATGTTTCACACAGGCAGAGAGGGTCGGTCTCCCAACAGAAGTTCTCAGCTGGTGTCCTATGTGAGTGAGTTCAGGTGTGCCTTAGGGGGTATCAACCTCAATGAAAAATTAATTAAATCTCAGGAATGAACCATTTCGTCCATTTCCCTAGGCTTTGTCTTCTTGTTTAAACTCACTGGGCTTCGTGGGATATTTCTGTGTCAAAAACAGTAAGAATATGTGGATATTTAGTGATGTGAATGTTGTATTTAGTTAAGTCTAACAAGGTTGACTTTGCTGACAGTAAACAAAGGTCATTCACATAGAGAAAAAGTCTCATTTTTATCAGATGGCTGTTTATCAGAAAACACTGAAGCAAATCAAACATGAAAAAGTACTAAGGTCTGTGACATCTGACAGTACTCACACTGAGACAATTACAGTACTACTGACTAGCACATAAGCATAAGCATTCTATACATCACAATGTAAGCAGTACAGATAATTAACAGTAAAACTGTCTATTATTCTTTTTTGGCACAAAATCAGTTCCAACACACAAACTGAAGCCAGTCACTGTGATTATACTCCGATAGACCACCACTAAATGTCTTTATGGCAAGTCAAAGCACAGACATTGCACACGCCAAACGCACAACACTGACATTTCTGTCTCACCTCCAACTAAACACCAACTGTGCAGCGCAATACTCTGTCTACCTAGCGGACAGTCATCATCATGTCTCTTCATTACACACTACACTTCACTTTCTGAGACCCATCTGTTCCACGTTACAAAACCATACATCTGTCACACAGGACACATACTGCTGAGGATCAACCAGCTTATTCTGGCTTCTAAAAAGCAGTTAAAACATTAAAGTCAGACTACATAACTTTTGAAACAAGGAACAGCACAATCTTAATCTTACACATGAAAAACTGGATTTAAAAGCAGAAACATGCACCACTGTTCAGTTCAATACACATAAGGGTTTTGCTGCTACAGCCTTACTTGGTCTGGTAGGACCAGGACCTTATGTTAGCTGATGTTTGTTTACCTCAGTTAGAAACATTACTGAGTCAGTTAGCTGGCTTTAGGACTCCTCTCTAGTTGTATTACTGTGTTTCAGCAAATAACATTATCCCATAAATGTCAGTCAAGGCCAGAGTGGATGCTGTTCAGATGAAGTTACTCGCTTTAAAGGATTATAACGCAAGCTAATTTATATGTTAGTGTTATAGGCCACATAAAGAGAGGAGAACCGGAACAAAGATGGATTCATTCTACGTGTAAAATCCTTTTCTAGACACAGGCAAGCTATTGTTGACTAACTGAGCGGCAACATACCAAGATATCATTCATGGTGTTCTAATGTATTTAAACATTAATAAATCAACCCAGGTTTATATTTTTCTCAGTATGAATGCAGGCCAAGATCACATGCTGCATGCAAACAAACTCACTGTAATGAGAAACTTATGCTCTATAAATTGTGAATTTAAAAACTGAAAACTGGAAAAAAAAAAAAAAAAAAAAAAAAAAAATTGTAAGACCTGGCAGAGGAAATGCCAGCTATCATAAGGGTCTGTGTGACCTTTAGCCTACTTAAATCCACCATCACCCAAGGCTCCAGACAAGACAGCAAGACAAGCAACTTATTATGCCTTCTCCCCAGTGAGAAACAATACATTTGCTATCCTGAGTAAGACATCGACACAGTGAGTCCATTCAGTTGTAGTTGTAACATCTTTAGCAGAAAACTACTAAACCGCTCCAGTAACTGAAAATCAGAAGTCACAGCTTTACATTTAACACAGCATTCTCAGATTAGTATTGGAGAACAACACTGTAAATAGCCTATTGGTATTAGTATACAGCTTGTAGCCAGACTGTACAAAAAATGAGGATCAGTTTGAGTTACATAAGGACATTTTTTGCAGGCTCATCTAGTAGAAAGCAAAATTTTGGTGCCAACATCAAGTTCAGTGTCTTAGGACACAAATGTATATACATATACACAAATGTATATTTAACTTAGTAGAGTATAACAGAAAAGTATAAAAGAGACTGGGGACTATCTGGGTGAAAATGAGGCACTGATATCTGTATTGTATCATCAGATCCTCCACTAAAATGTGCACCTGAAAGACAGCAAACTGGGTTTTGTTTTGTTTTTTGTTTTTTTGAGTAAGCTTAACTTCCTAAATAGCATTATTTTCATGGCACACCACAGCTCAATCCATTTCACACCAGTAGAGAACTAACTTTGAAAAAAGTTGGCTGAAGTTTACAGGGAAGAAATACACCAGAAAAACTTCTGCTTCACTTTTTCTCTAACAGGGCTTTCATACTACTCTTAATCCTGTGGTAAGATTACTGTTGGCTCAGGGTTTTCAGATCCTGGAATAATATTTATTTCACACTAAGTATATGACTTATTGCTCACCCTGAGCTGAGGATTTACCAAACCCCTCTCCAGACCAGCAGAGTTATTGCTGACATTACTGGTGTGAATCACTATGAGCAAAATCAGCTGAATATTAGTTGTCAAATGAAATGTTGTGAGGTGGAACAGTGAACACTGTGCAGATGTTGACCTTGAACCGTGACATTTTAACATACAAACTCTGGGTGACTGCTCAGACGAAGGTTTAAATTTTTTTCCAGACAGAAGTTTAGAATAAAGAAATGTGAGAGTGAAAGTCCTTTTTGTGTTTATGTCTAATTAGTATGGATGATTATGTTGCATATGCACTAAACCACAGCAGAGCTACTTCAGTTCATTACAGACTGCAACCTGGTTGCACCCTTTTTCCTTCTGCTGCTGTGACTCTAACACAAAGAGCCATTCAGATGAAGACATTGCAGAGAAATAGTTAAATTATTGGGTTTTGTTCTTATCTCAGCAACTACAATGTATAAAGGAAGGTGTGGCAGTTGAGTATTTGACAGCCACACATTTTGGATTTCAGTTTGCCTTTTTATTTCTGCTTATACATATACATATAAAACTGAATCTGTTGGAGAGAGAACAGGCTGCAGAACTAACAGAGCATACAGCAGATATAGGATGGACAATGGATGTCTCTGTAGTATGAAAGCAGCATGGATTCAGAGTGGTTGAAATGATGCCACTGTAATAAGCAGAAAGATCAGATTTTTGTGTAAATGGAGCAAATGCAGAGCAACAAACATGATGAATCAAACTATAGTTCATAACTACTAAAGATTTCACTGTATATGTACACAATTCAAACTTCACAGTCTTACATACACAATTGCTTTAAAAAGCTTGGAAAAACCCAACTTTGCTTGTTCAGAATAATTTTCTAGCTACAAACCTACACAAACAAATAGCTGAGCACATTTTGTTTTTTTCCTAAGTGCTCACACTTAAGGCTGTTTCAGTATCTGGAAACATAAATCAAACATGCCCCAAGCAGTACAATTATCTGAAACCCATATATAGTGTTGTAACTTGTGCCTGCTGATGTATGTTACTGGCTGACAGGATGTTCTCAGTTTTAGACTGAGTTCCTCCTTTACATGTGGGAAAATGTGCTCTAGAGGAGTCACCGGGCTACAGTACTGAGCAATGTTGTTGCTTGAGGAACAACATGATCATGGTGAAGAGGAGCAAAACACCAAAACTGCAAAATGTCCTCCTGTCCCATTAAGAACAAGTGTGAGCCAGGCTACAGTCAACCACCACAACACAAATGTGTATTTAACCAAACCACATTGGTACCAGTCAATTTTCACAGACTCTACAGTCTGTCAGTACTAACGTAGGATAGATGAGGATGATAAACTAGCACAGCTACCGGTGAAAACCTGAAGTAGGTCACTGACCCCTGGATACAGTGTTGTGTCTTCTTGGGTAAAGATTTGACTTTTTATTCATCACATGAATATTCAGACAGTCTTGTTCCACATCATTTGCTAGTACTAAGACATTGTTGTAGGATTCCCTGTCCAATTATTTTTTGGAAATCTTGCTTGAGTAAAGATACATAGGTGTTGATTTTGAACAAGGCAAAAATAGATTTTTATCCTCATGGGGAAGAAAGACATTGGCATCAGTTGTTTTCCAAATAAAATATAATGTGAATTTTACCAAAGTTACTCACTGTCTGGCTTCATTCTGGGCCAATCAGCACCTGGACACTGAAGACCAGGCCAGATCTAACCTTACACACAGAACAGATCCAGACTAAAATAAAATACAAACCATGATGCTGGCTCCAGATTAGGTTTGTAGGCTACACAGCAGTAAACTGTGCATGTGACCAGGATCAAATTATTAGCTGCTTAATGAAGTAATTTCTTTCATTAGAACAACAATGACCCCAGTTATAAAAAGCAGCTCTAAATTTAATCATGGGTTTGATTTGTTGACTAAGTTTTGTCTTAAATCACATTCAGTGATGAAATGATCAGGTGGGGTTCTTTCTAATCATGAGTATTGGAAACCAAACTAAAGTTAGAAACCAGTCAGAAAAATGGCTAAGAATCGATACAGTTTCATTAAGGTCACCATGAATAACATGTATAATCTGCAGACAGTCCAGGTCCTTTCCAGGCTACTTAATGAGGTTACATAAATCCATAGTAGGTTGGGAGATCTGGGCCAGTTTAGGCAACATTATCACATTCACCATGACTTGGAAAGGATCATCTGCTAGCCAAAAAAAAGCCCTGGGTCATACCGGTTTCCAATTCCAGGAGCGCAGGGAGCACCTACCTGATACTAGAGCCAGGCTAAGATTAAAACTGGGTTAGGAAGAGGACATTTAAGCACAGAAATCCCTGGTTCGTTCTACCACACAGCAGCACTGCTTCAGAGCAGGTTCTGCTAGAACCAGGCTGGGCTCAGTAGTAAATCTAATCCACGATAAGACTAAAGCCTCCTCTTTGAACAAAAGCACTTTAGATCCATGACAGTCTTACTTTGGTTCTCAGCCACACTCCAGTCGAGGTCCTGCTCAACATCAGGCACCATTAGAGAGAAACCCAAACTGAAAACAAGTCCAGGTAGAACCCAAACCAAGCTGAATCCAGACCATGATAAAGTCAACAGAGGATCAAAGTCTCGGACCCCGCCACCAGCAAGACCCAAACCCATCACAGGTCTGTTCTAGGCCACACAGCAGTACCTTTTCCACCATGACTTTGACAGACTCTTCATCTTGTCTGGTGTCTGCCTTGGTTTTTTTCGTCGTTTCTTCTTCCCTCTCGGGCGCTTTTGGGAGCTGTAGTTCTGCAGGCTGGCCAGTATGGCTGTGTCGAACACTTCTTTAAGATTTTTTTGGGTCAGAGAGGAGCACTCCATGTAGGCCACAGCTCCAATCTCCATCGCACAGTCCTGGGCGTCTGCCGGGTCCACGGGCCGCTCCCGATACTTAGCAAGGTCAATGAGAACCTAAACAGATTAGGCAACACATTGTCAGATACTTCTTTGGATCACATCCTGGGAATTTGTTTACATGGTGATTAGAATGTTTAAGAATCAGGAACGAATATACAAAGATTTACGTATATGTTAAAATGCTGCACAGAACCAGTTTTCCACACCTTGACATCTTCTCTCAGGTCACACTGGGTGCCAACGAGGACGAGCGGAGCAAAGGGGGCATGTCTGCGGATCTCTGGGACCCACTTCTCAGGAACGTTCTGGAAAGAGGCCGGACTGACAACACTGAAGCACAGCAGGAACACGTCTGCACTGGTGTAGCACAGAGGACGCAGCTTGTCAAACTCATCCTGGACAGGTTGGGAGAGATCAGGAGAGAGCGGGTGTCCATGAGAGTGTGGAAGACAATGAGATAAATACAGTAATTCAGACATAATGATGCGTTTAAGGGCATCTGGACAAACAGAGGAGGTGCCGCACAAGCAGTAATCTGCAGCGTCCCGTCAGCCCTGTCTGTCCTGACAAAGTTAGATGGGAGATTGGGAGAAAAGAGGAAAAAGAGGAGGAAGAGAAAGGGGTGATAAGTTCAAAGAGGAGGAAGCAACAGAGCAGATTCAGATTTAGCCGCACCAGTTGGAAAACTTTTGAGACCTCTCTTCCTCTTTTGGCGTGTGTGTGTAAGAGGAGGAAGAGGTGTTGTCTGGTGATACTGAGTGATCTGTTTATTGCTACATGATAATAAACCATGAAGATATGTGCCTTCCTCCTCCCTGACTTTCTCTCTCTCCCTTGATCTCCCAGTCTGTCGTTCCTCTGCCTGTGATCTTCCCATTCACTTTGTCTTCATATCTGAGAACACACTGATACAGAGGATGATGATCATCTTTCTTTGTTTCTTTCTTTTTTTAATTTTACACTGTGTGTTCATTTTTGTTGATTTTTGTTATTGTTTGTTATTTGTTCTTTTTCGCTTTTTTCCATTCACCGTTCAGTGTTTTACACTAAACATCAGCTCTCTGTCTGACTGCTTGTGGCTCATCCTTTTCTTCACATAAACAGCAGCTGCAAATGTAGACACATATGCATCACTTCCTGTGTGCCAGAGAGTTGTTCCTAGGAAGGATCTACCAGATACCAACAGCTAGTTTCCCGACAAAGACTGAGCCCACTGAGACTGACACTAAATTTAACTGAGATATATATCCACTGAACAACTCGTCTTAATCTGTGTAGCAATTATCTCCCAGTCCCTGGAGTTTAGACCTTAATGAACTCCATGCTGGTCAAACTGGTTTCTCCTCTGCTGTAAACGGTAAAATGGTGACCAACAAACATATGTGGGTAGAGCTGCAAAACTTTAGATGTTTTTGAGGCACCCAGAAGAGGTTTCCAAGACAAAACATTAGATGCCTGTTGAGTCTGAGAAAGAATAATTTTGTTTCCAAATCTTTTGTAGGGTATCCCAGTAGCCTTCACGGTAAATAAAGGCAATAACTCAAAAAACAATCAAAAGACATTTCAGCATTACTCTAGAAAGAAATAATCACTTCCCCCGTCAGAGGCATTGTTTCCAACCTAAATAAAACAACAACAGGAAATGCTGCTCTCTCTCTCTCTCTCTCTCTCTCTCTCTCTCTCTCTCTCTCTCTCTATGTGTGTGTGTGTGTGTGTGTGTGTGTGTGTGTGTGTGTGTTTTGAGATCACTGACCTGTCCAGCTGTGTCACAGAGTTGTAGTTTGACTGGCTGCCCGTCCACTGACACCACCGCTGCTCACACACACACACACACACACACACACACACACACACACACACACAAACAAGTGTGAGACATAGTCTAACCTACCTTCCTCTAAGGAAAGTACCAAAGATCTATATGGTCAAAATACAGACAATAACACCAACTCCTTTAAATATAACATGTCAAAGAAAACATTCAATTAAATGAGTGAACAACAGAAATAGTCAACAACATTTTTTGGTAGATTTTAGTAAATGTAAGTCTCTGCTGATCATATGAAATGATCTGGCTTCCTATGGACTTATTGAGGTGTAAAATAGACATCATTTTTGACACCCAGGACTGACTTATTAATCAAGAACTGATAGTTTGTTCTTAGTTAAGAGAAATGTCTTTAACATCTGTAAAATGTACTTACATAGGCTACCATATATAACATTTACACAGTGTGTCTCCCCCATCCTTTACCTGAGAAGTTGTCAAACGCAGTCGGGACATACTCGGTGGGATAGCCGTTGGTGGTGTAGCTGACCACCAGGCTGGTTTTCCCCACAGCTCCGTCCCCCACCAGCACACACTTCACCCGCCTCTCCGCTGCCCCTGCTCCTGCCCCTGCTCCTGCCCCGGACCGCCGCGTCCTGCCGGAGCCCCTGTCCCGGCTCCGGACCCTCCTCGGTGGGACAGGCGGAGCAGGGGGCACCGGTGCCGGCTTGTAGCTCCCATCGCCCCGCGGAGGCATCTGGCACGGAGAGGAGGGTGACACGAAGCGGGAGGACAGCCGGGCACGAGGTTCAGTCCCGGTTTGGTCCAGTTTTCACATCGTCCATTGGTCCGTTATCTGCGGGGCTGACTTTGCTGTTGTCCGCTTCCCTTTAGTTTCCATGGTTAAAGTCTGAACTTCTGCGCTCTCCACACAGCCCCAAACTGAGTCTGTGTCCGCGGCCACATGGTTCATTCAAACATGGATTAAAGTCCCACGACAAGAGCAGAGGTCCAGTTAATGTTACTTATCCGTTAGTAACAGTCTGTGTCCGTCCAGTCATCCGGTGCACACACAGCCGCTGAAATGACATCACGGTGTGTGTGTGTGTGTGTGTGTGTGTGTGAGAGAGAGAGAGAGAGAGAGAGAGACAGAGGGAGGGGGGGCATCAGGTTTCGGTTGTCATCCTGATTTTCTACAGAAACTTTTTTTGGCCTCTTTTTTTATTTTATTTTATTTTTTTTATATATATATATTTTATCAGTCTGTTACTGTTCATATCTACAAACCACTGCTGGGAAATCACATACCACATCTTATCATACCACCTCTGCACTAGGAAACATCGGTCTTCTGGTACTATACGATGAACTAATTATTATATTATATTATATTATATTATATTATATTATATTATATTATATTATATTATATTATATTATATTATGATGGACATTTTCCCCCACATTTTGTCATTTTATAACATGGACTAAACAATCAGTCAGTTATTAAAGAAGATAACTATCAGACCTGTTGATAATGAAAATTAGTGTTGGTTTTCGGTATGTTAATTACATGACACAAAGAAAAAAAATTAACATATTGATAAAAAAAAAAAAAAAAAAAGAAACTTTACTACAAATAAGCTCAGTGTAAACCAAAACAATTAAGGTCTCAAAACTAGATTTTGACACACTCCCTCTTCAAGATAAAGCTATAAGAGGGGACAGAGGACACATCATATTAGTACTTTAAGTTGTTCAAATTTCTAACAAGTTTGTGACTATCAAATCATGTTGGCCCAAATGATACTGAGTAAACCTGGGACTAGTGGTCTATCAGCACCACTCTGACTTGTTAAACCTTTGAACAGACCACAGTCAGGACATGTGCGCCATCTAGTGAGTGAAAAAGGAACATGACATTCAATAATAAAACATCATTAAAACCTTATTTTTAATAAGGGCCCCGGGTTTCAGGCAAGCCACTAAATATCAATATCAGACATGATATAAATCTGGATGATGACCTTTTAGTGTGTACCATAATATTTCTACACCAGAGTTGGAGGCCGGAACGATCTGTGTTTGTTTCCTACCGGACACTTCTCAGGACGGTACTAGCGTTCCATGTGTTGCTCTGTGTTGTGACAGGTTAAAGACACTACTCTCTTTCACTAGACAGTCATTATTACAGCTTGTTCACCGGACAGACAGACAGCCTCCGCTCTGATATGTCCCGCGATACAAACACGTCCTCGGCGGAGGTGGTTCTCGGTTTCCTGGAGGAGGCGGAGCCGTGGCGGCTGCGGTCCCCACAGTTCCCCAGTAAAGTCGGAGGGAAGCCGGCGTGGCTCAGCCAGAGAGGCCTGCCTTCTCTGCCCGAGCTGGAGTGTGAGACATGTCGCCTGCCCATGGTCTTTCTGCTGCAGGTTAGTGAACAGCTGGCCTTTTTGGATAGTAACTTATGGAAGTATTTTCAGATCCAGAGCTGAAATACTCTCATTTATGTAAACGACCACTTCTATGTTGGTGTGGGTGAAGTGAAATCACCTCCCCAAAAAGTGTCAGCTGGTTGATGAATTCAAGTCATCATACAAGTTTCAAACAATAGAGAGGGAGCAACAAAATGAAATACCTCTTAACCAAAAACTAAGAGTGGCCAGTTTAAAACAGCAGGCGGTGGGATAGGTCAGTAACCAGTTTGATGTTTCTTTTGCTAACATTTCTCAGAGGAAATGATTTGATTGTTTAGATATAAATTTTTAGGATGGAATTGTCCCATGAAATAGTAGTTAAAGTTGAAATCACAGCTGTACTCAGTTATATTAGTGTTGCAGGTGTGAATTAACCTCCATGTAAACATCTACAACCTTATTTATTACACATTTGGAGAAAGAGCTTGGGTGAACTGATCCTGACTGTGACCCTGAACTGTTCCCTGTAGTTAACCCTCTCCCTCTCTGCTGCAGGTGTACGCACCAGTGTCTGGTCAGGACAGGACTTTCCACAGAACGCTCTTTCTGTTCTGCTGCAAAACTCCTGAGTGCTACACACACAACGACAGCCGCTGTATGAAAGGTAGCTGGAACCTTTATTGTAGCTTTTACGTTTGTCATTTGTCGTCTTAGTTGTTACACAATAGTAGAGATCGCTCATCTAGCATTGGAGGTGAATTAATCAACAATTAATTGATTGATCTGTTGGTTGGTTGACAGAAAATTTAATTGCCAGCTATTTTCATAATCAAGTAATTATTTCAGTTTTGTAAAAAAGCCAAACATTCACCGGGTTAGCTTCTCAGGTCTTTGTGTATGTTGGTTTTTAGACTGTTAGTCAGGCATCATCACCTCAGGCTTTGAGAAATAGTAACAGACATTTTTCTGTATGTTTTAACATTTTATAGAATTAATTAATCGAGAAATAATCAGTAGTTTAATCATTACTGAAAATAACTTGTACCTGTTTGACATCTTCTCCACTTTCTTTTATTGTCCTCCCTTCCCCACATCCTCTCCTATATTTAACCATTTCTCATCTGTTCTCTGGATCATCTGATCATTGAATTTCTGTCATATTTTCTGAGAGATTCTGTTTCTTCTTCTTTTCCATTCAGTTTTCAGGAGTCAGCTACCCAGGAAGAATGAGTTCTACCCTTATGACCCTCCACCAGGTTTGTGCACTTGCCAGGATGTCAGTAAAAAGTGAACGTCAACCTCTGCTTTGGTAAAGTCAAATAGTTAAAAGATTAAGGTGGAACACATTTGGGTGCCCTCTTAATCAAGTAGGCAGACCAGTCAACTGAGACATCCGTAGGAAAGTGGGTTTGGGCAGCAATGATTAAAAGACTGAGGAAACCAACCAAACCACTGTAGTGCCAAGGTGTACCCACACAGATCAACAATGCTGAGAGGAAAGGACACATCCAGGGAATTGAAGCTGGGCTGAATATGGGTTATGCAACAAGAAAATGACCCAAAGCATTCCAGTAAAACTACTAAGAAAGGGCTTAAGAGAGAGAGGATTCATACTCTGGATTGGCCAGACCTCAGTCTGATAGACATGTTATAGGCAGACCTGAAGTGGGTAGTATGTGCCAGATGTCCCTCCAACCTCTCTCAACTTGATGAGTTCTACAAAGAAGAGTGAGCAAAAATCCCCAAAGGCAGATGCAAGAGACTGGGTAGTGGGTACAGAAGATGTTTGGTTGAAGTAATGGCTGCAAAAGGAGGCGCTCTACCTGCGAAACACTGAGGAAGACTTTTTGTTCACATGTTATTGATTGACTTGTTGACACAATGTTTTTTTTCCTCCTCCCTCTTTGTTTTCTTAAGAGGATGAACCCCCCAGTGATCCTGAACATGACCAGAGCATGTTGCCTGCCTCCGGAGTTAAACTGTGCTGGGTGTGTGGTTGTCCTGGAAACAAAGCCTGCTCCCGCTGTCACACTGTGACCTACTGTGGAAAACATCACCAAACCCTCCACTGGAAACACACACACAAGAAGGAGTGCTGCAGCCAAGGTGTGTTTGATGGAGTGATGGTGTTACTAGTTGTCCATTCATACACTGACTAGTTGTCAGTGTCCTAGCCAAACCACTCAGATCAGAAATCAGGCTGAACAGCATTTTACCCTGAGCAGTGGTACATTTAGAGTATTCCAGCTCCAGTTCAGATGAATGAATCAGTGTTGTCTGTCTCTCTCTGTCTGTACAGAAGTGTCCATAGACACAACCTCTCCCTTCCTCTTCCCTGAGTCTGAGCTGGTCACTGAGCCTGAGGAGGAGGAGGAGGAGGAAGAGGGGAAAGAGGAAGACACAAAGGAGGCTGAACGAGAAGATGGAGGAGGTGTTTCTCAAAGGGGTCCAGACTGTCCCTCTTTAGCCGACAGTAGGTTTTCAATTATAGCTGACACACTGCAGGGTTTTAGTTTAGTAGCTCTGATTTTAAGTGTGCAAAGTTAATTACTTGTTCGTTAATCTGTACATCTCTCTAATGGATTAATCCTGACTTTCTATTCTCAGCTCTGTCAGAGACAGACCTGGAGGAGATGGCCATGTGTGAGACTGAAGACACCAAAGTGTTCCAGAAGTTTAAAAAGAAGATCGCACCAGAACCACACCAGGTAAAAACAAAAACAAACGGTACAAAACGTTTCATGGAACACAGTCACAGTCTCCTAAACAAGCAGAGACTCTCCTCACACTGATGATGTGCAGTTAGAAACAGATGGTTTCCTCTCATGTATCATGTTTAGGTGGTGCGTTACAGTCGAGGCGGCTCTCCCTTGTGGGTCTCTTCTCAGCACATCCCCTCAGATCAGGATATCCCACCGTGCACCTGTGGCGCCAAGAGGGTTTTTGAGTTTCAGGTAGTCACTGCTCATTAAATGCTCAGTAATCTGAGCTGTTGAAGTCTTTCGATCTTTAATTTCAGTTCTGTTCAGTGCCTTTCCCAAGCTTTTATTTTCTCACCCACCACAGTCTTGAATGCCAATGTGCTATTGTTTGCCCAGTACATAAAGGTGTGTGTGCATGTTGTTGATGAGAATTGATTGTTAAAACAAGCCAGGTTGTTTTATTATATGGAGAAATTAAGTGGACCTGGGCTTGGTTCGTAGCCGTGGATATGTTAAGAAATGTTCTTGATTTGGTGCAGGAAGTGCTTCAGTAGAATCACCTCGTCTGTCAATAGTAATTGTTGATTTTGTCAGAAAACAGAGCACTGTACTGTATGTCTTCCATCCACAGGTCATTGTGGGGAGGAAAAGAAAAACATCTAAGTGTGCAGCCTGAAGTAGAAAAAAATGTTTAGATGATTATTTAATAACTTCATAGTAATAATTTGCCAACATGCAATATATGTGTGTTATTGAGTAATTCAATAAAAATGCCCAGAAGGATTTTTTTTTTAAACACTACAATCAAAGAGGGGGTTATGTGACTGTATCTGCCTCTCTGCACAGCTAGCAGTCCAGTTGTTGAACACTGTTTACATCTGCTGGAACCCGATTCATGTAATAACTGTGTGTGTGTGTGTGTAGGTGATGCCCCAGCTGTTAAACAGTCTATGTGTGGACTCTAAAGGAGCCAGTATTGACTGGGGGACGGTGGCTGTCTACACCTGCTCTGCCAGCTGTAACCATGACAACCAGTACTGCCCGGAGTTCATCTGGAAGCAGGACTTCACCTCGGATCAACAGACGCAGATAAAACACTCGTAACGTCATCCTGCTGTTGGACACTGTTTAGGACACACTGATGCATCTGACAGTTCAGACTGGGCAGCGAGGAAACTGGTTTAATCACACTTGTAGCAGTGTCACTCCCCATTTACTGGACTGGACATGTGCTGCTGCTCTTGTTACATAACTGATAATACACAGATCAAATGTGAAATTCAGCCGACTGATCACACTCTTCCCTCTGAGACTGTGTCAGGTGAAGATGTTGTTTGGTGGCAGATACTCATTCTAGATTTGAATCAGATTTCTTTTTATGAGGAACAGCTGTAAATGTATTATTCTGTGTCCTCGCAGTGTGTTATATGTCATTAGATAATAAGATATGGAAACAGGAAGTCTGGATCCTGCCCAGTGGGTGCAGTATCCTGCCACTGCTAAACATTCTCTATTATACTTCAAAATTCTGGTGTCAGTGGTTATTTCTGACCCACAGGCTCAGTAGGTTATGCTTATTTTCAATGCTACATCCGGTTGGTCCACTGGAACGGATTATAGTCAAAAGCAAATAAGCTTGTAAAGCTTGTGCCTTATCATCACACAATAAAGATTTTAACTAAGTTGTCTAAACATGCCTCCATCTGATTTTCTGAATTTTTCAGGGCTTCAGAGACAGATAATGACCAGAGATCAAAGTTAAAGTCAGATGTTGTAGACATTTCCTTTTTTTTTTTTACTGTCAATCATATGTCTCACTGAGAAGTGTCAGCAAACTGGTATAAATTAAATTCAGTGTTACATAAATTGAAGAGATGAGATGTGTGGGTCTGGTCTGGTGGTCAACCGGTAAGGGAGCATATCTTGTAATCGCAGTATGCGATTCCTGGCTAAAGGACCATGTGATACCTCTCTCTGCCCTTGCTCCCTGTCTCTCCAGACAGTCAAGTCAATAAAGGCTTTTTTTAAAAGAAAGATCAGGTGTGAGCTAGAGTTAAAAAAGATACCCATGTAAACTGTCTTTAAGTTGTAGCTAATTTAGCAAAACATGAAGTTTAAAGAGAGACTAAATGCTAAGACACAACTTAAGGCTTAAGCACAAGTATAAAATAGTTTTTAAGTCATTTAACTGGCTGAAGAAACTAGTTTCTGAGCACACACTGTCTGGACAGCAAATCTCAGTGTGTGTTCACTGAACTACAAAGATGCTGTTTCCAATAAAACAGCACCAAAATGCATAGGTGGGCTATGATGCCACAGACTCCTGGGCACAGACACTCCCACCACTCGTACACAGGAGCAAGACACCCAAACTCAAAGAAACTAAACGCCAAACCACGCAGCTGTGTTGTTTGTGGTCATTGAGTCTCATTTTGAGTTAAAATGTTACTGTCGTGAAAGAAGCAGCTGTAACAACAGAGTCAGTATGTACATTTTTATTAATGCACAGTGCAGCACATTAACAATTTCAGAAGAACTGTATTTCGATGTGACAGGGCCTCTCTGCCTGGCTGCTGCTAAACTCAGAATCACAGAGAAATCAATGAATACTAAGAGTAGTTCAGTATTTAACCTCATTTCCTTTACCACTGTGTTGTCATTATACGTCAGGTGGCAGACACACAGTTAGTGAAACCAAATACATTGTGAATCCAAAAACCTGAATTGGCTTAACTTTTACATTGTTATCAAGAATGTGTCCAGTTGAAACATACCAAGAAGTGCCCAAAATCTAAACTCAATTTAAATGTAGCTTTTTGGCCAAATGTGTGACTGAGCAAACAGCATAGACAATCAAGACAGATTTACATTTGCCCATCTTCAAAAATTATTTCTCAAAAGAAAACTTTTAAATATAGTTTTGAATGGCCAAATAAAATGCACAGGGTAACTTTAAAACAAACATGGCAACATGATGCATAGTCTATCTGCCATCACACTCTTTTAGTGCTAATGAATTTAAGATGCAGAATGTGAAGATAGTCTAGCTTTTAAAAGACAAAGCGTCATGTTCAAAAAGTTGCAGAGCATCCTTCCCTTTACAGTTGGACTCACTTCATAACTGCTGAAATTATATATATAGATAACCATTAAAAGACTTATTTCAGAATTTATAACACAAACTATTTCATACAAACTTCTTTTTAGACTGACTCCACCCCTGCCACAGATTTAAGTACAAATGTGTCAGAAATGAAAAACTTTGAAGAAACAACCAAGAACTTGGTGAAAACTTCAGTAGCAGGACCTGGATCAGTTTAGTTTAACCTCTGTAATTTCAAAATTTAAGAGCATCCAACTTGTGACTGCAGATTGTTTAAGCCTCTACTATACTTTGTGTCATGTTGACATTTTTTCAATTTTAAGAGAAATCTACTTCCAGTATTTCTGAAATTAGGACTACGCTGAACCTGTGTACATAGTATAAGAATAAAACTCTGAAAATGCAGACTGGTTTGGTTTGGGATAGACAGTCTTGGGAAACTAAAATCTTAGCAAATACTATTAATAGGAATGTGGCGCTGACAGACCCAAACATGTCTTTATACAACTGGGAGACCAAGCGGACAATTACTAAAAATGCAATGTACAAAACTATTTAAAACTGCTGAAAATAAAAACAGTCCCAGTCAGACCACCTCTCTTTCCAGTCAGCAATTTTTTACATTTTCTTTACAACCTTATGTACAATCAGGGATATGATGGGGACAACAAAAAGAAAGCCTGGCAAACTGGGCGTTAACACTTGTAAATAAATGGAAACGAGTGAGCTTACTCAATCACGTGATCAGAACACAGAAAAAAGGACCTTTAAAAAGCTTGTTTTTCCAAAAAATCTGAAACACTGGAAAGTAAAAAGTGACTTAATCACATCCCTGTACAACAGCCCTTACAGCAGTCCATTTGTAGAGGTCAACATATAGAGGACACTTCCATGTGAATTAAAAAAAATCTGAGTTAAAAGAGACGGGGTTGGGGAGAGGGTAAAAGAAGGAACTACAGGTCCTACGTTGTCTTGCGGAAGCCTTTGAGGATGGGGTAGATGTTTTCAAATGCCTCATAGATCTCTGCTCTCACCTTGGCACCTTAACAATAAAAAAAACATTGATACAATTGACTACAATGATTTACTACACTGAGTGATATATCTGCAGTAAGCTGATATCACTAGGTCTGACATATTCCCAGTAATGAGCCAAGTTGAGTGGGTCTTACCTGTGAGTACAACTTTCCCAGAAACAAAGATGAGCAGGACGATTCTGGGTTTGATCATTCTGTAAATCAGCCCTGGAAACAGCTCGGGCTCATAACTGCAACAGACAAGTCACTTTGTCATTAGAAGAACTGGTTGAATCATTAAGAAATTATTTCAAGTTGAAAAGAAAGCCTGTCTCATCAGTATTTGCATAATGACTGAAGGCTTGATCCTAAATCTCATTTCAGTTTCAACCAATCTCAAGTCCAGGTTTTCAGAAGGTGTAAATTCTTCTCAAGCTTCAGTCTGATAAAAACAAAGAGGAAACTGATTGCACATGTATGTGGACAAGAATAAATCATGTCTATCCTTCAGTGACATGTCTCTTGACCGCATACATGAAATTCTCACAACACAACTCAAACAGCCAATGGCTAAGACAAAGATAGAAGACAATGACAAAGAAGACGAAGCCTAAGACAAAAAAGGAGAAGTAGTAGTAGTGAGTGACCATGGCACAGGACACGAAACGTATGACAGAAGTTACCTGCTAAACTGCTGATGGGTAAGGACTAATCCCTCCAGCCGGATGGGGAACTTCACATCACAGCTGCCCACCATGTTCTGAATCTTAAAGTCCAGGAACTTGGCAGGAAAACCAAGCTTCTGCACCACACGAGCGTACTTTCTGGCTGCTAACCTTGACTGCTCCTCACTGCGGGGGGCGGGGGGGGGGGGGGGGGGGGGGGGGGGGGGGGGTTGATGGCAGGCAGACCATAGGGAAAGATGAGGAGGGAAACGGGACAAGTATTAAGGTGAAGACAGCCATGGCTAGCACATGTATTGTGTCTCCTACTATTGGCAACAAGGTATATTAAATCACTGTTGTGAAAATCTAGCTTTTCATCATGAACTTTAGCATGAATGAAACACGTTATAGTCTGACCTCTTGGCTCCAGTGCAAACCATCTTCCCAGAGCTGAAGATGAGGGCAGTGGTCCTGGGTTCTCGTATTCTCATGATGACCGCAGCAAAACGCTAAGAGTAAGAGAATGGAGATTCCCATTATTACAGCATTGCTTCCATATAATATAAAGCATTAATATATCCAGTATATTTTTAGACAGAAATTCAGGTTCATCAAAATCATTCCATGTAACTTTAAGCCACATGAAAAAAGAAATCACATTGTGCTGTTGGGCAACACAGAACTGATTACAGTAACGTGTCACAGTCTCACCTTTGGGTTATACTCTGCATTCCTGGCTCTCAGGGCGATGGTCTTCAAGTCCAATTTACAGCCCAGATTCACGGTAGATACAATGTTTCTAATTGTAGAGAGGGTATGAAAAGAGCGTAAGTGTGTGCATTAAGTGGATGGTTTTCAAAAAAGCTGGTCACAATTAGCAGTAAATGATAATCTGACAATTCTTCCCACTGCATATGAAACATACTGTAGCTGTGGTACTATTCCCGAGCTCTCGGAGGCCGGTGTGGCCGGTGTGATAGGGGTCATGGGAGTCAGCGGTGTGTTGTAGAGCGGGGTGTTCCCTGGTAGTGCTGTGGTGGTTGAGCCCGCTACTGTCTGGGAGTGGAAAAGCTGAGGGGTCTGCCCCGATGTTCCTGGCAGGCCTGGAGATATAATGTGAACTGATAATAAAGTTCCACTGCGTTTTATTAAGATTGTTTTCTCAGAATAAATGGGAAAGTAAGGCTGGGAGGTGATGAATGGGATATAACAATAGTGTGTGTTATACCTGTGTTGGCCTGCTGCGCCTGCTGTTGCTGCTGCTGTTGTTGCCTCTGCTGTTCTTCCAGTATAGACAGACTGTTGGTGTTCTGGACCGGCTGAGGTGTCAGGCCTGAGCCATATGGCATCATGGGACTGAATATTGGCATGCCTGGGGTCATGGCGCCCTGTACAAGCAGACACCACCAGAACAACATAAAGCACAAACTGAGCAGAGGAGCCACATCAGGAACAATTGATGCTGATAAAAACGCAAAAATAAATAAATTTCATCACCGTCACAATGTTTTTCAGCTTGCCTCTATTTTTTACATTAAAAAAATAAATACTTTAGTTTTATATAATAGTAGCATTAAGTTACAGTACTGAATTAAGAGGATATTGAAAAACTATCAATCATTGTAAGAATAAGTTTCAGCTTGCTTGCTATTTTCAATTATTTCATGCAATAAAAGGGCAATGCCAAAAATAGTTTCAGTCTGGATGCAATCATCTGTCGCGAGCTGTGAACTCATTGCTGCCATGGTGCGGAGCTATGCTTTGGTTATATTTACAGCTCCAGATTGTGGCCCAGCTCCAAGACTTAGTCTCAGTCCTGTATGAGACATTATATGACACATCTACTGGACCCCCGTGACAAAGTTGACGCGCCCCCACCTCCACCCAAGTACACTGGGCTATGTGAGCATCATATTCCTTCCAATACAGGCAGAAAATGTTAATACAGCAATTACTTGCATGCTAACATAGTTTGCAGGTGATGTAGAGGCAGAAATAGGCTACAACGCTGAAGCTGCAAGATGGGAGCTCACGTGAAGCAAGACATATGCGTGTACTGGTTAGCTAAAAATCTGACCCTGTGTTAATGGCTCAGGGCTCGTGCTGGTGACAGGATGAATTCATTGTGAATATCATGACCATAAAATACTTGAAAGTAGCATTACCTGAGGGGAGGCCAGCCCCTGGAAGGCTGGTATACTGTTGTTCTGGTCCATCTCTTCAGCTACTCACGTTGGTTCACTGCCACCCAGGAGCAGGCAGTAACCTTCTCAAAGCCTGTAGAAAAACAGAGGCAACCAAAGTGGACTGGAGTCTGCAGGAACACCCTCTACTGGTTTCTTGTTCCCTGACAATTATATCGTATCTGAAAAGATGGAAAGAATAAAAAAACAAATTATTAATTGTTTATCATCGTGCATCATCCAATCTGAGTGAAAAACTTGCTAATGACACGGAGCCGCTGGTGTGGCGCCAACACATTCACAACTTGCTTGTCCCCACATTTCGCTTGAATGTTTGTTCACGGTACTTTAACACGTTCATTCATTTAGAGCCCCTGGACATGGAGTGTCATTTGAGATGTGTAGTAAGCAAAATACGGATGACAAATATGTCTATACCCATGCAGTCTCCCAACAGAAGGTCTTAACTGCCTCCAAAATGTAACACATCAACACAGTGGCTAGCTGAAGTTAGCCGCACAGCTAACGTTAGCTACACCAGCTAACATGAAGTCAAACGCGCTGCGGCCACAGTGAAAGCAGCGACTTTGTGCACTAAAAACTGCCCCAAATAACTCGGTCATTTACCGGTGCACCACAGCACGTTGCCCGTGGACTTACAGTTGCCCTCGCGCAGTTAAAACCAGCACAGAAACAGATTTAATTCAGCCTCGGGTTTGTGTCATACTCGGTCCCTCTTCTTCGGCGCTCATGACCGTCTCCGGCTGCTTCCGGAAGCGGAACCTTTATTTTCCGCAGTGTCATAGTTCACGGCAGACAGAGCAAAGATGGCGTCGCTGAGTGACAAATCAGTTTGGGACGAAGTGGAGGATGGAATCGGCGAAGAAGTGTTAAAAATGTCTACAGAGGAGATAGTTCAGCGGACCCGGCTCCTGGACAGCGAGATAAAGATAATGAAGAGCGAGGTGCTGAGGGTGACTCACGAGCTGCAGGCTATGAAGGATAAAATCAAGGAAAACACGGAGAAGATCAAAGTGAACAAAACCCTGCCCTACCTGGTGTCCAACGTGATCGAGCTGCTGGATGTGGACCCTAACGACCAGGAGGAAGACGGGGCTAATGTGGACCTGGACTCCCAGAGGAAAGGAAAGTGTGCCGTCATTAAGACCTCCACTCGACAGACCTACTTCCTGCCGGTGATCGGGCTGGTGGACGCCGAGAAGCTGAAGCCCGGAGACCTGGTAGGTGTCAACAAGGACTCCTACCTGATCTTGGAGACCTTACCCACCGAGTACGACTCCAGGGTAAAGGCCATGGAGGTGGATGAGCGTCCCACGGAGCAGTACAGCGACATAGGAGGGCTAGACAAGCAGATCCAGGAGCTGGTGGAGGCCATTGTCCTCCCCATGAACCACAAAGAGAAGTTTGAAAACCTGGGCATCCAGCCACCCAAGGGAGTCCTGATGTATGGACCACCTGGTACAGGGAAAACCCTCTTGGCCAGGGCCTGCGCCGCTCAGACCAAGGCCACCTTCTTAAAGCTGGCCGGACCACAGCTGGTCCAGATGTTCATTGGAGACGGAGCCAAGCTGGTGAGAGATGCCTTCGCCCTGGCCAAAGAGAAAGCCCCATCCATCATCTTCATCGACGAGCTGGATGCCATCGGGACCAAGAGGTTTGACAGCGAGAAGGCGGGAGACAGAGAGGTGCAGAGGACCATGCTGGAGCTGCTCAACCAGCTGGACGGATTTCAGCCCAACATGCAGGTCAAGGTAAAGACGCTGCCACAAAACAACCATACACACACACCAAACATATTGATGTACAGTCTGTATACTGTCATGTCTGGTTGATGTTAATCACACTGGAATCCAGGGAAAGTCAAACTGAAGCTGTATATCAGCTATCATTTTCATGTATTTACAAAATATCAGATATCATTCTGGCAGCAATCTGACTCTGTTGTTGCTTTGCAGTGTTAAATTAGGCAGCAAGATCTTAAGCCACAAGTCAAGAAAGTAAAAAAAAATACACAAATGAGTCCAGAATTATATAATTTTATTGTAATGCAGTATTTAACACGGGCAAAAGACAACATATAAACTATCTCAGGGTATATCTTTATACAAAAACATTACAAAATATCTACTCTCAAATACAACTTCACTATATTAATATAGCTTCATCCTCTTTCCTAATGTCAGTATCACAATAATAAAAGACCTAGCCATTAGATATAAACACTGTAAGAGAATAAAGACACGTAATAAACACAGTATTTTGCACTGGTGACTTTAGGATTCCTTTGCCCAAACTGAGTCTATATTTAGTGTCTGTGCTACCAAACAAAGAGGACACGTACCATTAAAAAATTATAGAAAAAGAGAACTCACTACTCCTAAATGATCAGGTGCTGGACAGCAAGCTTCTTTTTTCAGGTACGTCTGAATAGACACAAAAGAAATGTGAAATGAAGTAAGTAAATAAAGAATTCAAAAGTACATACAAAGAATTCAGTCTTGAAATATGGACACAGGACAGTACACAATAGAAGAATACGAAGAATAAGAGATTTACATGTTTTTTTCAAATTACACATCAAATCTGGCAAAGTGTGATTAGTAGATATACAAACCTTAAATCGTAACTTTCCTAAAGTTGTAGTAATTTTAAAAAAGTGTTACACTCTGACTTCCAGTCTACTGTCCTCTTCCTCACCTCAGCATCCTCTAGCTTTAGATCTACAGTCATATTGTGTACATTTTTCAGGTGATTGCTGCCACCAATAGAGTGGACATCTTGGACCCTGCTCTGCTCCGCTCAGGTCGTCTGGACAGGAAGATCGAGTTCCCCATGCCAAACGAAGAGGCCAGAGCTCGCATAATGCAGATTCACTCCCGCAAGATGAACGTCAGTCCCGACGTCAACTATGAGGAGCTGGCCCGCTGCACCGACGACTTCAACGGAGCCCAATGCAAAGCTGTGTGCGTGGAGGCTGGTATGATTGCGCTGCGCCGTGGAGCCACAGAGCTGAACCATGAGGATTACATGGAGGGAATCCTGGAGGTCCAGGCCAAGAAGAAGGCTAACCTTCAGTACTACGCCTGAGGTGTCTGTGTTTGTGTGTGAGAGAGTCTTTGATTACTAAAACAGTTGTTGAGTAAACACTTGTTACAATTGCTGATTATCTTGAGTTAATAAAAAGAGATGAAATGTCATAAATAAGTGTTGTGTTTCCTCCAGCTAAATGAAGAGGGTGGAGGGTGTGAGGTAACATCACTAGCATCAGTCAGCTAAATTCCTCACCACTGTCCTGTGCTCCTATACACAAACCTTCAGAGACTAGAGTCACATTATTTTCATTTGTGTCTTAAAATAATACTTACCATGTGTACATTATAAGTTACTGAGTTATTGGTAATAGTAATTATATCTCTTCACAAATCTTTGGTATTGAAAGGTTTCAAATGTAGTTTTCATTTAAGGAGCAGAGCATACATGCAACATGAAAATGAGACTGACCTGACAACATGAGATTTTAGCCTGCAAAATATTTTTTTACTTAGAACTTTTGGGACATTTTGGCTTTATGGTTGGGTTCAAGGCATTAACAAACAATATTAAACTGAATTAAACCAACTGATATGTACTCCTAAAACAAACAGGAAATCCTCACCTAAATTAATTAAACTTAAAAACAGAGAACAGAGAAGATGGCACAAACAAAAATGTTACCGACTCCTGCTTCTGCCTCTCTCCCATATCCAGAGTGACTTAACTTTAGGGCAGAACTAACAACACACTCTAAATCCTTATATGACCATGAAGATAATGTGAGAAAGAGGATAAACTTCCCAGCATCTCTTGTGGTTTTGGATTTAAATTGCTCACCAGCAGAAACAGAAACTTTCTACCCTTGCATTTTTGATACTCATCTGCCTCTCCCACTCTGGAATGCTGTCAGGTCACTGTGAATATGAATTAGGCAGATGTCAAGTTGTTGAAATGATCAGTTTCTATATTTCTCTATAAACAAATGGAATAAAAAATAGAATTTCTGTGATAAATTACTCATGTTGGTCTCTATATATATATATATATAAATCCTTATGATGGGAGGAATAAAGGCTGTACATAAAGTCAGTCAGGATGGCTAACGGTGAACCCTGAAAGAGAAATGCACTGAAACATTCTTATATCTTTTATTCTTTTATCTGTAATCCCTTTGCTTTTTCTGCCTTATTTGAAGCAGTTGTAGTCACAATTTAATATTCCACTTTCCCAACAGACTACATGAGAGACCTGTATCGTTTCTGTTTTAGCTTGCTGAGATCAGCAGTGAGACTGACTGTCATAGGACTAAAGAGACCACAGCTTAGCCAATTAGAGGACAAGCAATTGGAAAAACAAAGGTCTGATGAACAAGTTAAAAGAATTTATGATGTGTCCTCTCAGTTCTGTTGACATTAAAGTTGAGCTAAGAATTCAATCTGCAGGTTCCCTCTTAACTAGTGTATGTAGATGATGTAGAGTACTGGGAGTTCAAATAGTAATGCTACAGTTCAATAACGCTATTTCAAGTCAACACTTACCCTCTGAATTTTAGTTTACAGTATTAGTACTGGTGGCTGCCACCCCAATATTTAATCCATAAACTCACTTGTTTGCCCATTTAAAGTTGTGGGCATCAGTTTTCATTCCCTATGATCTTTTTCCTAAATAGGTTGAAACTATCTGTGTGTGTGAACACATGCAGTGAACAAGAGCAGCAGATTTATCAGTTCTTTACATTTATTAAGAATGTAAAAAGAATAGCAGAATCTGAATCTCTCCAAAACATAATGAAAAAACAGAGGCAGAGTCTAGGCAGGGGTGAGCGAAGACCTTGCTTCTCAGAACAGGAGTGCTGATCTAGAATCAGGTTGTCTATTCACAAAACCAAGGATGTACTATTGGCAAAAACACAAAGGGAATAATCATGGAAAACGGGAGAAGAGCATTCATTTGAAATGAATGGTCCTAATGAACTGATCAGCCCCCCAGTAAAAGCCTCAGATAAGAGGTCACTTGAAGCAACCTCTGGATCAAAACTCCTGTTCTAAGAAACCTGATGTAAAAGGGCCAAACCAACAGGGTGAGTGTGGAAAGAACAGAAGAAAGCAGAGGCAGATGGAAACATCATTTTTACTCCTCAGTCTTTCCTCAGAGGTATAGTCTGCTCTTTAATGCCCTCCTTGGTGATGACGCAGATCCGAAGGGCATCTCCGGTGTAGACATCTCTCTCTGCGGCCGAGATGAAGACATCTTTGACCAGCTGAACCGCCTTGTCCTGAGTCAGAGGGACATGCTCCACACCCTCCATGTTCTTAAAACCAATCTGGTGGCAGAAAGTGTTGGAGATAGAGTGAGACAGGGATGTATCTTGTCCACATAAAGGAAACCTGCAGGGAGCACTGCACATTTGTTTGATAGCAAAAAAAGTAGGAATATGGCAACAGTAGGTTAATATGCATGTGAGGGTAACCTACCTGGTTGTCAAGCAGCGGCTGTAGCATGGCACTTGCTGATCCTCCAGCCTTGTAGGTGTCTCTCTGGTAAGACCCCACTGGGTCAAAACTGTACACTGCTCCCTTGCCTACAATACAGATATAAAATATTACGAACAAGGACAGATATAACAAGAACACAGTAAAAGTTTTAGTTTTCAACTAGGACACAGCTAAGTTAGTTCAACTTAAATGTGTGATACTATGACCCATAGTGTAAGCGTAACATTTCCTGTTCCTTGCAGTCACAGCAGATTAGATTGTCATAATAACATCCAAACATACTTATAGAGAATCAATACATCATTACATTTTTCATCTTACTAACTGATGCGTTTAAGTACATACCCTCCTCATCCAGTCCTCCAATGATGTTGTACACGTAGTAGGGGAAGAACCTCCTGCTGTACAGGATGGTAGACAACATGGCTGCAATGGCTCCACTGGTCATTGTCTTATTGTTTGAGTGTTTGTACATCTGGGAGAGCAGGGAGAACATTAGTTCAGAGATCAGCAACAATTAAACAATAAAAGTATTTCTCATAAGACATTTATTGAATAATTTAAACTGAAAGAAACACAACAATTATGATTAAAAGACAATGAGACACATTTTGATATCAGCCACATGTGAACTGTGTCCTAAACAACACTGAGGTACAAGCAGGGACAGGACAGTTAGCAGAGCCAGCAGAGAAAGGGAGAGTGAAACCAAAAAACCAGCCTGCATCAGCTTACCTTTAGCCTGGCATCAATGATTTTGGTCAGAGTCAGGCAGTCGCCATGGAAACCGCTACATCCAATGACGGTTGTGTCTGTCCTGTGAGGAACAAGCACAACAGTAGGACACAGTCAGACCAACATGTTTTTCAGTTATACATGTGGCCCACTAATCACAGCAAAACTACACTTCCCATCTTAGTAGTGGAGCTGACATGATTTAAAAAACATATACAGGACGACCGCTTAAAGATTAACTAGACATGGTATGGCGTCTTGTTATTGTTAATTCTGCTGCCCCTCACTGACCGTACGAGGTGACAGTGCAGACTTACAGCTTGTAGCATTTCGGTGAGTCCCGGCTGTGGATTGAGTAGCCTTCACTCAGCCTGGTGTCTGAGGCTACGATGGCGAAGTCTTCCCCAGCAACAGCTAGTACAGTTCTAAAAATGATTAAAAATGACACAGCACAGATTAGTTCAGTCATATTATAATCCATCTAACCAAACAGGAAAATGCATTGTTGTCCCTGACACTTGCTAACGGAAGCTATGCTACTGATTCGAAACTGAAACTGTGATACTTGGCAACTAAATTTTCTGTTTAAACATCTGTAGTAAATAATGCTAAGTGCACATCAAGATAATATATGGATGCCTCGTGTTTTGAACGAATAAACCCGGCTCCGTTCACAAACTTTTCATTAACTTCACCTATGTTTGGTTTAAGTTGACTAAGCTGGCTAGCTAGTTAGCACAGCCCATCTGGAAGTAAATGTTAGCTAGAAGGCTAACTAGCCACCAGTTGGAAAATGATACTCACCCTCCGTTGAAAGCGTACGGTGAGAACCGGTGCTCTACTGGACCAGTATAGTGATATTCTTTCATTTTCCCAGTGTCTCCAAAACCCTGCGCCGAAAGCATCTTTGTTACAGAGAGACAGCGGTGTTGAAGCCTCAGTCAGGTAAAGTCGCTGTATCACTGCAATATGGCAGCCTCTTCTTTCACTGTACGCTTCCCCGCGTGTTCAATCGGACTTTGTGCCACAGCTCCTCCCCAGGCTATGTCACGTAGTGCAGGTAATGTCAGAGTTAGGCCAGCGACTTTGTCCATTATTGTGACTTTGAAGAATATCAGACCACACTTTATGACTAAGTTATGCAAAAATATATGAAAATCAAAGGAGTTCATTTAATGTCTCTTGGCACTGTATGTCAATGAGTTTAGGCATAATAACAATAACACCTCCTGTGTAACACAATATAATCCAGCAGCACCACAAACTGCAGCTGCCAAAATGATCATGAAGTTGAATCAGCACCTCTCTAAAGCTGTTTCAACATTAACTGAGTATTTGACTGAGTATTATGTAACTGTTTTTGTAGGCTGCAGTAGTTTCAGCTAGGTATAATCTAATAAATGATCAATTAAGCATATCTGGATTGGACACTGCAGCTGGGACAGCTAAACCATCCCTTGCTAGTTCCCTCTTGGCTGTTGATGGCTGGGATGATGGCCACACTGCTTCATTGGTCTGTGGACAGTCCACCATTGATGGGTCCCCTGTGCTGTTATCCATGTGTGAGGTTTATTACGATAATCAGAGTGGCGTAATTGTCTTAAATTTCTTTCTTTGGTTTTGGGGAAATAAAGAAATGTAGTTCTGCTCTTGGAGGATCATGGAGGAACATCCACTGCATGTTAAAAGTTACTGTAAAACTGTAGGAAAAAGGCACACACAGATAAGTGCACAGTTACATAGATGCAAATGCTTCCACATATACATACAGTATTTTATTCCCTGATCATCACTTTATTGTTAATTTAAAAAACCCACAGAAAATCTGACAATTTGTCATTAATTTCAGCAACATATTATACAATGCACACAATGCAATGGTTTAAAAAGAATGAAAAGAAAATGAATCCAATAACAAGGTAAGACTCTGTAAATCCCAGGCTGCGGTCGAATAGTCAAAAAAAAATGTCCTTTCAAAACACTTTTCTTTGACCACGATGGAAAACGTCATGAAGTCAAGGAAAGATAAGAAAGAGGACTGATAAGGAAAAGAGAACCGTGGTTTTTAGAGAATCTGACTGCACATACACTAGGTGTATTTTTAAACCAAACTTTATTTATAACACGTGGAAGACGTACAGTGACAAACTCAGTCCACTAGGCTACAATTCAATAGGGTTCTCTGTCCAACACTAATAATATAAGCCAAATAATGATTTTCCAGGTGCTGGTCTGTGTGACCAGATCAATTCAATTATCTGAAAAACACCTGAATGCACCAAAGCTTTTGGACGGCAAAAATAATTCAATACCTTCATACATTCAAGGACCATTAAAGGCTCAAACACAGCAGCAGTTCATCTTATTTAAAATTCATATTCATGGTGTATAGCCAATATTAATCTACCTTTTCAGTGTACTGTAGAGTGTTCTGTCCCAGTACTGTGTTTTCACACTGAATTATCATTTAAAGGTTCATTAATTTAAACCTCATAGACAGTTACACAGAATTAAACATTAACACTATATGTGGTAGGCAGGCTCTGTTCATCTCTACAGTTCCTACACTCTCAGCCCGAGCACTGGCAAAGAGGTACAGTTAGGCGCCTATGCCTCTTATTAAAATTAAAATAAATAAATAAAAATACTATTTCATTCAGTAAATGACCAAACAGACTGGGATTCCATTAGTTGGGCACACAAGAATTTATGAATGAATGAGTCTTTTTAAAGTAGCTTTTATTGAAAAAAACACACTTCAGAATTCAGTGGCTATGACATTATTAGCAACAAATATTCCCTAAACAACCTGCTCACTGCAGGACAGTACAAAATAGATGTATAAAAAAATTTTCAAAAAAACTAACAAAAACAACTTCTTTTAAGATGACTGCAAAAACATCAGTTGAATAATCGTAACTCACGGATGCCAATTCAATTACAATTCTGAGTAATTACAACAAGTGGTTACATTTTTGTACAATAATCAACAGTGAAGGGTTGACAAACTTTCTTTTGATAAACAAGACTCACACATAAATACCTGAAAACTGCTGCAGCCATGAGGTCTACCACAGCCAGTGTCTATTACAGTCCATTACACAGGATCACAAGCACCAAGTCATTACGTGAGACTTAGTTTAAATATGGTTGCTCTTCACTGGCCTGCCTCGTTAAATAAAAGTTTATTAAACTGTAGTTTATAAGATACAAAAACATACAAAAATGTTGTGAAAGAAACTGAATTATATCAGCAAGCTCTTGTTAACCCTGATTGTTTCAGCAGTACAGGATCAAAAGCACCATTTGTTCAACTGAAACAATTTCCCATCAAACAGCTTATCATTGCAGGAAAGTTATGAAACACCAAGAGTTGCTGGTTTAATGACGTAGGAACGTACTGATACTGTTAGTGGTTAGCAGTTCGCAGGATTTAGTGCAGCACATGTGGATGGATTCAATTTAGTTGTAATATTATTTATGTATGGAGTGTGAGGTTCAGTCAGTCTCTAATATTACAGAACAGAGTTGCTATGCTAAAGTTAATGCCTAACCTGGGGTTTTTGAGCACATACGTTTGAGGTATAATCATACACATGATTTAAGTTTTGCTGGAAGATGGGAAATGAGAATTCAAATTATAGGCCCGCCCTACTGTTACCATCAGAGCTTTCACACAAAATATGAATTTTATATTAACATTGATATAATCTTAACATATTAATATTAATTATGTTAGTTTTCTAGTGTTAGTCTCTGTTTTAAAAGGCCTGTCAATCAATTAAGAGCAACAGCAGGATGGGATCTGATGTCTGATTGTTGGCATTTGGTAGCAGAGTTATACTGTTTGTTTATTTGTTGGATAACAATCTGAACCTCAAAGTCATTAAGAAAAACAATGATCTGGTTTTACAGCTTCTACAAATGACTGAATGAATGTGCGTTTGTGTAGAGTTGAATCAAGGTGTTTCGCTTTAAGATGCCACTGATCATTTATGAGCTGACTTAGACTTCTTGGGTGTTTTGGCTCCTCCCTTCTTCTTCGGTGTGCTAAAATCTTTGTCGCACAGTTCACATACCCAAAGACCTGAGCAGACGGAGAGACTTGATTAATTACTATGAAAGAGACGACTGGTAACAGGAAAACATTTTTTAAAAGCAAGCAAACTAAGTGAATCATATAATGGAAATTATGTGTGTACAAGTCTGTTTTTGCTCATGGTGTTTGTTATTTAATCACAGGGAGCCCAACATACTATGTACTGTATGTTTGTCTATTCACTCACCATTAGGTATGGAGTCCATGCCCACGCAGAACGTGTGGTATCCTCTGTCACATTTGTCACAGAACATCATCTCGTCCTCGTGGTGCGGCTGCTGGCACACGGTGCAGGTCTTACACTCCATACACTGCCAGCGGTACGTCTGGATCACACCCACTAGCTCTTCGCTCATGTCCAAGCAGGACGGGTGGCCTGAAGTTTACGGACACGGAGACACATGCACAGAAGCAGGAGCCAGAGACACACACACACACACACACACACACACACAAAGATAGAAATAAATACACAACACATGCACAGACACACACAGGCAAGCAAACACAAAGACATAAAAACAGACATAATGTGAACAGGCCCACCTATTTACAACCACACAACATGTGAATATATCATCCTGTTGCTTCAGAAAAGCTCAAAATCATTATAAAGAGACATCTAGAATTGAATTTTGTTTTTGGTTTTTTTGACTGGCAAGCATTTGCAATATTTTAGGTCTGTCTGATGAAAATAAATAAAATCTCAAATCTCCCACATATTTGAAAAAGCCTTCAGATAAATAAATGTACTAACATTTGTTTGAACTACATGTGTTTGTAGTTGTTGTCATTGTTAATCATTTGAAAAGTAAATTTTAATTACACAAGCTTTACTGTCTAAATGTCAACATAAGGCAGTATAAATATTTTCCTGAAAATATAAATCGGACATTCAGCACCTGTGATTCTAACTTAACATAATCTGCACAAAATATGAACAGAATTAGCTTTAGAAGTGGTTACATTTTGCTGATGAGAACTATAAAGGAAAAAAATACATTACAACAAAAAGGCAGGAAACAGTCCTTTAAAATTAAGTGTGTGAACTTACCACTGTTATCACATTGGGAGCAGTGAATGAGAGCCTCTGGCTTGCCTTTCTTGTTGGCCTCTTTACCCTTCTGGCAAATGCCACATATAGCATTGGGAATGACCTTAGGCTGCAAGGGCAGAATAATGCTATAAAAACCACTCATACATGGGTATCCTGTAGTCATGGACAATGAAGTAGTTCAACAAATATTTCATGTCTGGAGAAAAAACAAAGAGGCCACTTTCTCTTGATTAATGAGGGAACTACATGAATTATATGTTGACTAGTTTATACACTTAAAACACAAACTACATCACCTGGTATCAAAGCTGCTGTTCAACTAAGTTTGATGACATTGTATAAAGAGATTAAAATATATCTCAGGGTACAAATACAAGAAAGGTGTATGGTGTCTAACAGACGTGGCATCTGAAATCTATGGCAGATGTATTTTCACTTTGGTCAAGTGGTGGCAGGAGAATGACTTTGAGGATCCTGCAGTGTTTTCTTCTATAACCCTGTAAGGGTGTTCAATGCTCTATTTCTGCCCTCTCTATGAGTTAGAACATTTTATTTCCCAGTACTATATAAATATGGACATCTGAAGAGTTGCTTTCTATTGAGCACACTGACTTTAACAGAGGACAAAGAGGTAAGAACCAGAGCAGGAAGGTAAGGAGGCTCGGGGACATTTCAGTCAGGATGTCACACAGGTAATAATGAGGAACTGTTGAAAAATGTCTCTACAGGAAGCCATAGAACAGTTTTAGATCACTAGAAAATATGAATAGATAATCTTCACTGTTTAAAGTATATATAGAAAAACAAGGAAGTTTAAACAAGACAAATTTATAGTGAGACTGGAGCAGCTTTTATACTCGACTCAATTAAAATGAACTTTTTGACTCAAACTTTAAGCCAGTCAATGAAATCTGTTCAACAGTATCTATGCATGAAGATGAGCTTTTGTTAAGGCGATTATCAGGACACAATAGCACCCTCGAAAAAAAAAACTAAACAAACTGTACTCATATTACAAAATCATTTTGTTTTCCTGCTATTCATGAGTAAAGCATGTTTTTCTGACTAGCCTGCGTCTTATCCAAGTTACTTCTAACGCCTTAAGATATAGCGAGACATCCTTCATTAAAATGTCACCCTGTTCAGAAAATAATAAGGAAAAAAATAGGGGTCAATAAAGGACAATGTTTAGCAATTACGACAAAAACCAAGAAACAAAGCAGAGAACCAAACAAGGAGAAAGACAGCAGCAGGAAAGAGAAGGAAAAGGATGAGCTGGACACAGTCCCCTGAACTGCTCGTGCACATTTTCACTACATATTTCACCACCAATTCTCCTTTAAAGATCAGCTGTTCATAGATTTGGCCTGACTGGATTACTGAAATCATTAGTATGGGGTTTATCCATATTGTCTGTATGCTATCATGAACTGACAACACAACTGTAACAATGTGTCTGTGGGCACATGAAACACTGACATTACAAGCCGTGCCCAGCCATCACTTGTTTGCTTCATGGCTGCACAGTCAAAACATCTCCTCAGTGGAAACATCCACACAGTAAAACTGACAATGAGCAATTCATGAGGCTGAATCCAGCTAGTTTGAGTATGTTTTATTCTAAATTAACTAAACTCGGACAAGAAACACTGCGTTTTATGCACATGAAGAAAAAAAACTTTAAACATCATGTATAATTTCAAACAAAGAGGCAAACACACAGAAGGATAATTGAATGGAAATTTTATACTGTCTAATGTTAGATCAGTGGATCATCATTGTATAAACATCTTGATTTTACTTTTACTGATATCTAAGTAATTATGTCTCTACTGTCAATACTATATATAATGTAAGTGATGAGCTACAAATGCTACATTGCTACAAATGTTAACCTGTGAGTTGTGCCTCACACTCCTGCCTGGACTGAATGTACAGTATCCAGCAAAGTGAACTCTGCTCAACCTCATGACTCATGGGGCTAATCAAATTCAATGTCTGACACAATATGTTCTCAGTCATCCAGGCCAGGGCTGTCTTAAGTACTAAAGTTAAAGACAAGTGGACTTCTTTTAGGGTTCCTTGAAGACGCTTCACCTCTCATCTGAAAGGCTTCTTCCGTTCGGTTCAGTCTTGAGAACTGAGGAAGACTTTTGGATGAGAGGTGAAACGTCTTCAAGGAACCCTAAAGGAAATCCACTTGCCTTTAACTTGAGCACTTAAGACATAATATAGCAAAAGTGAGATCCTTGTGACGATCAAACTAGGACCACTCATTCTTGGCTAAACTTAGAGTTGTATGATTCCCAGATTCAATGACAAAAACACTGACAGTCAATATAATCTGCTGCAGTTGATGTTTATGTAATTAATGTTATATTACTGCATGAAACTGCACCACACAGTGGACGCTTTGTCCTGTCTGTGCAAAAGAAAGAATGTGGAGCCACAGCTTTCATAGCAACTCAGATTCACTTCATTAACCCAAACATGTCATGGTAACGGTGCAACATGGATTTGACATGTATGTAACATGCAACATGTATCACATCTGAAAAAAAAACACTGCTGTAGAGGCAATTAGTCAATCTAATTCCATCGTTGTTGTTCATAATTAGTTTTTATTCACAAGCTGTTTGTGAAACACCACACTGCTCAAAAGTTTTAGAGAGTTTTCACCGATCATGAGGTCACCATTAACCACTGTACATACTGTAGATGGTAGCCAGACCAGAGCGAAGTAACGTTAATCAGCTAGCAGTCTGCATCACTGACTGAAAGTTTTCCTGTCACATGTTTTGTGGAGTTATTAGAAATCAGTAGTTCTTTTCTTCTACTGGGAAAATATATGAAAAATCTACCACTGAGAATAGGACTGGCACATTTCAACTCTACCCGCATTTTACTTTGGCAGATTTACCAGTTTCAAAATCATACCTGACCTCTGTATACTGCTTTTTTTTCCAATAAGGAATGCCTGAAAGTTATTACATCTATAGGTCCTTTTATAGTCATCGCATACAGTACAGGGATTATCAGGTCACTGACTAATTCTAGTTATTTCTGGCTACACAACATGCCATGTCTGTGGGCTGAAAAGTATATGCAAAATGATCTGATGAAAGGAGATCAAGTCAAAGTTAAGTTAAATCAAACTTAAGCACACTGAAACTGGTAACTGGCAAACAGACACTAGAAAAGGACCATGCCCACACCACAGAGCTGAGCTGAACTCAACTGGACTGACCCAGGTCCATTACACTATTATTAACTGTAATAAACCTGCATTTTTTTTTAGGTGTCTGCAGGGCTGAGGGTTTGAAAAATAAACAAAAATCAAAGTGCATAGCACAGCAGGCTGTAGGGAGCAAGTGGTAAAATCATATAATACTACTTGCCCATCTATAGTGCCTCAGACATTTAGGTGAAATTCAAGACATACATTTAAAAGGACTACCAAAGATATGCCATGACTGGGTATTAAAGACAGATACACACTGATGTGGGGCTTGTCCAAATCCAGACAGATAGCATGCAGACTACTTCTAGCTCAGCTCAGCAACAGTGTGAACAAGGTCAGCAAGTCCTCATCTCTCAGGGACAGGTAAGGCCCATGTCAAACAGCTGTCTGATACTTCTTAAAAGATTAACAGTACATCACATGGTGTATAAACAAAGCATATTATCATACCAATACACACTTTAAACATTAAGGTTAAGTGCATTCTACACTTCAGATATAAATGTTAAAATTCTCTAGTGTTAACATCAACTACTTTAAAAGCAACCACAAAATGTATGTGGTTTATATTTTCTATAATAAGAGTAACAAAAAGACTTTTCAAAAATGAAAAAGGAAAACTAGCAGCCAAAAACATCCACTTACTTGTCTTGGAAGTATCTTTTTTTGACAAGTGAGGACAGACAAGAGGTATATTGAAGACACTCAAAAGGGAAAACTTTTAAAGTTCAATTTTGTCTTCGCTGAAAAACCAAAAAAGTGAAAGTGCAGTGAAAAAGAAACAAGTGAACTGTTCCTTTAAAATGTTCTTATTGCTCACAGTCTGGTACGAAGAGGAGAAAAAAAAAGCCCAGCGGAAATCATAAAAACAAAAACTGAAGACAGGACCCCCAGTATGTGTGTGTGTCTGTGTGTATGTGTATGTGTGTCTGTATGAACCAGGTTATCCCAGCTGAAATGCTGACAAACTGTAGAAGCCGGAGAACAAAGTGAAGAAAGCTAGGGAGGGGTGGCGGGATGGATGGAGTAAGGGAGTGGTAGTAGTAGAAAGAGGAGGAGGGGGTAGAAAAGTGCTGCTGCTGTTGTTGGAGAAGAGTTCAGGTGGTTTTGTCCTCTACCTTGTACCCTGGGGTGGCTTTGTGGGAGGCTGAGTGGCGCTGGCTGCCGTCCTTGCCCGGGGTGGACGTCCTGTCTTTGGCCTTGGACTTTTGTCCACCTCCTCCCTCCTGGCTCTCCACATCTGATGTGTTGCCTGAAGAACTGTCCTGTAGAAGAACAGAAGAGGGGGAAGAAAGAGTGATGGACATGGGGCTTAAGAGTAATATACGCTCCTATATTTCAATGTAAAAACATAAGTCAAGTATAGCTGAGGTTAATGATGGATGAGTGAGCTGTAACAGATCCAGCAGCTACTAGAGCGGCAGCCTAATGTCTTACAGATGAATTCTTGTTCTTTTTCTCATCTTTGCCATCCTCAGCATCATCAGAGTCGGGCTCTGAGTCCAGCGCAGGGAGTTCTGGGTCCAGTGGAGGTTCAAACAGAGCTGTGTTCAGTGGCAGGTATCGCAGCTCATTGGGAGAGTACCTGTTAAGCACAACAGAATGATACATCAGAGGCATAGATAACACAGCCTGAGAGCCTATTGAGAAAACACTATTTTACTTTGGAAAGGATAACCACAAGTTTTGAATCAGTTACCTTAAATATAAAAGAGGCCAACTGTAGGCAAAAGCATTCGACTAAGTGTGTGGTGTACCTTTTGTAGTAGTCTTGGAACTGTCCTGGTATAAGAGCCACAGGGTAGGGCCCCGTCCTGGTCAGCTCTGGAGCCAGCACCTTGAACCTGCCCTGAGGCACCTGGATAATCTGAGAGAAAACACAAAGCACAATGCCTCTCAGCAATTCTCATTCCAATGCTACATTGTTGGCTCTTTAACATATCCCCGCAAAATCACAGACCACCCATATCCCAGGTTGTACTTACATGCGTCTGGAGGTCAAAGTAAGCTCTCCTCTCTTCCATACGCTCCCTGTTGAAGTTACTGTTGAACTCTGCAGCTTTTTTTGCTGCCTTCTTAATGTACTCAGGAACCTTACTGGCCTCCACCCTCTGAGGATTCTGCTGCTGCATTTGCTATGAAAAGACAACAGAGAAAGACATATGTGGTGAATACTGTAAAATATATTGCCACAGTACTCATCAGCCCTAAGTTCTACAGCATATCTCTATTGTTTGTGTACTTACAGAGTACTCTTTAGCTATCCTCTGTCGCTCTCGTTCCTGCAGTATGACTGAATACTCAGAGTGTTTGGTGGGATACTCCTTTATCATCAGATCTATCACCTCGTCACTCCGCAAAGCTGTCAGACCTGGAAACAAAAAAAAAAACAAAACAAAAAACAAAAAAAAAAAAACACTTGAATGACCAAATGTTATTCACAGTAGATCACGTGAATAAGGTTCATCATAAAATGCTTCAGTGTTGTGCAGTGAAGTGAAATTAACTGTGTTTCACTACAGTTGTGGGATCTGGTTCGTACCCAGAGTGCACTGTGTTTCAGTGATGACATTCTGTTCACGCAGGTAAAGCTTCTCTTTGTGGGACAAGTCTCTCCTCTCCATATCTACAGAGGGGCAAAAACAACAACATCAGAATGTGCGTGAGGACAACATTAGCATTATAACAGAATCACAGAAGACAACACATGACTACAGAGGCATAACAGTGAGACCAGTTCACTCTTTCTCAGTGTCTATACTCACACATTTACAAGTATTATTTCTGGAGTGGCTGCTTTTCATAATTGTACACAGCACAAAGCATATTAATATAGAATATGGCATACACTACTATAATATAGTATAATTATGTCTTCAGACATGTCCTGATTTCACACCAGTATCATAATCCATCAAATTCAAATAAACTGGATCAGTAAATAATAAACAGACTGAATGCTTTTAACATTTTTCTCCTGTTCTTACCAGGGTACTTCCGCTTGAATGACGTGACTCCCAGGTACTCGCTGACCTGCTCCTGCAGCATGTAATACTCTCCTGTGTCATCTGGTGGCCATTTGTACTCTGTCAGGTTCTCTGCTGGGAAATATGTTGGGCTGGAAGGACAAGGTGGGAGAAGCACAGTTTAGTTTAAACCAATACATGTTCATTTTACTAACATTACCCATAATAGTAAAGTTAACCACTAAAACTGTGATTTACTTCTGTTCAACATGTCTTTAGTTAGTATAAATTTGTAAAACAGGAAAATTATCACAGCAACTTTTGTTATACTGATATGTAATTTACAATACTGTGTGTTTCAGGGTGTTGCACAGATTGTAATGTCCCTTAAGGCAAATTTGTGATTTGAGTGATTGAGCTATATAAATAAAATTAACTTGACTGACTTGACTAGCGGTAAAGTATTTATATATTAAGAAAGTCATTAAGATAAAACATGTCTGACTTTTAGCAAATACACCAAAACAACTGAACATGAAAATATGTAATATAATAACACCAAAACCTTGAGAACATTTTGGAAATAATCTGATTAGAAAAAAATGCTGGAAATTTGGAGAGCACACTGCAAGTTACTATTTCATGTCAACACCAAGCCAACCTACCCAAGCTCTTGGCTAGAGGTGTCACAGCTTCGAGAGCTGTCCCCTGAACCCATCCTCCGTCTTTTAGGAGGCTGGCTGCCATCATTGGACTCCTCTTCTGTTACATCCTCCTGCAGATGAAAGGTACTATTTTAATTTTTGAGAATGATATAATGTGGTGTTAACAACATGTATACAGCGATGCAAGCACTTCTAATTTTCATTTTTGCATATGAGGCAAGTTCACAGATGCAGTTTATTAAAACTGCCAGGATAATGTTGCTGTTGTAGTCCATCTTGTTGATTTAAGCTGACAAACTTTCCTCAGTACTTCACAAAAAATATGGCTCAGTGGTGTTTTAAAACATCCTCATGCTTCTGACCTACAACCAGCATCAGTCACCTCAAATCTTAACTTCACTGCACCAAAGGCTTCAGACCACATTGTCACGTCTAAAATGTACATCTGCACCTTCAAAGTCACCTTCCTCTGCTGGGAGGTACTGGAAAACCTATTATCAATTATGTAGTCTAGATTCATGTGCTCAAATAAGTCTAAAAGTGTTTCGTTTTAGAGCTTACTGTTCCTGTCTGTAAAGTGGCCCCTATTAAAACAAAATTAGGCTACATTAAAATTCTAATTGTTCGTGAGGGAGGATTTGTAGTTCTTGACAAACAATAAAGACACGTTGATTTGTGTCAAACCAAAACAAAAAGCATGAGTTTACATGCATAGTTGCCAAAGTAGTGACTAAGAGAGAGAAAGGGCACAGAAAAGTGCAGTCGCAGTCAAACTACTCACGTGTTAGACTGTTTATGACTTGGATATTCTAATACGAACACGGGTTTCTGTTTCTAAACGCAACAGGGAGACACAAACCACCCCAATCAAGCTAAGTAATCATTCATTACGGCTGGAAACAAAGGAGTGATGCTAATGCGGCTAGCAAATGATTACCGCAGCCGTTGGACAGCCAGCTAGCTGTTAGCTCAACAACCGACTGCGCAGAGCTCTGGGAATACAGATGTTAGTGGTTCGTGTTTTAACGGAGTGTAAATGTCACCTTTATGGATTGTGCTCCAGGAGTAGCGGGGTTGCTATCGCAGGGTGGTCTGACGGGGAGCACAGCAGCCATGTTACGCTAAATAAAACCTACTGCTGAGATAGCTCAGTAGCTATTTCTTCGTTTTCTTCTTCTTGTGAAGTTTAGTGGCGGTTGGCAAACGTTTGGCTGCATAACCGCCATCTTCTGGGCTGGAGTGTATGTTAGGAATTGCCGTTTCTCTGGCTACATCTTACGTGTGATTATATTTTATTAACAATAATTATATTCTTTCAGTTTGATTAGTATTTTAAAGCAAAGCGTATATAGACCGATCTAAATAAAATTTTGATAAATAAAGAGGTCCAAATTTTTCTAGGTGGTTAAACAGCGCCGCCGTGCGGCAGTCTTTTTAAATTACACTGTTCTGTTCACTGGTGTGACTTTTATTTTGAAACGGCAAACCACGTACGGGAAGTCGGAAGGGAAAATCTGCTGGAATCCGCGGAAATCATCAACAAGACTATTTTCCTTTACTTGGCTAGCTTACCATCCGTCAACTTCTATTTCTCCCTTCCCTCCCTTTCACTGTCAAACCGCCACACTGGCGATGTCGGAGTCTTACGGTAAGGAGGCTGTTTGGACAAGTGTCCACCAATACTATCTTCCCGTAGCCTCAGATGGGGATGAGGCAGGTGTGCCGAGAGAGGTTTTTCTCACCGTAAACAGATAGCTGACAGGCTAACCGAGCCGTTAGTGGAGGCTGTTGGCCTTAAAAATGCAATGTCAGCGTAAGCAGATCCACAGAGGTTATTCAGTAGAGTTTACTGTGGCCGAGTAGACAAAATGTATCGACTTTATACGGTCTCAAATCCCCACAGAGGTCAGCGGGACGGACAGGAAGCTGGCACCTGGGGATGATGGAGCTAGTATAAATATCTGACTGAGCTGTACATCCTGTAACCTACACACAATACAGAGGGAATAGGGGACAGCCATTAAGATGTCAACAATCGTTTGTTAGGGGTTGCTGTCCTAGTATAACCATTTCACATTAGGATGATCAGTGATTTTGAATTGCTGAGCAGCTGGGACACTACTGCACTGTCCCACTACCACCACCATCCATGTATGTCATTGTTAAGTGTTTATTCGTGGGTGAACTCTCATTCCTCCATCCCACAGATGGAGGATTTTAATTAAGGACACCTTATATGGTTATTAAAGAATTGTGATCAAGATATGTATGGAGCAGAGCATATTGAGGTTTTTTTTTTTTTTTAAATAACAGTATCATTTTCTACATTTCTGTACTGCAGTTTTTTAAAATCTATCACCTGGTATGATTATTAATTATTAATTGTGATAAGGTAGTGTTGTCCAGTCACATTGGCCCAGCTAATGTATCAGATTTGTTTTGAAAGTCATGGTTGTGTTTGTTGTGCATGTATATATCCTTATTTCTGTGTTCCCTCCTCAGATTTCCTGTTCAAATTCCTGGTCATTGGGAATGCTGGGACAGGCAAATCCTGTCTGCTGCACCAGTTCATAGAGAAGAGATGTAAGTCAAGAAGATGCAACACATAATTTATTATTCTAGACATTTTCAGGCAAATGCTTAAAGCTTCAGTAGTAACTCACACTGCACTGTAGGCTATAAAACAGTAAACACAACAAAATCAGTACTTCCACTGTTCATGAGTAATCAAGGCCTGTTAACATGTGAAAATTGGATTTGCTTTTTTTTTTAGTGTGGTTCAGAGACAACAGTGTGTTTCCAGATGATATTTATTCTCTTGCACAGTGCAGTTTTTTACTGATGAGATACACCTCTGGTCCTTAGTAGTTATTTAATAATAATGGTATGATTCCATGTTTTATTTTGTTTTCCAGTCAAGGATGAATCCAACCACACAATTGGAGTGGAATTTGGCTCGAAGATCATCAGCGTGGTGAACAAAATGGTCAAACTGCAGATTTGGGACACTGCAGGACAAGAAAGGTTCAGGTATGGAAAAATGGCAAATAAATGTTCAGGTTCAATGTTCAATTAATTTGCTGCACTGCAATAAGTGCTGTAACAGAAGCATTGTTAATTTCATGCCTTTAAAAACAGGGTGACACAAAGTGTTTTGTGTTTGCAAGGGAGCAGTGATTGAAGATGTTTGGGAACCATGGGGTTAATCCAAACTTAGCTCCTTAAGGTGACAGCACATATAGTATTATCTGTCTTGACTGTGTCTATTTATGTATGTGTCTGTGTCAGGTCTGTGACTAGAAGTTACTACAGGGGAGCAGCAGGAGCCCTGCTGGTCTATGATATCACCAGGTAAAACAGCCAATCACAGAACATGATTTCAGGTCCTCTGTTATGTCTCTTTAGTCGGCTCCCCCTCTTCTCTCTAAAATGTAACCTGTTTGTCTTCTTTTGGTCCCTTTGTCTCCGTCTGCACTGAAGCCGAGAGACATACAATGCTCTGACCACATGGTTGAGCGATGCCAGGATGCTGGCCAGTCAGAACATCGTCATCATCCTGTGTGGAAACAAGAAGGACTTGGACACTGACAGAGAGGTCACGTTCCTGGAGGCTTCACGCTTCGCCCAGGAGAACGGTAGGATCAGCAGTTTATGACTGTTTATTGGTTCCTTCTCCACAAACCCTTAATTTATTCATTTCAGCTTGACTTATTGTTAGAAAACGATTGTATTGTTAAGACTACAAAGTACCAAAATAATGTAAGAACCAGTGGTATCTGCAATTGAACCCAGCTTTAGTGGAATATATGTGATGATTACTATGATGATTCTGCACGTTATATGTGTTTTGTGTCCATTTGTGGTATATGTGGCATGAGGACTTAAGGGATATGATGATTTGTCTGTGTGTATGTGTGTCAGAGCTGATGTTCCTGGAGACCAGTGCCCTAACAGGGGAGAACGTTGAAGAGGCTTTTGTCCAGTGCGCTCGGAAAATCCTCAACAAAATAGAGTCAGGTAGGATCGCTGGTCCTCCCCTGTAACTGCAAACCCCAGACTCTAAATCCCTCCTTATCCTATCCCAGTTCTCATGGTTCATTTTTTAGACTTAAAGTCAGAAACCATCACTTAGAAGTCCCAAACAACAACCCCACTTCTATCTGGAGCATTATTCCAGGAGAGCCTCTACAAGATGGACAGAAATACAGTCACATGAGGAAAGTGGAAATCAGTGTAGACCAGATGAGCTCACAAAACTCCTGACTCCTCGCATATTTCATCTCTCATTTTCAGGAGAGCTGGATCCAGAGAGGATGGGGTCAGGTATCCAGTATGGGGACGCCGCGTTACGACAGCTCCGTTCTCCTCGTCGTGCTCAGCCGCAGGGCACCCAGGAGTGTGGCTGCTAGTGGACGTGTCTTGTAGCGTACACAGACAAGGTGAGTGTATTTGCACTGCGTGTGCATTATAGGATGATGACATGAGCGTCAGAGACCACTTGACATTCTGCTCACTGCTCTCAGCTCCGTGCATCTGCCGCACTGAGCTGCTCTTTCTCTGTTGTCTGCACTCCTGTCACTCACGTTGTGATTTACAAACTTCCACCATCTGAATTCTGATTGAGAGCAGAGGGGATTGTAAGGGCATTTTTAGTTTAGTCATTAATACATTTGAAACAATTTACTCATGACTTAAATGACAGGAATGGAAATATTGTATACTTTTGGTAGTGTCGACAAATACCATGAAAACACCAACAACAACGAGTCAGTTTTCTCTTAATGCTTTCCAGCTCCTTCAGCCCGGTGAATGATAATAAATGTGTGTTTTCATGTCATTTTAAGCAAACTTTGCTCAAACTGGAGTGAAAAGTTTTTTTTTGGAGGGGGGGGGACTATTTTCAGCTTCACTTCACCAGCAGTATGTGGGATTGACGGAAGATAAAGTACAGTTGTCATGTTTTTATAATGAAGAAATGTCACCCAATGCAACTGTGTGTTTTTAACACTTGAAGACACAAAATGGAGCTCTATGAGAGGACTAAGCTGTATCAGGCTTTGTAATACTTGTTAGTCAGACCAGTTAATTGTTTGTTGTGGTCTTTTTATGTTATTTGTTGACAATCAAAAAATATAGACCTGTCCTTTAATGAGACTTCATGTACATTATATTAATTCAATCAGCCTTTTGCTTAGAAACAGAAAGTTGGTTATGCCTCTATAATTCTTCCCCCAATAATGATCAGAGTTGCTTATTAGGTCTAGGTTATTAAGTCCAAACTGTTGTTGTACCTTTGCCTATTCCCCCAACGTTGCTGCTTACAGCTGTGTCACGCACATTTTGTCCACCCCATTTATATCCATGGAGGTCGGCAAAATAACTGAAACACCTCTATTGTTGGTTTAAGATTTTTCACCCGCTCTTGCTGCAGATCACAGTTGGGATGACACTATCCACCAGTTCAGAGTTATTTTTAGGCTCTTGCACACACAGCATATTTGAGATCTGCCCACAGATTTTCAGTGATGTTCAGATCAGGGGGACTGTGAGTGTGGCTGTTAGAAAAGCCTCAGCTTGTGATTCTTTGAGGTCTGCCTTAGATCCTTGTCCTGTAGTAGGAGCCAGGCCCTTGACTGACTGCTGGACATTTGCATCCAGAATTTTCTGATATTTTATGGAATCCATTTTCCTGTGCCACTGACTTTTTCACATGCAACATTACTGTTTACATTTTTCTTATTTTTTTAGAAATTACAAGTGATGTAATCATTTGAAGAAAAGCTGACTTTCTAATGTCTGTTTGCTGCAGGGGTCTAGGTGTACCTAATAAACTGGCAGTGGAGAGTGTGTTTTATTTATCCGTGTGTGTGTGTTTAGTGTGTTTCAGACAGGCTTGTGAAGACCAGGAGAAGAACAGCCATGGAGGACCCAGAAAGTGCTGGGTAAAGGTTGTGGTGCTGGTGACTCCTCCCTGACCTTTGATCTTCGACCTTTGCACGGAACCTTGAGAACCTTCAGAACCTTTGTCGTCATGGCTGCACCTGCAGAGAGCCACGCCCCCTCCCCCTCAGTCCTCTGAGTATATCCAAGGTAACCAGAGACCACCCACCTCCAACAGCCTGCTTCACGATTGGACCAAACCCTCCCTGGCCCTCCAATCAGGATGTAAATCACTGACACGTAACTCCTCCCTCTCTCTCTTTCTTTCTCCAACCTTTCACCTCTCTCCTGATCTGCCCTCACACCTCACACCTGCTTTCCTCCCACCTTTCTGTATTATATTGTTGTCTCTCCATTATACCCCTTTAAGGAATAGTCTACATTTTTGAAAATTTGTGTTGGAAACAAATGAGAACACAAAACAAGTGAATCGGTTAGCTTTAAAGATGTTGGCAGGTGGAGCAAGCTACGCTAGCCATTTCCCATGACTTCTAGTCCTCACATTAAGCTGAGCCAGTCACCACCTGGCTCCAGTTCCACAGACATGAAGCATTGGTTTTCTCATCTAATTCTTAGCAAGAAAACACATTTACCAAGTTGTTGAATTGTTCCTTTAACTATTTCCCCCTCCCTACTACAGTACTTCTCTTTCTCCATCCTTCACTCTGACTGCCTGTTAACTTCCTGCTCACCTGTTTTAAACACAGTCTACATTTGAACTCCCTGTTTGCCAGTTTCACTCCCCTCTTGCATACTTTCTCTCCCAGTAAACTGACCCCTGGCACCTCAGTGGCCAAGTTACACTTTATCTCATTACCACCCCTGATACCCTCCATCTCCATCTGCAGTTTTTTTCATCCCATCATTTCATCCCATCTGCCTGCCTGCCTGTCTCTTTACACGGCTCTCTGCTTCTCTAAGTCTGTCCTCCTGTCCCCCTGCAGCTTCTGTCACACTGTACAGTGTTTCTGTATATAGAGATTGACGCATGTTTTCTCAAACAGAATATCAGAGTATTTCATTATGAAGAGATATTGTATGTATATTAAAGTAGATATCATATCCAGCATCGGGTTCATGCACCACTGTATTTTTATCATGTTAAGCTACAATACACTGGCATCTTGTAAGCAGTATGTACGGGCAGTACTGTTTGCAGCGATTATGTTTATTTGTAAATGGGACAAGCTGATGTGGATTACATTAGGGACTAACACTTTTATGTGGAAATTGCTGTTTTATCTTTGTTCAAGCTCATAGATTTACAGAAAAAAACAGAGTGGCAACCTGAACAGATGTTTGGTTTTCTGTTCTAGTTTATTTAAATCATCCGTACTGTGAAAAGTTACAAGTCTTCTTATAATTCACAACGGCACATTCAACACTCACCGTTACATGACAGTGTAACACACTTCTTTGTCCAAAGGAGTTCAGTTATGACTTTTGACTGATCTATTACACTTAAACAGTAAATGTTGCCTGTTTACATGAATACCTGACTGACTGCTGCCAGCTGTTGGTAAATACTAACTGAATGCATTTAGCAATGGTGTGAAGTTATCTGATGTGTGCTTGATTTTTATTTGTCTCCAAAGATACTTTATGTCTCTCGTTTTGAACTTTGGAACAGTTCAGCCACATGAAGCTCTCAACAGAAAACACTAACACATACATTTTTTGAAGATTGTGATTTAGAGGTGTGTTTTGTATAGGTGTGTTCAAGCATTACAACAATGTATCATTTATGTCATGTTTTCTCTTTTTTTTTTTTTTTTTTTTTTTTTACATTTTTGCCCTCCAAACATTATGCATTAAACTTTTAAATTAAGCACACTTCAAACTGTAGAAACATTTCAGATTAGAATATCCTCACACGTTTGATCTGATGGTGGTTTCGGCTGCTCCACGTCAGGTTGCTGTCTTGTGTTTATGTCATCCAGTCCTTTGTTTTTATTTATGTTTGTCTGTTTTTCTCTCGTCATAAGGAATATCATGGATTTTTAATTTATTGTGTATGATAAAAGCATATGTTTTTAAAATAAAAATGACTACAGGTGAACCAGCGTCTTTGAAAGGCAGATTTTTCTTGAAATCATGGACTTGAAAAAAGCCATTTTCTATGAAAGGAAAATTTCCATTTTATTTATTCTATTCCATTATCTGTTTGCTAAGAAAGACAGGCTATTGTAAGACTGAGTATTGAAGGTTTTTTTTTTTTCAATTCTAATGGACAGCAAAATGAAGAATTCACAGATAAAATTAGATTAACACACAAAGTATGTAGAGTAAATGCATGATTTTGTGCTCTGAGCCACTGGGAAATGAGAATATGCCAAAGTGAGAAATAGGTCTACACCACCATTTGTTAAGATGCTTTATTACATTATTGATTTTAAATGTTCTTTAAAGAGATTTAATCTGAAGTGTTGAGAATAATGTAATGTGGTAGAGACACTCAGGTGGGAAAGTGATTTATTAAAAGCTTTGCACCACACCATTTAACCTCAACAGTTGTCATTTTAATTATGTTCATACAGTCTGTTAAAAGCCTGATCTGTAAACACAAACATGTACAGAATTAGAATTATGCAGTTTTACAGTATTATAGTTGTTAACATTATGTCATTGGTAAATGAATTCTATTTTAAAACTCATGAGTTAAATCTGACTCTCTCCTTTCCTCTTCACTAAAACCAGACTACACTTTGAAACTTTAGCAACTCTGGTACTTTATTGATCATAATCTCCTAATTCCTCTTCACTAGCCTAGTCTTCACAAGAATTTTCAGGCTCAATGTATCTCTCCCATACATCGTAAAACTAGAAAACAATAGTATAATATCTCTTCATCAAAACTACAATATAAATAGGATCTCAGTTATAAAGTTTGGTCTCCTTAACTAAGTACTAAAGTAAATTAGAAATTACTTAATCCCCATATTGTTTCACTCCTGTTTGCTGAGATTGTCAATGTTCACATCTAAAAAAAAAAAACACACTGGCTCGAATGCAGTTGTTAAGTATAATAAGAAAGATATTGCACACAATTTTACATCTATTGTCTGAACTATCCTGCAGTATAACTCGAAAACACTGAAAAACTAGATCATGACAGAATAAAGCAAGTAATGTAATACTGAACTCAAAGTTGCAAAAAGAAAAGATTTTTAAACCTGATAAAAGCCTGCAGGCCTCCTGCCCTCTCATCTTGTTTCTGCACAATATTCATAAAACATCAATAACTGTAGTTACAAAGGAAAAACAAACTTTTATGGCACAGAGCTGACGTCACCATGATTACCGTATGTGGGATCAGATTTCTCACGGTCTCAGCAGTCATGAAAAGATCCATTAAAAATCTTGTTATTTAAGAACAAATAACTGTCTGATGTACAACACAATCACATACATACAGAGACTCAAAAGATGAATGAATTACATGAAAACCTAAGTAGTTAGGAAGGTGTTCTGTACAAATATTATTTAAGAAAGGTGACTAATGATCAAAGTGCTATTTGATTTGGTCATGCTTTAAAGAGTGTACTGTACTGTGTACTTAAACTAGTAAGCAGTAAATGAGCAATATGTTCCCATGTATACCCACTATATTTATAATAGCATTTCTAATTGGAGGTAATTTAGACTTTGACCTTACATCCATCTTTGTTTTGGTTCCACTTTTGGCTTTAAAGCACTAACAATTACAATTAAGAAATTCAGCTTAAACTGTCCATTATTGTGAGAACCTACAGTATATTAGCTGTGTTTTTTCTGATCAAAACAATCACACAAGCAATAATTGTACAAAAGAAAGAATGCAGTATCCACAATACTGCACACACTGTTCAGAGGCCTCTCAATGGCTTTAAAGGTTTCATATATCTATTTTCAGTCTGTGTTAGCACCAGGTTGGTGGATCATGTGCACCTTAACACAAGAACAAACAAATGTTTTCATGAATTTTAAGTCAGTAACACATAAAAGTGTTAATGAGCTTGTGAAGTAGTGCAACTGTCACGTTACAGAGTCTGACTCTCAGTACAGTGTGTGAGTGATTTACAGTCTATCACCAAGTCAACAAAGATCAATCTACCGTTAAATCTACAAAAACCAGTTCACAGCACAAAGTTAAAAACCTTTAAAACAGACATATTTCTGTATGTCAACCAACTTAATACTCAGCACAAATAAGAAAATGCCTATCCACATCAGAAGCTGCATAAATCCAGAAAAACTCTCAGTTGATTAAACCATCTTACTGTGCTTAACACAATATCATAGAATACAAACCATTTTCTTATATGTTTGGCTTTGTTTGTATGTGTAAACGCTATAAGCTGTAATGGACATTCTCCATGTTCATGGTCTCATTTTATCTCACAATCACTGATCACTGAATCTGCTCATACATGTGCCATGTGCCTTTACTCTCCCCATGTGAGTCCACTATGGTTTGATATCCATGTATAAAAATATGGACACATTTTATACAGTGTGTATTTAAAGGGACTGCATCAAAGTATGGCTGTAAAATGTATTTTAGACTCTTCATTCTCATCTAAATATCTGTATACAGTAGACTTATCTACTATTTAACATTTAAAATAGTTTCTTTCAAGAGTCTCTTCCACCCTGTAAAATGCCTGTTGCAAATATTAAAACGGATTTATATAAAACCATGATAGTGAACTCCTGGTCCAGTAAGCCACACTGTGAATTTTAATGTCCAAGGTTTTGTCACTTTAATCCTGAATGTCAGAGTGATTCACATTCAGGAGCCTTTGTATGACTCAGTCAACCTCACACTCTATTCTACATCAAACCTCAGAGGTGATAGGCAATAATGGCTTTACTTTACTTTCTTATTTTTGTCTAGAATCATCATCCTGATTTAACTATTTCTGCAGTGTGTTTGTGCCTATGTGTGTGCATGTGTGTGTGTGTCTGTATCCATGTCCTATCGGGAGCGAGCAGAGAAGCAGCGCATGTACTCAGTGAGCCAGGGGTTGAACTCCGGTTGAACCAGCTTCCTGGCCTTGTCCAGGTCAGCAGACTTAGCCCTGCGGCGCTCAGTTCTCTCTGTCTGGACCTGACGCGCCACCTCCCGCCTCGTCTTAGCACGTAGAGCCGACTCATGGATCTACCAGGAGAATCAACACAGATGTCAGTTCCTGTCGACACTTGTGCTCTATCACCACACAGCTTGTCACACACAGAATATAGAGAGATCACCTCATTAGTCGAAGCTGCAGGGCCAACGTTGTGTGTCTTCCTGCCCGCAATGTCTGCATCCCTCTCCCCTGAACCGTACAGGGCAAAAGGGTGTCTTCTCTCCTTACTGTCCTCCCTGGGCTGACGTGATGGTGCAGGTCTGACTCGCTGAGAGCGCCAAGTTTGTTTGGAGGATTTGGAGGGTTTGCTCTGCTGCTGACGGTGTCGTCCAGTGTCTCTCTCTACTAGCAGAAAGACAAAACAGTTTAAGGTGTGCTAAAATACCAGGAACAGAAACGTGTGCAAAGTATCTGCAGGCAATTAAGCAATCCAATGATGAGGATGATATATACATTTTTGAACCATTATGGTAGGACGGTCAATTCACTCTGATTGCACAATTTACACTATACTGGCTAACATAACATACATTAGCATGACACAAACTTTTATTTATGATGCAATACTGTTTTGGTCACTGAAAGGACTGAAATTATTATTACTATTAAAAATGAAATTATCTTTTGCTTTCCCTCTCCAAAAGGGGGAGCAAAGACTCTACGCTCAGTGTTATCACCCTATTGTCTGTTACAGACTTTGATATATTACCACCCAGTGTCTGGGCTGACGTACAAATCTGATGGACACTGCAAGACACAGGATACCATAGTTTTCTACTCCACATTACCTTGGTCTCGCTCTCTGTGGGGAACTGGTGATTGCTTACTGCCTCTGCTGCTGGCTCTCTGCTCCTCTCTCTCTTCCTCTGGTGCTCTTGTGTCTCTGGTACCGTTTAGTTGTGTGTCTGAGGAATGAGTGACATATTGTAGAGTAACATGCACACATCCCAGTCCACTGTGTTTTACATTCTTTTCAGTCATATATTTCATGTTTACCTGCAGACTGAGCAGTCTCCTCCTCTTGAAGGGGAAGCCTGGGAACAGGTCCAGTGGTTCTGGTCTGCCGCTCCTGTTCTCTGTCTGTCCTCGCCCCCTCACACTCCCCCTGCTCAGCCGCTGTCCTGTCCCTGGTGGTCTCAGACCGTACCTGGTTCCTATTGGGATGAGGGGGACTCCTGCCTCCTGAGTCTGAATCACTGTCTGAGCCGCTCCAGAACCAGGGGTTGTGTGTGTGCTCCAGCAGCCTGCGGGTCAGCCTGTACTTCAGCATTTCTTCATAGCACTTAGTGTAGGTCTCCCATTTGGGGTCTTTGAATTTCTTCATGTACTCCGAGCGGATCCTCTTGGTCACCATTGTGTCCCCTTTCAAAGCACAATCTAACAAAAGAGCGCAAAGTCTCAAAAACTCTACCAAAAGCTAGCGTTGTACACACGCGTAACAAGTCTATGATACAGATGATATAATATCTTCTACATCGCTCTATAAGCTTAAACAAGGCTCTAGTAAACACCAGCTGCTGTAATACACAGCTCTAGGTCTGGTACCACCGCCAGACATTTAAACCATAATGTGAAAGCAGTTAAAACCAATGGCAGAGCAGCTGGTGTAAAGAACCGCCTACTTCCTCCTCTACTCGCTAAGCATAAAGATAAAAGACTAGTTTTTAGAAAATTTATCACAGATGTGTAAATTTCATCGGTGTTTTACTGTTAAAAAAAATGGCTTCATGTGTAAATTCGATCAACCGTTAAAACGTTAACTGCAGAAACTTCTTGAACGCGATGACGTGAGAGGCATCTCCTCTTGTGATTGGCTCCAGCGACCTAAGCGTCTGTTAAATACTCCAAATTAAAGGTCAGCCACGATCACTGTCGTGAAAACACTGCAGACTTTGTAACCTGTTCACCTGTAAATCAGTACAGGCTCATTCACCAACTCTGGACAATACTACAGCCCAACGCTTTCAAATAAGCTTATATTAAATCGTCATCTTGGACTGTATCATATAAGCTATTTCACTGTGACAGAGTGCTCGTGCATTGGTTAATCTGTTCCCTTTTGCTCCATATTACCTCCTCATGACAAAATGTGTCCGTGTTATTATTAGATATCTGTTAATCATATGGTAATATGGAGTACCGATAATCGCCTGTCTGTCCGCGCTCGCAGATTTAAGCTCAGTAAACGTAAAATGTCATTTGACAATCCCTCGACAACGGTGCACAGCTTGACAGCAGTAAATTCAGGGCTGCAAGGGTCTAATTTTGTGTACAGTAAATATACTTACACTGGAGTCGGGTTTCACGGAAGCACAGCGGAACAGATGGCGTTCACGGTGCTGCTGTAATCACACAGGCTGCGTCTCCTCGGCGAAGCTCCGCCCGCTTGGAGACGTTTTTAAAAAGCCAAACACACCCTGCAACAGGTGGCCCGGGCCGGGGTGTCAGGAATGCGGCCAGAGCGGTTAAGGACCACTTGGCTGGTAATGATTTCTACAAAAGGATAAAAGAGATTTAAAAAGATAATGTGTTTTATTTCATTTAGACTTTAAATACAGATTCAACACCCCCAATAAAAAGCATTGTCTTAATTGGGTAAGACAATCCTTTAATTGGCCGCCGATAGCTCCAAAAAAGTAGCCAATCACACCCACATTAATATTCAGGTATGCACTTAAGTTTGCCTTGTGTAGGCCTCCCTGTACCTGTAGCCTGCTATAGAGGTTTAACATAGTGTGGTGATTGATGTGGTCACAGGGCAGCAGTGCGCGCCGCAGACGCCCCCAGCGCACTCCTTTGTGCTTTTAGCTCGGACCCTAAATCCACACCCAGATAACCTGGTGCAGCCTCTATGCATATAAGGTAGGGCTGTCGAGATGCCCCACTGTACACGAGGTCTGGTTTTGTCTAAAGATGGTCTGGAGGGGACGGGGCTGTCGCGCGTATGGCCAGCGCAGGGCAGGCAGCTCAACATGATTCAGATCCGCGGGTGTCGGGTGTCCAGTGCTACTGATCCGCTCGGTCTAAAGCGGAGCTCGCTGCTGCCTAGGCACATTCCTGGCAAGTCAAACTCTGTCACTGTCGGAGTTTGAAGGCGTCGCTTTTCACTACCTCTGTCACCTATATCTGCCTCCTCCTCCAACCAGCAGGGGCTGATAGGACAGTGAGAGACACCCTCTCTCCCTCCCTCCCTCCCTCTCACCCATTCAGCCATGATCCAGGGGGTCGAGTCAACACCCCTGTCGGTCTCTGTCAGCTGACCCTTTGCACCTGGTCAGCTGATTGGCTCTTTCAGCTTAGCGTGTGTGCTTATTGCTGAGTCAATTAAGTTTTTCCCGGGCCCAGGCCAATTATAATCATGATGAGTATCAGTTTTCTCTCCTCATTTCTTGTTGTTATTCGTAAATATTCAATTTTAAGATGACATGAAGGTAAATTCAGTTTTAAATTGCATCTTTTAAATGCTAGATGTTATCCGAATACCACTAATTCCACTGTAATTTTCACCAAAGCTTTTGTTTTTCCATCCTTTCCATCTATCCCCTCATAGAAAAACAAGGCCACGGTCGAAAATACCAAATAATGGACTTTAATAAATTATCAATATGTATATACACTTACATTCACATGTGTTGGGCAACATGTTGTTGTTATTTTTTTTATTAAAGTTTTTTTTGGGTGGATGCATGGTTCAGTGGTGGTTTTTCACAGCCTTTCTCCGTGCAACACAGACAACAGACAGCTACAAAATATGCACATTTTAAGAGGAAAATAAATGCATATGAATGTCAACAGCGCAGGCTGACAGTCCATTGACAGCAGAGTGTTGCTGTGCCGCAGAGGTTGATCCTCCTCCTCGCCTGATCTCCAGATAGCTGGTGGTGAAAGTGATGGAGATGATGGAGAAGCTGGAGAAGAAGATGGAGGATTTAGAAGCACTTCCTGTGGACAATGCTGGGGCCGGCCTCGTCGTACTCCTGCTTGGAGATCCACATCTGCTGGAAGGTGGACAGGGAAGCCAGGATGGAGCCACCGATCCAGACGGAGTACTTCCTCTCGGGAGGAGCAATGATCTGAAGGAGGAGGAGGAGGAGAAAGTGAATTAGTAAGGTGTCATTTGTTCAGTAGGTTGATGTGCGCAATTGTACATTTATGCGTAAAACTTTTGGGTAAACGCTTGTTTTTAGTTCTCATATTTGAGGAAGCTTTAAGTACCTTGATCTTCATGGTGCTGGGGGCCAGAGCAGTGATCTCCTTCTGCATACGGTCAGCAATACCAGGGTACATGGTGGTACCACCGGAGAGCACATTGTTGGCGTACAGATCCTTACGGATGTCAATGTCGCACTTCATGATGCTGTTGTAGGCAGTCTCGTGGATGCCAGCAGACTCCATACCTGGTCAGGTGAGATTGATAAGTGTTAGAGAGAGCGGCAACAAAGCTCTGTATTTCTAACATCTGGTAATATTGAGAGCTAATACTGAAGGGTTATCTGAAGTACCGATGAAGGAAGGCTGGAAGAGGGTCTCGGGGCAACGGAACCTCTCGTTACCGATGGTGATGACCTGACCGTCGGGAAGCTCGTAGCTCTTCTCCAGGGAGGAGGAGGAGGCAGCGGTGGCCATCTCGTTCTCGAAGTCCAGAGCCACATAGCACAGCTTCTCCTTGATGTCGCGCACGATCTCACGCTCGGCTGTGGGGGGACAAGTTAGTAAGTTATTATTCAGAGTGCCAAAGAGCGGAGACCACAGACACCGTGTGCGTAATGATAAACGTAGGCTGAACTGCGAAAGTTACCATTCGCAATGTTAAACATTGTGGGCACAAAAGCAGTTATATGCTACACAACCTGTGCCCGTTATGATAATAATTTAAATCTGTGATGTTCTGGATCAGATTGGTCCAGGATTTAGCTGGACTATCATTAACAATCGAAAGAAAATCGAAAGTTTTGATGATAATTTAGATTACTGCCTCCCCAAATAATGTCTGCTTTAAAAAGTCTTCTATAGGCAAATGTGTTTTTTTCTTCCTGTTGAATGTTTTGTTTTTGGAGTAGTTGGCTGAGTTCCTCACCGGTGGTCACGAAGGAGTAGCCACGCTCAGTCAGGATCTTCATCAGGTAGTCGGTCAGATCGCGACCAGCCAGGTCCAGACGCATGATGGCGTGGGGCAGGGCGTAACCCTCATAGACTGGGACGTTGTGGGTCACACCATCACCAGCATCCAGCACAATACCTGAAGAGAGGTAAGGAGAGGGTTTGGTTAAGTTCGACAGGCGACAACGAAAACTGTGGTTAAAGTATGTTTGTAAAGGAAATATTACAAACACACACTGATGTGTGAAACATAAGGGCCATAAACTAGCATAAATAGTCCCAGAGTGGCCGGTGGACTGTGCGTAAAAGTTGTGCGTAAAATGGGAAAAGTGGGGAAATGCCCCGTTAGTGGCTGAGATAATAGTATGTGTTGCAGTTGTTTTGTAATTATATCAGTAATATTTGTCAATCAGGTGATAATCAATAATAAAGGAGACTGTCTGTATGTGTTGTGTATGTTTAGGCAGCTGTTTGCTGTTGTCAGTCTTACCAGTGGTACGGCCGGAGGCGTACAGGGACAGCACAGCCTGGATGGCCACATACATGGCTGGGACGTTGAAGGTCTCAAACATGATCTGGGTCATCTTCTCTCTGTTGGCCTTGGGGTTCAGGGGGGCCTCAGTGAGCAGGGTGGGGTGCTCCTCGGGGGCAACTCTCAGCTCGTTGTAGAAGGTGTGGTGCCAGATCTTCTCCATGTCGTCCCAGTTGGTGATGATACCGTGCTCAATGGGGTACTTCAGAGTCAGGATACCCCTCTTGCTCTGGGCCTCGTCGCCGACGTAGGAGTCCTTCTGACCCATACCGACCATGACACCCTGAAGTGGGGAGGGGAGGCAAGATAATAGAAAGGTTAGCCGCGGACGTCCAATATCCATAATCCATAAAGAAGTATGACCTTCTTCTGGTCAGATTAAAGTCTTTGGACAGGCATGGTGACAATTGCGTAAATGTGCCAAATAACAGCGTGGGTCACAGAGACAGACAGAGAGCAATTGTGTGACTGTCAGTTCATCTGTGGCTAATTTAGTCTCAAAGAGGCAAAGGACACATTGCTGGAGGCAAAAGGAGCCAAAATTACATGGCTCAAGACATATTATTCCACGCTGTTATCGCCCAATAGCGGCACAAAAACTATATTCTAAAATAATAAAAGTATTTTATCGACTCCAGCGGGATACCTCTGCGCAAAATAGTATAAGTACAATATTTAATTTACTTAAAATGAGACCAAATTGAGTTGTATTTTTCTATACTTGACAATGCTTTGTCTGAGGTGTGATGATTACAGTTATTGTGATGTTTTTTTCAGTCTTGCCAATTAGTCTTTTCTCCTACTTCAAACTATTAGAGGCTTCTCTCTCTTCGCTGTTTACCTGGTGACGGGGGCGGCCGACGATGGAGGGGAACACGGCCCTGGGGGCATCGTCTCCGGCGAAGCCAGCCTTCACCAGGCCGGAGCCGTTGTCGCACACAAGGGCGGTAGTCTCATCGTCGTCACACATGTTGGCTTCTGTTAGAGGAGAGGAGGCGGGGGACAGAAGAAGAAGATTTCAGTTCACTAAGACAAATCCACATGGCGACACGTGCTGAATGTGACACAAATGACCAAAAATCTAAATCTTTGGTTCACCCCTTTAGGTGTGAAATTGCAGCATTTAATGGAGCATGAATTTGATCAGGCCCGTGGCTTCCACTAAATGTATCCATGGGGCACATGGGCCAATACGACATACAAGCCTGCAGAAAGCTATAAAATCATGGAACTAAACTTCAGCTTTCCTTCAGATATCTATCGGAATTTGGTCTCGACTAAAACAAGTTCTTTAGTCTATATTATTCTAATTTGAAAAAAACCTACGCACATTTTAAACAAAACCAAGGGTCTAAGGAATGCTAAAACTGAATTCAAATAAGACTACAACTACAACATTATCATCTTTCTCAGGTAAACAATTTAATTGGTCTGCTCTACAGCTTCAGCATCTTTTCAGGATTCAATGTTAGACCCATGAAGATGCTGAAACAGATCAGTCTGCCTACTGTGTCTGCCTCTATCAGTTTATCCATCCAGTTTTCAGACCTGATAGTTCAGATAAGCACCAAGGCTCTATGACACCTGTCAGTCTACTGGCTTCTCTCAGGCCTCAGCTATCAACACTTCCTCCCTCAGGCCTCTCCTACAGTCTAGCCTGTCTCCCAGTGGAGTTGCCCATGTTGCCTCCAGTAGTATCTGGTCCTGGGCGTCCTGTCCCTTGCGGTCCTGTCTAACCCCTGCTCCAGTAGATGCTGCAGTGCTGTCCCGGTTAAAGCCTAAAGTCTGGTGCCTCAGTCTGGATGAGTGGCTTCAGGAGTGGCAGGTCCTCGCAGGGTCTTACCTTAGGAGTGTGTCTGCGGCTCGGAGAGAACGACCCAACCAGTGCTGCTGCTGAACCAGCTACAGTCCTCTCTGCTGCCCGTCCACCTTATATACCCAACCTCCACCATTCACAAACCTCAGCACTGGCCCCCATCCCGGCCCTCTGCCATATTAGGATGCTGACAGGCCGAGGATGAGGAGTGGGTGGGGGGGGTGAAGCAAGGAGGCGCGCCTCATGGAGGAGGGAGGGCGATCCATCCATCCGGCTTCAGGAGGGGATCAGGAGTGACGCTGCGCGTCCCCGACGAGGAGAGAGCGCGCGCCATATATGGAACTGTCGCTTTGACCTCCCATCGAGCCTCGCGGTCCCACCTCGAGGGCCGTAAAAGGAGCGCGCGGGCCACCGGGGGGTTTCTAGGGGAGACGCCAGTTGCTACCAAGCAGGGTTATAGATTTGCTGTTAGTAGGCCTCATCCAGCCTTAAAATGGGAAAATGCTGCTCTCATCTGAACAGATTTAGGCCACAGTGAGAGCCAGGACCCCTAACTCCTGACTGACAGGTCCACCAGGAACAGTGCTGCAGCCATGAAGCGCCAATTAAGAGTTCAATTCTCATTATGGTGATCAATACAAGATAACACTAAATCCCCTCATAAAAGCTGAGGGGGAACATTCTGTGTGTAGACAGTTATACATGTGTACTTCATCACTCCAGTCAGAACATGGCTAAATGAACATTTTAAGTAGACTCTTGGTGGTTCATTGCATTACATGCTGTAGCCTGATTGTCCCCCCAAGTTGAGCTCAATGTAGAGCCATGGGGACTATATACCAACATCTATATGTTGTAAGTGTATTTGTCCCTTCAGCCTTATATTAATGTGCAACATGTCATAATAAAAATCACTATGAATATTGGTGAATGTGCATAAAAGATCTTGTTCGCTTACATTAACAGTCTGCACAGTTGGAATCACAATCTCAATTAAGCTGCACTTGCACACCTAATAGTAGATTTTTTTTTCCTACACATACTCATTAGCAATTAGTTTCATTAAAAATCATTAGTTTCATTAAAAATCTGGCGCTGTGCAGACCACATGGTCTGATTTTCACACCGATCTGTCTGAGCCTTATTGAATAAATAAGGAGAGAAGCAGAGAAACAGCCAACAGCTGAAACCTTATCTGTAGGGGCTACTCTGCACTGTCACTGGAGCAGTTGGATTAATTATAACTCTAATGGAGGAGGGGAGCCAGTGCATGTGTGCATGTAGGAGTGACAAATGGAGAATGAAATACAGTGCCTGTACATTCATGCACATGTATGTTTGTATGTGTGTGTGTGTTTGTGTTGCAGCATGAGGGACCAGAAGGAGTGGGAAAGGAGGTGGCAGGGCAGAGCTTATAATAAACTCAAAGCAAGTGAGGAAAAGCTGAAGAACAGAGAGAAGCGTGGAGAAAAAGGACAGATATCTGTAAAAAGATGGAGAGAAAAACAAATAAATATTTGGTGAAATTTAAAGAGCAGAGGCAGAAGTGTTCTTTCAGAGCTGAAAATACAGGTTTTTCTTTCAAGACATTGGTTGTGGGTCTACCACAAAGAAAAATTAATCAATTGATACAACACAGTTGATTATAGTTACTGGCAAAACCACTGACTGTACGATTTTGCTCTCTCATATCATAACCTAAAGCTGGATTCACATGGGAGCAGGGAGATGTTAACATACGTATAACCTTTCATGACCTGGATTCTTCATATAGCAGCAGCAGAAAGTGTCAGTATAGATTTCAAGTGGTTGGATGTGACATATTCACTGTAAATACATTCACAGAGAAGGAACTCTGAAATAAAGCTTTTGCACTTTCTTTAATCAGGCAGAGAAATGCTCAGTTGGTCCCGCAGGTTTTCAGTCCTCTGTCTCCACTTGATACAAAGTTTTGACGGTGTACGACTCTAACCTGTCAGAGGGAAACCCACAGGGTTCATTAATGTGTCTAGAAAAACAGGATAAGAGGAGGGAGGGAGGAAAATCTTCGAAGTCTTGGATGAACAAGAGCAAATGGGTAGGGCCTCCTTGGGTGCAGACTGAAAGTAGTGAGAGCGTGCGTGAAGGTGTGTGTGCATGTGTGTGGGTGTTGTGGGTGGGGTGAGTGGAGGGCCTATGAAGCAAGGCTGAGCTACTTTTATGCACTTGTGAGCCATTTTGGATCCGAGGGCCTGTGAAACGCCTAAAATGTAGAGGGGCTGGCAGTTGTTGGGGACCGTAAGGGGGAGGGCAAAGGAGGGAGGAGGTGAGGGGAGGTCAGAGGGGCCGAGGGGGAGGAGAGTCGAGAGGGTCCTCCTGGAGAGTCTACTCTGGGGGAGCAAAGGGGAGGAGAAAGAGGGAGGTGAAAGGGCACGTGTAGCAGGTGGTAGAAAATATGAGTTTAGTTTAACCAAGCCAGCTGAAGGAGAGACAGAGACTTTGGAAAAAGAGACTTTTTTTGTGTGTTACATAGATGCTGTGGTGAAGATGACAGAGACACAAATACAGACCAATCATTTTGGCCAGTAAAATTTAAAAAGAAGTGGACAGGTGGCTGATTTTATTTTTTTTCCTTGTCAGCACATGTTCAGTTGTCACAGCCGCCTACCTTGGCTACCTATTCGGTTAGATTGTTTCTTTCAGCCAGCACTCTCAGACAGGACTTTCATGACTCTCATGAGAGCAGCACAGAGGGTGAGAGTGTCAGAGAAAGTGTAAGAATAGCACAAGCTCCGGCATTCAAAAGCTGGAACGAATACTCGAGCTGTTCATCAGTGTTCTACCTTTTAAAGAGTGGCAGTGAGTCCAACGTGCACAGTAGACTTTTTTTTTTTTTTTTTTGGGTTAAAGAGAGAACAGACAGGACATCTTGTTGGAGATTTGAATTAGTTTGTTATCTTAAGTTGTTGTGGTGAAGAATGACTGAGGCTACTGTGGATATTGTAAATGGACAGGTAAAACTTAGCACACTTAAATCGATTAAATATGAGCTGTTTAATCGATTCCTGTTATTGATGTGGTGCAAAACTCAAACTTCCTTCCTCTGTGTGCACCACTCACTAGGGAAGGAACTGAGATGGTAGACACAGACCTGTCTGAAGATGATCCAGACACCTCCAAAAGCACAATTATATTTTAATTCAGTTTGTATTAAGTCCTTTGGTTTTCTATGTGATGACTGGCAGGAGACATGAGGGGTGATCAGTGTTGACGTACTGCCGGGAGCATGGCCCCTGATCAGTGAGAATCCGTTTTAAAGTGGTGGGATGTCTCATAAAGTCTGGTTTGCTTTATGGAGCTGAAGACATTCCCCTTGTACTCGTCTGCATGGTTTCCAACCATAGTAGCGTGGCGCAGTTGAGCTGAACCAAAATGCAGCAATGTAGCTTGAACTCATAAAGGATGCATTTTTGGCCCAGCTGCGTATTCTGATTTTATGTTCCCATTTCAAAATCAAATAATGCTCCATGTGACGCTTTCAACTGATAAATACTCTGATAACTAATGTGGCTTAGAATATTGTGAGGCCAGGAGGGGTAAGATTCTCTTTTCCTGTAGTTCCTCAAATAGCCCATACAGAGAAAAGTGAGGGGAGCTGCAGCACATGGAGCTGGAATTAGAAACCCATGCAGGGCTGAGCAGCACCTGGTCAGCTGAGCTGTCCTCTGCAGGACAGGAGAGCAACTGCTGCCTCTGCTAGAGGGGTAAACCCACTGCCGAGTGTTAAGGAGAATGTCACTGAATAGAAGTAGGTAATGGTTGTAGAGATCAAAGGACAAGAATGAAGAATGACCATGTTTAAAGGCAGTGTAAGTCATAAGTTTTGTTTCAGAGATGTTATACAGAATGGGTTTAAATCTTGTGCCTATCAGTTCTATATCACATCAAATAAACAGCTGAAGATGATTTGAAATATCAAAACTGGTAGACTTATGCTTATCTTTGTAGACTCTTAATCTGCCCCCTGCCACAACAGAGGATAAACCAGTTGACTGCATTCATGTTGCTACTGACTTCCAAGCACTTATCTGCGTGGCAGCTGATGGGACAATGTGCATGAGAGGTTCAACACACTGTCAACACAACCTACTGACAGCTGAGTACACATTACTCACATCATTACCACAAAGTTTTATTTTGGTATGAGGGACTGAATGCTCACTGTTGCCACCAACCAGCAGTGGGCAGCGAAACACTTCCTGAGCCTGGCTGTAGCTCAAAGTGTGAGGCAACAGTACCACCTACTGACAGCCTGACAAACTGCATCAGACACACAGCGATGAGAGTTCAAGAAAAAACTATGTATATGAATGAAGTGGGACAATTCACTCTGTGGCTCCTCTTCTCATTATTTTTTTTAGTCTATAGTGAACTGGTAATTTAAGATAAAAAATAAAGAACTATATTAAAAAGATACTGTTGAAACCACTTTTCAGGTTTTATTAAGTTTGGATTATAGTTAGATTCGATGCAACCCCTTGCAACTGTTAAATGTTAAAACCTGTGTATAAATACATTAAATCCATTCTAATTTAAAAGACTAAATAGCCAAAATGTAAAAACACAAACTCTTAATTTTTCACTTTATTGTCTTTATATGTAAGTATAATAATTTAACACAAAAATCATTAAAAATCTATCATACATGTACATCATTTAGGTCATATTATTTATAACTCATAACATACAGGTTAGCTGTCATCTGTGAATTATAATCAGACATAGAGCCAATATCAACTAAAACTTTCATACAACTTCAGCTGTTACTATAGACCGGAGTGAGAGGTGAAGTGATGGAGGGTGGAGGGACCACTACACTCTACACATAAAACAAATCTGGACATGTGGCATTCAGAAACAAGGTTAAAGGCATCATTTGAAGTGGGATTTAGTTTTGAAATATAGACTAACATGTCGTGATGACATGAAAATCTATCATGATTCAAGTAAAAACTATTTGCCCTTTAGGTGAAATAACAAAAAGAACAAATAAATTCATATGTCCATAATAAATCATCTTGTAAAGGACACGTTGACTGATATACAGTCTATACACTGTAATAAATAAACATATAAAATCAGAGAGTGAGGACTGTGGTATACAGACAATACAGTACAATACAGTGCCTTGAGATAACTTCTGTTGTGAATTGGTGCTATATAAATAAAAACTGACTTGACAATAGTGTGAGACTCTTACAATGGCTGATTACCACTGATCGATGTTGTATCAGTGGATCCTGACGCTCTATGCATCACTGCCTTCAAATCTTGAATGAAAGGTTACATCCACAGTGATTCAAGTTTCATACAACAAAAAACCTTTCCACTTGCTGTGAAACCTTCAGAGAAATGTGCACAAGTGGTCAAAGGAGATATATGTCACAGGGAAAACATTGGGATTATATGCTGTTATATTTCTCCAACTATTACATCTAAGTGATGTACCACAAAGTCCTTCCACAACACACAAAGTACTGTCACTGTGTTTGAGCCATTAAAAAGTCCTTGTGGTAAAATAATCTGTTAAATGCACTTGAGCTGGCACCAAATCAAGTGTTCCCAGCTACACAGTGCAGATCTGAGCTCACTGTAAAATCACTGTAGTTATGAAGAAGTAAAGCTCAAGGCACATGCATGTCTGGTGTAACAAGAAAAAAAAACCCTCTCAAACAGTCTCTCAGCTTTAGACTCTCCCTGAGTGGTGCGGTGGGCAGTTACAAGCCAAATATTTACTGAGGAGAATCACTACTTCTTAGTCAGACTCTCCAAGCCAGCTATAATATTTAGCTGGCTGAACAGCGCTCAGGCTGATATGTACGTGGTTTAAGGGCTGTTTATATAGAATTTAATGCAGGCCAAGTGGATATCCAGTACACACTTGACAACATGAAACACAGACTGAGACACAGTGGTGAACAGTATACAGTCAGAAATGCTGTGCACTCACATGTTTAAATTCCAATGTTGGTTTCTGTTTTTCTAAAATTTGGGGTTTAGAGCAAGAAGCTTGAGTAAGATTACTCTCTCATTTGCAGTGATTTTAGAGAGTGAGTGAACATGACACAGAGCACCTCTGACTTTGAACATGCCTCCAGGATCTTTCCTCCTCTGGTGCAGCGGAACACCTTCCAGTGAAGAGGATGTTCACCAGGCCTCAATCGGATTTCTTTAAGTTACTGCACTTTTCCTTTTGTTTGACATACACAGATGGTTATATTTAGCAGTCTCAGGGCTGTCAGTTAAATCTAAAGCAAGGATGACTGAATCTTAACTGTAACGAGTCCCTTGTCATTTTTTGTTGGATGCGTGGCACCTCAGCTTTGACTTCCAGGACTATCACTACTATTTCCCCTGACAAATGTACAAACATTAGTCAAGATATGTCAGAATAATGTTTACTCCTGTTTTACAGCACAGTGTAAACACGATGAATAGCTGCTTCATTTGGCATGTTTAAACTCCGAAATGACTGAAAAAGGTTCTGCATGTTAGCTTCAAGTTAAAAAAAATAACAATACACAGGCATTAATATATAAACAAATACAAAAATCCAACATACTATTTTTGGTTTGGTAATGAAGATCATTAAAAGTGATCACAGACTTAAGTGTCCCACAGCAGAGAATGAAAGAGAGGTTTGTCATTTGCACCAGATTCATTAGGTCATTTACATTTCTGCACATTCCTGTCACAGGTCTGAATATTTCAAACTGGATTGGGACTTAACCCCAAAGCTACAGCAGTGACAGGGGATTTAAAGAACATGTTGGCTATGAGCCTCCAGTGTGAGGAGTGTCCGTCTTCATCCGGTCTCCTTTTCACGCTTGTGTCTAGTTTTTTCAGTGCAGGATTTGATATTTTCAGAATGAAGCATTTCTCGTACGTCAGTGATCCATGTTTCAGTTCTTAGATCTTCACTGTGGATTACCCTGTGTTTTCTGAAAAAATAGCTCTTTATGTGGTGCTTCTTAGTCATATAGTCATTCCAGCAGTGAAGGGAAACTCAAAGCATTGAAGAAAATCCCTTTATGTTTCTCAGTGGCTTCCACATGGAAAGTTCTGTTCTCCTTCAGCTTCTATCCATCTCTCTCCATTCCATGCAAAATATCCCCCTCCCCCTTCTTCTCTTAGCATAAGAGGCATTTCAACCCCTCCTGGAGCAAAGCAGTTTTTTTATCCCGTCATCAACCTCTCCTCCCAGATTTCTTCCTCCTCCTATTCCACTCCTCTGTGCTCCCTGTCCTCTCAGAGCAGGGCTCGTTTCTGTTCTTCCTGTAGAAACGCCTGTTTCTCCATCAGTTTTCTGAACAGTCCTTCCCTGTTGCCTAGCAGCTCTGTGGGCTGGCCGCACTCGGCTATGCGGCACTGGTCTAGTACAGCCACGGAGTTCGCATTCTGGATGGTGGAGAGACGGTGAGCGATGATCATGACTGTCCTCCCTGTTGATTGGGTGAGAAGGGTCATAAAAGAAACAAATCAGGAAAAAAACACAACAAAGTACGCTGAATGTTAGTCTGTTCTTCACAAGTGAAAGCACAGTGAGAGACAAAGGCAGAAAGATCTACCTTCCATCAGGCGCTCCAAGGCCTCCTGCACCAGGAACTCATTCTCAGCATCCAATGCACTGAGGAAAGATGGAAGTTAAGGATTTTTTTTTAAATTTCAAATGACTGACCTAACATGTGTCTCTAACCAGCAGAATGGATTTTAAAGACAGTACTACCATCATATTTTTAATACAGTTTTACAGTGTTGTAGTGCTCAGAAGGAGTAAATAATGTCAACAGAGACTGAGACAGTACTGTAATTAAAACACTTCTAACAGCTGAATCTTCTGTAATTCTTTATAATCAGGAGCGACTCTCACCTGGTAGCCTCGTCTAAAAGCAGGATCTTAGGATTCTGTGGACAGAGAAAACAAACAGTGTTATACATACTAATTCAGGTTTCACAAAAAAAGGAAAGCTGAGACTAGAGTATAGACCCTAGTTCTCACCATTTTAAAGCTATTTCTGTGCTTCAGTAAATAGATTGATTAGATATTCATAAAGACAAACTACAAGCAAATAACATCCAGATCTGGATCATCTACCTGTCATTTACTGTGGCCAGGTTAATGTACGACAAAAATGATCATACAGTTGAGAGCTATGATGAGCTGTACCTTCTTCAGATGTGGATAAAAGTAAAACAGCCATTGCTGTTGTTCTTACCTTGAGCAGAGCCCTGGCTATTGCTATCCTCTGCTTCTGACCACCTGAGAAACAAACACACAAGCTAACTTCATTATGTTCACACATACACACTGCACACAGGGCCTACTGCATGAGTGTACTGTATCCATGGGTGCTCTGTGTGGTGCTAGGTAGAAACAGAAAAGCTGCAATAGAGTTTCATTCTCTTAACAAAAACCCCCACATCTGATGTGTATTCTTTCTCATTTTAAAAACATGCATGTGTTGTATAATGTGCAGTATATACCGAAGACTGATTAACAAAACTGATTTTTAGTGCAGAAGTACAATTTGCTGAATTTGGAAATTTACCACTTCCCCAAATATTAGTTTCAGATGAACACCTGTATCCTTGTATCAACAGTGAAGTAGGTGTTGTTATCATAATCCCATTCCTCTGTTCCTCACCTGACAGCAGCACTCCTTTCTCTCCAACTATGGTGTCAAAGCCCTTAGGAAAAGCCTGGATGAAATCATAGGCATTGGCCACTCTGGCTGCGTTGTAGATGTCCTCTGTGGTCACAGCGCCTGGGTCCACAGCACCGTATGAAATATTCTCCCTGATAGAACAAGAAAACAGCACTGGCTCCTGGGAGAGAGACGGGAAAGGGAGAACGTGAGAAAGACTGAGACAATCTTCACTCAAAGAATACGCAGTAAACTGAAATGTATGACATGCGTTGTGTGTCTGACAGGTTCATATGTGTGTACTGTTAGATCTGTTCTACAGGACCATAAACAAGTTAAAGATTCATTTATTACCTGGCTGACGGTTCCAATGTGGCTCCTGAGCCAATAGGGATTTAAGTCCCTGATGTCATGGCCATCTATAGTGATGATACCTAAACAGGAAAGAAAAAAACGACTGTTTGATATATGCACTTTTCAGCTCATCATCATCAGATCTTTGGGCATCTAATTGGCTGAGCAGCAGCTAAACAAGCTCTTACCAGCATCAGTATCATACAGCCTGAGGAGCAGCGAGACCAGGGATGATTTTCCAGACCCACTGGATCCTACCACGGCCATGATGGTACCAGCTGGGACCAGCAGACTGAGGTTCTGGAAAATAGGAGCCTCCTTACGGGTCGGGTAGGCAAAGGAAACATTGGAGAACTCTAGCCGACCCTTCAGCTGGTCCACAGGGAGCTCTAGGCCTTCTGTGGTGGAGCAGAGGACTGATTTAATACAGACACAACCTTAAAATATTAGGTGTACGTAATGTTTATTCAGTGAGAAGGCAAAAACATGAATAGAAATTAAAGGCAAGATCTTTAATGTCTTCTATTAACTTCTGTTTTACAATAATAAATAAAATCTTGACATTTTTCAAGTATGCAGTGAATCTTTGAAAGTTGTATTTAGAGTTACAACTGTTCACAGTGAATATACATGTATTTACAGAGAGAGAAGGTTGAGACCACTGTAAAGTTTTCTGTTAGCATTAATGATCCAAGAAAATGTATCTACAATTCTGAAACAATTCCGACATAAATTATTCACTGTTTTCCAGATACATTAACAATTAAAAGTTAATGATGTGTTTATGGGACAAAAGTGGGAACTCATTCGTGCAGTGAAGTAATACTCTCCTCTGTGTGTATGCGTGTACTGACCATCAAGAGGAAACTCAGGCTTTCTGTCCAGCAGCTCCCACAGTCGGGATCCTGCTCCAAAACCCTTCATCAGCTGAGAGTAGAATGAACTCAGACCTACGCATCAAACAGAAAAACACCATACTGTTAGCGATCATAACGACAGTACACACACATGTACACAGTACAGATAAAGAGATTCATATAATAGGAAAGGGAACGTGTATGTAAAGTGCGTGTGTGTGTGTGTGTGTGTGTGTGTACATGTGTGGGCATTACCTGCGATACTGATGCCGACCCAGAACGTGTACATGAGAAACGATGACAGCTCTCCCACAGTCATGTGCTGGCTGGCCATGAGAAGGCCTCCTTTGTAAAGCACTGACAAGATCATGATGTTACCGCTGAGACCAGTCTGAAACACACACACACACACAGAGTTATTTAATTACTACAACATCTGGCATCACTGCTACTCCCTGGTTACTCTGAATATAGCCTGTCTGGAACCCTGCTGAATAACATATTACTGTCATAAACTACAATCCACTGAGTGAGCACACAGACAAATTTTTTATTTATTTTCTTATTATCATTTTCAGCTGGGGATGACATTTTCAATGATGGTAATAAAAGTTACCTTATGGTTTTTGTTGACACTGTGTCAGAGTGGTGATCATTAACTTCTATGTTGACTTTAATGGCTGTAGTTGATGGTACTGATGAACATATTCTCATATTCTGTCTACCATCACGGACATAAATGGGGGTGAATTTAATTTTATTCTGCCTAATATTTGAATTATTTGAATATTGCACACAGATGTCCAATGATAAAGAATATGAGGGGGTACAGTCTTTTAGGACCTGTAAGGTTTGCTAAATCATGCCATGAAGCTGTTTTGCTGCTTAATGCAGGACTGTTCCAAACGTTTAAAGTGTGCACGTGGGCTCATCTATTCTCTGACCATGTATGGAGGATTGGAAAATACACAATTTTTTAATGGTGTAACATCCCACATACACGCACATGTCAGGTACTGTGGTATTGTAGCAACCGTAAAATAATGCAGAAGCCTGTGTGCAATACCTAATTTGCTAACTGTGGATGTGGTTTGCATCACTGACAGGACAAACACGCACACACACACACAAACTTACCACTCCATAGAACCCAGCTAGTAGTGCAGCTTCCTTCCTGGCCAGGCTAAAGACATAGTCTGCCTTCTCTGTGTATTTGTTGACCTCTGACATCTCTTTACCAAAAGCCCTGACTGTCCGCATGTTGCTGATACGCTCCTCTGCCAACTACACACAAACACACACAGTTTTATTAGTACTTTATCTACAGGAAATGAAATCATTAAGATAGCAAATTTATTCTGCCAGCAAATTGAATAATGTTACCACAGGCAGTGCAGCATTTATATATGATACACACAGAACTAAAGGACACTGATGTACAGTACAACTCCACTAAACATTAATATGAACCACTGTTTTCAAAAAAGAGCACCATTAAATTCATATACTATACAGACAAAACATTTTGCAATATATTTTGTCACAGTTTCCTTGTTTTCAACCACCACATTCTCAAATAATGTCTTATTAATCCCTGCACCACGAGTGTGGTTATAAAGCAAAAAACTTCACAAAAACCCCACAGTGTTCACACCATTTAACTCCAGCTCATGTTTCCTTCATGTTCCACATTTCACAGTAACTACATCTCAGCTGTGTCTTCAGTCTGTGTGTATCTGTGCACTGTACCTGTGTGGCTTGTGCAAGTGCGTCTTGCGTGCGTTTGGAGATGGCGCGAATGTATCTTCCGAAGCCTATAGCAAGACCGGCTATAGGGGGAACAATCAACAACACAAAGCCTGCAAGACTGGGGGACACATAGAACTAGAAGAGAGGAGAGAAAAATACAGCAGTTAATAGAAATAAAAAGGGGAGAAAAACAAGAAAAGAGGGAGAAGAGGGGAACAGAGGGGGTTCACGCCAAATGACTCCAGTCAGTAATTATTTCCATTCATTTCCTTAAGTGTTCATTACACCAGGAAATCATTTTACTTCCTTGTACAGAAAACTAATTATCTGTCATGAGCATGCACTGTGTTGATAATCATCTTTTTGTTTGGGAAAATACAGTTTTCAAAGATAAAAATCTGTTTTGTGGAGAAAGAAAAAGCATCAGTTTAAAACATAAAACAGTGGAGAATGATGACAAAATATAGTCAAATGAGTGTCATTTCAATTAATGGCTTGTAAGTAAATATCACTTCATGAACCTGCTCGTCAAAACTATATCTCCACACGGACACAATGTTTTCTGCTTTCAGTACTTAGCAGTGTTTGGCTGGGGTGTGGCACTCTTTCAACAGAATCTACACATTCCCTTGTACTGATAAGAAGTATTTTAGTAAACTTGTTGTCCGAGAATCCTGTAGTCTACAAACAATAATGTGAAGGGGAACTCCCAGCTTACATAGCTACTGCTCTGAATGGAAAGATGCAAACAAAAGATGTCAAGAGGAAATTCACATCTACTGTTCTGCACTGCCTAGCTGTTGTTCAATGACTGAGTGTTATATTTTAGATTAATACACTTTTATAGACATAGAGATAATATTTTTGTGGCAAATAGGATATTAAGTGTGTCTTTAGTTTGAAGTCATTGTGTTACAAGTACTTTTTTCCCCATCAGCAGTGCAGCACCCAACACATTTATTTCACATCATACAGGAAGTCTGTTAAGTCTTCATTCAAACCTGTCCTGACCAACCACAGTGGACCACTCTTAGGGACGTACTCACCATCATGCTGACACCAGCAGCTGCCTGGGCGACAGCTCTCAGCCCATCTGACAGGTTGTCTGTGATCGAGCTGCCCACCACGGCTGTGTCAGAGGAGAGGCGGTTGATAAGCTCGCCAGTCCTGTTCTTGTCAAAAAATGCCACTTCCTGCCTGAGGATGGAGGTGAAGACGGCGGCACGGAGATTACGAATAATCTGCTCACCTGAGGGGAGAGGACAAAAGGCGTCAGCGAGGGACACTTCGGCTAAATGGTGGAAAAGTCATCAAAAATTGAGCATGTCGTGTAGTTTTTTTGCCTGAATGTGTGCCAGTGATGCATTAATCTCCCTCTTTGGCTCACCTGAGATCTGCATGAGGTAGACTCTGGCGGCATTAGCTGCACCACCACACAGAAACACCCCCAACAGCATGACACACAATGATGTCAGGGAGGCTGTCATGCTCTCTGTGTCTGCTGTAGTTGTGTAGATGGTGTCAATCACTTTACCCAGGAAGTATGGAGCAGACATGGTCACTGTGCTGGAGATGGTCAGGAAGCCTACAGCAGCTGGGGTGGATAAGGGAAAAGCAGAAAAAACAGAGAAACAAATCAGACATAAAGAGCCAAGGAGCAATCAAGGAGCAAAACAAGGCAAAACCAGAGTTTGAACTTCAAGAAGTCTTAATTTCAATTTTGGCAGAGGTTATTCCAGCAATACAAAGTACTTAAATTTCTTTTTAAACTCTCTAAATTAACATCAGAAAGAGCTGAGAGCAGCAGAGCAGCCTTTGCCAGGTAATGAATACAATGTGATTAAATGTAGATGTTTTCAATCTGGGAGAACCGGTCTCCAAACAAGGTCAGAGCAGGATAACAGAGCGGTTCACAGCCACTGAAGAAACACAAAGGGAGGGAAGACTGAATATATACGGCTGTGTGTCAATTTGACAGAGGATTACTACTCAGGAACTGGTGGAGCTCTGAAGTGTCAAAACTATTAAGTGTACATTTCTCTCAGGCTTTTATTTCACACTGGTGTGGTTTTGAAACTGGAGGGTTTACACAGACTCTACAAAACTACAAATAAAACTTGCTTAAAACCAGGAAACAACAACTGGTGTAATATCTGAGACCAACTGAAACAAGCAGAAGTGTCATTTGGTTATTTTTCCTTTAATGGAAAAAAAAACATCATAATGAAAGTGACACAAATGTTGTTTCTGGTAATGTGAAAGAATTTCTGTCAGGAAAGTACCTACGTGTTGGTTGTGGATGGATAGATCTTGTTTTGTTATTGATACAACACTGTGTTAATTCAAGGGGACAATGGGCCCTCGGTGCCTTGCTACACCCCTGGCCTCTGAGACACATACATGTGTACAAACAGTTTACCTGCCAGTCTCCATCTCTCCGGGTGAGCAAGTCCCACAATCCTTTTCAAATCCTCCAGTGAGATCTTGGTTGGAGTTTTTTCTCTGTCCGTCTGGGTCTTCTCTGGTTCGGCTGGTGGGGGTGTGGAGGGGGCTGAGGAGCTGGCGAAGGCAACAGGTGTGTGTGTGAATGTGGGCGCTCGGGCTATCGAGGTGGAGGTGTGTGTCCAGAGCACAGAGAGACCCCTAAATGGGCTGTAGGGCAGAACCGGCGTGAAGGGCCTGCGTGTCGGATGGTCTAAGGACGTGACCCCGGTCGACTGCGTCTTCCTGCGGGGGGCAGCTGAGAGGGTCAGGCGGTGCTCCAGCCATGACATCCTGGGCCGCGTTAGCCTCAGTTTTGATAAATGCACTCCGCGTGCGCATCCTGACATGTGCATTAAAAGCCTCATCGTCCAAGTTGTCACGTTATTGACTAGATACGAACTAAATTAGACACAAAATAAAGAAAGTATGGCATTGGAGAGATAAGTCAGAGCACGTTAGACCCCCAGCCGTTAGGTCAACATACCGTCTCCATAACGGCTCAGTTGTTGAGCTTGTTGCCGTTTCATTGTCGAGTTTAGACGGTTATTGTCCGTTTTATCTGCGACCGACAGCCGCCTTCACCCAGTTATCGCTGATCACCGACCAGCTACCAACACCCTGCCTGTCACTGTCATCTGTCCCTCAATGGTCAATATCTGACTGGCAGGCGGAGCGACGCGGAAACACAAACAACACACACACACCCACACACACACACAAAAAAACACTGAGAGAAACAAAGCAAATGTTCCCGTAAAGAAAGTGAAAGAGCAGAAAGCGGAAAGGTGACCCTGGTGTGGCTCGCAGGTAGCTCCGGCTTCTCGACAGAGGGAAGTCAATGGCTGATTATACAGGCAAACTTTCCCAGGCGTAACCAAACAAACCCAGAGTTATAATATACTCAGCCTGAATTATTAGTGAATGAGTTCCCAAAACAAAATGCATAATTACATTTGTACGCAAAGAACAAAATATAATGTTGTTTTTATTTAGTTCATACAAATACACGTATATTACCGACGGATATGGTGGCTTGAGATATTTGTAAAGTTATTTTCTGGGTGAGCGGCCCTCTCCTTTATTCCATATAGAAATTTATCAAATTTACTATCAAGCGAGCAAGCTCTTTTAAATATAATTTCTGCGAGGGTCTGTGAAGAGTAGAGGCAAAATGATAGCGAATATTTGGGTAAGAGCAGACATCGATCGACTCTCGATTGCTTCGGGCTGGCCGGCAGGGTGAAAGTTGAAAGTTCGTCCACATCTGAAAACAGGGCACACGTGCAGGCTCAAGAGTCGTAAGTCTAGATAAAGTAAACTTACACAAATGAATATAATTATTATATAAGAAGCGCAGTCGAAGCTCGGGGTGGTTTGTTGAGTTCAGACGAGTAACAACCTCAGTATTCGGTTATTTTGACATTAGCTAGACCGTGCTATCTAGCTAGTCGTTAGCTTCAAAGCATGACAGACAGTTAAAGTCGTGTACACTGTGAGAGTCGAGCAGACATATGCAGACAGAAAGTCAGTTTTTGCACAGGAACACGAGCAACTCTCAACAATGAATCATTCTTTGACCATTACACGCGCATACGATTGAGCTGAACGTATAACCGTGACCAGTTGCTGGTTGTGGTGTTGCTCAGTAGTGGCAGCATAACATCCGTGGTTAACTCTATCTGCAGTACGGTCTAAATTCTCGTCTTCTTTCTGCCTCCACAGACCGGTGCAACAGTAGCACCACCTGCAGCGATGGCTGCCGTCTACTCCGGTATCCATCTGAAACTGAAGAGTCCTCAGACTCCGTGGGAGGACAAGCTGAAGCTGGCACGTTTTGCATGGATCTCCTCTCAGTGCCTGCTGCCCAACAAGGAACAGGTGACAGCTGAAGTTGTCTCACACGTTTGACTGTGGGTGCATGGCTCTGATGTTGGGAACCCTGAGTATCTGTGTTTAGTGTGAGAAGTGGTTGCTGTGGTTTTATTTTATAGAACTATAACAAGATCCATGAAGGCCATTGTCTGCACGTCTGTTATCTAAACGTTTTTTGTGGATGTCATCTGTCCTACACCCTGTCCTCCCAACTTTATGAACACATCGTTATTATTACTTATATTTAAGATGTTAACTGCAGGTACTTGACACACTTGGATTTGGATTGGCATCTCTCTTAGTGAGTGTTACATTTGCACTATGCTGATGCAGTGACCAAATTTACCTTGGTGGATTTATGAACTTCTGTCTTTTTTCTCTTGCTTATCATTGTTTACTCATGCTGTTATTCATTCTGAATACTCAGGGATATGTTTTGGGATAGTTGAGAAATGATTGCCTGAAATAAAGAATTTAAAAGCAGCATATTAATGTGTGTCTTGACCTTCTCACACTGTAGGTGCTGTTGGACTGGTGCACCCATGCTCTGTGGGGCTGGTACAATCAGAAGGTGGAGTTTTCTCAGGGTGTACTGGAAGGCCTGTGGTGTTATCTCGATGACCTCCTTCATAGCCGGAAGCTCCACTCACTTCTCAAGAAGGGCAAGACCATCAGCCTGAGGCTCAACATGGCACAGGTGCATCAAAAGTTAAACAAAAATGCCGGAGCAAGACTAGAAAAAAGTAGTGTTTGCAGTGTAGCAGCAATGATTTTGCATGTTCTTCTTTTTGTTATTGTTCACAAGATAATCAGCTGTTTGACTAAATCTCTGGCTCCAGCACATCCAGGCTTTAAAAAGAGGGTTTGTTGATGTTGACATGTGAAGGTTTCACTTACACTTATTTCTTTATTTGCTTCTAGCTGCTGCTTGACCGTCTCCAGGAGTGCGCACGTGTCGGCTCCAAATCACTGGTGTGTGTGTCCACCATACTGAGTGTGTGTCAGGGCATTCTCTCCTCTCCTGTGCTCTCGTCTGTCTTCACCACCAAGTATGAACTCATGGTTGATCTGCTGGCCAAGCTGTGCTCCTTGGCCTGCTGTGAGCTACAGCAGCCACTGCTCACAGAGACAGTAATGACTGAGTCCGTCACATGCCAAGACGAGGTGACGACAGGGTGTCCTCAGACTGAGCCTGCTACCAATTTGGACAGTTTGGACACTCCCCCAGATCACCCAGAGTTAGATACTAATAAATCCCCTTCCAAGCCAAATGAAAAGCTACATTCATCCAGTTTGTTTGAGGTGTTGCTTCAGGTGTTGTCATGTTATTTATCCGTTCAGCGACAACAAGCCAACCCTAACAGAGTCTTTACTATGGTAACCAACCAGCTGATCCAGTTGTTAGTGCTACTCAGACACCTGCTGACTTCTGGGGAATATGCACACCTGCGTCTCCGTCAGCAACTGTGCAAAGACATTCGCGTCAAGATAGACTCCATCCTTCAGGTTGCGCTCTTCGCCTCTGAGCACATGACCTCCTACAAGGAAGAGCTTCTTCCATCTAAAGAGGATTCTGGGAAACGTGGTCCAGGAGGGGCAAAAGGCCCCTTGAAGCCAGTCAGTGCCGTACTTTCCAAACTGAGCGCTCAGGGCTACTGTGAACCGCCCCTACACTACTCTGTAAAGTCCAACACATTGTCTCTGCTGTTTAAATTTTTTGTGGAAAGCTACGGAAAAGGAAAAGGAGAGAGAGAGGAAGAGCAGAGGATGCTGTGTTTCTATTTTCTCACCAGGCTGGTCCCAGCCTTGGATCTAGGTCTCGAGGGACACTCATTCTCACCTTCAAAAATAGACCAGCCAGTCTCTGTGTCCCCTGGGCAGAAGTCTCCCCCAGCCTCTCTCTGTTCCCCAGAGAGCTGGAGCCTGGCCCTGCTGGCTGTAGAGTCCCTGCTAAGCCAGGCTCTGTCAGCTAATATTTATAATGTAGCAGCGGACAGGATACGACACAGGGAAGTCCAGCTCAACTTTTACAGAGCCCTGGGACAAACACTCTTCAACCAGGCCCAGCCGAGGTAACAAACCACTCCTCCTCATGTGTTTTTCATCGTCCGTCTTCAAAATCACAGAAGACAGGATTTTTGGTCATTTTATGGTCACACATTGTAAAGTGTCTGTGTCTTGCTTTTCAGCATCCCAGCATGGTACCGCTGTTTGAAGGTGTTGTTGAGTCTCAACCATCTGATTCTTGAACCAGACCTGGACCAGCTGTTATCTTCAGCCTGGGTTAATTCTGAATGCATGGAAGCACGAGTGCAGCGAGCCAGACAGGTCTTGATCAGTAAATCATAACATTTATTTGTGTATTACTCAAAAAGTCAATTCTAAAGACCAGGCTAAGAATTCCTAAACTCCTAAATGCAGCATTAAAATGCTTGTTTTGACTGAGATGAGATGTTTTATCCCAACAGCTCATGGTGTGCAGTCTCCTCCAGACCTACAGTAAGCTCCGTCAGCTCCCTCACCTCTTCTCCGAGCTCCTGTCTGTGCTCTGTCAGCCGGCCCTGGAAGAACTCCGACCTCCTCTGCTGTCTGAGGGTGTCTCTGCCTCCCTCAGGAGCTGTCTTCTGGACACGCCACCTTCCCAGGGCCTAGAGATCTGCTCATTAGTATTGGAGAGCATGAGGAGATACATATTTCCTGACCTGGTAAAGGAAGAAAAAGAGGCAGAGAGGATGGAGATTGATGGAGGAGGAGGAGATGATGAAGGAGAGAAAAGAGAGGTTAAGGTGTACCAAGAGAGACAAGATTCATCTCTGAAGCTCTTCTCCCTCAGCCAGCTCCTTCATGCTGTTTTATTTAGTCTGAGGACTCTAGACAATGCATCCCCTCTTCCCTTAGTCAGGCAGAGTCAAGCCCTGATGAAAGAGATGCAGCAAGTAGTAAAGGAGTTACTTCAGCTGTTGTCAACAGAAGAGAAACCTGTAAAAACAAATGTAAGTTCAGTTCAAAAGACGCCAAAGAAAGGCAAAAAGAATTCAGAGAAGGTCTTAGAGTCTAAAACAGGAGCACTGTGGGAACAGAAGACCCAGGAAGCCACCCTTCTCCTCAGGTACACTTGGGTGGAAGTGGACACACTTTTTGATATCCACTGTAGTAAATACACATCTCTTGATTCAGCCCAGATGGCAGCTGTAAGTGAGACCAAAGACAAAGCTCTTTCTGCTGCTTCGGTCCTAACCCACATAGAGAGTCTTATATCTGGGGGCATTTTACCAGCACGTCTCCATCCCTCGCCCTCCTGCAGCCCCATGAGCTGTTTGCTGCTCAAACTCCTCACTTTACAACAGATGAAGAAAGTTTTGTTCAGTAGCACCTCACTCTGTGACCCCGGCACCGCTGTTGTGTTAAACAGGGCAGCCCAGTTTATTTTAGCTGAACTGAAGCTTGACGTGAGTCTGGATGAAGAGCAGGTGTGGGACGGGCAGATTGGCAGTGTGAATGCCAGCTCCTTCTTTGTCGCACACTGGCATCTTGTCACATCCAATCTGCCTTTGATTGCTCCCTATCTGAGAGGAGAAGACATGGGCTGCATAGCAAATGTTCTTGTCAAATCACTCCTGAGCAGACAGACAGACGGAGGGAAGGACTGGCCGCCCAGCTGTCTGACTGTCTCCCTCATATCTTCGCAGCTTCTCCAAAGCCCAGTTCTTCCTGAGTTGCCTTCACTTTTCTCTGCCACAGTTTGTTCCCTCACACACAGGATTAATGGTGTACTCAGGGTGGCACAGGCACCCAAGGTTTGTGCTACACTTACAAAGTTTCCGGAAGAAGGAATTGATGCCAGTCAATCTCTGTCTAAACTGGTGAAAAAGGAGACTATAGTTGAGGATATATTGACGTCCTCTAAGACTGGAGAGGTGTTTGTATCCCTGACTGATACACAGACCAAGGAACTGATGAACTTACTCCAAATCCTGACAAACTTAAACTCAGATGGGATGAACTCTGAGGATCTCTCGTCCATTTTCCTCGTCCTCCTCTTCATGCTCACCTCCACCTCCAGCCAGTCAGACCATGTGGCTGTGGATCGTCCTGACTCTGGAGGTGATGTCTTATTCCTGGTGAAGCTGCTCCGGCTCTTGACCTGTCTTGTGGAGAGTAGATACTTCCAAAGTGTTTTGAAGCTAATTCACGGAGGTACTCTGCTGCAGGCTGCTGTGTCTTCACTCCTCTGGCATAGCAACAGTGGAAGACTTCGAGCCACGTGCAGCCCCGATTGGCTGGATTTAATCAAAGCAGTGCAGGAATTCATCAGGTCTGTGGTCCAGTTGATTATAAACAGAAACAGCAGTGTTCGACTCAACCTGGACCAATTTGCCTCCTTTCTTACCAGTAAGGAAACAGCAAGCAGGCAAAATGCTGCACCCAGTTCAGCAGCTGTTTCAGGTAAACCAGATCCAGGGGCATCCATGTTGTCTGTTCATCTTGTGCTGGCATCGCTGACTTCTTTTGCCGAGGCTGTGAACTCTAACCTGGGAAGGAATAAAACAATTGATCAAACCTTGACCCAAATGCTCACAAGAGCGACTGCGTCTCTGGGACCAGCTGTTGAGTCTGTCCTAAAGCCCCAGTCTGTCAGCGAAGCAGTGGTGCAGCCGGTCAGCATCCTTGGTCAAGCCTTTGTGGTAGAAGTGGTCACTGTCATGCTGCACTGTGAGCTATCCTCATTGTCAGTGGAGGACCAGAACGACGGGGAGGACACCAAGATCACCCTGAGCCATGTGACCCTCTATCAGGGCTTCTGCCAGCAGATCCTCAGAGAAATAAGCTCTACCCTGAGGCCCAGGGACTTCCTGGTTTCCTCTCTTCATTTCCTGTCTGCTTTCTACAAAGCAGTGGAGAGGACAAATGGAAAGAGGGAGAAGGAGCAAGGAGAGGAGGAGAAGGGAGGAAAGGAGTTGGATGAGCTGTACATCCAGATACTGCAGAATGTAAACAGACTGCTGACAGGTACATGGGCACATACTATGAACAAACATATAACTCACCTGTGCAGTCAGTTTGTGTTGTCCTTTAATTTATTACTTCTGCATAATGCACATACTGGCACAAGTTTATAACTGAGTGTATGCTATTCATTCCATGCCAGTCGTTAGCTAACATCTATTTGTACAGTTCTTTAAAGGGAGACGTGATATTTAAAAAAAGAACCCTAATCACACTACAGTCTAATCATGAAGCACTCATTCTACATTTTAAAAAAAACTTTATATTATATAATAAACATTATATTATGAGCATTTAAAGTGTTATATTAACAGACTGATTTGACTTTATATTTAACTTTTCAGCATTATACTGAATCTAACACAGACCTTTTTTTGCCCACAGCTCCTTGGCTGTCCTCAAATGATGTTAGTGAGCTGGAGCCAGCTGTGCAGGAGCTGCTGTGCCACCTGGTGGAGAAAAGTACCACAAGTCAGTTCAACCTGCTGCTCCTGATGATCAGAGAGGGACTGGACGTCGGCAAGCTGAGGGCTGGAAACTACAGGGTGAGACATTTTTGTTGTCTCATGTTGAAAGAGAATCTGTGTAAGTTTAGTTTAATTTCCTTTTTTTTTGTCTAATTTTCTCTTTCTACCTCTTCTTTTCTCCAGGAGGTGCTGTCTGCAGTAACCATCATTAAGCTACTGTCCTGTTGTCAGTTACCCGAGTCATGCTCTAAAGCTTTGTGGTTTATTGCACCACAGATTATATCTGCCATGGTGGTGAGAAAAAACACTCATACTCAAACATAAACTCACATAAAGTGATAAGCAGCAAACACAAGAAGGAGCATGCTTCAGTGAGCATCACACACATATGTTACACATAGACAGATATGCATATGTGAATGCCCATCTGCACACACACTTCTGAATTTTAGGACCAGGAGTTGTTTGTGCCGATTCAGTAATTTTGTAACTGGCATACAGTATGTCAGTGTTTAAAGTTTTTGAAAATTTCCATATCCAAACTTGTGCCAATATTTGAGGATTATATTTATAATGAGTGCAGTTTGTCTGCCAGCCTGGCAGGAGGAGCTGCCTTCCAGCATGAAAGCATTTAAACAGTGTTGTGTCAGTGCAGGTGTGTGATGTTGGTTTGTCCAAATGCCCTTTCACAAAGAAATACCTCACCACCAATTAACATATTTAGTTTCACCAGAATGAGGATATAAAGGCTAATACTTGTCGACCACCCTCAGCGAGATTTGTGTTTGAAGCCTCAGTGAGAGGAATGAAAAGGCACTTGCAGAATGAAATTCCTCATTACTGCCAGTTAAATATCTGTCATTAGATTTTCATAATCCTGTGATTAAAGTTTTTCTTTTTTCCATTTCTAGACAAAAGGAAAATCTGAAAGCTACAAAAAATCAGTAAAATCTTCACTGCAGTGTTAAGCAGGGACAGTTCCATGCTGAGAGTATTTTACAGTATGTTCTTCTGGCATCAGCAATAATTGTACTGGAAGTACAGTACATGTGTCGGGTGCCTCGTGTGACTCCGCAGCCAAATGACAATCAGGTCTGCTGATTTTCACTGGAATGCCTCTTCATTGTAATTTCCACTGAGGCTCCTTTGGTCAATGTGTTTTCCATCAGGCCTGCTGGGTGGAGCAGACAGACAACGCAACAATCTGCTTAAACATACTGCAAACACTTTGCCTCTGTTTCCCACACTCACTATATCCATATCTGTCTAATCTGTCGTTTATTTATTTCTTCCTCTCTTTTCTCTTCTGATGGTGTGAGACAAGACTCATTTAAAAATCATCAGATTTTAACGGCTGTAAAATATTAATGCTTTAAAAGACATTTCGACATGTCACAGTAGGAAAAACACAGGTTTGCATAATAAAATGAATGATGCCTGAATTCCTTTTAGCTGTTTCAGTTTCAGGATCTTAGTGTTGGTGGCTCCACCATCAGACTGTCATGACTTACTGAGTCACTTGAATAGATCAAAGCCATTGTTAATGTTATCATGAACAGCTGTGTGTTTCCTACTGTGACCAGTCCAAATGCCTCAATGTGAAAAAGTCCTGTTGTATGATCAGTTTTATATTTGGTTTAGTATTCATTACTTCTACTTAAAAAGTTATCGCATTGGGAGGAAATCCCTGGTGTGTGTGTGTGTGTGTGTATTTGCAGCTACTTGCTATCACAGTCGTGTCTAAATGTGTTTGCCTCTCTAACTTACTGTGTTATCTCTGTGTGTAAACAGTTCTTGGTGAGATCGTCCAGTCAGGACGCCTCTCTGACACTTCCCTTTATCGTTCCTACGGTGACGTCAATGACGTCACTGCTGCGCCAGGGGGAGGGGCTCATCACCAACCCTCATCATGTGATCTTGGTCCTCGGAGCGCTGCAGTCGGTGTCCCTCGACCACTTGACCCCACTCGCCTACCACTCAGTGTTCCTGGCTGTTCATGAGGCGCTGTTTGCCATCATCCAGTGTCATCCTCAGGTACGGAAAGGCACGAGGGAGGGTGGTGGAGCTACTGACAAACTCCAACACTCCCAAATCCCACATTATATCTGCTCTACTCGCATATCACAGGATCAATATAACATCAATATATCACCAAGATATGGTTTTCAAGTGTCTTCTTCAAATGTTAGTTTTTTTCCCCCCTAATTTACTTTATAGTGTGAGATTTGAGGTGTCCTTGTTGTGCTTTCACAGCATTTAGGTTTTGCAGGCAGTGATTTGTGGGGGGGGGTTTTGCCCTGGATCAGTCAACATACAAGCTGCACCTCTTTTCGTGGTGAAAGTTGTTGGGGATGTAGGCAGGTTGCCAGCACTATTCATGTCTGAAAAAACTGCATTTTAATTGAGCTGTTTTTATTTACAGTGTCCTAAAGAGATGCTGGAACTGATCATCAATCAGAAATAATGTAGTGAAAGACAGATCTGTTTGTTGTAAAGGTAGAAATAAGACATTGATTGTTGAGTTTAAATGTTCATTATTGAATGAAACTTTACTTACGAAACCAAATCTAGTCCCTCGTGTAATAATTGTTGGTTGTTGTAGGTCAAGGCTGCTGGTTTGAATCCCAGATTTGAGGAAAATGTGGTATGTGCCTTAAACTGTGCTGCTGAGCCCACATGATGCCCCAAAGGAATGTCATTTTACACCAGAGGATATTGCAGCTCACCAGAGTCGTGCTGCAGCTGCACAAAAACCTCATAACATCCTCATTCTCAGCTTTTAGTCAAAGTGTTTGCATTGCACCAAAACTGTCTGAAAAAAATATCATTTTTTCTTATAGTTTACAAGAAATGTAAAAACTTTAAAAAGGGAATCCACATTCCAGCCCACACATGGCCTTTTGTTGTGCTGGTGTTAATGTGATAATTTTTCAGTTTCTCACTGTTTAAAATGTTTACAGTATTTTTAGCTGAGAAATGGTGACAGAGTGCGACTGAAACGGGGCAGCTGTATCGAATAAAACAGGGCAAGAACCAGCTAACTCATATCAGATGTTTGTGAGGACAAAAGACAGCAGTAAAGGAGACCAGCAGAGAGGGAGGAGGGAGGTAAAACTGAGAGGAGTCAGAGAACGAAGGGAAACTACATTTATAGAGGAAGAGAGGGAAATAAAAACAAGCAGTGATAAAGAGATGAGAGAGGAAGCAGGAGGACAAAAGAGGGAGATGTGATAAGAATGTGATACTCAGGGAAAGTTTCAGGACAGTGTAGATAAGAGAGGGAGTGAGGTGGAGAGAGGAGGTATGATAGGACAGAAAAGAGGGGGGAGGAGAGGAGAAGGAGGGGAGCTGGCATGCAGCGCAGGTTGGCATTGAGCGGGTGTAGGTCGATGGAAACCATTACTGCGCTCCAACCAGAGCTGGTGACATCATCCCCCTCTCATTTATATTCTCTCTCTTCACCATTGTAGGCCTCGAGCAGAGAGAGAGAGGGAGGTATGGACAGAAATGCAAACGTAGCTCTTGTGGGAATCCAACTTTTACCTCAGTCATTTACTGAACTGTGAGTTTATGGCTCGAGCAGTGAAAATGATGTAATACGTAGATGGATATTGCAGGACTGTTTTGTTCTAATTTAAAGACATTTTTCTGTTCAGTTACTAATGCCCTAAAACTTTTCATTTCCTCTTTAAATTTTGTTTTAAAAAGGTTTTACTACAGTCTGTGAAAATATCACGTGTATAATTCTCTGTGTTTGTTGTAAATGAAGTATTTAAACCCAAGACACTGTGGTTTTTGACTGTACCATTACATTAAGAGGAACTGTTCTGCATGTGTTGTGCAACCTTTTTTACACAGCTTCCTGTAATTTAACCTGACTTATTTGCTTTTTTTTTTAACTAATCAGATCTCAGAGTTAGTATGCCTTTGAGCAGTTTGTTAAGTTTCACTGTGTTTAACCAGTGAAGACAATTCACAGTTTCCATGGTACAATATGAATGAGTTCTACCTTGTTATCTAATAAATGTACATACAGTGATATCTACTCTGTGTGTGTGTCCAGGTGATGCTGAACGCAGCTCCGTCTTTCTTAAATGTCTTCTACTGTCTGGTGGCATCCATCATGCAGGAGGGTCGGCAGAGAGGAGACAGTGACACAGGTAACGACAAGAAGAGAAAAACATATCGGTTCAGAGAGAAACTAATTCTAATTCTTTGTGAATAATTGCATGTTTTCAACTGCAGGGAAAAGCAGGTAGTTGAGGGGTTTTAGTTCAAAGTACATTATGAAAAACTTTAGGGAGAAAAAGTGATTGGAAAGTTTGTGAAAGTCCTCACACCATGATGGAATAATCCCATTCATCTAACATTCCCAACACGTTTAGAGAATCATTAGTAAATTACTTGCATCCTGTATGCTGTTGGATCCAGGTCTGTCTTGTTGCTTGATGCCTTCCCTCCTTGAAATGTAACAAATTCAGTTGAATTAACTTTAAAGTCAGTTAGAAGCTGTGTTGAATCTAAAAGAACACATTCATCTTTCTACCTGTTACTGGAAGTTACTGGAGCTGACAGGGACTCGGTGTCGTGCCCAGTCACATTTCAACTCTGTTGGCAGTTTCTGATATTTACTCAACAGCAGCAGCAGCCTCCCAGAAACGGAGAAATATTAAGACAGAGAGTTTTCATAATCTTGACTCATTTCTCAGCATAAATCCACTGTAAACTGCTGACATCTGTTACAGAAATCTCTGCTTAGTCACCACAGAAATTATTCTTTACAGGCCAGAAAAAGTGCCGTGTGAGCATGTTGTAGACGTATCTTTAATTTTTGATGCTTTCGGTTTTTGCTGTATTTGAATTCAAGTATCACGTATTATCTTGGCTTAAAAACTTTTAAGACTTAGTAGGGTGCAAGGGTCCCAGGTGAAGAAACAGAAAGTTTATTTGCCACTTATAAACAGATGAGTGGGTTAACATCCATCTGTTTTTTAAGGTCCAGATAGTGATGTTTATCTCCAGTGCTCCAGATTGACAGAGAGGATGTACTCTCACATCGCCGCTACAGCCGAGAGCTTCACCACGCTGTCGGCCTTCATGGTGGCTCAGTACGTCACAGAGCTGCAGAAGGTACACACACACGCACACAATTTAAATGCTCACTGTGTTTTACTTTGCTAGTATTAGCTTAGGAAAATTATTCTTTCTGCACACACACACACACACACACACACACACACACACACAATTGAGTACAGTCATAGCATCACAGAGTCAACACAGTTTCTCATTCAAACCTTATCCCCTGTGATTTTCTACAGCTGCGAGTGACGTACTTATAACTCACACACACACACACACACACACACACACACACATATATATGTATGAATGAGGAAGCAGGATCACAGCTGATCCTTTGATCCAGCCCAGTTTGTTTGGTGGTGCGTGTTGAGCTGGAGAGATTGAGCCGGGCAGAGTGACGGAGACGCTGACGCTCAGTAGCAGAGATGGGGAGTATTTCCATTGGCGAGATTGTAAATGTTCGCAAATCTCAGTGAACAGGTCCAGGATTACTGTAAGTCAGTGTGCTGGAATGAAGCTTTAGGCTGGATGTTCCCTCAGAGCAGTGAGTCACGTCTGGTTTGTGAACGCCGCTCCTCTCTGCCTCTACCAGACTGTATTTAACATGACGCCGACCTGACTCAGCAGTTTCCAGCAGAGTTACACACTGAGAGGAAGACATGAAAGTACCCAACCAGACAGACAGGCAGGTGGGACAGAGAGACAGGCAGACAGAAATGGTGCAGAAGAGGTGTTTGGGATTCTTTGAGCTCTGTGTGAGTCATCTAATAATCCTGAAATTGGATTTATATTGTGCTTTTAATTGAGCATTTCAAAGAGAGTCCGAGGTAATTTGGCCGTCTCTGTGTGTCAGAACTTGTTTCTAATGGCTCTCAGCCTGAACTGAACTTTCCATGCAGCAGCCAGGTGTTATTAGACCAGAGTGGACCTGCAGTTAGAAAAGTAATGCTTTTATGCTGGTGGAGCCAGTTTGTGAATTTGGGCACAAATCTTCTTCTCATTATTAAAAACAAGTTGGGCTTGCTACTGAATTGAAAACATTAGTAAACAAGTAGTCTACCCATTCAGCATTGCACTTCTGTAACACTGTTGGACTCTTAATGGACAGCTTAAAGAAGAAAGTGTCAAAATCAGTGCAGCAGAACCAGAGATATGATCGTTTTTATTCCATACATTCTTTGCCCTTGTCAAAACCTGGCGCCTGTCTTACCCACAATGCAACTCAACAATTGACAGTTTAAGGATTCAGGTGTATTATACTAGCAGTGAGTAAATGTAGCCTCAAGCAGAGATTGGGTCTGGTAAAATCACTTCTTGCTAACTCTGCACCTCCAGATTTTTTTATTTTTCAAATATGCAGTCTTCAGCCACAACCACACTGACCAGTGTACATTATTTGAGATAATGCATCAGACAGACTTTGATGTCTAAAATCTGTGCACTTTCCCTATCAGTGTGGCTTTATTTAATTATGGTTATTTGACTTTAGTTAAATACATGTCACAAATCCAGTTGTAGATATTTACAATATGTGCAGGCGAGAGAACCTTCAGTAAGGTAAAGGTTGTATATCAGGGAAAATATTTAAAGGGGTTTGTATGTGTTAGAGACAGGCACTAGAAGAATTACTATTCAAAGAAACATAAATATTATTCCAGGTATATGAACCAAAAACTATGCAATGCTACAAAGTATTAAGAGTGAAGAATTACAGGAGAACAATACAGTGTATAACCAAGAGCTTCAAGAACAGAGCTGGCAGTGGAGTTACACCACAGAGGACTCCATGAACAGTGTAACTAATATGTAGCATATGTGCACTTTGGCAAAGCAGCATGTAACAGTGAAGATGAAGTGTAATAATAAAAGTGCAAGTGCAAAGGTGTTTGTAGTGAAGGCTGAATGAGAGAGGACAGTGACTCATCAGCTCCCAGAGGCCACCGAGTGCTGGTAAGGCTGCGACCACAATGCTGAACCAGAAAGACAAACATGACTTTAGCTAGCAAAATGCTAGGCAAAGGCAGGTATCACTGAATCCAGATCCAGTCAGTGTACCACTCACTATAACACTTTGGTCCACTGCTGCTTCACACTGGATAGCCTTCTTTGCAAAAACCCACAGTGTGCTGTTCACTTCGTGGCATGAAACCTGTAATTATCCAATCATTTAACAGGTACAGTGGCCAGCACAGAGCGGCCATCATCTTGTTGCTCTTTGTAATGATGACTGTCAAAGATCTGAAGAGGTCTTACATCACCAGGTCATTGTGTAACACCTGTATACCTGTGGGAGTATAGTGTAACAGGGATGAATAACCAGCCACCATTGACCGTGTTTCTGGCTTGTTTTACAGGGTTCACAGAGGGTGTTGTTTGTCTATTGCTTGTGTGTGTGTTTTTGGGAAAAGACGGCGAGTCTGGTTGCAGTGTTGGTTGTCTAGTGGTCTGAATACTGCTTTGCTTATCACACAGGGAGATATGAAGCGTACGAGTACCTCCCTGTCTCCTGCAGCAGTATCAGTGCACAGACTGGAGCAGATCTGGGTCAAAATTCTGTATTGTTTCAAACCTGAATCTCCAAATAGTTTTACATTTACACTTACAGTTTATTTATCAGGTCATTTCAGAGCAACATTAGCAAATTATTGGTGATTACTATAAAATTTATTACATTATATCATATGCACAGAAAGATAAAAATAGTAACAGAAACAGCAAAGTGATGATATTTTATTATTTCCCCTTTGGGATGTTCTTTTTTCTGATGCCCCCAGGGGTTTAAATCCAGATTTATGGACCACTTATTTATAACTCATCCTCCGTTACATTTGCCTGTTTGAATATTTGCTGTTCTTGTTCCAAACAGGAGTAATTAATTCATCAACAGCATCGTCTCCTTTGTAGTCCACACTCAACAAATTCATTAACATATGTTTGACAGGATAGAAGACAGTCTCTGTGATGCCACTTTAATTGATACTTAAACTTATGAAGCTGAATGTTAGCTCTAAATGAATATTCAACTATTCTGGCACATCATTTATGGCGTGATATTTTTGCCTCAGGCTGTAGCATATTGCTGAAGTGCATGTGGAGCATGGGGAAGCATAAATGACTGTGTGTGTCACTTAGCTTATTGCAGACCTTTCAACCACTGGGACAAAGATATGTTTTATGAAACAGATGAACATTGTCTGACTTCAAATTCTTCTGCCTTCCCTTTGCCATTTTTCAAATTCCTATCTTTTCCCCTATTGTGTCCTAAGATCTCTTCTCCTTTTTCATAACCGCCCTCTTGTTCACCTCTCCAGGTTACTCTGCGACCGGACATTAAGCTGCATCTGACTGAGGGGATCTATCAGATCCTGGACCTGTGCATGGAGCAGGATATCAAGTTTCTGGCGGCCGGACTGCAGACGGGAGTCAGAGAGGTGTTCAATGAGCTGTACGGCAGCTATACCCACTACCACAAAGCACAGAGGCAAGGAGAGGACAAGTACACTGTTTGAACTGTCACAGCAGGCCTCAGTTTAGCTTCCCATTTAATTAGACTGGAATACATGTTCTTGCTATAGAAAGACCACAACAACTTGTGGATATCACAGTTGGAGGGTTGATACCAGACCCACAGGCATCAGGAACAGAACTGCACTGTCTGATGTAACTGGGTAATATTTGTTTTCTGGAAATAGGTAGAGAAACACAAAGCTGTCTGCAGGTAGATTATTATTGTTTCACCCTGTCCCTTAAACATGCAGCACATGACTGACCCTGACAGATGATGCGTGTAAAATGTTGTTTAAATTATAATTTAAAGGAACTGGTTTCAATGAGGTATAGTTAGCTTTTTACTGAACTGATGAAGAAAATATGAATATATGTATGAATTGTACTTTATCTTGTCTAAGTTACTTGTTTTTTTTTTTTTTTTTACCAAAACAAAATCATTTAACAAAGATAAATTTAAATTCAATCCTGTGTCAAGCCTGTTTATTTAAATCATTTTGCGCACTGTATTGTTTTCATGTGTGTACAGTTTCTTTGTGTATTTTTGCCTTTATGTGATTGAGTACAGTAGAGGATCAGATAGGGGAGATTAGAGAGGATGACATGCAACAAAACAAATTCAAACTAGGACATACTATTGTTTTGGTGGAGTATATCTACGCTGACCAAAAAAATAAATAAATTAATAACACTGGATTTATGGAACGTTACAGAGATTTGTTGGGTTTTTGGACTTTATGAAGCTTGCTGCAGTCTCTATCACACCAGCCCCCAGTTAAACACATTGATTTAAAGAATATATATAACACGTCTGTGGGTGTTTTTTTGCTTTAGTTACTGCAGCAAGGCAGTAAACGTCTACTGCTCACATCCTGCCAACCTCAGTAACTTTCTGGATTTACTGAGTATGCTCGAGCCTTCAGGTCAAGTACAGCTGCTCAAACAGAGCCTTTATCTAATGAGTGGAAAGCTCTCCTATTCACTAATGAAGGTATATAAAACCTACTCTAAAACTGTCACTGTGCGACGCCCCTGGTACAAACACTGTCGCCCCCAGTAGCAGGTTGCTTTATGTTTAGATAAATTGTACTGACAGTTGTTTTATTTTACTTTGAATAGACTAACTGAGCTGTTGATACGAGGGCTGGCAGTAAGTGACAGCTCAGGGTTTTCATGCTGTAAATTGAACATTTACACTGACGTTTTTTGTAAACATTGATGCAAAAACAAAAAAATGTCCAAATCGAGTCAAGCTCTGTAAGAAACTACAGAGATTTACATCACTACATTACATTACAGCACTCGACATAATAAATAATGATCTGAGGCTTTGATGTGCTGAAAGTACTAAAAATAGAAACCCACATATATAGAGTTTCAGTGCCTGAATGTTTGAATCCTGAGTGCTGTCACAGCTGATTCATGTACATTTGTATGGGTTTGGGTAAAGGTTTATTCTTCAACCTAATTAGTAGATGTAACTGTCAGATAAATGTAGTGTAGTAAAAATATTAAATGAATAAAAGGAATTATTGGCCACTGTGCACAATACTGTACAGACATTTTCATATTACTGTTATCAGGGGTTTGATCAGACAAAGTGAAAACTCTGCTTTTACAGGTGGCAGTGTTTTATGTCAAGGTTTTTGTAAATTATTGGAAAATTATGTTAATTTTACAAAACAAGACAAAAGCAAGGTTCAAGAAAATGGAGTCTTGTTTATAAAGCCTTGGTTCCTCAAAGAGCCTCTTACCTCAGTAAAAGCTTTACAAATGAGGCCATTTGTTTAGCAGTGCAGACAGAAAATGGCTCAAACACATCTTCGCTCAGTTTTCACTCCTGTCTCCTGTTTGTTCCTTAAAAGCTGTACAGGACTGAAATCTTAAGACTGAAGAGGTGAGGTCTTTAGTTTGAGTTTTGAGTATTGCAATCCATGTAATATTCATTTAATACTACAAATCTGGGAAAGGATATCTCTAAACTTAAGTATGTATGAATGCATGTATAAATGTAATTGTCCTACTCTTGATTGCTATAGAGCTCACAGAGCCAACTAATTACACAAGTTGGTGAAGCCTGTAGTTTGTTTCTGTTACTCTAGAGAAAAATGAAGAACTAAAAGACTACAGTAGCTTTAATACAGCTGGGATCCCTGTCCCTGTCCCTGAAGAAGGTCTGAGGTAATTAACATGACATGACAGCCAGAAACATACATGCACAATTCATGCTCTCTGAATCTGAATCTGACAGTTGCACTGAAATATTTCAGACGTGGACTCATTTCTCCAGTGTTCAGACCTAAAGAGAATTCTCAGCAGCAGTTCTTCCAGTTAGGCCAGTTTTACACAATCCTCCCTGCTCTGCTAATGTTGAAACACCTGCTCTTAAGAAGTGGCTAGGCTTGTATTTCACACCCACTTCATCATAGGTTTATAAGACTTGGATGAATTAATTCCTTCAGTGTCAGGCCTCCTGCCTCACAGCTTCATTAGACTGTGTGATTTTCTCAACTGCAGCAGTTTTTTCTTTGCTCAACTAAGTGTACTAACTTCCTTTACTCATGTGTATGCTATATAATTATATGGTGATAGTAAACCCACACATCAAGCATGATTAACCAAAAATAGATTACAGAGGCATTTAAATGAAAGGCACAATTAACAGTTTATTGACTTGATCGTTTTTTGGCAGCGTTACCTCCATATTTGGTTCTTAAGTCTCCAACTAGAGGCACCTCTCCATTTTCCCTGTAACATTAACTGTTAGTTATCTTCACAGACACTAGTTTTTGCAAAGCCTGTGATTTCACTTACACTGCTGATGTAGATTTGTTGACATTACTTGGAAATAATATCAGTGTGTCAGGTTGAATTCTTCTTCAGTGCTAGTATATATATTTACATGTTCCCTCCCCATAGTTTGGTCAGTGTTTGAATGACCATTTAGTTGAAATTGACAAAGATTTCTGTATTCATCTAAAAGACACAGCCAGCTGCAACGTGTCTTTGATTACATGCTTATAATATACAACATGTACACAGTGAAACAGAAACTCTTGCATAAGTTAAGATGGCTGACAAGTTCACAGCCAAGAGACAGACTTGTTGCCTCTGCTCTCTATTTCTGGAAGATGAGTTGAATTCTTGAAAGCCAAACAGACCCTCTTCAGCGGTAATTTGAGACCCTCATAACAGTTGTTCAGGACGTCCAAGGCAAAGGGCAAAAGATAAAAACCTCTTTTACCTCCGTGCGGCTAAATTTGCACAACATCTGTTTCTCTGCTTCTTAGTCCTCCACCTCTCTCTCTCTCTCTCTCTCTAACTTCAGTTTGACTTCTATCCATCCATGCCCTAACACTACTGTAGGTAACATAAACACACTGAGTCTTTCCTCAGACCACCGTAGAGAGAGCAGCAATGAAGAAATGTGTGTGTGTGTGTGTGTGTGTGTGTGTAATACTGCTGGGACACTCTTTGGAGGAATGATACAAAGTGTGTATTGATAGCTTCTTTTTTTTCACTCAGGCTGCGGGGCAGTTTGCTTTCCAGTCAAAATCACATTTTGTCACCATTAAAATGAAAAATGTCAGAGGCGGATTGAAGTACATTGAACATGAACTGGACCTTTTAGTTTAGCTGTAGGTGTTCCAGCTGACATCTATCTCAGAAAGTTTTGATCTGCGTGCTACAGACCATAGAAAAATCTATTTCAACTGTGCATTCAAATGGTTTAACAATGACAGGTTGACTTGCTCCAAGATGTCTCACTAGATAACTGAAGCAACACTTTTTTCCCTATATTGGCTTCTTACTATGAACAGAGGGGTCCCACATGAACACACTACTCTATGCATAAGTTAGGGCAGTTTTTGTTATTTCATGTGAAAATTTCTGTATTTTTTTGTTGTGTCTGTGTGTTGGAAAGAAGTCATATCATGGGCAATTTAGAGTCACCCCAGTAAATATGCCTGAGATAAGTTCTGGTTTGCCATACAAAGTCAAAGACATGCACGAATCAAAACTGAAGTTTCAGCTCAAGTTTCATAAAATTGTCCATCAACCTGCTGCTTGATATGTGTGATCCAGGCTGATCTCAGCACAGGAATGCGATGCAGCAGACACGCTGAGACCCAGAATAAACAGACCCAGACCCACTTCTGTTCAGTCACTGAGGGTTGAGAGGCTCGTTTTAACTGTTGTGTGCCTGTGATTGTTTGGTTTGACATTTTACCCGCAGCTGCTAACTAACATTTAATGTGATTACAGATTAATCTGCTGATTATTTGCTTGATTAATCAGTTAAATAGTGACGAACGCCCACACCGTCTTCCTGAACGACAGCGATGTCGTCAAATTTGTTTTGTCTGCAGTTGAAAACCAGAAGATACTAAATGGACCATAGACTCCATCTATTGACAGACAGTGTGTCAGGATTGAGAGCTCCAGAGCAGCTGATAAACTAAATAGACCTTTTATGAATGTAGACCTTGAATGTTTGGTGTTTTAGCCTCAAAACAAGTGAAGTCAAGTCAAATTTTATTTATATAGCGCCAATTCACAACAGAAGTTATCTCGAGGCACTGTACATATAGAGCAGGTCTAGACCGTACTCTTTATCTTATAAAATTTACAGAGAGAAACCCAACAGATCCCACCATGAGCAAGCACTAGGCGACTGTGGCAAGGAAAAACTCCCTTTTAAGAGGCAGAAACCTCGAGCAGAACTGGACTCAAGGTGGGCGGCCATCTGCCTCGACCGGTTGGGTTTAGACAGAAAGAGAGGGGGGTGGGGGAATGGGGTAGGAGAAAGACAACATTGCAGATACACAGACTAAGTCAAAATGTAAATAGTAGTAGTAATAATAATAATAATAATAGTAATAATTATTATTACAGCTAAAGGAATAATAATGACAAACAATGGTACATTAATAGCACTAACACTATCAATAACACTAGTAAATGTTTAATTATTGTTGCATCATGGGTTGAGCTGGATCATGGGAGCAGCAGGAGACTCTCCAGCTCTGGAGGCAGAACCCTGCAGTAAGAGACAGTAGCAGAGAGAGAGAGAGAAGCACAGCCTGGGCACTAATGTGTTGTTTTATATTGTTGTAAAACAATATAATGAATGATTTGATAGTCAAAACAGCTGCAGATTTTTCTGTCAATCGACTAATCAATTAATCCTTTTAACTGTAATTATCAATATTTACAACATATCAGACCATGTTGGGGACAGAATGATGAAGTCCTGGACTTATCTCCATGGTTGTCCCAGATGTTTTCACCAGAATAAGCTTCTTTTGCAGCATCCTAACCACAGGACTGAGATTTGGGACATGAGAGGAAAGGAAAGGAGAGGAAAAGAAGAACACTAAAATATCCCAACCCTCTCAGGTGGTGTTTCTACCTTTTATAGGTTGGTTCATATCAGGCCAGAGAAGAACCAGATATGGTAAAGCTTTTGTTTTCTCCTATTTAACCCGGTTCAAACTGTCTCTGGCGCCCCTAGCGTCCACTTTGAGCACATGCAGCTAAACAGCAGACATTGAAATCGTGTAGCATGATGAGCACAGATCCTCTCTTCCCAGCTCTAAGAGCCACATAACTGAAATTTTACAGCAATCATTTCCTACAGAGATTGTCCCCACCCCCTCCACTCGGGTTTAGCCCGGACCCCTCACGGCACGGCTCGACTGACTCGCAGCCAGCCCCGGCCCTCCTCCAGGGCTGCGTGAGCCGGTGTTTGATTGGATTAGAGTCGGCTAGCCTTTGCCCTCTAACCCCGCTGATGTTGGCTGGCTGCTTCCTGCTCGCTCCGCTCCCCCTGACCGACTGACGAAGCCTGCCTGAAGCCGCGCGGCGAAGCTGCCTGCACGGACACAGCCGACCGGGACGAGCCGAGCCGAGGAAGAGCCACGATACACGCACAGGCAGGCGGGCGAGGAAAAACCCAGGCAGCCATGCGGAGGAAATCGAGGATATTGTTATGTTTTGCGGTGCTGTGGGTGCTGGGGATAGCCTACTACTTCTACTCGGGGACAGCGCTGAGTCGAAAGGTAGGTTTGCCGTTCTTCGACTGCTTTTTTGCCCGGCCACACGGTACCGTTCCCGTGGTTCGCTGTGGATGTTTTCTTCCCGGACAAAGCGAAGATGGAGCGGTGTGATTTTGACGCTGTTAATGCCTCTTTTTTTTCGGGGGCTCGTTTTTTTTTTTTTTTTTTTTTTTTTCTTTTTTTGCGGCTGCAACCGATGCTGTGAGGAATGTGATAAAAGGGCCTGCTAGTATCAGTGGGCAGGCATTGATTTGGTGAGAGATGAGTGTGGACAAGGGCAGCGGGGTATAGCCGGGCTGGCCGGGTCGGCGTGCACAGACCTCCCGCTGTGCCGGCGATTGTCTTCCCGTGGCAGTGGGGAGAGGAGCTCTTCCACACCGGGCGACAGCCTGTTAACCACCGGCGCTGGTTAACGCGAGAGAAGAGTTAAGGTGTAGAGAGTGATTGTTATTAATATTAGGCTGCTGGCCTGGCTCACAGGGCCGGGGGGTGGGTGGGGGTGATGGTGGTGGTGGGAGTTCGCCTATAGAGCACGTCAGCAAAAGCTGCTGCTGGTGCCCAGAAATGAGCAGAGATCAGGAAGTGTGCAGATTAACGCCGGTTTAAATCACTGATACACCATGCTGTCAGGTTGAATGGTGGCTTTAAACATCAGTTCGTTTAAAGAAAAAAAAATCTGCTGTGAGAACAACCTCGATTCAGGTTAAATTCACCGCTGTGATGTCTAGATTTTCTGTCTGCTCATGTCCCTGCCTGCTGGGTGAAAACATTTTTACACTGTTTTTGGGGTTTACTGAGCTAAAACGAATGCAGTCTTATTCTGCAAGTCTTCATCTTGTTGAAACTGTTTTAGAGACTCAACTTTATGTTTGTGATATATTACATGTCCTGTTTACACCAGTAAGTGTGGGTTAAGAACTGAAAACTAGAGTAATCGATTAGCAGCCAGTTAATTGTCTAAGTTATTCAAGCAACAATGGCCTCTTATTAAAGTATAGTAATTTGCATACCTCTGTGGCTGCTGCACTGACAGTCAGACAAAATAAAGACACACAGGGATGCCACCCTGGACTCTGGCAAACAACCTAGAGCATTTTTTTGTTACGTTGTGATGTTTTATAGACTAAACTATTAACAGAGAAATGACCTGACAGATTAATCAATACTGAAAATAATTCTTAGTCGCAGCCCTCTAAGTAACACCCATCAGTACAACACAATACAATTCAACAGCACCACAAACTGCAGCCTCCAGAGTGAACCAGCACCTTTCTAAAACTATTTGAACACAAACTGAGCATTATAACCTCAATTTATTACAGGACTGTTGTGTTGGGCTGCATTAGTTTTAGCTGGGTGTACCTAACAAACTGGACACTGAGTGTAAGTGCTTTTTTTGACAACACAATATTCGTCAGTATACTCTAATATCTGTGGTTTTTCTGGAGTGTGTTGTGTAGTTGGTTTACAGCAACTTCTTAAACCAGTCGGTCTTTATGTTCACACTACAAGACACTGGAAACATCAGTAGAGGTAGTAGTTGTATTAATTGTAGCAGGAGCAGTATAGTAGTAATTGTCCTAATAGCGATCGGTCAGATTGACGGGGTGACTGTGGAAGTGTGGATTCCATTCATAATATATCAGGCCTGTACATGTAATAGTATGTCATGTGTGAAATGTAAGTTAAATATCCTCCAGGTGTTCACATGTACACTCACATGAGTAAGACCCGTTGCTGGTGTACACATGTCTATCTTTTCTGTGCGAGTGTGTGTGTGAGAGACTGAGCAGAGACTGAGCACAGTCAGTTTTTTGTGTTGCAAGAACATCCAGCCTGTGCTAACTCTGTCTGTGTCTTGACGGAGCTAATGTAGGCCAGTGTATCCTGCTGTGTGTGTGTGTATGAAGAGCTCTTCGTGGGTGGTTGTGTGTGTGCACAGTACACTGCATCTATTACCCCTTTAGATTTGGTTGTGTGTGCGTGTGTTTGTGTGTGAAGGTCCTGTGTGTATTCCACCTGTCTCTTGTCTTGTCCTATCTGTCTCTCTGTGTTTGCCTTGCTCCAGTCAACCAGAGCAACCCTTTTACTTTTCCATTAGGCTGATAGCTCTGTGTGTGTGTGTGTGTGTGTGTGTGTGTGTGTGTGTCTGTCCACGTATATATTTGTGGTTGTTAAGAGGGTCAAAGTGACACTCCATGATAAGTAACTTTCTCTGGAGTTAGGCCGTGGGCTGCATTAATACAGAGCCTGGATGATCGGCTGCACCTGGCTGGTGTCTTTACACAGAGGGCAATTTAATCTGTTTAAACAAAGGTGGTGCTGCACAGGTAAAGTGTTGTTTTCCATCTCATCTTCCTCCACTTTGAAAGAGCCAAGGCATTTAATAATTCCTCTCTGCCATCACGAATGAAACTTTCTAGCTGTAGTTTAGTGAACTTTTCAAAAGCACTCAAGACTTACATAAAGGCTTAACATAGATGGACTAAATTCCCCAGACCTTGAAACCAATCCAAAACCAAATCTAAAGGTTTTTAAACAATGCCTGGTGATTAATTCAGCGCTGAGGCGTCTTCTTTATGTCCTTTTAAAAACTATATGAAATTCAAAATCTTCAGTGTGTTGCCAGTGGTGTTGGTGTCTTATCAGGGTTGCAATTAACTTTTTTTTTTTGCAGCTAATGAGAATGAATTTGTGGCTCAGGAGGTAGAGATAGAGGTAGAGCCACTAATCAGAAGGTCAGTGGTTTGATTCCAGGCTCCTCCAGTCTGTGTGCCAAAGTATCCTTGTGCAAGAGAGTGAATCCCAAAGTGTTAATGCTGTGCAAATGTAGAAAAAGCGCTGTATAAATATGTATGTGAATGTGTGAATGTGACCTGTGCTGTGAAACGCTTTGAGTGGTTGACATGATTAGAAAAATGTGATATAAAATAATAATTGACTGTCTAGCTAAAATGTCAAAATGTTTTTTTTTTAAGTTCTCAGAATCGAACAATTGCTAGTTGTGTCTGTCTGAGAGCCCGAGACTGACCTTGCCATCAACTCCTGATAATGTCATAAACAGTTCCTTAGTGGTTCCTTATTGTTCCCTTACCTCTTCATCTTGTTTCTTCTGTTGGCAACAAAAAAGTGAATTGGACAGGATGTGAATCTAATTACGTAACAACATTGGAAGGTTTCCAATTATGGACAAAATACTGTGTCTTGGGAGTTATGTTCAAAGTGCAATTCACGAGTTTGCACATTCATCCATTCATTAGTCAGACTTGAGATAATGGCGACTTGCCGAGTTTTTAGCAACACAAAGAAAATCGGACAAGGTTGGATTTTTAACACAGAAGAGTCCAAGCAACTTATACAAATGACGAAAACAGTGGGTATTAATATGCAGCACGCATTTCAAACCACGGCCCCCCCGACCCCCCGCTGTTCACAGTGCTTGAATCCAACACTGCACCTCACACAGCTACATGTTTTGTCATCTCTGCTCACAAGCGTTGTGGTGAATTCAGCCAGTCCAGCAGCTTGGAGCTTGCCAGCATGAGCTGGACTCTCACTATCATGGCAACCAATTCAAATTCCCACGTCTGAATAATCTGAAGGACAGTGTCTATGCCAGAGGAATTAGTTCTGTCACACACACACACACACACACACCCATACACCCATGATGCTGCGGCTCTCAAGATCAAAGCACTCACCAAATAGTATTACTATTATCAGTTCAAAAGTATCCCATTTGGAAGAATGTTCCTCTTGTTGGAGTCTGTCAGCCAGTTCAAAGACACTTTCTGAACACAGCATCAGTGCCTGTAAGCTATCACACTGTCCTGTGCAAAAATGAATGCTGCCATTTCTGACAAATTGCTTGTAAGCTTTTTTGGTAAGGCAATAAAAAAGGACTGGAGTGTCCCCATGTGTCTCCAGGGGTCAAAAGCAAACTTTCTGTACAAAATGTTCCTCATATCTTCGATTATAAATAACGAGCTACATCGGTGGGAACGCTTGTCTTTCTTTGATTAGTGTACACAGTGACGCTGAGCGTTCTTCAGCAGTCCTCAGGTTTACAGGCCTCAATCCCACTGATTTACAGTGTGAAATGAGAAGGTCTGAGCCAGGGAAGAGTGCTTTCTTTCATATGAAAATCTCTGCAAAACTCTAGAAATATGGATAATTCATAAATTCATTGTCGTGCTTTAAATCTTTGCAGCAAAGGTTTCTCATGACACCGTTGATATTTTAAGCCCCTTGGCATCGGTTAAAAATTGGAAATACTTTTCTACATTTTTATGATGATAACTGTGCAGAATCTCACATCTTTTATGTAATTACATAATCAATAGTTGATGGACTGAAAGTGAAGTTTCCCCTCTCCTCCTCTCCCATACAGTGCACAGTGAGTAGGTACAATGATAGGACACTTTGGGAGTCACCCAGCAGCTGGCCTCAGTACGAACCCCCGTATCTGTAAGTGTATTGTCGTACACAGGAGGATAATGTTGCAAACATGAGCCTGCCGCCTCACCAGGATGCCCCATTAAAGTCTTCCTTGTTGGACAAACCTCAGAGGGTTTTTCCTGCCAACCGTTGAGAGGCCAACGTCTCAATGTTGAGTCTACTTTTCCTGCTAATCAGCGGAGTGAGAGGGGAACTAAATGGCAGATCGAGGAGGGTGGCACCGAACCACAGGAAAAACCAACAAACACAGACTTTATTAAGAAACTTATCAGCTGTTTGAGCAAAGCTGTAGATAAACGGTAATTGGATTTATCAAAGCAGAAAGCTGTGCGTGTGTTTGTTTAGTTTTTTTTCCTAAAATGAGGTGTGTGTATGAGTCAAGATGCCCTGCTCAAACCTGTGTCACATTCATGCCAGATCCCCTCATGCACACATTTGTCCACTGTGGGTATGTCTGTCAGTTTGTCTGCTCCTGACACACAGGGTCTCAGCTCAGCTCTCACCCCCTGAAGGTGGATCACAGTGTTGAATTGCAAGTATTTCTCAGTGTGTTGTTAGTAGCCAGAGGTTTGGATTAGTTTCTAGTTTGGCGGCAGGAGATTCAGAAGTGAGTTTGGTGCTTTTTTTCCAGCAAACTGAAGAGAGAGGGGGAGAGGGGCAGAGGTGAGTCGTCTCGGTGGGGATTTCAGAGAGGGTTTGTAACGCCGCCTGGTCCAGAGCTCATGTGTGTACTGTCTCTCTTCTCTGCGACTCTGGGCGCTCAGCTTCTCCCTGTCCGTGCATGTCTCGAACTTTGGTTTTATCTGTACATCTGTCTCTCGTTGTAGGCAGCATGACTTCACTGGCTCAAAGCATTTGAAATGTTGAAAAATGAAGCAGTTGCACATGACACATCCACTGATGGCAGACAAGGATGTTGCTTTATGGGTGTAGACCATAGCGTGCTTTGTGTTTGGCCTGTTATTTAGGGTGTAGTATGCAGGACAAGGTGGAGGATTCAGGAGTTGGCACTATCTGTATCTGTAATTTTTCAGCAAAGTCTTGACTGTGTGCATGCTCATGTATACACACACACACACACACAGACGCACTTTTACTCGTAGTACTGATTACATGTGTTTGAGTTCCTGCCGTTGTGTAACTACAGTGCAGTCATCTAGCTAAGAGACCTGTGGCTTTGAAACCACTTGAGGCCTCAGCAGGTCAATATGTTTATAATGCCAGAATACAATGTAATTTCAGCCAGCAAGCAGATCCATTATTTCTAACTAACTAAATGCAGTTCCACAGAGCAAACACTGAATCAATAAAAGGCTTAAATGAAGCTTGGGATCCTGGGGTACTGATCCTTTTCAGATATACAGTTTTTGTTTGAGGTATTGACTCTCTCTCTCTTTCTCTGTCTCTCCACTTCCCTCTCTCTGTGTGTCTTTTAAGTAATGATCAGTTCTGACAGATGCTCGACTCATTCAGAGTGTAAATAGAGATACCAAAGAACAAGTTGTATCACTGTTGTTTTTTAAGGGTTTATGTTGTGTTTAGTTATATGAAAACCCTCCTTTGAACCAAGAAACAGCTTCGCAATCACTTTAGAGTCACGCAGTTTCACAGCTGGGAATCTCGGGGGAGAGACAGTGTTGCTCTGTCAGGACTGCTCCACATTGGGCGGGGGAGGGCGTGGGGGGGGGGTGGTTGCTGGTGGGGGTTGAGTGCCTTGCTCTAGGGACAATTCGCAGCACACTCAGGAGGAAAGAAACTGTTACTGTTGTATCTGTCGCTTTGCCCCTCCCCCAAACAGAGGTTGTCCAGTCATAGCTTAGCAACCGTTACTAGGCAAGCTGTCAGCCTCTCCACATGTTGCAACCTGTACTGTACAACTGAAACAGTGTGTTTATTTGATGGCTAGCTACCTGCAGTAGTAATTTAGCTTGGGCTGCAGCTAATAATTATTTTTATTATTAATTAATCTGCTGATTATTTTCTTATGTGATGGGTGAATTGGTTTGTCTATAAAAACAGCAGTATTTTGCAAATATGTGGAGGCCAGTCATAGATGAGTTTAAGCTAATGTTAGCTGCTCTTCATTGAATTTAGGGAAGCCCAGACAAACTTATTATCTAAGATAACATTAGTCATGATAGCCTTTCTCTCTCTAAAGCACAGATTTTACCTCTGTCATGCCGGAAAATGCCAAACATGGTTATGTTAGACTGGAATAACTGTCTGATCCTATTCTTTATCATACTTGTAATACTGGGACTGACTGGCTTCTTCTATAACTCTCTCTGTCTGAAATCAGTGACCCATTGTTTCAAATGTGGTAAATCTGCCACTGTTATCATTGTAATCTGCATATGTGGCACACCAGAACATAAAGCTTGATAGGCCTAGCAACAGTATCTAAGGAGGACGGAGCTGAGCCAACTAATTATATCATCTACTGTAATTTAGTTCCCCCCAATTAGGACAAAGAAAGATGGCCTGATGATGGAAAGATCAAGAATCATGAGATTTGGGGGGTGGGGTGGGGTGCGGTGGGGAGGCGGCAGGTGTCGAGAAAGACAGTCTGGATCCAAAATAGGAGAACGGTGGGTTGTGTCTGGTCTAGCAGCTTTTTACTTCCACCAGTCAGAAGGAGTTAGTTCTGATCCACCAGCCCTGAAACCAAATGACTGACTGACTGTAGTGAGCAGACAGGCAGCTGTGGAGATGCTAGGAAATACAGACTGAGACACTGCCAAGAAAGAAGACAAATAGTTTAGGTAGGCATGCAAAAGAGCAGTTTAAATCTTTTGATATCAAACTGTCAGTCCTCTGCTGGCAAGTAGTTTGACTGAATGCTGATCTGTGGTGAAGAGACCCTGAGTTTTTATTTACTTCATTTTCCCTGTCTTTCTCTCTTTTCTATCCACCCCTGTCGGCCATTGGAATGTTCCTTGTGGTTGAACACAACAGCCTGCTGCATCTGTGCATGTGCTGTAAAGTGGATTATTTTATTCTCATGATGACTTTCTTCCCCGGCTGACGACGAGTATTCATGGAAAAGTTGAAAGGGATGAAGACATCCATTGTTTGCGGGACCAGCGCTGAGACGAGATCAGTTTTTTTTTTTCCATTCAAACATCAAGAGAAACAGAGCAGCCCTCTTTTATTCAATTTGTCACCGAGACAAACTGTTGTAGCTGTTTTATAACAGTGAAGCTGTCATGCTCGGAGCTTCACAGTCAGGCCAGCAGTAATCTCTGTCTCCCGTTATCAGGCTGAAATATTCAAACAGGACTGATATGGAGCGGAGGTGGTCATGGTGTTTTGCCTGTGCCCTATTTGCGGCAAGGACATTCAAATCATTAAACAAATGACAAGTTATTATACATCTAATTGCGACCACGAATATAATTAAGTTCATTGCTACTGGGCTGTGATAGTACTTTAATGGAAATAGTGCAGCACTGTGTGTTTTTTATTTTTTATTTTTTTGCGTGACTGGATTTATGAAGAGGATGTGCATGATTTTTGAGAATAAATGATCAGAAATTGCAGGAACTCAGATCTCTTCAAGCTTATTGCCATTTCTCTTTTGATGTTGCTGCACTCACCGCCCACCTGAAAGTCTTTATCAGAAACCACAGTTTGAACATTATTTTTATTTCCAATTTCTTTTTGAAAATCAGGAGGAATGTTGAGCTCTGCCTTCCCTGCCGATGACTGGCTGTGTCAGAGGAATGACAGTTGTGTGAAGTTAAAATGGCTTTATCTTTTATCTTTCTCATATTTAAAAATCCATAAGGAGAACAGTCTGTATCAGCATATGTATCAGCTCTGCACAGAATATTTTAGTTCAACCTGTTTTTTTCTTTCTATTTGGAGTATACAGAATCCCTGTCCGGATGCTCCATCTGCCCCATTCTCTGTTGTCTGTTAGTACAGAAAGCAAATATAACGCAGGGCGGATTGAGGTACATGCAAACAGGCATGCTGGCCACCCACCTCATCCTCCTCCGGAAGCATTCCCAGCGTCACTCAGTCCTGATGCCGACTTTGTGCACTGGCCTCAACCTTGAATGAAGAGCAGAGCTTTGTTTACTCGTCATCTTTTCTGGACAATTCTTTCTTGCCTGGGCAAAAAATGAAAAACGCAACAATCATAAGAGATTACTTTAGTATGTAATGACAGCTGCTGACATTGTGAGTTGTGCCTGACAGTAAAATATAATGTTCAGTGCAAGAAATAATATGGTCTAATTTATTTCAGATGTTAAGTGTTATTTCATGATGATTCATCAAAGATATCACTGAAATATTGTGCAGTGATTGCTTCTCCTGATCCTAATCAATCAGTAAACACTGTAGAGAGAAGATATGGACTATGGCCAGTCCATTAGATGTGTTTCGGCTTTTCACAGCAGCACAGCCAACTCCCTTCTGTGATGAAACTCAGCCTAAGTAACTGATTTTTTAAAATGGAAAAAATGTCCAAATAATGCCTGGCTGTCTGCCAAAGTGGTGGGTAGATTTTTTTTTAACAGTGGTCTGGTGGGAGGTGTTAATTTCTCACCCTGCATCACACCATGGCCATTCAGTAATGAACTGGTATTTGTTTCCTTTAAGAGAAATCCACCAAAAATTGCTTATCTAATTTGTCTTTCACATGTTTCGATTCTCTTGGTTTACTCTGTGCGTTTTTCTCATGCTTTTACTATCTCACGACTGATAAATCTCAGTTCGGTGAGTGCTGGCACCAGCTGCACCATCAACGTGTTTGTTGACGTGAGTGTGATTAAGGCCTGCACTAACTGGGCACGATTCCTCTGCCTTTTTTGTTATTTGGTGGCATTAATCGTGAACTTCGGATTCTGGCATCAGCTTTTCAAAATAAATGAGCAAAGTTTTCTTTCTTGCCGTGTCACCATTTTACGCTGATTGTCGACAGCTGTGCAGGAAACAGGAGGATGAAGCTGCAGATCCTGTGCAACCAGTGTGGATATATTCCATCAAACTGAGTTAAAACCCTTCATCGACATACGTGACATGGACCTACTTCACTGACTCCTACTACTGCTCCTTGTGACCCTCATAACCCTGTCAGGCACATTGCTATAGGACTGAAATGAATGCACTACTGCACACAAACACCCATAAAAAGGTCCAAAATCCACAGTTAAGTTTGTTGTTGGCCAACGCTAGGAAAGAAGAAGCTCGTAAAGTGTCTTTTTTAACAATGTGTTGAAATGGGTGTCAGGAAGCAGAGGTGCTGACTCGGCTCTACTGGCATTTTCTAGTTTAAAATAAGGAAGAATCAAAGTGAGTGACTGATGAAATGGGCGTTTGTGTAGCTGTTTGAATGACTTCCCGACTGTCTAAAGTCAAACTCATTCCTGGAAACTAAAGCGACCAGAGATTTACATTCTGCCTCATATGAATATAAGTGTATGAATAGTCACAACACAATGGATAGAAGAGGGTGACATGACTAGAGAGCATTGGTTTATGTGTATGAGTGTGTGTTTTTGACCACAGCATGCTCTCCCCTTTTGCTCGCTTTTCCTGTGGGCTCGTCTCTCCTCTCAGGGACACGTCAGCAGATTGAGGACTCTCGTGTTTGCGTCTCAGACTGTCCAGTGTTTATATACCAACGTATTATGTTATTTGGCAACATGGAAGTTTTTTCCATTCATCCCTTCAAGCTAAGTTGCTGTGCCTAACCTGGATAGCTCGAAAAAGGCTGTAACAAAAAAAAGAAAAGAAAAGAAGGTAGCTTTAATGCAGCGTGAGTAGGAGTCATCTGTCCCAGTGGTTGAAATTCTGAAGGAAAAAGCCTGAAAATCGCATCATTTACAAAAAGAGGAAAAAAAGGAGGACTCCTGAGACAGCCAGTAGTCTGGTGTTAAAAACAGACTGCTACTGTATGGCATGTTCCTCTGGTGACAGAGACCTGGGTCTGCCATTCTGTAAAAATAGACACATGCATTTACACGTTTAACATCACAGCAAAGTACGCCTGTGTTTTAACAGAAACCCTCCATTTTAACATAAACTGGGTCCACAGTTCCAATCTGCAGAGGTTTATATGTAACAATGTTTCCTTAATACCAGACTAGTTCTGCTGCCTTAGGACTGCACAGCCTGTGCCAGTTGTAATTGTATGAGTTCATGTACAGTGATTTATGGTAGGAAATTCTTTGTTTCTCCAAATAAGCAGCTGTACCCAGCAGTTCCAGTCAGGAATACCAGTGCTGCCAGTTTGTAGCTTTGTGGCAAAAAGTGAAACAGATTTTAGGCTCACTTCTCTTCTGTAATGGCATTAAAACTGACTGAGGTGTTTAGGTTCCCTGTGTGGACCATATGACCATAAGAAGTGGAGTAAATGGTGTGTTTGTCTGTGCGAAGGGGCAGTGTTAGCATGTCCAGCTAAGTAGCTCATCACTGTGGTAACAAGACCCAGTATTATATTATTTTGTGGGGTCACACAAAATAATATAATAATGCTGTCAGCTATGAGTCAGCCATGGCGGACCAGTTCAAAAGTACTTTGGCCAACTTTGCTAATGTTCAGTGCCAGAGCTGAGTGCATCAGAGCAGTGAGAAAAAAAAAGAGTCAGGAGCACACTGTTCTGCATCGCACTGCCCTTGTTTCCATCACCTCTCTCTGTTTCCAGTACAGTTGGTTTTGTAGTTGGATAATTTTGAGACAAGACAAAGTTTCTGAAAGTTTATATCTTCTATTGCTCTTTTTACAGTGATGCAGCTAAAAATAATAAGTCGACAAAATGAGATTAGATATGAACACTATCAGCTACAGCTGATCAAAACAGTTTCCATTTCCAAAAGTCAACAGTTGCAGATGAAAAATGAGAAACTTTTGTCTTCTTCTACCTAAAAGCAAGAACCTATTGCATCGCTTTTAAAAATATTGAAAGATTTTGAACAATGCTTCTGCCACTGCGTGTGTGTCATGCAAGAATTTTTTTTTTTTTTGCACTTTTACGGTTTATCCAGAATCCTTTTATTACTGTGTATGCGAAACACTTTGCATTGTTTGATTGTCACTGTGTATGTGTGTGTGTGTGTTTAGTGATGCTTGTTCCCCTGACTCAGGCCATATTTATGCTAATCTCTCCAGTTTCTCCCCAGCAGGCCATATGGTAATGTACTTTTTCCCCTTCGTCTCTCCCACCTTCTCTCTCCCTTCTATATTTCCTTTCTCCCCTGCTGATTTGTTTTTTTTATGTGTTCCTGTCTTTCTTTCACAAGCATACTTTCCTCTGTTCTCATGCATTCTTGCTCTCATACTATTTGTTTTTGATTTTTTAAATTTAGTTTGTTTGTTCTTTTGAAGTAGGCCAGAAATTCAGTCGGTCACCCAGGGAGCCAATTATGAAAAAACAGTAATGAAAACACAATATTCCTGTCATGTACAGACCCGCCAGGAGAGGCCTGTGACCCACTTTGGGGGCCCTAACCCACAGTTTTAGAAACCACAGACATAAAGAGAGTAACAGAAATATCATGAGCTCTTGAGCCAGCAGGGTCTTGTGCCTTTTTCTGCGTCTCTTGTGCTTTTCTGCCTTAAAAGGTAGGTTTGATTTATCTGTGCTCTCAGCTCGGTGGGGGTGGAGCAGATGTGATTGTGTCAGACCCCATCAAGACGGGGCTAAGAATAGCTAAAACCATCTAACACCTTAGCTCGGGTTGGTTTGAAATGGGTCGTTTCATGCCCTCTCTGCTGCATGACATTATGCTCTGGAGCCTGTGTCATGCTGGAGACGAGGGCCAAGTCTGCTAATGACATACGGTTCACTGATGCAGGTACAGCTAGCTGGAGCTGAACTTTGTAGTAGCACAGCACGCTGGATTTTTAGGCTGTGTATTTGTGTCGCCCTGTCTATTTGTGGACACACTGACCGTTTCATTATTACAGTACCGTCTGCTGTCTGTCAGCTTCGTTTCTTACACACGGTGTCTCATCTAAGCCTCCGTTTCCTCTCCACTGTCACTCTTCAACCTGTCGACGTCCATTAACAGCACAGCAGCCGCAGGGCGTGCGATGATCTTACAGGTCAGGGTTCACCGTCCCACCCTGCCTGTGAATGAATCACCCAACAGCGTGTAACTGCAGCAGCATGAAGATCCGCGGCCATAAACAGCACACGGAGATGGTCACGTGCATGGCTCATGTCAGCTGACTGATTAAAATGTATGAACACAGCTAAATGAAATTACACTTTCAAAGCTGTAATGGCAGGATTGAGATAAATCGTGGCACCAGAGAATTTGTATTCTGGCTGGACTGATGTCTGTGTTGTTTCTGTTGTTGGCAGATTACTGAGCTCTCACACTCTATTACTCACAGCTCTCACGTTTCCAAGAACAGCAGCATGCTAGAAATGAAATCAAACTTAGTTATTGCACTGCTGTTGAACGTGGTGCTGAAAGTAAATGTCTGTATACTCACTGCGGCTTGGTCTGCCCGCTTAAGAACTCGGGTTATTCTTGTATTTTGCCGCCTTTATTTGTTGTGACACATTGTGGCACGATTTCAGCTGCATTGTTAGATTTCAGCTCAAATTTCTCTATGATGCTGATGAGACGACATAAAATGTGATTTAGTAAAAAAAGAATACAGTATACTCTGCTGGGCTGACCTATGTAGATAAATAAATCACTGTGGACTGAAAGGAACCTTCGATTGTCACAGCAAGGCCTAAATTACACTCTCCTCGTTGCTGGAGCTTAAATTTGTCATCCTCCCGTGTCTGCACGGATCCACGCAGTCAAACATTTTCGGCCACATGCGGTCCTGTGCAGACAACATGATGACGAACATGCGTGACCACATCCGTGAATGCGCTGTCCTTTTTTTGTCCTGCACAGGCACAACTAGGGGGAAAAAGCAGGCAGGAGACAGATCCAGCGCCTTTACATTATATTACTGAGTTTTATTCTTTCATAACTTGACCAATGAACATGAGCAGCACCATGTTCTCCAGTTATGTAGCTGGGTGTACTCTCTTGGGTGTAATTGCACCGACCTTTCTGAGAATCCCAGTTGTTTTTCACGTTGCAGCATCAGCAGCCTTTAACTTTTCATGTGAAGCACTAAGCTGTTTTACTTGCTGTTTGCATGTCACAGGTGTAATGTAATGATAAGGACTCCTCCAGCAGCCTTTTGAAATGAGCCGCGTCCAAATATTTCTGATTACCGAATCCAACTGAGAACAACACACCCCGAAACCAGAACACGCCCCTACACTGTCAGAGCAGTTAATAAAAATGGCTTGATAAAGGTCTGTAATATGTCACTGTCTGGTTACTGAAACTATAGGTCGTAACTCAACATGAGACGTATGCCTTTGGCAGAACTGCATGATGAGAGCAGCAATTTGTTTCAAAGAGCCTGTATCCCATTACAAAAAAAAAAAAGGAAAAAATATCTGTGTGTGCCAGAAAAGTTACAGAACAAGAGTTGGAGTGTGTAATTGGCCTTCATTAAAAGTCTCACATCTGCTCTCCTTCTGTAACTCCAGCCTGATGAACATGTTTGTGAATTTGTAACGTAATACAAGCTGAGATGGTGTCGTGATTCTGACTGAGAGGCTGCGTGCTGCGTGTCTGTGTTATGACACACACAAACATGACACACGCGCACACACACGTCAAACGGGGCCTACCGGGACCAGATGTATTAATGACACACAAAAACAACACAGGTACCACTAAACACACAAAAACTAGTGTTTACAACAAAGAGTGTTAAGTTTGAGTCTTTACAGGAGCGGTCTGTCAAACATTACTGACCCCGATGATGTCATAGGGATGTCATCAGGGTTATTTTGAAGACTGGAAATTATTCAACAGAAAGTAACTTTTTAAAGATGTGGGTGTTTGATGAACACGGTCTATAATGGAAGAACCTTTTGTTTTGCATCATGGGAACTGTAGGATCCAGTGTTTTTGTAGTTTAACCCAAATTAGGAACCATAAGTCAGAGTACCTCGGTCTCTGCTGCCTTGACTGTTGTTTTTCTTCAAACTGTCTCTTGCTAGCCCCCCCTCCAATTTATCCACTGCTGGTCAGTAAACATTACGTAGTGTCGCTTTAATGTTGAAATAACTCCTGTTGGGTCATAGATTTGACCTGCTTATCTATTGCATTGTGTACTGGCTGTATGTAATGATAGAAAGACTGCTTTGGTGCTTTTAGAGGAGGTTATTTGTGCCAGGCCAAGGACAGAATGAGTCTGGTTTATGTCCAAACGGGACATTAGTACATGACAGTGGGAGTGGAAATCAGGCTCCTGTGCATTCACTTTATGTACAAGAAGTAGTAAAATGTAGAACAGAGATTATATGTGCATATTTCACAAACAAACAATGATGCATCACATGCGCACAACGTATAGTCGCCCATGGAGACTGTAAATCTTGGCTTCGGCTTAGCCCTAAACACACACACACTCACAGCAGCATACACATATCACACACCACTATAGCTCACATCCATATGTGATACCCATTCATGAAAAAATACAGCCTGCCCTGCTGGATACAGAAAACTTTTCTCCTTGTATGGGAAAGAAAATATTTATAGACTTAAAGCTCCTTCCTGCTTCAACCATGCACACACACTCCTATGGTATGAGGTAACACGTGCTGTGTTGCAATTCCAGTGGCTATCAGTACTGTAGCCATGATGACCTCAGCGTCCTTTGGGGGTCTTACTGTAAATTTATCCACATTTGGCCCAAAACTATCTGCAATTCTGATCTTTCTGACCTTTTTTTTTTTTTTTAAGCGCAAAGACTCTCATTATATTCTCTTTAAAAAACACCAGGAGCTGTAATTTTCACAAATCACCATAATTTGCGTGTAATTAACAATCGAATGAAAGCACTTCCCATCACCCAGATTGTCTTTAAGCAAGAAGGAACATTTTTGGTGGTAGTAATCATAGACCACCGCTGTGGTCGAGGGGGGACAATCATTTACTGTTAGCAGGGAGGGGGGAGGAGGAGGGGGCATCAAAGAAGGCAGGGAGGAAGAAGTGGGTGTAGGGGAAAGAAAAGAGAGGAAGCAAGTGGTGGATGAAAGAGTTTGTACGAGTGAATTGGGGGAATTTAACTTCCCTACTCGTCGCACCCCTCCACCCTGACCTACTTTTTGCCTGTGCTGACACACTCAGATGATTCAGCACTTTGCTCCACCCCCCCCCACCCCCCCACGCTCCATCTCTTCACCCTTGTGCTCCTGACATTTCTCTCTTCCTTCTCCCTCTCGCCTCATCTTGTTTTGCATTCCCTCTTCTGGGTATCTCCAGCAGCGCCTTCCCCACTCCTCCGAAAATTGAATCTGAACTTGCCCATTATCGGGAGTCATTTGTTCAAATTAATTCTCAAACTCCTGCCGTCTAACAGCGGGGAATAAGCAGCTTTCACAATGCTGAATAATCATTACCGCCACGTGAATATCTGATAAAAGATTTCAGGAAATGAAATTCAACAATTTTTTTTTTTTTTTTTTTTTGCTTTTAAACTGGTGATTATTGGACTTTCCCTAGTGCTGCTTCGTTGAAGGATCATCTTTAAGTTCAGGTAGAGGCATTAAGACCACATAGTTTTACATGGTAACAGTGATGACTTATCAGGTCATGTCCCACCCCCCTTTCTTCACTGCCCTCTTGTCACTCACTTTCACAGATCTCCTCAGTGCTTCTGTCAACACCCGTGAATCAGCTGCACTCCCCTGCTTTCTTTTTTTGCATCTTTCTCACTTTTTTTTTATCTCCCTCTTTTGATGCTCTTTCATGTCAGGGTCCTGTTTCTGGCCCCTCTGACTGAACATAAAAACCCTGTGTGTGTGCTTACTGCAGCATTACTGCAGTCAGTGCTACAACAATAGGTGTAAGGGACACCATGACACCATGAACCTGAGCTCTGTTTATTGTGTGTGCTGTGTCAGGGAGGCAGCAGGCCAACCTTAAAGGAGCACACCTTGTTGTGTTTGGTAAACTGGCCTCACTGGTCGTTTTACCAGTTAACAAGTGTCATTAATGATTCACAGACAACAAGAGCAGGTCTGTGCACCACCATTTCCTCCCCATGCTGACACACGAGCATACACACTGTGGGCTGATAGCAAGTGACTTGTATTATTTCAGAAGTTAGAAAATGTTTATGTTGTTAATGTTAATGTTAGTATGACGTTTAACATGAGTACATTGAAAACTGCAGACTCCAAAGCAACTTACTGTAAATGTGAGGATTTGTCACTTTTTCCTGTTTGATTGTTTTTTATAGCTTTAGGTTTAAGTAATCTGAAGACGTCACCTTGGCTTCTGGGAAATTATGATGGGTGACAAGCTTAGTGGATAATGAAATTAATTTGTAGTTGCAACACTAATTAAATTCAACATTTTCAGCTAAGTAGAAAAATTACAGTTGCAATAAAGAGCTATCTTCATTTGTGGATAATGGACCCTCATGGTAGTTTATATTCACATGATCCGTTCATCCTTCAATGGCAGAATGTCCACGATGTCTCTCTCTCAACACGCCGTCCATAAAAACATTTGATGCTCACTTACTGCTGTTACTCTGCTTTCAGAAATGTATCTCTCTCCTCCACCCCAGCCTCTTACTGTATTAGCATATAGTCCTATATGAATTTTAAATGATTGTTATTGTTTATTAATGTTGTGTATCCCTGGCTGTACCGGAGCTCAGGGATGTCTGTGTCTGTGTAAGGTTACCTCTGATTTGTTGCAGGGCATCACTTGAGCAGAAAGAAAAGTCCTCTGACCTACATGACCGTATAGGCCATTTGTTCCTACTCCCCGATACGAACCATACCAGCGGACCTGAGTCGTCATGGTAACAATAATAAACATGTGGTTAAGCTTATGGAACTTTGTTAGGTTTAGGACATGACAGCTACTTCTGTAGGTGTATTAACAGATCGTGGTTTGGGTTAAGATAAGCACTTCCTGAAGATTAGTGTTCCTCCGTCGTCATGGTTACAATAATAAACCCGCAGTTAAGGTTGTGGAACAGTCATGGATAAATGAAACCATGTTGATTATAGGTTTCACACAGGAAATGAACAGCGGCCTCCTGTGTCAAAGTCCTGTGTTCTGTAGGCTCATCTCTCTACTCCAACCTCCTCCTCCTTTGTTGCTTTATGTAGGCTAACATGTCACCTGACTTCCTGCATGCTGTTGCAATGAAAGAGAGAAAACCTGCCCACCATTTTCTCAATTAAACGTTTGCCCTGCAAAATCTCAGACAGCTACCATGTTCCTCGAAGCTCCAACTTACCTGAAAAATGACTTAAACAAGGACCTGATTGTCAAACTAGTTGAAACTAATGGTTTCAGCTTCAGTGAAAATGTACTTAGCCTGTGTAGTCAGTAGTCCACCCTCTCTGAGCTGCAGCTGTGGAGAATCACAGCCGCAGACAGCTCAAATGCTTGAAACTCATTTTTTTTCCCCCTGGGAAAGATGTTTCACCGGTTGAATTTTTTCTGAGCACCAAAACTGCTTTTGTATTCACTCAGATTAAGTAAGATGACATTTGTTATCTAATAGATGATGGAACAGTGGGAGATACTGAATTATGTGTTTCCACTGAGAGAAACTGGTATATGGCAGACCGTGCATACACTGGGTCTGTTAAGCTTTCCTAAATACCTTTACTGTGATGTGGTGAAAGTTTGCCAGTTCTGGACGACAGTTTGAGAGATTAAACTTGCTTATTGGACATTTTCATTTGGACTGATTCAGACGTCACCAACCTGAGCCGGTGTCAAACCGGACCGCAGGAACTAAGTGTGTGTGGTCTGACTTTAAGTTGGAGTTTGTGTTTGAGCGTGTATGGGTGTGTGTGTCTTTCTTTGCATGTGTTTTTTTCTATGCCAGTGTGTGTGTGAGTGTGTGTGAAGGATGCAGATGGGGTTTTGGGAAAGGGGCCAGCACACACAATTGCTCCATTGAGCCGTCTTACACCCCCTGAGCTCGTCTCTCTCCTTCTCTCTCTCTGCTCTACACACACACACTCTCTCTCTCTCTCTCTCTCTCTCTCTCTCTCTCTCTCTCTCTCTCTCCCTCCCTCTCCCCCTCTCACACACACACACTCTGGTGAGACTCGTCACAGTTTGCTCAGTGCAGTCTGAATTTTCAAGAGAGTGAAGTTGACGGAGCTTCAGGGTTGAAGTCTTGTGGATTTTATAAACCCCCCGTCCTCCACCCCCTCCACCCCATCTTTTTGTTGTTCTCTCTTCTTTCTCTCTTGTTCGGAGGTTTTATTATGGAGTGACATTGTTTTAAAGTCACACAGCAGCCTAATGAGCTGCTCCATATGTTTGAAGCGGAGCAGGCATCTCCTGCAGCCATGCATCAGCAGGGGATTGTGTGTGTGTGTGTCTGACACACTTCTGATACTTCTGTGATGTTTTGGATAACTTTCCCCCTCTGTCATGCTTTATTAAACGTCAGAGAGAGAGACAGACAGGGAGCTGCACTGTGTGGTTTTTCATCCAGGGCTGGTTGACAGAACTGAACTTGAAGCCTCACTCTGTTACAGTACTGAGAGAAAGTGTGTGTAGATTTATTTTTTGGACTGGACAATTTAACTCTCTCTCTCTGTGTCAATGCCATACTTAGTTTTTTTTTTGGCGTACTGTAGTTTACATATGCTTGTAGACAAATGTGCCCTTTCACCTCACAAACACGAGCAGGTTATGGAGAGACGTTTCATTTACAAAACTGTAACTAATCTCTGCAGAAACCTCACAGACTGTACATCACCTAAAAGAGTAACAACCAAGAGAAGCAGTGAGCTGTATTTTAAATGATTAATTTGTTTCCTCTGAAGGAATAAGTCTCAAGTGACCCAGAAAAGAAGCCTTTAATGTGATTTCTTACAGCTCAGGTGTTTAGTTTTATGGATCTGAAGATTCCTGACGTGCAGAGACCAGGAGCTGGTCAGTTCTGATTGTAATGAGCTCGTTCCTTTGACTTGTCTGTACACTGGAGAGAACTGTGAGAGGAGCTATGATACATTTACACATGAAGACTAATGTGTTATGCTGTATGTTAAAATAATGTTAAACTTAAGCTCCTGTCTTTTCTTTGTGTTGACAGCTGTAATAAATCATTATGGTATAACAATTCTCCAAATCCATTCTTTGGTTCATACCTCATTTCCTATTTGTTGTTTGTTTTTTTTTCCGCTGCAGCCATGATCACTCGGTCATGATTGGACCAAAATAGTCACATGACACACACAGGTGTATCAGGTGTGAGCTCGTAGATGTTTGTATCGCGGTTTCTGTCTCAGTTTCAGATTCGTTACACCTCTAGTTGACAGAGTTGTAGAAAGACTATGGACAGAGTCATCCATAAAGACCAGTATTATTTAATGGATGTGGATAAACCTCCCTGTTGGCTGAGTATTGCATCATTTTGCTCTTTCTTGTCTCTGTTCTGTTATTTTCAATTTGCTTGTCAGACAGGATGTAGCTTGTCTGCCAACCAGCTGTGGCAGGAGTTTAATCAGCCATGTGCATAATGTTCAGCTGTAATCCTTCAGCAGTATTTAGCAGGAGCAGTTAGATAAATTAAGGCATCAGAGTTGAAGAAGTATCTCAAACTGAGTTCCTGAAAAGCTGCTATGATGAAGATAAGATGTTTTCACTTTATTTAGCGTGGCCTCACGTGGCGGTGAGAAGAACGATAGCCCAGGTGTGGCAGCGTCTTGAAAAAAAAAAAAATCAGTCAGTGTAGTTTAGTGACCGAGGAAGAAAAAGGAGGGAGAAGAGGGTAAGAAGTATGAGATGAGAGCCGATCAGTGGAGGCTGGCATATGGAGGAAAGAGATGAGACAGGAGAAGCAGAATCAGTGAGGAGGGAGGAGATGTTAGGAGACACCACCACATGACAAAGAGCTGCGGAGAGGCGAGGAGGAGGAGGAGGAGGAGGAGGAGGAGGGAGATGAGATGCATTAAAATGAAATGAAGTTAGGAGGAACTGGAAGGAGGGGGCGTTTGCAGGTGAAAAGTTCAGTCATATGCAATTTGACAGTTTTATTCCAAAGTTTGCTGCCGCGGAGGCACAGAAACAGTTAGTTTCAGCAGGTTGTTGAACTTCAACAATATATTGCTGGAAAGCATTGCTGGGAGGCACAACAAAACGACTGCACACGCCAAAAGCCTCTGTCTACATCCTCCCTCCTCATCAGTGTGTGACTACATCCCAGTCATGGCCGTGTTCTTAAGAATTGTTTTCAGCAACAAGCATCTCTCACTGCTTTCATCCTTTCACGTTGAACTACTGCCAGAAGATACTGTGTGTGTGTGTGTGTGTGTGTGTGCCTAGGGCCCGAGGACACAGAGCTGTGATTAAGAAGGAGGGAGGAAAAAAAAAGTGACTTGTTTTAGATTCTTTCTTCTCCTGGATAAACAACTTGCAGTGCGAGCTCGAGAGGACGGCATCACCACAGGGGGCCCGGATCAGGGATGTTTCCACGGTCACGCTGTGAACGAGTGCCGTCTCACTGTCTCATGCAGATGAGGACATCAAACTTGTGTGCAAAATACAAAATACATGGAGATGGAGGCAGGGGGTTGCAATCTAATTGTTGTTTTTGTTTGTTGTCTTCCAGCAAACACAACTCTCCTTGTTTTTAGTGATGCACCATGTGACACTTAACTCAGTCACATCTACACAGCCCCGCTCTGTAAACTCTATGAACTGCTGAGTTCAGGAACCGCTAAAGTCCCTGGAGTAAGTTTGTCTTTCCACTGCTCTTCATCAACTGTGAAGATTAGGAAAAGTTTCAGTGGTCTCAGATTTTTTTGATAGTCCTGTTTTAGTTTCTTAAATGTCTTCTGTTGCTCTTTGGTAAACTGTACGTCCTTGTTTTTAGGTTTTTAGCTGTGCTTGCGGCATGGCTGTAGGAATAGCACTATCATTCAAGCCCCCCTCCTTAACATTAATAAGCTTGAAATGTGTCCACATGACTTCACAGTCAAACATACATTAAGTGCTTGTCTTTGTTCTTCCTCCTTTCTCTTCTCGTGTGGTGATTTGTCGGTCGATTCCTTCATTTTCCTTCTTGTTTCTTGAGCGAGTTCATTCCTGGGTCAAGTCTGGAGAAGTTAAAAGGGTTTCGGGTGATGATAAAATCTATTCTCCGTGCTTTACATTCAAGCATAGATAGTGGTTAATAACAATGAATATTTTATGCTCAGCCATTAGTGTGGTTGATTTCTCCAGAAATATTTTTTGCTGTGAGTTTAGTTAAATGGTGGTGTGCTTTCCATAGGAAATGTGGTCAAGGAGGTTGTGGTGCATTGATGGTAACCCCGGTGAAGTAAAATGATCATGTTAGAGATGCCAGTAAAATCCAAATGAAAAAGAAGGAGTGTGTTTCAGCAGTAGTTTGAGTAGAGTGAGAGGAGAGGAAGAGTTATGATTCAGGGGGGACTGGGTGATGTAAGGTACTAGTTAAAAAGATTAGTTTTCCATGCAGTGTGATGGGAGATGGCCCGTGACGGTGTGTTCTTTTGACATTTTTGATGTTGATCTGACCAGGCAGGTCGGTTCTACACAACATCCTCTCATTTAAACTGATGTGAAAATAAAATGATGGTTATAACCTCTCTCGTGTATCGGGGGTCGGGACAACGACTCTCTTTTCACTCCTCGGGGAGGTCAAAGGTCAGACTCAGCTTATCGAGCAGCACGCCTGGAGCTGATCTGGAATCAGTGTCTTGCTTAAGGACACTTCAGCAGGACAGATGCTGGCTGTCACAGGGGATTGAACCTGAGCCATCCACATGAAGGACATTTTCTCTAATCACTAACAGCAGTTGCTGCTGTATGCTGCCCTGTGGGTGAAAGCCTGCACCAAAAGGCATGTGTTGCATAGAACAACATACATACTTTATAACCAGCAACATTACTCTCTGGGTTTTAGTGACATTCAAACATGGGACACATAATGAAAGAATACGTTTCTGGACTGCATCAAAGCAGGAGGTGAGGAGCAGGATATATCCATTTGTTTCTCCTCTGATGTGTTTTTGGCAGCATGGCTCTAGGTCAAAGTCAACTTTACTAAAATATTTCAGCAACTATTAGATGAAATTTTAGACATTCAGACATTCATGGTCCCCAGTGCATGAAGCCTTTTTGTTTTGGTAAGCATACTTTTCCTCTGTAGCACCAGTATGAGGCTGAGATTTTTTATTTTTTATTTTTTGTGAATTGTCTCCTGACTTTTCATCCATCGGGTCGTTTTAAAATGTCCAGTACTTTTGATCTATGACCAAATACCTGCAAAACTGATGTGCGGTTCAGTATGTGAGCCTCCTGGTTGTGGACTGACTTAAAAATGAATGAGTTTAATTCAGTAAATGATTCAATTTAATTTAGCAGGGATCTTTCACAGTTGCAAAAAAGAAACAAACAAACAAACAACAAAAAAAAACAGTAATTCCAGTAGTCCCTGGGCGTAAAAACCAATACAGAGTAACAAATAGTAATTTCAGCGGGGATTTCAGTAAGAACCGTGTGGTATCATCACTGTGTGCCGCCGTTCATCAGTGTGTTTAATTACTTCCTCTCCCTGCTGCAGTTGATGCCTGATGTCCTGTACTGTACTGTTGTCTCTTAGAGGGATTTTGTGATGAATTAAGCCTGCAGAGAAAATCAGATCATTGGCACTGCGTGTTGTATCAGAAACATGGTTTAATCTGGATTTGCTCTGTGAAATCAAAACCAGTTTTGGCCTGAGTTTGAATGCACTGCAGAAGAAGTTCCATCATAACATGTATTTTACTACTCGTATGATAAGTAATAATTTCCTTCATGCACTGTTCAAATGCTTGGTTTTAGAATAACATGTATAGTATTTACATGTTTGGACGTGTCATGCATTTGAGTATGTATGTGTGTCTCATATGTCTTGGATCAATATGTATGTATGTGTGTGTGTGTGTGTGTATGTATGGTGAACCCTTGGCTCCTATCTGACTTAATCTATCAGTGGATGTGATCAGATTACTGTGGATTATACTCAGACTATTAGAGTCTCCACCAAGACTAGATAAAACACACAGACAGTCAGATAAGTGCACAAAGAGTGCGTGTAACCGGGCTGACACACTAATGCATGTGAGCTCTCAAACCCCCCCACATACACAAATGTGAGCTGACACTTGTTAACACACATACACACACACACACACACACACACACACAGGCATGCTTGGTCTAATCTGTTTGGGGCTTAAAGTCCATCCCATTATCACAGAAGCCGGTGTGAGAGCTCTGTTGTGCCCTGCGGAGATCCTTCAGCTGGCAGAGAGAAAACGTTTGTTAAGACTGGTAATCGCTCTTAAAACAAAACAAAAAAAAAAAGACTGTAGATTGATTAAAAATAGACAATAACAAAACATCTTAAATGTGGTATAGAGCAGAAGTAAAGAGGAGCAGGGCTTCAAGTTGTCTTCACACAGTGTCTATGAAGGAGGCAGAGATGCGTTCAGAGCAGTCAGCTGTTAAAGAGAGGACAGAAAGTGCTGTTTCTTTTTTGTGCAACAGGCAGTTTAGTCAAATTCGTTCTGCTCTTTTGACATGAAACAGCAACTGAAATTTAAATATTGAAATTTGTTCTGGGAAGCCCCACTGTGTCGATTGTTAGTTGACTTCAGGTGATTTGGCATGCGGCGTGTACCTGTCATATTGTGAGACTGACCTGTCAGGCGTCATTTTCTCACCGCCCCATTTAGTTTCCTGTCACCCTGTGTCACAGTGTGACACAAAAGCCCCCGAACTCTCCTTCTTTTGTTAACAAATATAAATTCTTTATCGCCCTGTGTGCTGTAAGATGCTTGATGGTGCCCTGCAAGAAGCAACAACAAAGCACAGAGATAAACACTAACTGCAGGGAGGGACACATTCACCCATGACAGTTGTTAGGTGGCTCAAACAAGGAAAACAAACCAGCCGCCACAGGAGAAAACTCCTGAAAAAGCAGATTAAACAATAGAGAAATAAAACCAAACCAAACAAAAAGGAGCTTCGCCTGGAACAGATATTTAAAACCACAACAATTTAACATTATCTTTTCTTGACAGAGCATCTCTGAGATGTAGTTCTGCTCCTCTCACGCTGACCAGAGAGCTGGACAGAAACACAACTTCTTGTGTATGTGGTCTGACAATCAGCATGTTGATGAAGTGTGTCATCTTGCCTCTGTGCAAGACAGCAGACTACACAGCAGGAGACAGAGAAGAGACCTGAAAGACAGGGAGAAGAAGTGAGAGACAGAAAGGTGGAGGAAGAGATGTGAAGGAGGACACGGATGCAGACAGGGAACTGAAAGGAATAAAGAGTGAGAAAAGAAAAACGTAACAACTAAATTCACAGAAAAGAGGGAGAAAAAGACATGACTATGTCTAAAAAACTGTTACTCTGATTGGCATCAGACTTTTCATCTACATCTCTATAACTGCTCTTTTAAACATCACTGACCTGCTGATGAGTCAGTCATTACAAACTTGTTCTGCAGGGTTAAACTCTCAGATCATTATTCTAACTCTAATGTATAAAATGATGCACTAGACATGTAAAAAGTTTCCCTTTGATGAAATGGTGCAGCCATGAAAAACACGGTCTTCAGTGTGACACCGTGTAAACATCATCAGTGAAGTGAAGTGAACAAAGTGTGTGCGTAATATTGTCAGACAGAGTGGAATTAAATGATCATGAAAAGTAAAAAAGGGAGGGAGAGCGGGGCGTTTTTGGGTTAACAGTCACACAAAACCATGTTTTTCTCTGCTTCTAATAATTCTGGCTGTAGCCGGTAGACCGAGGTGTGTGTCTCTGTGTGTGCGTGCGCAGTTTTAATCAATCATGTTTGTGTTTTAGGGGAGAGGCAGATACAGGCTGAAGCCATTTTCACAAAGAGGTTTTCAAAGCCATTCATGTGATATGAGTTATAAAAATAGCTCTCCAACATCTGCTCCCTGCTTACCCTTTTAAATCATGTTTCAATGAGCAATAAATCATATTCATCGCGACCATTTGTTGATAAATCATGCAAACTGGTCCTTAAAGCACTGCATTGTTCTCATCATCTCCTAATGCCTTCTGTCTTGGTGTGACCTGTGATGGGCGATTCCCATAAATCACAGCGGGGTTTGGATGGGAAGCTGGCAGCACAGATGCAGCTCCAGAATTGCGCTTTGTGTCCCATCACTTTTCTTCAGTTGAATCATCTTCTCGTGTTTTCCATTTTTCAGTCTCCTCTCTTGACTGTCTGTTTGTTAAACTAATGAATTTCTGCAGCTATAACAAGTAAAAGTGGAACCTCGTCGGCATATTACAAACCCAGCAGGGAAATTACTTGCAGATCTGTTCCCAGCATCAAGTCCTCATGAGCGTTTTGTGGGTGTTGAAGCAAACGACGGCGTGGGACTTAAAACAGATTTTTAATTCCCGAATGGAATTTCGACATATTAATGTTTTTAACATATTAAAAACTAAATATGTGCAACCAAGAAAAAGCAGAAGAGAAAGTGGTGCATGTCCTGCAGGAAGTTCATCTCTCAACACTCTCAGTAGTAAACTAGTAGATATTCAACAGGCTGTCAGCAATATATATATATATATTTTTTTTTGTAGCTGCTTGATTGGCCAGATGTGTTTCATTAAAATAATCTTCCTGTAAAACTGATTGTAAATTAAAAACAGATGCTCAAGCTATCAGATCTATCAAAAGCCCTTTGGTTTACTGTCAGCAGGTTGGATTGGTGATTGAAATATACACCAATATTTTTGACAGAATGTGATGATATTGTGGCTTTACCATTAGTTCAGAGTTTACTACATTTAACCAACATGCTTCTGCCGACCCTCTGATTTGTCAGACACAGGTGTAACTAATAATACACACAGCGACTCCACTGTTTATCTAATGCAACTTTGGCCTTAATGAAAAGTCTGGATGAGACTTAAAAGACGCAACAAACATGACGGATATAATCAACTTGACCTGACAGAGAGGAAGACACACCCCGAGTGATTTTGTTAGGTGCCTGTATAATACTTGCAACAAAACTGAACAAAAAAATCACACCTCTGTGAAAGATGTCAGCACATGCAGATGCTTGTTTACTGACACCCAAAAGCAGTGAAAACACACAGGACATTAAAGAAGGAAAGAACTTCCTCAGTTTGTAATCTGTGCTTGATCAGTTGGAATTTTGCAAACCCGCTCGAAATGCAGAGTGGCGAAATATTCTGGTTCGAAGAGTTGACTGTAAAACGTCAGCCAGAGAGCCTTCTGTAACGAAACAGCCCAACAAAGCAAAAGTCCAAAACCAATTTGGAGTTTTGTTTTACCTGAAAATATGTCCTGTTTTTCCCCTCAGCACCTGTCAGACTGTATTTCTGCAGCGAGCACACTGCCAGCTTTAGTTTTCATCCTACACTGAGCTTTACCATCTGACTGTGTGCACACACTCAGCTGTCGTGAACACTTATAGAAATTGATTTTCTGTAGGATTTTTTATAGTTGTAGTCGAGGGTGTTAGAGACTCTAATCTTATTTCAGTCACTGGAAAATGGGTGTAGTTAAAGAGCAGATTGACGCGCTGTCCGCAGCAGATGAATGGAAATGTTGGCAGAGAGTGGAATGATGGGTGACAGTCAGAGAAAACAACAGCAGTTATTTTGCTCCTAGAAATGCAGAGGCTTAAAAACCATTAAAAAATAGTGTGAAAATCCTTTTTCCACCTTTTACTACGTCTCTCAGGTGTAGAAATGAACCGTTAAATGGTGTTTGCGGTTGGTCTGAAACTGTCGCTGGTGCTCCTGAGGCAGCAAAGACAACAGATCAATAAAGCATTTTGGAGAAGCTGAAGGTGAAAGCGACCTGCAGAGGAAATAAAAGAGTTGGACAATAGTTCTCTAAAATCAGGGGCAGTGGTCTGGACAGGGGCGAACGGTGCTAATTGCAGTGCCTCCCAGCGTATTGATCCAGTGGGTTTTAATGGTAACGTAGACGGACGCGAGGAGGGATGACTCGGCCATTTGTCCATTTGTGTAAATGCAGTGTTTTGTCAATGCACTGATGAGATAATGACTGCACAGGATAAAATGAAAGGAACAGACGGGACAAAGAGTGGAAGACTTAGCCCAGTTGAGATCTTCGAATCACATCTCTGATTTTAGCCAGTGATTCGACCTCTAAATCTGGTCTATTTATCGCACTGCTGATGACTGAGGGAGCAGATAAGAGAACTGATAATTGAATGGGATGAGACATGAGTATGAATTGATTTACTCATTAAGTGCAATTCTAGAGGACAGCTTTGATTGATCTGCATCTTGGGCCCATATTGGGCCACTACTACCACAAATTTTATCTCATAAGATAAATGTTTTTGAATAGAATAGAACAGAACATCTTTATTGTCTGTCACAAAGCACCAGAAATTCATCTTTGACACGGCTCTGGAGAGAAACAATCAACAACAAACAGCCACAAACAGTGTCAGGCATCAGAGTCACAATTCACAGTGCATAATAATACAAAGACATGCCACCCAACAGTAACACAAGAAGTCTTCAGTGCTAAGGGTAAGAAGTTAAAAAGAGTTTATGTCATGACATCTTATTTAAAATATTCACAGCTGAGGGAATAAAAGATGTGTTATATGCCCTTGTCTTGGCCATGGGGGCTCTGTAACACTGGTAGCAGCTGAAAGGACTTATGGACGCAGTGAGAAGGGTCCTGTATGATCACAGCAGCCTTCCTAGGAACTAACCTGATGTACAACGGAACTGAACCTGTTATCTTATGGCCTGTCTGATCATCAGAGAAAGTTTTGTCTTGTGTTTAACAGAGAGGCTTATTCCATTTTACTGGAGGAAGTGCTCAAATATTAGTTTTCTCCTTTGGAATAAAATGTGGGTGCAGATTCAAGCCTGTGTGTACTGCTTGAATTATGAGTTCACATGTCGTCTTTCCTCTCACATTTCTCCCAAGAGTCTTCACAGTGTTTTTTTCAGCCCAAATGAATATCTTTTGAAACAGTCTCTGATTCAGTTCATATAATCAGCTGACTCCTGTTTGCTGTGTGTCAGGTTCAGGTGTGTGTGTGTGTGTGTGTATCTGTGTTAACACATGTCTCACTGTTTGTCTTGTTTCTTTAAGGATGATTGGGGTGCCAGTGACACGTTGAGTAGGAGCAAAGCTCACAGCGCTGAGGATAAGGTTCATGGCCTGGAGACTCTACCACCAGGTAGGAAACTTCAGTACCCAGCATGCCCCACCACCATACTGCACATAAGCCAAGAATGGATTAAACAGTATCAATGATTATAATTAATTGAAGTGTATTTGAAGGAAAGGAACAACAAGCTGTCAAATACATTTTCTCACATTTTCATAACCAGGATACTTGATCAGGATCTGGAGCGAGTTCAGTAAGTTATTGTTCATGCTGAAGGCAAAGGCAGAACAAATACACTCCAGCTGTGGAGCATGTGCATGACAGGACATTGTACACCACAGTCATGTATCCGGAGGGTTTTCCACATTATGTTCCCACAACCAAAACCATTTTGAAATGTGGTAGCACAGTGGCATAGTTTGAGTTTTATTACCAGGAGAACATGAACATCCTCAGCCCTCCGTAACCTTACCGTGTTCACATAACCACAGAGAAAGAGACAGGAGACAGTTCAATACAGCCGTCAGTGCGACGCAAACTTACTAATTTATCCAAAATAATTCAGGGATCCATTTTAATCTTCCCGCAAACCCAGCTATGCGTCTCCACCCAGACTTTGAGAAACAATGTTCCAGAGTCCAGCAGAGTAGAGCGGAGAAGTCACAGCAGAGAGAGCATCTGAGCAGCGATTTTTCTTTTTCATTCAGCTCTCATTCTCAGCTGGACTCAAAGCAGCAGCAGCAGCCACCCCTCCCTCACAAGCCTGTGGCCTGCCAACGCTGAACACACACACACAGAAACACACACACACACACACACACACACACACACACACACACACACACGCACACACGCTCTTATCTGATCCAGCAGTGGAAATGGAATACAATTTGAATGTTGAAGTGAGGGCATTTCAACTTCAGGGTGACTTTATATTCAAAGATGGCAGTGTATCACAACACACACACACACACACACACACACACACACACACACACACACACACAAGAGAAGGAGAAAGAAGAGGAGGGATAGAGGTGAAAAAGAAATACAGGACAGAGGAGATGGAGGAGACTGGGATACACAAAGATGGATGATCAAGTCATGAAAGAATGTCTCTCTTCACTAATGAAGACGATCAGATGCTGTTGAAAGCCCCAGAAAAAGGAAGCAAATGTTTGTTGTGTTGAGGGCTGCAACTGGCATTTCTTTTTTTCATCAATCTGCCAATTATTTTCTTGATTAATCAGTAATCGTTTGGTCCGTAAATCCCAAGGTGACGTCTTCAAATTGTTTGTTCTGTTTGACCAGGCAGATCAAAACATTAAGATATTCACGTTAAAGTGATGTAAAATTAGGAAAAACTGCACATTTTAGATGATGCAGCAGAAAATTCAAGATTAAAGGATAAAAACTTTAATTAGAAATATATTTTCTGTCAGTTGACTGATTGATTGATCAGCTAATTGTTTTTTGTCAAATTTAATACTGAAACCAGAGTAGCTGAACAAACCTGCTGAAGTGTACCCCAGGATGCTGTGACATCACTGTTGGGTGTGGTTACAGGTGCAACAAAGCTGACCACATTCATCAGCGATGCTGGATGTGAAACGCTGCTTTTCCAGCCCGGTGTCAAGTTGTATCGGAGCGTGGTGCCTGTGCACAGTCGGCGTCAGCCGGGTAGGCGGAGGGTTGGCGGTAGAGTACAGATGGAGGGAATGATACCGAGTCCTGCCTGCCAGTTACCATCCGTTGGAGACATGACAGCGTCGAGGGATTTAGAGAAAATATTGCAACAAACGAAAGCAACCAGTCACCAGCTGTGGGTGGAAACAGCTCAGTGACGAGAGGAAGAGGTAGAGTGAAAACTGAAAGCAGCAAACAGGCCGCACTGTGCACCAGTACAGACTGTGAGGGTCTAAAGCAGCAAACCACCCACTCTCGCTGAGTGTACCTGCTGAACTGGTCTGAGGAGAGTATTGGAAAAATGTCAATTGGATGAATCCCTGTGAGAAAGTGGACAGTTAATCTGCTCTGAGTGGCTCAGTGTACAGAGAAGACAGGAGCAGTGGAGGAGAGACTCTGAGTTAGAGAGTGAGAAGTTGAATCATTAATTTCACTACATTAATTACTTGCTGCCACTAAACATAGATATCAGCAAGGACATCACACACTCTGACACATGCAGCGGTGTCTCTGAGGCACAGTCGCAGGCAGATCATCTCGAGCTTCAGCTAATTAGCATGCCAGACACATTCACATGCTGTCAGGGTAGACACATGCGCACACACACACACACACACACACACATGCACACACACACTCGCTGGCTCTTTCCTCCTCGTCAGGCTCGTTTTCTGTCTGTCTGTCTGTCTGGCTCTGCCTGTCATGCACACACTCATCCATACTGAGAGATAGTGTAATCTCACACCACCATATGCTTAACACAAGCCATTAGCATAGCAGCTGCACCCGGCTAATTAGTTGCATTATTATTCGTGTGTGTCTGTATCTCAGTAGTCAGTGATAAACTGTGAAATTAAACATGACAACTTTCTCTGTTTAGTGTGCAATGATCTCGGTAATCTGGTAAGACAGACGCAACGTGCTCAGAGTGTGTGTCTTTCTGAACTTGTATTTCAGGCTGCAGTAAATTAGTAAACACTAAAATGTATTTTTTTTTTTTCTCTCCCCCTCCTGACTCACTGCGGTGCATAATAAATGTTCCTTTGTGTTTTCTTTGCTAAAATAGTCTCCTGCATTCTACTCTCCATATTTTCAGCATATGAGCAGCATACATTTCATGTCAGCTTTCCTCAGTGCCATGTTGCCGCCTTGTCAAGCAGCAACTTGAAGTGGCAAGGTTTCCTTTCTGTCAGTTGTGAGGGTGTCTTGCATCAGCCCAGGCTGCTGCCTACATTTCATATTCCCACTGATGTATAATCCCATTCATTCCTGAGACACATTTTCAGCCTTTGTGAAGGTTTTAAACGTCATCTTCGGTGGAGGCTTTTATTTTTGGATATGCTGTGTTTATTTAACGTGTATTTCACCAGAGAGTGGCATTTAGATTATGGTTCTTATTAAAACATGGAGTGCAGTTTGTTATCTGGGAGTTAAGTGTTCATCTTGAAAGTTGAAAAATAAACAAGAAATGTTAAGTTAGTCTCCCCATCACATCATAATTTAAAACCTGTAGAAATAACTCAACTTGAGGGTTGTCAACATGGTACAGTTGTGTGTTTCTGTTTAATTAACACCCTGTTCGCTTTTCCCAGAATATCATGTTCTGCTAATGTAGGCTGGAAATATCTGCAATTGAATATAAATGGAATGTTTTTGAATGTTTCCAATCCACCATTTCCATTAAACCACAAAAAAAGACAACAAATATGGACATATATTGGCCATATTCGTCATATGTTTGTGTGTTTGTGTGTCCAGGCAAAGTGCGCTGGCAGGATTTCGACCAGGATCTATATGTTGGAGCCACAGTGGTCCGACCGGGTCAGGATCCGTATGCAAGGAACAAATTCAACCAGGTGGAGAGCGACAAACTGCGTATGGACAGAGCCGTGCCGGACACGAGACACGACCAGTATGTACCTCTGCTGCTGTCGCTCCGACTGCCTGCGTCATCACCTTTTATTGTTGCATGTGTAGGTGCAGGGATTTTTGCATGTACACACTGTCCTTTGCTATGTGTCAATTTGACTAATTGGCACCAGGCTGGATAAGATCTCTTGGAAACTCCCTCTATTGTGGTTTATCAGATGGAAACAGGAAGTAGTGACAGAGCAGACGCACAGCGCACACTGTCTGCTCTGTTCATTAAACAAACCCCTGCTAATGGCTGCTGATTGTTCTGCTTGTTTAATGGATGAGGAGACAAAAATAAATCATGACATGATATTATGTCATTATGTTATAGTCAGCTTGATTGTTTTATCTGCCAGATTTTCTTGTTGCCTACTGAATTATTATGCAGGATATCGGTCAAACACAAAAATAATCCGCCCACTTTAATACTTGATGCAGTCTCAACCCTTGTAAAATTAAAATGAAATTAAAAGTGTTTAAAATATGAGCTTTGTTACATGCCACTGCTGCTGCTCTCACCCATATTTCTTCTCAGCTTGCTTTATTTTCTTTAATAAATGAAAAATACCTCGAAATAAACTATACTCTGAAAAATATTTCACCATGAAGGCCCTACAACTAAGCAATGGGCATTGTTAAACTGTTTACTTGGACCTTAAAGAAATTAAATGTTGAGGTTGTAAACATTTGAACCCACATGATTTCTTGACCAGATAATCGGCGCTAAAGACCTGGGTGCTGTCCAGTTCTGAGTTTTACCTCAAACATGTTTATTTTGAGCTGTGGAATTTCACCAAACCAAAATTTCAATGTTGTGGAAAGTGACTAAATTTCAGTCTGAACAATTTTAAAGTGATGCTAAATTTAGTTTTATCGAACAAACAAGTTTAGCTGTAAATCAGCTTGAGACTCAAAGAAGTGACACTGCTGCCGTCCCTACAACAGTGTGTATTCAGCCAGTGGTTTTAATTCTGTACAATCTGCCTAGATACACACTGATTTTATAAAGGCAGTGGTCTGGCCTCAATGATGTATTGACCTAACTCAGACAGCTCGAGCCATTAACCTACTAAAAGAGCAGGGATGTGTCTCCTATTGATCCGGCAGTGATGTGTCATTTGCGCAGCATGCAGAAACGCTGGTTGTGGAGGTTTTTCGCGGAAAGAAAAAGGCTCTAGCTGGGGTCAGGGGCGCAGTGCTTTCAACACAAGATCGAAGGAACTCTCATGGAGCACTTTATTAAGAACACCTGTACACTTGCTTATTTGTGCATTTATCGAATCAGCCAGTCGAGTGATAGCAGTGCAATGCATGAAGTCACACAGCTTCAGTAAACAACAAAGGAGACTCTAGCATTAGTATGGTGATCCTAATAAAGTTATTGGATCATAAAGTATAAATGTACAGGAGGATGTTAGTTTAATATTAATACAGCTCTGTATTGCCTACTTTAGTGTTTAAAGCCAATGCTGCACAGCACTGCACATATCATACACAGACAATTCAAGCAGTATGTGCTGTACTTGTTAACGCAGTACTTCTACAGTATATAATGTACATTTGCTATGTGTTTAGGCTTTCACAGATTGGCTGTAGTGTCCTTGTCACTCTCCTCTCGTGCGCTGTCCCCTCACCCATGTTCCTCACTGTTCAGTCAGGGCAGGGTTCGTCTCTGATGGGCATACTCACACATTTATACACAGTCTCATGGGATTTTTTCCCTGCGGTCTGCAAAACCACTGTCAGTCCCAGCTTCAGCAGAGCATAACTCTGTGTGTGTGTGTGTGCCTCAGTGTCAGTGTGTACTGAATACTTTTTATTGCCTTCAAGTATTGAGGATCTGTTTAAGGAGCGGTTCCAGCTCGCAGTTTGGCTCCCACATTCAGCTGCATGCTTATATGCGTAGGAGTGTTTGCGCATTCGTGCATTTGTGTGTGTGCAAGCGTTTGTCATTTTGTATTTTTCTGTCATTATTCCCAATTTGTGTGCTTTCCTGTGTGTGTAGTTGCAGACACAAACAATGGAAGTCAGACCTTCCAGCCTCCAGCGTGGTCATCACCTTCCACAATGAAGCTCGCTCTGCTCTGCTGCGCACTGTGGTCAGGTACGTGTGCTGTCCACTCTATTTTTATTTGTAGCCTGAGACTCTCTCTTCTTTAATACCTTATTTTCTTTTTTTCTATTTCTCTCTGTTCAGTGTCTTGAAGAAAAGTCCTCCTCACTTGGTCAGAGAGATCATTCTGGTTGATGATTACAGTGATAACCGTGAGTAATGCAGGCAAACTCCTATTAATATTAGTGTGTAAATGCAAATGAAAGGTGTGTCCTCATCTCTGTGTGCTTTGTGTGTGTTTCAGCGGAGGACGGAGCGTTGCTGGGGAAGATTGAGAAAGTGCGCGTGTTGAGGAACGACCGCAGAGAAGGTAATTAGAAAAGCAGAGGAAGACAGTTTTATATTTTTATGCAAAAAAACATTACAGAGATGTTCCATGACATGTGGGACGAAACTGCTCGGTTTTACAACAAGACAGTTGTTTTTAATTAAGTTTTTTTTTTGTTTTTTTTGTTCTTTTGTTTTTTTTGTATGTGATATTTCCCTCAGGACTGATGCGTTCGAGGGTTCGTGGCGCAGACGCTGCCACAGCACCAGTCCTCACCTTTTTGGATTCTCACTGTGAATGTAACGACCACTGGCTAGAGCCGCTACTGGAGAGAGTGGCTGAGGTACACAGACACACACACACACACACACACAGACACACCTTCAGTATTCCTGGTATAACAAGTGCCTGAACAAACAAAGCAAGAATAAGACAGACAACTTCAACAACAAATATTGAAAAGACAGTTACACCTCTTTATGTGTTGACAGGAGAAGCTCAAAGGTTAAAGAGAGTGGTACTGTAAGTCTAAATTAGTCAACACTGACCCAGTAGAGCAGCTCGCCACTTAGTGAGGACACTCTGGCTTGGCCTCCTTTCGTCCTCTGAAGGCTGCTCCAAATAAAAAAGGTTGTCAGGCTTCTTTTAAAAGTGACAGCAAGGGGAAAAATATATGTCCACAGTCCTTATATCTTTATATAAAAGCATCAATATATCACTATCAATTCATTGTAACCAGTAGAGTTGTAGTTTTTTTGGTACATTCACTCTGCATCAGCCAAGCTTGTGCGCTTCATAGCTGGAAAACAAATGGCACTGCATCTCCCATGATGCTTTAAGTGGATGTGATGTGATGTCATTTTGCCTGAATTTGTCCCGTTTGTCGCTCCAGCACTCGCCACAAAATGTCCCAGAAAAACCATAAAGTCAGTGGAAATGTTTTCAGGGTGGATTGTTCCCTCAGACTCAGTCCCATTGTTTTAAAGATGTGCTGTATCACAGCGATCAGTATTGCCTCACAGTAGTGATAAAGTTACTTATATCTGTCGAGGGCATTTCACAGAGAGGTCAGAGGTCAGCTACAAAGCAGCTGAGAGTCAGTTAGTGTCTTGTTAACATTCATGTGAAAAACAAGGAGCACATGATAGTGGTTGAATAACACAGGAATGTTTGGACTCCTCCAGAATTAAAAGTACATTTTCACAGCTGCGGATTTTCACATTCATTTTCTGACCTGAAATATTTGGGAAGAACAGTCTGGTTTTTCTGTCAGAGCTCAGAATGTAATCACTCTGACAGGCGGTAAGATGATTTTTATCTTTTGGGACCATAATAGCCAGGTTTTTATCTCCATACCACTGTCAGAACAGGTGTGCAGAAATACAGTTTTCCATCCAAGACATTGTGTTTATTCAGTTTTAGTGACAGACATTTCACTGTTTATGTTCCCTTCTTTCCTAACCACAGGAAGATGGAGAAAAAATCCAGAATAAACCTAAACTTAGCTCCATTATGTATTAACAGTCTGGTGATATTTACAGTGAAGCCTTTTAGTAATGACATGAGAAGGAGCTTCTTGATTGAATGTAGGTTTAATCTGAAGTGGGGCACTGTGTGTAAAATGGAGGTTGTTCTTTAAATATTTATCTGATGTGACTGAAAATAGTCTGATTCTGTATTTGATCCTTCCCACATGTGGTGTTTTTTCCATTCCCAAGTAAATAAATGCCTGAAGCCAAAATCTAAAACAGTTTGCTGTCTGGTTAATTGACTTTTCTTTGCATTAGCTTCACTTCTAAATAATAAATCACCCAATACTAGAAAAAGAAGGAAAGATGCAGTCTGCATGGGTGAAATCTTCTATGAAACCACATGTGTCACATCAAAATGTCTCAGTCAGTACCTGGAAGCCTGTTCCTGTTGTTGTCATTCAGACCTCTTGAGCAATCCTTTCTCTAAACTACTGTGTGATGTTGCTCTGAGACTTTCAGCTCAGTGTTTTGATTTGATGTGGAAAGACAAGGCTGCTTTACTTTCAGTTCTACTTCATAAACAAAGCGATAAAACTAAATATAGAACATAAACTAAAACATGTGAATCACTGGCGTTGAGGGAAATATTTACTTCTGCTCTAAAATTCCTCAAAACATGGGGAAGTGTCCTTTGTATTTGACAAGACTTGGAGTAAATATTTATTTATGAACTGGGTCTCCTGTTTATTTCTATTCTGAGTTTGTCTGGAGTGGAAAATAAGTTTTAATCAATTATTTTTTTCTCTGTCCTCCCTTCTCAGGATAAGACCAGAGTAGTTTCTCCCATTATTGACGTCATCAACATGGACAACTTCCAGTATGTAGGAGCGTCTGCAGATCTGAAAGGAGGTAAAGTATCCAATTAGAGAGGTACATGAACACACACACAAACACACTCTTTGTCCGTTACATTTTTAAAGAACTGGCTTTTTCTCAGTGTTATCAGTTTCAATGTGTGTACGCCATTGTCTCACTAGCAGCACTGATACCTGTTGTTTTGGCATCCAGTGTTTCTGTTTCATAAACTGTTTTCACTTAAGGCCACTGTTGTTGTGTCTCACACATATAACGCAAGCTCCTCTGCCAAGTCTCTACCCAGCATATTTAGTTAAACAGCTTACTGCATATGAACTGCGTCCTCTACACTGCTTACTGTTTCTCACTGGATCTGAAGTATCAAGTGCATTCACACTGTTAAAGCAACTAAATAAGTTCCCACAAACATGTCAATATGTCAGTTTGGTTCAATATCATTGGTCTTATCACCAATGTTTTTGAACGCAGCAGGGAGCTGCACACTACCTGCTCAGCGCCACACACAGTTAGAGACTAGATGGTGAATGTAGCTGAACACTTAGCAGCTAAAGAGGCAGAGATTTCCCCCAGGAATTGGTGGCGACCATAAGTACAGATAATAAGAAAGTGATTGTTGGCTCTAAATTCATCAGGTGGCCAGAAAGATCACTGTAAATTAAAGGGGATGTTGCTCCATGTTTGCTGGATGTGTAAATAGGCATTCTCCATATCAACTTTTATAAGGTGATGATATGTGAGCTGCCCCTAAAAAATAGTTAATGCAGGTTTAAGTTTCCAAACTAGAAACTGCATTTGCGTTTCAAATTCAGTTTCCTGACAGAACAAAACTAAAACTTTCATTCTCATTTTGCCTTTCCCTTTATTCTACACACACACACACACACACACACACACACACACACACATAGTATATAGAGTAGAATTGGGTCACCTCTTCATACCTTGTCAGGTTTGGGGTTTTTTTCTTTCTCTGCTGATACATTTACACATGCAGACAAGTGAAATTAGACAATTGCATGTATCATGCCAACTAATCCAAACCTGTCAAATATAATTACATAACCAGACTGCTATTTAATCCCCACTAATGATAATAATAGTGTCGATGTTTTGTCTTCTGTGTGTGTGCGCCGGTAGGTTTTGACTGGAATTTGGTGTTTAAATGGGACTACATGACTCTGGAGCAGAGACGAGCCAGACAAGGCAACCCCATTGCACCCATTAAGTAAGCCAGACAGACACACACACACTCACACAAGTATTCACACACTAGTGACGCACTTTTTGGTTGCCAGTTGCCACCAACAACTAATCTCACTCCCTTGCCTCCCTCCGTCTGCCTGCCTTCTTCCTCTCTCTCTCTCTTTCTCTCTTTCTGCCCCTGCAGGACTCCAATGATAGCAGGAGGTCTATTTGTCATGGATAAGGAATACTTTGAGCAGCTGGGAAAGTATGACATGATGATGGATGTGTGGGGAGGCGAAAACCTTGGTGAGTGCCGCCGCAGTACAAATGCAAATTCAGTGGAGTCACAGTGAAGCATGAAGCCAGTAGAATCACAGTAGAGCAGACGAAGGCATGAGACAGTAATGAATGTCAGAGGAGCAGGAAATCTTGATGAGAGAGGGAAAAAAGAAATCACATACAGGAAGGTGACTGAGAGAATAAACTAAAACTACTGTCAACATTTGCCATCGATGCACTTGGCTGCTCTAAAGGTGACAGACGTGTCAGGGGTTTTTCCAGACGCTTTTACAGATTAGTTTGATATTTTGGGAAATGTTAAACTCTTTCTTTAGCTCTTAAATGGGCACATAACTGTAATTTCCATTCATCCAAAATGCTGTTCTTATTCCTGCTCACGTATGAAGTCTCCTCTCCCCCCATGAGATGGAGTCCTAAAGTAGCACAGTGGACGTGTCTCACGCTGTAATCAACTCATGAGATCATGTTGGGTTTCCATGCCAAGAACATGCTTCTGTAATTTGGCGGTCAGATATGGGTAAAAGCGTCTTCCAGAGTACAGTTGATCTTAGAAAATTACAGTGTTAATGTGATAATGATTACAGTCGGTGTTGAGTGAAAATTACCGTAGTGTACACAATAGAGCTCATTTGCAAACAATACAATGATATAATAACAGCTGTGTCTCCCTGTTGCCTTTGTCTGAATTCAGTTGGGATATTGTGAAGAATAAACAGCTGACAGAGTGATTCGTGCTTCTCTCGGCGGTGTGATTAATCAGAACTTGATCGACAATTCAGATATTGGTTTACTTGTGTGTTCATTTAGACAACACTGACTCAAATGCAGACACTGTTGGAGAGGGAACCTGAAGAAAACAAAACACAGTGAAGCGAGCTGCAGACAAAATTGTATTCATACCGCTTCTAATAATTAACTGTGATGTCTCTATGGAAACGGTTGGTTGCAACAACTGTGTGGGAAAGGAAAAGTGTTTTTGACCTGTATGTGTGCATGTGTGTGTTGCAGAGATCTCATTTCGTGTGTGGCAGTGTGGTGGCAGTCTGGAGATCATCCCCTGCAGCAGAGTTGGCCACGTCTTCAGAAAGCAACATCCCTACACCTTCCCAGGGGGCAGCGGGACTGTCTTTGCGAGGTGACACACACATGCCAAGACTGTAAAACAAACACTAATTATACTCTCTGAGGCTCCACCCTTCATTTATTTGTTTACTCAAGTGCACTTCCTATCCACACATATCACATTCCTACGATTGTTCAGCCTCTCCTGGATTGTTGTTAACCGTTCTCAGACTCCCGAAAATAGACCCAAAGATCCCCAAAATGATGATATGGAGTGCGAATAATATGTTAAGATATTTAGACCCCAAATAATCTGTATTTTTTATGTAATTACCAGATAGAATTACAGGTAGACTGCTCATTTTTCCCAGCTTGAACAGTTCATCACATTCAGCAGACTTCAGGTGACTTCAAGACCAGGTAAAGACGACAGTTGAGAAAACTCTCTCACCACAGAGTGACTAGCTGCTGCTCTGGTCCTTTCAATCTTACCACATGATCTTCGTCAGCGGATGGAATTGGCTCTGTTGTCATGCACTTAAAACTGGGGCACTTGAAGATCATGTGATTTGATTGAAAAGCTGCAGAACAGCTACTAAGCGGACCTTGTTGTGAGATTGTTTTGTCAACTGCTGCTTCCAAGGTCAAGAATAAACTTTGAGTCTCAACACAACCCAACACAGACAACTGTTTCCAAGAACATCTGCAATCCTGTGACAACTGGGCAAACTCCAGCTGCTGATGAAGTTCATGTGACATGATCGAAAGCCTCAGAAAAGGAAAGATAAGCTCTATCATGATATTACTGTAATATTAACCTCAGACGGTATGTAATCTCTTGTCATATCAGATGTCAGTGTGTTAGTATGTTGCACAGCCCTCTTCTCTTTAGGCATCTCTTTTTGCTAAAATGATTTTCTAGTGCTGTGGTTTAAATGACTAAACATACGTTATTGAGTTTTAGAACATGTCTGACAATCAAACCTATGTTAAATAACTGAAACCAAGCAACAACAATCAAAAGCCAAGTATTCACAGGGAAAATTGGCGAGAGATTTGGAATGAATGCTCTTGTTAAAAATCGAGGATCTGTTTTTGCATGTGCTGCCCTCTAGAGCTCTGATAAACGTGACAACATAATCACTGAACATCAATAATTGGGAACATGATACGTGGAAAGATTTGGATCTCTGCTTTGAAACAGCGTCCAACCACAAGTAACCACCCCTGGAAACGAGTCCAACAAACCCTCATGGCCCTGATTAAGAAAGGATGGGAAGATCAACAGACAGATAATAAGGAGTTTAAAGTGGCTGTGATTTCCCTGGTTCTCACAGTGATGTACATAGCACAGGGGAAAAATACACAAAATGAAGGCCGTGAAAGACAAAGATGTGGAGCATCTTCAGAATCAGCTTTTTCTTAAGTTGCTGTCTGAAACTGTCATATGAGATTTTTAGTGATGTCCGTGCCTCATTTTTTGTGGCAAATTCAGTCTTCCTGCTGCAGGAGAAAATGACCTGATAACTCCTATAGCTACACAACATGGCAGACAGGATTCAGACCAATAGGGATGCTGAAGAAGGTCAGCATCAGATCAGTTTCAGAGCTGATTATGACATGTTTTCCATGGATGTGACTCTGCCATTCCAGTTACACCTCCTCTGGACTATAATCCCAGTATGTGCATGTGGGTTACACAAAAGTGAAAACAGCCTCATAAATAGTTACGATACCCTTTCCAACAATTCAAGATATGATTTATTAATTGACCAGTCCAGTGGTGTTCTCATGTATCAGCCCCAACAATGGAGGCTCACAATGCAGAGCAGCTTCATCTTGGCCTTCAGTCTGAATAAAACTCTAGAGTCCATCCCATGTGGCTGCTGGCGGTGACCCTGGGGATCTGCAAAACACCACCTGTTTTGTCTGTTCGGACGGCATTGTAATTGTGCTGAGAGCAGCATTTCCCCAAAATATTTAAGTCGTATTGAACGTGCTGAGACAAGGACAACGTACAATCAATGTGGAGAAAAGCTACTCTAGACCCCATATAAAGTTTCCTAGTGTACACTGTCTCTGTTACTTGGGTGCACGTGGATCAGGATGAAATGAAGATTTCTGCATTGGCCAGAGTGGTTGCTCACTGAAAACAGTTTTAGTGGAAATTATTGAAATACGTAAACAGCCTTTGGTGTCATGTCCAGTTAGTATTAAGTTAGTTAGTTTAAGTTCACTGATGTTCGGGTGCTAGTGTTGATGATCTTGGGGCGTTTAGTTCAATAAATGGTAGTATGTAAATATGCTAGCAGAGAAGAGCATGGCTATATTTTGTGAATCATAAGACCCTTTATCAGTGTTTCTATCGTAACTTTTCCAGCTGCTCCATAACAGTCAACTGGGGACTGTCTCATGATGCAACATGAATAAAGTTTAGGGCTGAAACTAACAATTATTTTTGATTGATTTGACGTAATTGCTTTCCACACAGAATAAAAGACATTCCTCGTAGCTCCAGAACTTGCCAGAGAATCATCACATTTTAAAGTTTCCCTCAGTATCAAATTAAATTCAGTGATAGTTCAGTGATAGATAGGGTGTACTGCAAGCAGGAATTGCTAATAGCTATTTCAGCTAGCTTTTACTTGCGGCGGTTTGTCAAAAGGTAACTCTAACTCTAAGGTAACTCAAACAGCCGTGGGTGTGTGGCTGTGGCTCTATCAGAGTTGAAGCCCGTAGAGAAAAAGTATTGAAAACCCCATTTCTAGAAAGCATGTTTGATCAAGTCGAGCTCTGACTCCAGCTGACACATGGTCTTCCAGTGCTGTTTTACATCTTCAGAAAAAAATGGAAATTTGACAGAATGTCATTGAACATCATGTCAACACTGACTGCAAAAATAAACAGATGTTCACATTTGTCTGTTCAACCAGTGGAACTATAATGGCTGTGTAGGTGGATGAAAAACTGGAGAGGTGAGAGCAGGGCAGTGTGTGAGTGTCCATGTTTTTGTCTGTGTGGTGCCACGTGCCTTGGACACCACACACACACGTACACACACACACAGACACAAACAGCGTGTCCAGTTTGGAGATGACTGGTGGTGTCTGGGCACAGCTCCCATTCAACAATCGTACAGTCTGCCACATACCTCTGTCCTTAATCTGTCTCTGTCCCTGTTTTTCCCGTCTCTCTGTCTCACTCCGTTTGTCACTCTGTTTTTATATCCTTCTCCATCCTTATTTTCACTCACCCGCTATTCTTGCTGCTCCAGTTTCATATCTCATGTCTACTTTTGCCTGTCCTCTATCACATCTCTCCCCACTGTCTCCCTGTCCATCGCCCCTCGCTGATTTTCACTTTTCTTCACCCCTCTCTCAGGAATACAAGGAGAGCAGCAGAGGTGTGGATGGATGAGTATAAAAACTTCTACTACGCCGCTGTCCCCTCAGCGAGGAATGTCCCCTATGGAAAGTAAGTAAACCTTGCAGGAGTTAGACAGAATAATGTCGCTGAATCAGAAAATCACAAAGGCAGCCACATGAATAGGCATATTAATTGGTTTGCCAATTAGCAGTATGTCAGCTGTAAAAGAAGTCAGTAACCCCTTTTATGGAAGTGACATGAGGCAGTTAATGTGCCTTTAAAAGAGGACAAAAAGTCGGTGCTTGATTTGCTCTGATCAAAAGGCTGCCGTATTATTTGATGTGCTGAGGGGATTAGTGTGAAATTATGACAGTGTAGAGCAAAGCAAAAGAACATGATGGATACAGAACATGATGGCACTGGTAAAAAGGAGTGAGGATCAGATGGAAAAGCTCCATGAAAATGGTAGATGGGTATTAAAACAGGAGTGTTTTAGAGTTTTGAGCCATGCTAGCATCGTGGCTCAAGGCATGGTAATGTTGGGTATTTCACTGAGATATTAAACTGAAATATCTCAACAGCTGTTGAATAGATTGGCATGAAATGCTGTACACAGATTCATGGTCCCCAGAGGATGACATCTACTGACTTTTGAGATCCCCTGGCTTTTCATCTAGCACCACCAGCTGGTCAAAATTGACATTTACACAGTGAAATATTTTGCTATGTACTAAATGGAATGACATAAATCCATGATGTTGACCTTTATGTTTTTATCTTGACAACTACTGGATAGATTGCCATTAAACTTGGTTGACACATTCATGTCCCCCTGAGGATGAATTATTATTATTATTATTATCATTATTATTAACTCTGGTGATCCCCTGATTTTTCATGTAGCTCCACCATGAGGTCAAAATTAAAATGTATCCAATACTTTGGTTCATTATCAAATACCTGCAAAACTAATGACAATCCCAGGAGCCTTAGCTGTACTTTTAGCACTAACATGCTAAACTAGGATGTTGAACATGGTAAACTCTGAACTTGGTACACATCAGCATGTTAGCATTATTGTTGTTGTTTATGGGTGTGCTTTCTGTTTCCCACCTTATCTGCATAGTGTCTTACTGCTTCTTTGTGTCTGTTCACACATCCAGACTAGTCTAGACAACAACAAGCACTTTCATGTTCATACAGTGTACAGTGTAAGATAAAAATGTTCATTGGGTGACCTTGTTGGAGCACTCTTGGCATGTCCCTCCCGTGCCAGTCTAATCAAATTGTTTTGCCTCCGCTCCCTGCTGTTACAGAATGACTGAGCAGGGCTGTAATTCAATCAAACTTTAGAGACATATTGGAAACCACAAGCAATCAACCCATTAATTCTCCCTCTGTCTCTTCCTCTCTCTCAGTATCCAGAGTCGTTTGGAGATGAAGAAGAGATTAGGCTGTAAGCCATTTAAATGGTACCTGGAGAATGTCTACCCTGAACTGAGGTAAGAAAATGAAAGCATTTTATGTAATATTATAGATTGTATGGTGTGATATATGTCATTATATAATGAAGCCTAACTGAAGAAGTTGAACCAGAATTTGGTTTGTCATCTATCACTGCTGGGCTGTAATATTTCACGCTTAAATAAGACCCTCAAATGACTGCAGAGGCACTAATGACTAACCATTACCTGCAATTATGAGTCAAGCACATTATTACACTTTGGCAGGCTTGCAGTTCGTCACTTACACAATTTAGATAAATAATGCATAAAAGTAAAAGTTATGAATGGGGGTAATTTCTGATGTATTAACTACACTGTCCTTTCTGTGACCATACTTACCTCATTTTCTGCTATTTACTGTCAAATAATAAAGCTTTAATATCTCTAGAGTCGATACAAGCATCAGACCATTAGCGTACAATCTAACAACAATGTGTTTCTATGTCTCTAGGGTCCCAGATCACCAGGACATAGCGTTTGGAGCCTTGCAGCAGGGAGGAAACTGTTTGGACACCTTGGGTCATTTTGCTGACGGGGTAGTGGGCGTCTATGAATGCCACAATGCAGGGGGAAACCAGGTAGCGTTACCGCGGCGATACACGCAGGTCAGCTTGTCAAATCCTTGCTCTAGAAACACCTGGGTGGCAGGCGGTGGCACTTGTGGTGAGAATATAGGGAGTAATTTAAAAGAATGTGTGAATTTTATTTAGTAAGACTGTAGTAACTGAAAATGTGTTTGAGCTCAGGAGTGGAGGTGGAGGGGAAGCACTTAAAGCCATAATCATATCAGCCATATCATCCATAATCTGCAGTAAATGAATACAGTTAATAGATGGAGGCTGTATGTCAGTCCAGCTGAAAACCTCACCTGTGTACTGAGCTTACAAAATTTCTGTCATGGATGTATTTTACTGTGGCCTAATGGGTAATTTCTTGGAACACTTTAAATGTGGCAGGTGTCCACTATGTGTGTGTGCACGCGTGTGTGTGTGTGTGTGTGGGCACAAGTTTACATCAGTGTGTTTCTGTCAGCGTTTCCTCAAATAGTTTTTTGCCTGAATGACAGGTGTAGAGGGGAAAACTGCTGTCGCTCAGAGTTATAGACATCAGCTTCTCATATCTGGTTTACTCTCATCATTTTGCCGTTCTTGCCACACAAGTAGTTTTGCAGTTTTTTTTTTTTTTAACAAACTTGTGCTGTGTCAAATGTAGCTTGAAATTGACTGCAGCTCTGGCTGACAAAGACTCCCTGTGTTCTGAGGGGACAGCGATGTCTCGATGGATAATAGCAATCCTTCCTCTGCTATAGAGTACAGTAAGAGTATGACATAATAGATACTGAAACGAAGTCATTCAACCCCACCACTATTATCTATGTCTGCTATTGTTTGTTATATCAGCACAGCACAAACCATTATAGAACAAAGGTGTTCCTTTTTTATTTGTTCATGTAAAGAGGCAAAAAGGCAGTTTCATATTTCCCTTGAACAACCAATCTGATGAAGACATCCTTTGCTCCGCTGGTATTTGATATTTGTAGCCTGATTTTACAGTAAGGCCAGACCTTTGTTCAGTGTAACATGGTAGTCCCAGTGTATGGTAGGTGTCATAAGTAAGTCGTGTCATAAGTGGATGTTTCTTTTAAAATAAGTACTTAGTATTTGTTAGGGAAAAAAACAATGAAAAACAGGAGGAAAGAAGCAACACGTTGTTTCTCACTGGATTGATTTTATGACCTTTTCATGTTCAGCACTTGAACATGGTATTATAGAATAAAACATCAGATTGGAACATTATACTTACCAATACTTTATTGATTATTGGGAAAAATCTTCCTTAGAACATCCTAATGGGCATATAGAAGTTTGGATGCATTTAAATATTTGAATATTTATCTGGTTTTTTTTTAAAGGAATGGGCCCTGACCAAGGATAAGTCAGTTAAACACATGGACTTGTGTCTGACTGTGGTGGACAGAACATCCGGCTCACTCATCAAACTACAAGGTTGTCGAGAGAATGACAGCAGACAGGTACAGGCAACACACTCCAGTGGAAGGACATTTGTAACATTTCTGTATGTGTATGTCATATTGTGTTTTGTTTTTGTTTTTTTCTCACCAGAAATGGGAGCAGATTGAATCCAACTCGAAGCTCCGTCACGTGGGCAGTAACCTCTGTCTGGACAGCCGCAGTGCCAGGATGGGTGGACTCACTGTGGAGGTCTGCAGCCCGAGCCTCAACCAGCAGTGGAAGTTCACCCTCAATTTGCAATCATAGGGGGCGCTACAGACCCCAGGTAGCATTGGATCTTGGATAGAGACACCAACAGACTCTTGAGACGCGGGTAAAAAAAAAAGAAAAAAAGATGGACTTAAGGAGAAAGATGAAATACAATGGATACATGGATGCTTTTTGCTCCTCCTCCTCCTCCTCAGAAGTGCAGCCAGTCCTGTCTGCACCCCTCTCCTCCACCTCACCCTTCCCAAAAAAAAAAAACCAAACAAAAAAGCAAAACAAGCCGTGACCCAATTTGGGGGGGAGGGGCTTGCAGACCATACTGGAGTTAACAGGAATCTGACTGTGTTTGATGGATGGCGACAGTGATGATCATGATAAGGATAAAAGCGATGAAGAGGCTTTCCATCCAAACTACATACCTCAGTGTTTTTTCATTGATGGTTCCAGAGGCAAATGATGAGTGAATTCTTTTTGTTCTCTTACTTTTTTCGATGCTGGTGAAATAGAACTCTTTGACATTTTGACTTTGTAATTATTTTATTTTCTTATTAATATTTTTTTATTTCTTGCTCTTAATTCTCCACAGTGGTTCACGGGAGCTTTTTTTTATTTTTTATTTTTTGGTCTTGAAAGAATCAGATGTTGGACATTGGTGTTGTTGCTCTGCTCCAGTGCTCTCTTTTGAGTTAGAGCCTGTGGTAAAGGTTTGGGTGTAGAGTGATGCGGAGGGAGGAAATGGACTCTGTTCCTCGAGCTTTTCCTCTCGTTTACTTTCATTGGTTTACTGGATCAACAGAGAAAAGAAAACTAGGAGAATGGTGTCTGTACTTTTTTGTTTTCTATACGCTTTTTCCTACAGATTGTGTCTTGGGGAGGGGGAAGGGGTTCAGGGAAGGAGCTTCTGTGCTTTGGACAGGGGCCTGACAATGGTTTGGCCCAGAAGAACAGTTCCTAAAACCAGGAAGTGTCTTGAAGCCCACCCTGAAGATTTACTGTTTGTCTTCAGGCTGTAGCACTGGCTGCTACAGCGTCTTCACTTCTACACCATTATCTGCAGAAAATACACAGAAAATTAATCTCTCACCTGTCCTTTTTTTTGTTTGTTTGCTTTTGTCAAAAAATTTAACCAAATTTCAAATGGATGTTTTGTGTTTCAGGAATACCAGAGGAGCGATTAAAAGATTTTTTCTTTACATGCTCTCGCTGCTCTCTAACTGCTCCCTGTGGTGCGGTTCAGTTTATACATCTTCTTTTTCCTGCACAGATAAATGTCTTTGCCTGTGTCTATATTGCCACTGTAGAAAGGTTACTGTCTAACAATCATGCCCAAACTGGATTTAATGTTGCAGCTTCTTCAGAGCTAACGTGTTTGCTGCAAATGAATAACAGTGACATCTTTAATATCACCACAATGAGATACCCAATATTTTACAGATTAACTCACATAGACATGAATTAGATGAGTGTTTATCAACGTCCAACACAATCCTGCATGCCCTGGCATAGGAAGATCACCAGTGTCTATAAGTGGCAAACTTCTAAGAGGACTCTTAATGAATGCCTGTGACAAACTCAAGTTGTTGTTTTGTTTTTTTTATTTACAAAGACTTCACAGATCACCCAGTTTTGTCTGCAAAGTAAAACCTTGCCTATTCCAGCCTGAGAACAGATGCCATGCAGAAAGAAAAGGGTTTCCAACGTCCCGACTGTAGCTAAACTGTATGAAATGTGCACATGTGTTCTTAAAAGCTCCTTCTAGCTGCATGCGTGACCAACAAATTCCCACAGCGCAGTTAGTCTCAGTCAGTGGTGTTTTGCATCAACATATTTTGTTTCTTCGTCGTAGCTGTTCGGTAAGCCATCTGTTGAGAAGTCTGAAACTGCAATAAACGAGGTTTTACTGTTTGTCCTCGCTCTGTTTCTGCTGGAGGAGGCCAGGTTTTCCTCCCCGCACGAGCAAGGACCACTTAGCTTGTGCTGATACAAATGAGAACACTTTTCTCTTTCTGGTGAGCTACTTTATCCAGTGCAACAGTATTTCGGTGTGCTACTTTTTAGTTTACCTGCCTATGTTACTGGTACCATTTTACTGTACACGTATCTGTTTGTGAGTCCCATTACCTGATGCCTGTTTTGCAACATTAGTCATCCCCATGCTTCATCATCACTTCATCCTCACTGCTGTGATCCTCTGTACTGTTGAGTCATTGATGAGTAATGATGGTGGATTTTTTGGGGGGAAATTGGTTTTCATTAAATTTGGAGCGACTCATCACTTGGCAGCTTTAAGGCAACTACATGAACACAAAACATCTTTGAACAGATATACTGTACAACAGAAATGGCCCATAGAAGTCACCATCTCCCATTTTCTAGTTTATTCTAGAAAGAAGCTGCAGCCTTGAGTGTTTTTTTTATGTGAATTATCCTCTGTTTCCCATTATTTCTCTCCTTGTCTCTCACGCACATTCACATCCTTATTTGTAAATGCTCCTTGGATTTTTTTTTGTTTTGTTTTTAACTGAGTTTCCAAAACTGACAAAGACAGCTGGTCGTGTTTGCTGTGTTGTCTGATAACTCTTGTGTCCTTTTCTGCCATTTTGTTTTCCTTGTACCCGGTGTTTGCCTTGTCTTATATGTTCATCCACCTGTAAACAGAGTGAGTGGAGTTGAGAAGGTCAGCTGAAACTGCAGCTGGTTGAAAAGCCTATCCTGTGACTTGATAGGTTTATTTCATTGTGCTGCGAGTCTCTCAGAGTGAGACTCACCCTGAGGGGGGGGGGAGAGCCCTAGATGTGAGGAAAGTTTTGTGTTGCCATGGTGACCAGACTCAAGGGCCCAAATCTGGTTTAGGGTCTCAGTCATATTTAAAGTGTTAAATACTGGAAAAGTTTTCTTCTTTGTTTTGTTTTGTTTTGTGTTTTTTGTCATTGTGTTTGGAAAATGTAAACATTTTCAGTTGCGTCTTAATTAACACTGCATTACACAAGTAATTGTTTTTTATTCATTTTTCTCAAGTGTGCATCTCAACAGTGTCTGCAGTCTGAGTACATGACACTAAAGGCAGGATACAAGAGCAATTTCATTTCAGTGGAGCAAGTGTGTAAAGATGATAGCCTCCTGATTCACATCGTGTCCCCATAGCCTTCTGCATGGTGTACTACACACATGCACGCACACATGCACGCACACACAGTCCCTCACAGTTAATTTAGTTCATTTTACATGTGTTGCAGGAATGGTGCCATCCTTTCACACATGGAGTGCTATAGATGATGCATTTTCAGATAATTCCCAAACAGCTGTTTGAGCCTGATGGGTGTAAATCATCAAGAGCATTTAAAGGGCAGGTCAGAAGACAGGGGATAAATTGGGTGCAGGTAGAATCATTTTTAATAGTTATTCCTTTACTTTTCATGTATATGTCTCAATGGTCATGTCTAGAACTACTCCTCTTAATCTGGTATCATCCTGACATCCAACTATGCAGCGAGAACACAGCATTTCTCACGTATTATTATTGTTATTGTGTGTCATGAAATGTTGATGCCGCTCACTGAGGGGTAGTTACAGACCTCAAGTCCGCTGTACTTGTCCGTGAGGGTGGCATGCTGATGTTTTAGTGGTCTATAGCGCCCTCTATTGCCACATTTCTTGTGGGTAACAATAAGAGAACTGGGGGATAAAGGGATGGGAGATAGTAAACTTCTGATGCAAAATGCGCAACCTTAGAGTTTCTGATTTTTTTTTCTCATTTTCTTTTTCTTTGATTCTTTCTTTTTCTATATTAACTGTTATTTCAGCTAACCCGGCTATTCAGTGGAAACGAGCCTAATCACACCTCAGAACAGAAGAATCAAGAATCAAACTGCACACACCTGAGTGACCATGGCAATACTGTCTGCTTAACATATTTTGTATAAGCCTTTTCTTTTTAAATCTTATTCTTGTGAAGAACAGTTTGCTATTTTATTTTATCTTACTTTTTTCTGTCATACGCAGAGGAAAATGACTGTAAAAGTCCAGCACCTCATTTTGATTGGATTATTAAATGTTTACATCTTTAGCACAATGTGCCAAAGTTTCTTCCAGGAAGAATGAAAAGGGGCGAAAGCCTTTGGAAATGCAGAATAAGTCGCGGAGAGCTTGTTAAGTGTTGGGCGCACATTTGCCTACAGTACGTTGTGTATCTCATTGTTCTTTGTTTCGAGTTTCAGTTCAGAGTGCAGGGTAAACCAGGGGGCAGAACGGCTCTTAGCTGCTGATCTGGTGTCAGTTTTTATAATGGATTGGGGCTATAAATTTGGCTGCCTCTTGATTTGATGTCTGTAAATTTTTGACAAGCACCAGCTGTGTAATGGATTTAAACATTAATGTCTGTAAAATGTCTGTTGAGGCAGAGCCAGCCCAGTGTGTGTGTGTGTGTGTGTGTGTGTGTGTGTGTGTGTGTGTGTGTGTGTGTGTGTGTGTGTGTGTGTGTGTTATACACTTTGGAAATCAAAGGAAAAGCATCTTCATTTGCATTAAAAGGGGATGTATGACTGAACACCAGTCAGTGAACAAGAGCATCTTCACCTCTGAGCCAGTAGATTCATGTTCACTGTGTTTTGGAGGAAAACAACAGCATAGAGGAGGTATAAAGGTCAAGCTTTGTCTTCTCTCTTTTCTGTAAAAACAGGGAGAAGAGCTGTGTCACATTTTGTCCCTAAAAGAGGGACATCTTCCCCTCTCAGCCCACCTCAAATCCCCTTTAGGATTAACAGAAGAGAAGCCCTCTCTGATATGTGAAAAGCCCTGCTGAGACATCCAGCTCAGGACTGCTTAAGCTTCTCCATCTTTTTGCTACCAGTGACTGTAAGAGCATATGTGAGCCAGGGCATAAGAGGGGCTTAACATGCACATAAGACAATATACTGTAAAACTCTCATCAACCAGTAATGACAGATAACAAAAACATGACACAGTAATCAGCAGGGAGGGACATGAACTGATGGATTAATAATGTGTTTTCTATGAGGAATGTGGCTTCACTGATTGACAGTGTTGTTAAAATTACGAGGTGGGTGATATGGCATGAGGGGTCACACGTGTAAAAGTGTATATTTTTGTATATACCTACATCAGTGTGTGTACAGTATGTACATATATACACAGTGTACTCAGCCGCGGTTCCTAGTTTTGTTGTCAGACTGTACAGAGCTTCTAACTGTTCCCTGTTTTATAGATACTGCAGAAATTCAACTTTGAATGAGGAAAAATGATTAACTTAAATAAATGCATTTATATATATATAAACTAATCTGTGTGGAGTTTTTGATCTGCTTCAGTGATAGACAGTGCAAGTTCTTGATAAATCCATAGCAACAACACAAACATACACAATACAAAGCATATTAATGTTTCTCTTGAACCGCAGTGGGTGAAAACATCCATGTCCTCCTGCTGTGTTCTCACCCAGGATGGATGATGTGAAAAACATGAATTTTACATCTACTCTGAGGCATTATTATGCAATGAAGGAGTGTTTTCCATCTATCAAATTCTGTTATTTTGGTTTGGATCTCAAAATTTGCTAATGCGATCCCAGCCTGATCTCCCAACAACCCACTGATTTATGTTGTGCTATGAGGCAGCTTTCTGTCCTGAACTAGACTGCAAAGAGCCTCGCATTTCAGCACAATGCAGATGGGTAATATTTCCTCAGGGTAAGATGGTTTACTAGGACAAAAGCAATATGGTTAATGCTGTGGGCTCCAAGTGACACATTCATAATGTATAAATATTGTGTTTGCAATATCTGTCACACTGAATTGCCTCTAATCGTCCACAGAAATTCCAAGTTTTATAATCAAATTGTATTTTGTGCAACTGGAAAAGACAGATGTGGCTCTGCAGTGAATTATTTGGTGCTCATGTGATTTATCAACATGGAAAACAAAAGAATGTGGACACCACTATGTGTGAGTGTTGAACAGCTCATTCAAAAACCATGGGCATTAGTATGCTCCAGGCTGCCTTCAATCTTCTGGAAAGACTTTTCATAAGATTTTGGAGCTTGACTGTTGCCACAAAGTTGGAGAAACACTGTTTTCTGAAACATCCTTTTCTGCTGTAGCATTAAGAATTTCCTGAACTAGAATTTAGGAGTCTAACCTAAACCATGAAATGATCTTATTAGACCTTGGAGCATCTTGACATATACATCTGCGTAATAATTAAGATTTCTTTTCTTAAAACTAATTTAAATATTTCCAGAGTTCCTACTAATCAGAATCAACTTTATTGTCAATGTATATTAAAACACACAAGGAATTTGTGAAGTAGCTCTCAGTGTGGCCTATTTCCACGCAGTGCTGAGAACATATTTACAGAAAGACACTCATAGATATATGAGTAAGATAAAGACAAATACACTCCAGTGCCAGTTATTTATTAACACCTTGCTAAAACTAATGCAGTCTAGTACGACAGTTTTGCAGTAAATCTCTACTTTGATGAAAGTGACAATGTTCATTTTTCTGTTTAAACTGTTTTGGTGTTGATTGTATTGTATTACACTGACAGGTGTTTATATTATTTTGTCCAATCCTTTTATAACAAGGAGAGTAGTCTAAATAATAGAATCACCTCTCTGTATAATGAAATACAATCCAGCAGTATCACAAAGTGCAGCCTCCAAAATAACCAAAAAGTTGAATCAACACTCCTATTAGTTTTAACAAGGCGTACCTAATAAACTGGCAACAACATGTAAAAACAACAAATGATAACAACAAACATTACACTGTCCATATACAGGTCTTTTTGTGCGTGTGTAGAGGGTTACAAATAGATTCAAGACATAGGTCAGATGTTATTTTTGATATGGACGCTTATTAGTTGCCGTTTGCTCACATGCCTGCGATGACGCCTCCTGTCCAGCAGGGGGCGGTGAGAGCCACACCGGACACACAGAAAGCACCGGAGAGGAAGACGGGAGTCAGACAGAGGGTGATTAGAGCACTCGGCAGACACAGGTGGTGCTCTGTGGTATCTGATCGAAGAACCGTAAACAGAACAAACCATGAAGAACGAAGGCATAGAGGGGACGGAGAGGTTTCTGAGCCCGGACAAAGGTAGAGGCCTGCGGGCAGTGAGGCACTTCGCGGTGGGGGAGCTGGTGTTCGCGTGCCCTGCCTACTCCTACGTGTTGACAGTGAATGAGAGGGGAGCGCACTGTGAGCACTGCTTCACCAGGTAACATCTTACCTCTCGGAAACAGCTGAAAAACACCTTTGGGACTCTTAGCTACGAACTGGTAGCATATTACCGTAGTTTAAAACGGAGCAAAGTGAGCGAGTGGTGTGTCCAGTTCAGCGGTGGCTAACCTCATTACCTAGCTAGGTTAGCTGTTAAACCCCTGGACACCTACCTAGCTGGTGCAGACTTAAATGGGTCAGTGCGGTGAGGCAGCTCACCTGACTTAACACTGCATTTGTTTGTAGCACAGCAGAGCACAACAACTTTACTGCTATTTTTAAAGATAAAGTGTAAAAAGTCTGCTTCTCTGTAGTGTTGATGAACCTTTATTATGCTAGTACATAGTCCTAAAATGCCACTCATTCTTACGGACTATATGCATAGTTAAAGGGGCATTTCACTGATTTTCAGCCCTGTCTTTACATCATAATGTGACATTTCTGCTGACAGCATTACAGGTGTTCATTAGTAAAAAAACTACAGTCTTTATGATTTCAGGTTCTGCCGCTATTATTCTCAGATTTAAAGTTTCACTAATTTACTATCTGAAGATAGTTACATAATTTCCAGCCCATGCTTGCACCAGTAAGGGTGTAGGATGTGGAGGGTTTAGAAAAGGCAAGCCCACGTGATTCAGAGAGTCCTGACATGTGTCGCTGTGTGGGCATGCTGTGTTAAAAACATTGAAGAAGGTTTCATTGCAGCGCACTGGTCCTTTTTAAGGTTTAGCCCTGTAGCTTGCCTCCTTGTCTAGTTGAGATCTGATGCACTGTGACACCCTTCAGAGTTACATTAACTCCAGTCTCTCTGTCTCACACTCTTACCCACACACTTTCATACACACACGCTTCCTACCCAAGCTGCTGTTAAAGGTTTGTAGAGCAGTAAAAGGTTAGTGTGCTAAATTTAGGTGTCCATGTGTCCCAAGAGAGGAGGAGCCAAGAGATGAGAAGGCCTGGTGTGTGTGTGTGTGTGTGTGTGTGTGTGTGTGTGTGTGTGTGTGTGTGTGTGTACATTTGATCCTATACAGTCAGATGCACTTAGTTCAGCTCTTTCTGTGATTAATCAAATCTTTAAAGCACACAGTGATCTTTAATAAATAAAAAAACCCAATAAAACAAACCTGCAAGACCAGCTCACTCACCATCTGATTAACAATGAGTGTACAAGTGTTTAAATGTCTTATATGCAAGAACTAAAGATTTAGTTTAATCAAACATCAACCCACTGAAAAGAGTCAAGTAAAGTTATTTCATTAGATGAAAGTGCACACTGTGTTATTTTACATAGAATTGAATTCTGCTGATAAAGTGTTGACACTGGTCTCCCTTAACACAGTTGTAGCAAACTAATGTGTTGTGTCTTCCTGTCATTACAGGAGAGAAGATCTTTTCAAGTGTGGCAAATGTAAGCAGGCCTACTATTGCAATGTGGACTGTCAGGTAAGAGCACCCTCTGTGTTCATTTTTGTGCATTTTTTTATGTGTGTCCTACAAAGATCTGTCTTAGTCTTAGTTTGTTTCTGTCTTATTCCTGCTGTTTTCAAATAGAAGCACAAAGAGAATGAGTGTAGGTATATGTCAAACCATTTGATTCTTGGGCGGGTGACTTGTTTTGCGTTGTCAGTGTGAGCACTTGGTGTCCATCCATACATATCGTATCAGAACGTAAACATTTTACATCAACAGAATCGCCACAGAGGAAATTATAGCAACTTATTTTTGTGTTCTTGTGACCCACCTTGGCACCTTGAACCATACACTGAGAACCACTTCAGCAGAGTTCCAGGCAGTAAGAGAGCACATGCTCTTGCACTGTTGTTGCTATGACGATTCAGTCTGCCTTCCCTCTGCCTCTGTCTAGTTTTAGTTTCATGGCACAAAACACACTTGCTGCACTGCAGTAAAACTGAGGAGTTGTTTTTGTGTGTGTGTGTGTGTGTGTGCCTGTGCGAAGAGTGCGTGTGAAAGAGAGCAATGTGTGATGACACTGAGGTGCGTTTGTAATGGGTGATCATTTATGTAATTATACAGCTACTCTGTTACTTGTTATAATATTGGTGATTCTTAATTCATTTGCTTATCTCTTATCTATGTGTGTTTCTGTGTATTCATGAAGAGAGGTGATTGGCCTATGCACAAGCTTGAGTGTGTAGCCATGTGTGCCTATGGAGAGAACTGGTGTCCATCAGAGACTGTCAGACTGGTGGCCAGAATTATCATGAAACAGGTAAAGTAATAAGAAGTAGGAGAATCAGTATTCAGATGTGTCCTTTTTAATTGTCCACAACATGGACATATGTGCACGAAGAGTTTAACATAAACAGCAAGCGAGAAACAAGCAAAGAGAGAGTGAGACTGAGAGTGAGACAATATCACAGAATAACTGAGGTAAAGAGAAGTCAGGTAAAGACGTTAGACATCATCCCTCTCAGTTTATCATCAAAACTGTACAAGACTGTAAATGCATTAAAATAAAAGAAAGCACAATCTGAACATTAAGTTAATGTTTGTTATACTGCAAACAAAACTAAGGCAAAATGTACAACTGTAAATGTACATTGAAATGAAGTCTGGTTGCTATGTTGTCTCACTGGCTATCACTGATGTTTCTTTTTTGTTACACCTGTGATGTTACGATGATGATGATGTTGTGACAGGTGCTGGGAAAACTCAAAATGACCAGTGTGTATCTGAAAGCATAATAACTTAAAGTTGAGCAGGGCCACGGGAGTATTTGACTATGAAGTCAACCCAAAGTTTAGAGCCTGTAGACAATGATAAAAATTCAAATAAAATAAGTGGCTGTTGCTTGATGATAACTTTATGCAGTAAATGAGCTGTGAGCCACTGGAACAGCAACGCAATGACTTAACTCATCTCAGTTTCATTTGTATACTTTTGCATGAGAAATGTCATTGGTGTCATGTCTTTTTTTCTTTATTTATTGCACATATGGGTCAGTTTGGAAGAGTGACATATTCAGACTGGCCACACTCCTCAAACAAAAATAACTGTATTGTATTGAACTGTAGTTTTGTAAATTTAACATTGCCCAGTGTTTAAATTTTACTGCCATCATTCAGTTCTTCTTGCAAGCTGCAGCATTGTTATATTAATGTTTTAATGACTTTGAAAAAGCATATACTGCAATAAAGCACTATAATTAAAAGCAAATTTAGGTTGTTTTTTATTTTGTTATATTTTGGAGATTCTGTTTTTTGACTAAAATGATCTTATTTTTCTTTGATGCTGCAGAAAGTCACAACAGAGCGCACCCCTTCAGAAAGACTGCTACTACTCAGAGAGTTTGAGGCCCGTAAGTATGTGTGTGTGTGTATGAATACATGAATGTGTATGTTTAGTTACACATAGGTACACTTTTACTTACATGGTGCAGTGTGTGTGTGTGTGTGAGCTCTTCCTGTGTCTCTGCAGTTGTAGCAGTATATCTATTAATATCCTCTGCTGTAGCCTCCAGTCCTGGTTCTGTCTCCTTCTTTCACTAAGTCTGCAGCAGCACTGGGACTCAAGTCCCAAGCTTCTTGGTGCTGTAATTTCATGTTCTCTCCCCTCCTTTTACAACTACTGCCAATGTGCCCCCTGGGCAAGTTAAATAAACTGTGAGTTGATAGAACAGAGTGTTTGCCAAAAAAACCAAGACTGTGTCTCATCTCAGTGCCCACAAAGTGTTTTCTCTGCTCCATTTGGTATTATCATTTAGTCTGCACTGTTGTTGAAGGCTCAGATGTGTCATCAGAGGATTGTCACAGAATTAACCTTCACACCTGTCTCTCATGCACACAAAGCAAATCAGTGGCCAGCTGCTGCCAGTCTGTGTCAGTGTGTGTGTGACTGACAATGACACATGGCCTATAGCAGTGGTGTATCCTACACTTAATAACACAGAGTGGTTCTTCTACGGAGCTGTGGTTGTATTAGTGGTAACAAACAACAACAAACATCATACTGATAAAAATAGATGAATAGTCAACTTGGTTGTTGTTTGTTTTATTTCTTATCTTTTGTCACTTACACCATCCTTTAAACACGGTGATTCCCATTATCAGTGAGTATTCAAACTTAATTATTGCTAATAGATACCAATGTGCCGTGTTTTTTTTACTTGGCCGGTCGTCATTTTCTCAAGGAGTTATTCAAAGTAATTTTTGGATGTTCCTTTTTGGAGAGCAAGAGCTAATAAACACAGCCTTCTAAATACAAGGTGGTCTCTTTGTAGTGTTCTGACTCATTTTATTGACTCTCTGTCTCTTTTCGTCTTCGTTCTTTTTCCTTTCTTGTCCCCCCTCTCTATATTTTTTGTCTCTTGTCATCTTTTTCTGTCTGTGTTTCATTGCATTCTCCAGATTTAGATAAGATGGACAGTGAGAAGGAGGAGATGAACCAGGCGGACATTGCAGCGCTGCATCACTTCTACTCCAGACACATCAGTGACCTCCCCAATGAACAGGCTCTCACTGAGCTCTTTGCACAGGTAGACTTGGATATAATACCTTTCACTGGAACACTGAAGGAACAGTGCAGGAAGTCGCATGCATGTTTGAGTCTTGTTTGGTTGTTTTTATAGAATCACATATCACTGTGGAGACAACAGTGTTCCTGGTGCACTTAATTCACCTTCACTATGATTGTAATATCAACCATCCATTTCCAAGTCTCACATAGCCCTAGCATTGTCTCTTTTTAAACACCTAGTTGTGGGTTTGGATGAGTTGTTGCTACAGTATACTGGGTCATCTCTCTGCAGTAGTAGCAGTAAATCTGACTACCACTGTGTTTGTGCATGTATCAATGAGTTTGATTATTTCTAAATGTACAAATGCTGCTTCCCTATTTCTTGACTGCTTTTGTGAGCAACAAGAGTGAGGGGTGGTGCTGTGTTGCTACAGGAACCCAGAGTCAGTCCCAGACAATGAGATTAAGTGTAGATGGAATGCCCTGGACCCCCCACACCCCCCCACACCCTCAGAGGTGAACGAGTAGAGTTGCTGACTGTGATGTTAGAAGCTCTCTCAAGAGCTGCTCATTCAAAACACTTCACAGTCGATGCTGCACTTCCTCGCTTCCTCAGCAATATACCCACGAATTTTGAAGTCAGTCATAAAATCCAAACACAGACAGACAGACAGAGGTTCTGCCATTAATTGGTGGATTGATTTAAATTTATTTGATGTCTAGATTACATTGACATTGTTTAAATACTATTAAAGTGTGCATATGTGACTTTTGAAATAAATTATTTTAATAATCCTAATGACTATTATTAGATGACATACTGGGCCCACAGTACATGTTCAATCAACTTCCACTTTTAAACCACATTTTTAACATTGATTGATTGATTTATTGATATTTTCAAGTTTGTGAATTGACTTTGAAAAGAGAATATCGAACGAGCAGGTACACTAGGCTTCCGTAGATTGAATGCCCTGGACCTCCCCTACACCCTTAGAGGTGAACGAGTAGAGTCGCTGGCAGTCTCTGAGTTTCCCGCTCTGGAGATTTATAAGTAGTTGTTGAAACTAGGATCCGTGTCACACAAAACCACTGGTTCTGTCTATTTAGCTCCTTAATTTGTTCCATCTGTCCATACTGCCATTCCTTTTCTCTCAGTGGAAATAGCCTCTTTGGCATATATTTCATCTGCACTACCGGATATCCTCCTCCTCCTCAGTGGAGGGGTGTGTTGCAGCACAGTAGAGCAGAGGGTGATGCAAGTTGTATTATCATGTTACTCACCCTGCTGTTCTCTCTCTCTCTTCACCTGTTTGTTTGTGTCTTCCCCTCCCTCTTGCTCTGTCCCTCCTTCTCTTTCCTGTTTGTCTTTGTGTCTCCAGGTGAACTGTAATGGCTTCACCATAGAGGATGAGGAACTCTCCCATCTGGGATCAGCTGTTTTTCCTGAGTGAGTAGTACACATCAACACATGATCATCGTTAAGAGTACATCCAGTCATCATTCTAGTTACTGCACTGGTAAAACTGGAAAAGAAACGGTTTATTAAGAAATCTCTTTACATCCATGCTCAGAGAACAATAATCTGATTTCATATAATTATGGCGCACTTTCGTTTTAAATTTGTTTAGACCCCAGCTGCTTCTGGCTTTTATTTTAGTCTTTTTCTGTCCTTTTGTGGTCAGTGTAGCAAGTACATGAACTATTATGTAGTCCCAACATTATAAAGCAGCTTATTGCAATGCTTTTATTCCCTCTTTTATCCCTGATTTCACAGTCATTTCTTTAACTGTTTGTGCTTCTCTTTTTTCCAGTGTAGCACTGATGAATCACAGCTGTAGTCCCAATGTCATAGTGACCTATAAAGGCACAGTGGCTGAGGTCAGAGCTGTTCAAGACATAAACCCTGGAGAGGAGGTAGGAAAACATAGGATTCATCTAGTAAAAAGTAATTTTGAGACCAAATACAATGACAGAAATGCAGATGTTTATTTTGATCAATGCAAAATGGCCATCTTTTAAAAAAACTCTCTTTCTCCCTTTCTCTCTCTCTCTCTCTCTCTCTCTCTCTCTCTCCTTTCTTTCCTTTCTTTGGCTTTATTGGCATGACGTTTTACATAAAACATGTTGCCAAAGCATAAAATGACATACGTACATTAGAACATCAGTAAATCAGTAAAACAATGATAACTATATACAATAAGATGATAATAAAGAATGAGATAAGAAACATCAAAAAAAACAAAAAAAAACAAGAAAACAAAATAAAATATATACATACACATCTAAGTCCAGTCCTGGGGCTGTAGAGTTTTCAAGTAGTTTTGATAATTGGTCAATGTATATGTTGAAGAGAGTCGGGGATATGTTGCAACCTTGATGGACCCCTCAACGTTGTTTGAAAAATTCTGTTCTTTTTTGTCCGTTTTTTACAGCACATTCATTTTCTGAATATTTACATTTAATCAAGTCATATACTTTGCCTCCAGTGCCATTTTGGAGTAACTGATAGAAAAGACCGTTATGCCAGATCGAATCAAAAGCTTTCCTGAAATCAACAAAGCATGTATATATTTTTCCTTTATTTTTTTGGTGAACGTGTTTTTTGATTAGGGTATGGAGAGTAAATATGTGGTCTGTTGTTCTATGTTTGGGTATAAAGCCAAACCATTGCTCTTTTGCTTGTTTTTTGTTTGATTTGTGGTTTGGTTTCTTCATTTTAGACTCTTTTGCTAATTTCATAAATATATTATTCAAATCTTTTGTGGCCAGATTTATGCTATCTTTGTTTATTGGATATTGGTTACATAGGAAGGTATCTAGCATGTTTTGGATGTTAGTGTTGTTAAATGCATTGGTGAGACTTGTCTGTCCATTTTGTAGTGTTTTGGGAGGGGTATCAGGTTATCTTCAGGACTATGTGTCTGGGTTTGGGTCTCTGTTTTTTTTCAAGTAAAGTATAATCTGATTATGATCTGATATGGGACGTTATGGTAAGATTATGAATGCTCTCTCTCTCTCTCTCTCTCTCTCTCTCTCTCTCTCCCTCCCCATAGATCTTTAACAGTTACATAGACCTGCTGTATCCAACAGAGGACAGGAAAGAGAGGTTGTTAGATTCCTACTTCTTTACATGCCAGTGTACTGAGTGCACCACCAAGTCTAAGGTACTGTTGACTTGTCTTTCTGAAATTGCATTTTCAGACAGATTTTGGAAACGCTTCTTTGAAAGAATGTAAGAGTGGTCAATACTTTTCACTTGTAAATTTGAGAAATACACTAGAAAGTATCTCATCAGCCTGCATCTTCAATCTGTTGGAAAATGGAGCAGGTTCATGGCATGTGTCATCACCACTGTGAAGCTACAAAACTTAAAACACCTGTTCAGAATTAGTACTGTACATCTGTTTAGATTCTGTCGTTCATTTTACATTACCTGCTTGAAGCTTTAGAGTATCTTGTGTAGGACATGTTACTGAACAACTGTTTCTTTTTATCTCTCTATAGGACAAGGCGAAAATGGAGATCAGGAAGCTGAGTTCTCCACCAGAGCCAGAGGAAATCCAATCTATGGTCCGTTATGCCAAAAATGTCATCGAGGAGTTCAGGAGAGCCAAACACTACAAGAATATCCTCTTCTTCTGATTATAATTGTACATCTTTGCCTGTTTGTCTTCTCTCTTTATTAATGACAGCCTTTCACTTCCCCTCCTCCTCTTCTTTTGCTTCGTTCTCTGTGATTATTCCTTGACTCTTTGGCACCCCCCAGTGAGCTGCTGGAAATGTGTGAGCTCAGTCAGGAGAAAATGGGGGCTATATTTGCAGACACCAACGTCTACATGCTGCACATGATGTATCAGGCCATGGGCGTCTGTCTCTATATGCAGGACTGGGATGGAGCTATGAGCTATGGAGAGAAGATCGTTCAGCCATATAGGTAAATTACTCTGTAAGGGAGACAGACAGCAGGGAGGCAGTCTCAAAGGATCAGTATCAATCATTGTACAGCAACAGCTTTGTCAGACAGTTGCAGACAGATTATAATGCCCTGTAGACAAGTTCAGTGGCTGATTGGGTTGGCAGGCCAACATGTAGAATTTAATCTCACTCAGTAATAGACACAGTTCCCCAGATATGAAGTTTGTCAAGACAAAGTTGTTTTAAGACAGGAGATTTTAATTCCCCGGTCATTTGTTTTAACCGTGCCTTGCAGCTCAGAATAATGCTATTAATATTTTATTTTCAAATACAGAATGTCTCAGGTTTCCCATGAGATGTTCTTTATCTTACCAACAATATATACACAATACTACCACACATGTTATATTGTGTTCTTTTGCTGCATTCTCAAATGTGATAAAGCTAAACATCATTTCCTTCTGTGGTATGCAACACCACATCTACCACATCATCTCTGAGTGTTGTACTCTCCCAGCTTGATACGGTTTGAACCTTTGTAGCACTAAAACAAAACCAAATGTAACATTAATTATAGATTGTATCTCGTTTCCTCTTGCACACACTGCTTAACTTGATGTATAAATGATATTCTCTCTGCAGTGTACACTACCCAGCCTACTCTCTGAATGTGGCGTCTATGTATCTGAAACTGGGACGTCTGTATTTGGGGCTGGAGAAGAAGACACAGGGAGTGAGGGCTCTGAAGAAGGTATCATTTACAGACATCTGGTCCATTGGTATATTGATTAGTGGCAAGTTGAAAGTCTGTAAGGTAGAAAACACTGTGGGCTCAAAAAAGAACATTTAAAGATGAGTAGCAGCTATAATAAGAATAACTAAGTGAGATGTCAGGCAAGCGAAGCTCTTGTACAAGCTTTGATCCGCATATTCCTATTAATGTTAAGTGTCCTACGCTGCATTGCTATTTTGGGATGTAACCACATCATATATCCACAACTGTCATGGAAGGGAGGGTTTCTGTGGTTTGAGGAAAAATGAAAATACATCTTTTTTTTCTTTTTCCAGGCATTGGCCATCATGGAGGTGGCTCATGGGAAAGATCACCATTATGTAGCCGAAGTCAAGCGAGAAATTGAGGAGCAGAAATAAAGAAGGTGTAGCTGAAGGAGCAAAAAGATTAAAGAGAGAGCCTCTGGAGTGAGGAATCTCTCTAAAAGCAACAACAATACCCATCACAACTGCATGGCATGCATCTCATACCTCTGTTTTTCGTTTCCCACTCTGTCATTTTTCCTGCCTCTCCGTAGGCAGAGTCTCTTTTTTCATGTCTACCGTCAACCTATTCTGGCAGAGGATGACCACATTTTGTATCTGCAGCAGCCTACGTTCTGTCAGACCTGGACTTAAAAGCAGACAAATTAGGATTTTTGGAATCTAAAAAAATGAGATAGTGAACTACATTTGAAAATGTTGGTTTCTCTGTGTTGAAGATCTTTAAACCCATTTGACACCCATACTGTTATTCAAAAAAAGAATCATGTCAGCAGAAAAAGAAACTTCAATACTGCCTATAAGGCTGCCTTTTGGAAGAAACAAAGCTTTCATGTGACAGCTACATGAGGTCCATTGTGTGAAGTGAATTTTTGCCTGGTTTTTCTCTCCTTGGAAGTCTGAAGTCATTCTCTGTGTTCTGTGGACCCATCAGCAGACCACATGGCAACAGTTTTGGCTGCATAGCTTTGCTCCAGAGCAGTTGCTCATGACTAATTTGTGTTATGAGTAGTTGTTACAGAGGGCATTAATACTTATTGCCTGCCAATGTATTTTAATTCAGCAACAGAGCTTCTGGCTTCTTTGATTCTTGTTTAAACTGTGAAAAAAAAATCTGACTGACCATGTATCAGGTACTCTGTAGCAACGGAGAAGAAAATGCAAAGAATTATTCCTGAATGAATAACCAGTGGTTTGATTAATTTGTCTTACAGTATGTTTTGCTTGTTTTAAAGAACCAGGAGAAATGTTGCATGTTTTATTGTTTAATATTGTGTGTTTGTATGTGTTTTGTTTGTTTTTTTTTTTTCATATGAGGCTTTTTGACCAAAAGGGCCACGGGTTTAACAAGGAACCAGCTATAATTCTCTATTCACAGTGTATCCTTAAAAAAAGGGGTGCTGATCTGAGACCAGCTTGCCTCTTAAGTCACAGTGAAGACATTGGTACTATAACCTGACCAATGATCCTGGATCAGAGCCCCTTTGCTCTCAGGAAAAAAGGCGCAACACTGTAGCTTTTGTTGCCTTTTTGTACCTTTCTAGTGTTTGCTCATTAATACAATGGATTCAGATTGACCCTGGGAAATATTGGTGTGCAGCATGACTGGGTAGGACATACCTTTTACATTTTATCGAAGTGATAACATGAGGGACTATGATCATCCTCACTGTACACTTTAAACTCTATAATCAGCATGAATGAATGAAATATTTCTTTCAAAGGGGAATGCATCTCCCTTTAATCTATACTTTAGTACTAAGTTCATTTATGTGCTGTTGTAAGCTCAAAGACTGAGATGATTTAAATAACATTATATATAGACTATAATATAAAGATATCCACATGGCAACTCTCTAGGAAAGCATTTTCTCTAGCAGGAATGGGTACTCAAACCTCACAAAAATCTCTGTCAGTGGTACAGTAGTCTATAATTACAAAAATGGTGTTGATGCCGATGTTGGTCATAAATGCTGGATAAGTGTCACTAGTGTATTATGGTTTTAAATGACACCAAACCTCAAATCATTAGAAGGAAGAGGAGCAGTTACAGGTTGTGTAACTGTAGATTTGACTAAATCAGTGCATAGAAAAAACAAGTTAAAGGTGACTGGGCATACTGTCATTGCTGTTTTAAATCTAAGATGTGCAGTGTGTAAGGTTTTAAAAAATGAAAGTTAAGGCAATGCAAAGAGCATCACCTGGGCCTTATCTGAGGACTCTTGCACTCAAATTCTGCACAGTGTTGTGACAAAATGATGTCAAAATGGCAGTTCTGTAAGCACATTTTGTTTTAATTTATTAGTTTCTGTCAGTGAACAGTTGGCCTCCGTGCAGTCTTTACACCATGTACTGCCAGAGGAACTGAGGTCACAGATCTTATTCCTCCTTTATTTTCAATACCTGTAGCTTCTCTCTTTTGTTTACTGGATGCAGTTTTATACACCACATGGTTAGAAATAGCCCATTGTTATGAGTTGCCTGTGGTCATAATTGTAGCAACTCCAGCACAGGTGACTCTTCTTATCACCTACAAAAATGCAGCTAGAAGTTGCCTGCCTTAGAGTTAATCCAAAAGCACCATTTCAACAACTCTGTTCAACGTGTTTCTTTATTTTTTACTAATGTTTTGACAAAGGAAAGACCATATGAGGGTTTGTAGTTGGCACAAGCAAAAAAAAACATCTAAACCCTGTTGTTGCTAGGTTCAAGCATTAAATTTCTGGTCAGACACTAAGAAAATGCACATGATTTATTTCCTTTTTTCTGTAATGTTATAAACCTGTGGAACAAGGATTAAAACATTAAAATCCATATACATGCTGCATGTAGAGAACCAGATGCAGACTACCTGGAAGGCCATCCACATGATGTTTTCAGCTGTTTCTGTAACTGTTACTTTATCAGGCATGAATGTTATTCTAATGAAATGCATAACTAAAGTCTGAGCCTCTGATTCTTTCTGTACCATGTCAGTGCAACTCAATAAATGACAGTATGGCACTTCTTTTGTTATGGATCCTTATTTATTCCTCTGAAGTATTTTGCAACTCCATAGTTATTGAGAAGGTTCAAAATGAGGCCATTGTTGCTGTGACAAAAGGACACGCCCCAATTGATTAAATAGACATAATCACCTCCTACACCTCAATGGCTAATTGATTCAGTCATAAAGCATCTACAAAACAGTTTAACTCCAGTGAGCTGTTACAGTAAATACCTATCTCTAGTGAGTTAATTACACAAGTGACTGTTTTCCCATGGCAGATGGCAGCATTGAAGTATGAAAATGACATCACAGTTCTGCATTATTACCTATTTTTGGCTTGAACTGACATCTGCACAACATATCGTGCATATAATCAATCTGCTATATGTAGTTTGCTTTGCCGTACTGTACTGAAAAGGAACTTGGAGGTGGGAAGAAAGTTACTCTTAAGGGATTAACAGGTGCTCTAACAGTAATACTTCTACCCCACTATGTCTCCGAGGGCAATATTGTTCTTATTGCTCCACTACATTAATTTGACACGTTTTTTCCTCTCAGATTGATCTCATCTTCTGATGGTTCTGATCAATGTTTACAAAAGCGCACCACGTGGTGGCACTGCTGAGACAGACGTAACCAATCATTTGCGTTATTTGTCTGACGTCACATGAAGTAGCCAATGGGCATGCAGTTGAGTGGTTTGCGGCTTCTTCCGGAGGATTTTGAATTTTCCAACGAGCACCAACAACAGTTTGTGTGTCTGATAGAGCCTCGCGCCCAAAGTAAGTGCATATGTTTTAAACATTTTTTCCTTAAGTTAATGTTTACACGTGTCATTTCACAGCACGATTTATTGTCTGATTTTGATTGAAACCAGTATTAACGCTGGCTATCGTTACTTGTTGTCATATTTGCTAAAACAATTTTTAACACAGCTCGGTTAACGTAAAATCCAGCAGCGGCTAATCCTGTATGTCGGTAATTCAGCGATTACAGTCCACTTGCAATCAGCGTCATTAATATCTCAAATACGTTTGATCACCAAAATAACTTTGAACATAACGTGGTAATATTAACGGTAATTAACGTTTCGTTAGCCACATTCACTACAACGTTGCTAATACTTGCTAACTTAACAATGCTCCCACGTTGATACGTGACAGTACAAACCGTTTATTAAGTCATAACTGTATTGTTTACTAACTGAAATAAAATGTCATGCATTAACATCAGGTGCAAACTTTCCTGTAATTGTTGTTGCCTTTTTTCCTTTTTTAATTAACTCGCCTAATTAACAACCGCCAGCATATGTTTAATAGCATTTCATAGTAATTATAATTATTATTATTAACTCTCTCTGTTGTGTTCTCGTCAGAAAAAATGTTTTCACCACATGACTATTCATTTGAAACAGAGCAGTCATATGGTGTCATTTGTCAGCTGTTCATTCAGTTTGCAGACCTTTTAAATAAGCTGATGTTTCTTCAGTCAGGTTATAAACCATGAGCTGGGCGGTGGAGGAGTGGAAGGATGGGCTTCCAGGGAAAGCCCTGCAGAAGATCCAGGAGATGGAAGTCCAGCTGGATAAACTGAAGAAGGAAAGGACCCAAAAACAGTTTCAGCTGGACTCCCTGGAGGCTGCCCTGCAAAAGCAGAAACAGAAGGTCAGTGTTCAAGAGGAAACTTGATAAAATGACACTAGATAAACTGGTTAAGTTTAGATGAATGAACTGTATTGAGTCCCCTGGGGAAATTACTGATGTAGTGGCCTAACAGAGGTCGAAATTCTTCCCAAATCAATGTTGGTTAATTATCCATGTTTCTCTATAACTAGGTGGACAGTGAACGTACAGAGACCTCTGCTTTGAAAAGAGAGAACCAGTGTTTACTGGAGTCATGTGACTCTCTGGAGAAAGCCCGTCAGAAGGCTGTCCATGACCTCGGAGTCAAAGAGCAGCAGGTGAGTCACTAATATGAGAGAGAGAAAATATCTGCTTCAGTTTGTTAGTGTTGAGTGTGAAATTCATTAAGTACCACAGAACGAAGTTATCAGGTCACTGATAACTTTGTTAACAAGTGATGTTCATATTTCACAGATATACTTGAATGAGCCAGAACACATTGTATTTTTAAAATCAAATGTATAGAAAGTAAACACTATTTTGTATTTATGCTCTATTACAGCAGCTCTATTACAGTTACATAGTAATTGGAGAACTGCACAGTTTCATGTACTATAGCTGTTGATTAGACAAACTGTTACTAAGACACATCAATTGCTGTTATGACAAAATGGGAAAATGAGGCACAGGTTTGCATATCTGGAATTAACATGAATTTATAACTTCCCATCATCCTAACTGAATCCTATTCCTGAATCCAGGTGAGCTACCTGGAGGGTCAGCTTAACTCCTGCAGGAAGACCATAGAACGACTGGAGCAGGAGCTCAAGAAGTGAGTTCACTTATGTGTCTACTGATATGTAAATGTAAATGTCTCTCCTGAGATGTGGTGTTTTGTCAGTGCTTGATTAGTCATACTTAAAATGACTTTATATACACTGTGTTCAACTTGACCAACTTGATCCTCATTCTTGAATAGCTTGTGATGCAGTCTTTTTTTTGATCTGCCCAGGTACAAAAATGAATTGGACCGTTCTCAGCCTGCTGGGTCTTCCTCCTTGTCATCCTCCTCCGCTGAGCTCCAGCCTTACACTACTCCACAGAAATGTTTTTCTACCCCAGCTCCTGTCCCAGCCTACAGACAGCAGGGTATTTCAATGTGTTTTTATCAATTGTCTCAAAGTTCATGCTTTCTTTACCTCCAACTCAGTTGTTTGGTTTCCAAGTATGTCTAAAATTTAGTTGAAGATATTAATGCAAATGTTAGTGCGATTTGTCATTTAACTGTGTGTATTTCTTAGATAACAAACTAGAGGAGCTTCAGGAGAAATACAGCCAGGAGGTAGAAGAAAGAAAAAGGCTGGAGACTGAACTCAAAGTCTTACAGGTCAAAGTAAGTATATTACTTATATTTATTCTAGGTTTTGCTTCTTTGTAGTCAGTGATGTTAATTTGCCTGTCCTCCTCTAGATGTTGAATCAGTCATCAGTCAGTATAAGCCACAAGGACATTGCTGCCCGCCAAGCTGGATCTTCCATATTCCCATGGCAACAGCAAGATCAAGCTCACAGCCGTCAGTCTCTGGATGCCATGGAAACGCCTCTGAAGAGGCGGGGGACATCCCTGTGGGACGCCCACGAGGAAACACCCATCAAACCCAGCCAGAGAATGAGCTGTTCCAGAGCAGTGCAGAGTCCCAGCGGCTCCTCCCAACAGATGGAGCAGCTGAAGACGCTCAATCAAGGTGGACTGTTAATTATTTATTTCTGTTACGTAGAAGAAGAATAAAATGAGTTAATGTCTCACCTAGAATTTAGCATTTTTTCTGTGAAAAATTAGGCAGCTTTTTATTTTGCACATCCACTGCCTCTGAAAAATCATTTTGCTGCCTTTAAGTTTGACAATCCTGATGATGCCCAGCAACATTTAATTTAATTTTTACTGTGTCCTCATCAGAGCTGCGTGGCCGTGTGTCAGAGCTGGAGAGGAATCTGTCCAATCAGGAGAAGGAAATCCGTAACCAGGCCTCCAAGCTGCAGGATCTACAAACCCAACTGAACCAGGCCCGCAAAGACCTGGCTGAACGGGACAGAGACCTAGCCAAGACAAGTCATGAGCTGAGTCAGGCCACAGACAGACACCAGCAGGTGGAGGCCAAGGTAGGCTTCCATGAGTGGCACATGGAGACTTTTGTGGGATAGATTGATTTTATTTTATTTCCACTTGCTTACATACCTTTCAGTATGAAAACATATAAACAATTGGCAAAGATGAGTAAAATGTTGCTGCTGCTTGTTCTTAGTGTTCCGCAGTTGAGCAGAAGCTGAAGCAAGTCACAGAGGAGATGAGCTGTCAGAGGCACAATGCTGAAAGCTGCAAACGAGCATTGGAACAGAAACTCAAGGACCAAGAGAGAGATAATCAGAAGGTGCAACAATATGGAGACGTACCATCGTTAGGCCCTTAATGTTTTTAGGTTTTTATCAGATATTAGAGATAAATTCACTTTGGTTTATACTCAAAAGGTTTTGTACTTGTTATATTATGTACAGGAGTTAGCCCAGCTGCAGAGTTCCCACAAGGCTCTAGATCAACAGCTGAACCAGACCAGAACCAAACTAACACAAGAGGTGCAACAGTCCAAAAAAGACTACAACATACTGCAGGCTGACATGGAGAAGGTAACTTTGTAGCCTCTCTGTTCTACTTTGCACTTTTCTGCTCTTTCTTCATCTACTCAGATTCTTTTTCACTGCACACAGCTATCAGTTTGGATAACCCTCAGTTTATGAGGGCGGAGGATACACTTCTATGCATTACTTTGTCATTGTGTTGTGAGAACAGCAATGTAATAGACACCTAAATCACACCAGAGTCTAGGTTGTAAACAAGTTTAAGTGGAATAGTGTAATACTTGATGCCTTTAGCATATATTCTGCTTTTTCACTTCTAAAATACATTTTATTGTCAAGAGCCTGTCTGACTAGTTCAGTTTGCATGCTCAGTATGCTGTAGATGACAACATTTAAATACATCTTTCAGAACAAACACATATGATAAAAGATTAAGGCATTTGTAGGCGACATTTGTGTCTCACGTCTCAGACTTTGTTTTGCTCTTGTTTGTACTTCTTATTCATCTGTTTGACTTGTGTCTCCCCTTGCTTCTTTAAAGATGTGCTTCCAGAAGAGTCAGATGGAGAAGGAGGTGGAGGAGCAGAAACAGAAACTACTGAGGTCAGAGCAAAGCCTCCAGGCCAGCCAGACCAAAGAGCAAGATCTCCGCAAGAAAATGGAGGTGGGTTACTTGTAGAATATCTGCTTACTTTAGTGACAAATTGGTATCTCAGTAGCAAGTCTGCCTAATATTATTACATTTTAACCTGATTACAGAAATGTAAAGGTTTTAGTGTGTATTTATCTCAATGCTATGAACAGGTCCCTATCTCTCTCATCATCTTTTGTTTTTCTTTCTCCCCACAGGAGCTGCAGAAAGAGAAGAACACTCTGACTGTCCAGTTAGACCAAAGCAGCAGGCGTCTGTCCCAGCTGGAGGAGGAGAAGAAGAGTACAGACCAGAACCTAAAACGCACCCAGGGACAACTAGATGACCTCAAAGGTAAATTTGTATTAAGGATGGCAGTGGCAGAGGCTAGGGGTTATTTTCGAGAATTATCTGAAATGATCTCCGTTTTTAACTTGTTGGCCTTTTTGTGTCTCCAGCTAAGTCAGAGGGACAGGTTGAAGAGCTGAAGAGACTTCAGTCAAAACTAGAACAGCAGACTCAGGCTTCAGCCCGAGAGTTGGAAAACTTGAGGAAGACACTTTCTGATGCAGAAACCAAAAATGACAGGTAAACATAGTTTCACTGTACAAAAGAAGAAAGTTAGTTGCCCTTTGTTAAGAGTAAAGAGAATTATTCATCTATGATATTTAACTTGCTTTTAATAATTCTAAATACATTTTTAAACACACTGTAGATCTCACAATGACCTGCAGAAACAGAAACAGGAGACAGAGAGGCTGACCAACAGGCTGACAGTACAAGAGAAGGAAAGCCAAGAGCTGAAAGCCAATCTCACTGTGAGTCAGAATGAGTGTAAGGAACTGAAGCAAGAACATCAAGCTCTACTGGAGTGGAAGAAAGAGAAGGAGACCCTGATAAATGAAACTGAAGCTGTGCAAAAGGAGCTCAAAGACAGAATTAGCAACTTGGAGAACAGTCTCCGCTCACTGAATGAGGCTAATGATGAACTTAAGGTAAGATGCAGTGGTTTCCATGTTTATATATGTAACATAAAAACAGTGGTTAAGGAAAGATATGTTGCATAAAAAGCCTGTATACTGAACACTTGTGCTTTCATAAAAAGCACATAGACACACAAATGAAAATATGTTGATATCATGTCATCAAAGATTGGAATAAGAAATAAATCGTCTCCAAAATTCAAGCAGCATCAGCAGTAGTCTTTAAGCAGATTACTGCTCGCCCTGAAACCACTTCTTGTCATTACTGTAGAAGCAGCTCACAAGTGTAGAGGGAGATAAGGCCAGTCTGTCGGCTCACATCGATTCCCTGAAGGGAGAACTCCTCAACAAGAGCACAGAGTTGGAGGAGAAGGAGCACCAGGTCAAGGAGCTCCAGTCTCAACTCTCTGAGGCTGGACAGAAGCACACCAAAGACCTTGAGAACGTTGTTGTGCAAGTAGCACAGCTCGAAGCTCAGGTGATTTATTCTACTGATTTTACTATACGTTGGTTGATTTTATCGAAATATTTAATGTAGCAGTTGAAAAACATGGCATCCCTCCTCCCTGTTTTTTAAAGGAATTCGCTGATAAATAATCTCTGCTTCACTGAATTTCCCTGTATTTTTACTCAGAGTTTGGTCTATTGGATATCCACACCGGATACATTTGACAGGACCTAAAGCAATGTGATAGCCACGTAATAAATTCATTCTTAACCAGCATTTGTTGAAAAATAAAATACATTTCCTTAAACAGGTCAAAGATCTGGAGTTGAGGTTGCAAAAGGAAATAAGTCGAGCAGAGCAAGCTGAGAGGACAAACACAGAGCTGCAGGACGAGCACCAGGCAGCCCGCGACCTGGTCCGCTCCAAAGACCAGCTGCTGGAGCTGGGCCAGGCTGAGATCAGTCAGCTGAGAGAGAGCCTCACACAGTCCACTGCACAGCAGGAGGAGCAAAATGCCAGGTGGGAGTTTTATTGCTTGTTTAATTCGTAATTTTCTTTTAACTGTTTCTCCAATACAGCACTCAGTGGTTACAGCCGCAGTGAAACACTCCAGGATGTCGTGGTGCAGTATATGAACACTGTGCTCCCATTGTTTTCCGGGGGCTATAACAAATACAGCTTGCTGTTAACATGCATGTTTTCTGTCTTTGCTGTCTAATTACTACCAGGCTGGCAGAGGAGAAGGCAGCCCTGCTGAAGCAGTGTGAGGAGAGTATTTCAGCAAAGGTTGAGGAGACAGAGCAGATTATGCTGCAGTTTGAGGAGGCTCAGCAAGAGCTGCTGCTCACCAAAAACCAGGTCTGGTTTACTGGACTGCAATTGAATCTTATTTGACAAACTGTTGATTTTGTTTATTCTCTTCATTTATTCAACAGTTTGACTTTTGTTTACACATTCTGTCATTTCCTTTGGAGTTGATTCAACTTTGTGGGCATTATCTGAAATAATCTTATGACCACTGAAAACATGATCAAAGTAACTGGCTGGCACTTGAAGAGGAGTATTATGACTGCATATACTGAGTATCAGAATCTATTCTGATGGCCATGTGTTTTTTCATTGTGCTGGCTGTTATTTCATCCTCTTGTCTTAACCAGTAGAAGTCTAATTTGTGTCTTCATTTCATGTTTCAGGTCACTTCCACTGAGCAGTTCCTGAAGGTTCAGGAGCAACTGGGAGCTGAGCAGCAGAAACAAATTAAGATACTGTCAGACAATGAAGAGGAACACAAAAAGATGTATGAGAAAAAATCAGAGGAGCTTAAACTGTTAGAAGAGGAGCTGAGGGCTCAGCAGGGCCAGACAGAAGAGAAGGAGAAGCAGCTCAGAGAGGCTGAAGCTCAGATTTTCTCTGTGGAGAAACAAAAGGCTGAACTGGAAAATGTTGTGCAAGAGACAAAGAAAGAAGCAGAGGTAAAATAGCGAGAGATCTTATTTGTCATATTATGTTGCACTGTTTTATTTTATCCTTCTATTTACTGCAGTTATCCTCACGTGTATGAATACAGTCTTTATCTGTGTACTTATTCACTGTGTAAATCTGTTTAACAGAATTGTTTCTTACATAAATAACTGTTGCTGTTCAAATACAAATATGAAGTTTAATTCATTTTTTTCTCTGTTTCTCATTAAGATCCTTCAGCATGTTCAGACTGAGAGGATCAACAGTCTTCTGGAGCAGATATCTTCCTTAGAAGAAATAGTATCAGTGAACAAAGATGCAGCAGAGAAGCTTCCAGTCTTGAAGAATGAATTGGATGTGGTCAACCAATCCCATGCTGACCTGAAAAAGTCTCTAGAAGCTCTTGAGAAGAGTCATTCGTCCACTATTGAAACCAAGTCCAACCTGGAGAACACCCTGACTGAGAAAATTAACCAGGTCTCAGCTTTGGAGAAAGAGGTGAAAGAGCTCACAGAGAAGATGAATAAAGAGTCAGAGAGTCACGCTTTAGAGGTTGAAAATTTCCTCAACAAAGAGAACAACCTTAAAGAGCAGCTTGAAGCTGCTAAGCAGTCAGTAACTGCTGCCAAAGCAGAATTGAGGTCTCGTCGAGAGGAGATCAAGACCATGAAGACGACTCTGTCTGCTGCTTCGCGCGGCCTCGAAGAGAGAGACAACACAATAAAGTGCTTAAAGGAGAAGCTGAATAAAGCAGAGGCAGAGCAGGCCAAAACCTCTGACCTCCTGAAGGAGAAGGTGGTCGCCATGAATAAAATCAAGGTTAGACAGTAATTGATTCTTAGCTATGTCTTGTGTCTCACCTGCCTTCAATCTGCTAACATAGAATCTAAACCATAAAATATCATGTTTGCTTCTTTAGGATATTTTATCAAATAAAGTATGACCTAGTATGTTGAATCATTCTTTGTTTAATTATTCACATGAAGGTGCAGCTGGAGATGCTGCAAATGGACCTGGAGGACAATGAATCAGCCATGAACTCTTTTGATGGTCAGGTGGAGGAGCTGAGGGGAACTATAGAGTTACTGGAGGCCCAGCTTGCTCATAACCAGACCCAGATGGCTGAGATGGAGGCCAGGCTGGAGGACAGCAAAACCCAGGTAGAGCCGCTATCTTAAATGAGTCTGTCAAAAATCATTTTGTGCCACATTTATTACACTAGGTGAGCATGACATATGCTACTGTTGCTCTTGAGGGAAGAAAATATCCCCAATGAGATTAAGTCTAAATTCTGTAACCTTTTCAGGTCTCTGTCTTGGAGTCACGCTTGGAGGAGGTTCAATCCCAGAACTCTGTGCTGGAGACGCAGTATGTCACAGCTAAAGAGGAGTTATTCGAGAGGAGCTGTGAAATAACTCGTCTGGAAGAGGATGCTGCCAAACGAATCCAGCTGGAGGAGAGTGTTGTTGCATTAGAGTCTAAACTTAGTCAGATCATAGAGGAAAGCATGAAGTTAGAGGCAACTCTCAGGCAGGTCACTGAAGAGAAAGACCGTAATCTCAACCAGTTTCTCCAGGAGAAAAACAGCCTTGAGACCACTTTGAAACAGTTAACGGACGACAAAGAGCAAGTAGAAAATGAAATAATTCAAGTGAATGCAGAGAGGAAACGGCTGGAAGCCAGTTTAGACAAGTTAACTGAGGAGAACAAACAGCTACAGAGCAACATCAGGCAGGTAACTGAAGAAAAGCAGCAAACAGAAGCAAAGATTGAACAAATGACTGCTGAGAAACTTGAAGCTGAATCAGTCGTTAGCCAAACCGCTGAGCAGAGAGTGCAGCTAGATGTTACCCTCAACCTGATAAATGAGGAGAAAATCCAACTTGAGGCCAAACTTAGTGAACTAACATCTGAGAAAAATGATTTTGTCACTAAGTTGAATCAAGCAGTTGAGGAAAAGCTTCAGCTGGAAATGAACTACAATCAGCTGACTGAGGAGAACACCCAACTACAGTCTAGTGTGAATCTAGTAACTGAAGAGAAGCTGCAGTTACAAGAAAACATCGACAGGCATGAATATGAGGTGACTTCACTTAAAGAGGAGAACGAGTGCATTCAGTGCTTGCTCCAAGCCTCAGAGCAGGAGCAACAGAGGCTGAAGGAGCAGCTGGAGATGATGGACAAGAGGACTGAGGAGGAGAACACAGAGAGGTACAGTACATCTTTATCTGCTTCTACAAATCTATTAGTGTCTGTTGAATGGTTTTGCCTTCATTATTTTGTATTATATATATATATTTAACTGGAATTATGTGTATTACTACAGGGGCCACCAGTTTGAGGCAGAGCAAGCCCAACTGCATCAGAACCTGGCAAGCTTACAGAAGGAGCTGACTGTGTTCAAGCAGCAATACGAGTCACTGCTGGAGCAGGTGGGCCAGCAGCACAGCCTCATACAGCAGCTCTCTGGGTCGCAGAGCCACATGGAGACAGAAACTGGCAGTGAGTGTAGACCAAAACTAAAGTTTCTCATGACATAATGTTGCTACTTTAATTTGGATTTGTATGTTTATTTTGACTTATCTCTTAACAGTTTCCCCAGCAGAAGGAGCTGAACAGATTGATGTGGAGCCAACAATTGATTCAAGTGCAAATACTGAGTCCTTTGCAGAAAAGGGACAGCTGAGCCCTATGTTGTCTGAACTGGGTACACCTTCCTACCAGTCTGATGAGGCTTTCTGGTACAATGGGTTTTATACTATATGCTTTTATTACACGTCATATTTGTGTTATTTTGTGATAAATAAATCAAATCTCCCTCAACCCTGGTAGTGAGACAGAGCTGGTCTTCAAGGAGGACATCATTGAGCAAGAGATGATCCAGGAACAGATGGAGGAGGAGAGGCAGGCACGCATGGCTGATGTAGAGGAAATGAGGAGTAAAGATGAGGAGAAACTACACCACACAGAACCCTTAGATCAGGTAGAAAACAGTTATTACAACACTGTATTTGTCTTCACATCTGTGTGAGTGTTTCCCTGTCAAAAAGTTGAATTTTTAATTATAATTGACCTTAAGTGTCACTCTTTATGACCTTATATTTTGTCTTCTTTCTTGCAGGTTCCTGGAGACAGCAGTAGTACCAGAGATGTTCTTGAAAATGAACCTGAAGTCTATGAAATATCTCAACCCCTGTCCTCGTCGAGTGAGACCATAGAGTTAAAATCCTGTGTTGAGGAATTAAATGGTACTTATAACTGCAATTGCAATAACTATATGTTTTCTTGGGCTCATTTACTGTTTCACATTGAGATCATACTTTAGATTTATTTGAGCTAAAAATACAGTGATGTTCAATTTTGTCATTGTCATTTTTGTCTATTTTTTAAAGTATAACCATATTGTGTTGGCTGATGCAAGCATCACATCTTTATTTAGAATTTGACACTTTGCGGATTTAAATGTTTTCTGATATTAGATATTTTTCTAGCTAACATGTATGATGTTTGACTTGGATATATTCAATGTGTTTATCAGCAACAGACTCATCTCAGGGACAAGACGACCTCACCCATTCCAATGAAATGATCACAAAACAAGAAAATGAACTCCAGACACTGCGCTCAGAGTTTGACCTACTGAGCTCCGAACTGGCTCTGAGAAAGGAGCTGACCTCTGAACTGGAAGTCCAGGTTCAAAACTTGGAAAAGAAAGTTCATACAGCAGAGGAGGCGGCGCATGGTGCAGCACAGAAAATGAACGTTGCTCTGCAGGAGAGGAAAGACCTTGCTGACCAGGTAGGGGGAAAAATTGCACAGTGCCAAATATCACATACATGACAGTGTAAGTGTAGCATTTATTATTTAAGTATGAGTGATACTAATGCTGTGTGCTCATGTTTAGTTGGTGCAGCTGTCAGAGGAGAGGGAGACATTAACTCTACAGCTACAAACAGCTAAATGCCAGTTGGCTGATGTTATAGAGATGCTGGAAGGACTGGAGATGGCCAAAGGTAAGTATTATTTTAATGTTCTGAAACAAGGTGCTAAATAATAGCACAGCATGATTTATAAAGGGATACCCAGCTTTACAGGTGGCACCATGTTGTTATTAAATAGATGTTTTTTTTTTCCTGGTTCTGTAGGTGGATGGGATGAGAAGTTCCTTCAGCAGGAGAGTGAGTTGAAGAGGGTTCGATCTGAGAAGGCTAACCTGGAGCAGCACATCCTGGGCATGGAGTCTGAGCTGGAGACCCTGCAGGAGGAGAGGACCAGATTGAAAGATGAGACGGAGACACAGAAGAGGACTTGTTCAGGCATGGAGCAGCAAATAGAAACTCTCAGGACAGAGGTGAGCAGAATATCAAAATAATGCATATGTAAGGTTTAAATGAATGCAGAAATTAGTAAAGTAAAACTTAGATTCAAGTTTTAAAAATGTTCCTTGAGCAAAAGCTGACAACACAGCAAGACATTGTTGAACAAGATCTGTTATTTTACGGTTACTGATCAATCATGGTGATATAACAATTCTAAATCTTATTATGTACGCAGACAAGCCAGCTGAGATCTGAGCTTGTGTCCTGCTCTGAAGAGCGAGATGAGCTGAGCCAGTCTTTGGGGCAATGGAGAGAGAAAGTTCACAGTCTGGAGAAGACGAACTGTGACACCAGAAACCTCATTTCCATCCTGGAGGACGACATCAGGGCAGGGAGGAAGGAGTATGAAGCCCTGCAAGGCAACATGGAGAAACTGCAGACAGAGAGGCAACAGGTACAAACTGTACATCTATGCATCCTCATGTATGGTTTTAGCATTTAGCTGTAGTTAGATGAAATCCAAGTGTGCTAAATGTCCTCGGTTTACTAATTATTGAAGTTTAAGTTTGTTTCTTTCCCTTTTAACTGAAATTCATTCCTTTTCTTTCACTAAAGCTGGTGGAGCAGATTAAGGCACAGGAGCAGGCAATCTCTCAGCAGAGTGGGGAAAGAGAGGAGCTTATTGGTCATCTTAACCAGATCAAAGAAGACCACACTTCTGCCAATCAAAACACTGAGTCCATGGTCAGCAAGATACAGGTAAGGGGGAAGTTTGATACAAAGCATGTTACTGCATGTTGTGAGCCATCTCCATAATTAAATGGATGTGGTGTTTTATGTTGTGTCTGCTCAAAATAACACCACTAGACTACACTGATAAAGGGGATATAGAGACAGTGTGAAATCAAAGATCCTTCAAGGAGCAAAAAATGTTTTTAAAATTTTCTCTTCCTTTTTCCTTCTATTTTCTTCCCTAAGGCTTTAGAGGGAGAAGTGTGTCGCTTATCACAGTCTCTCGAGTCCTCTCTGTTGGAGAAAGGAGAGATTGCATCTCGTCTGAACTCCACACAGGATGAGGTCCAAGAGATGAGGACCGGTATTGAAAAGCTTCAGGTCCGCATTGAGTCAGATGAGAGAAAGAAAAGGAAGATGGGAGAGCTGCTCAAAGGTGACTCCTCATATCTTTGGAAAATGACCTGGCCTCTTTAGTTTTATGACTTACTGACTTAAATGTGTCTTTGTATCTCTGCAGCTGCCCAGAGAAAGTCAGACTCACTGCAAGATCGCATTGATGCTCTGGAGCGAGAGAAGGAAGATGTAGAGCAAAGTCTAGAGGAGGCTGTTCTGGAGGTACTCTGTCTGTTTCTTACATTCTTTCACTATTGTAGTTTATTTTTGCCAAGAAAAAAATGGAGGGGTTTGATCAAATACAGGGTTGAAAATTTGCCCACACTGCATTAAATGTAAATGTTATGTCCTTTTACACAGGCTGAGACAGCCAAAGCTGAGCTGGAGGAGGAAAGGAGAAAGGTACATATATGTTTGCCTATTTGACACCCTGTCCCATGTCATGTTTTTATTTTATGTTCTTTGTGCTTTGTGACACATGTCAACCTAGATAATATATTAATCAGGTTTCTCCTCCTTCTCTTCTCTCTTCATCTCATGCTCCCACTTTCCTCTCCATCTTGATTTTCTCCTCCACTCTTGTCTCCTTTCACAAACTCTGCTGCTGTTTGTCTTGAACCCTCGCCACTCTTAGGTGGAAGACGAGAAGCAGAGGCTCAGCGAGAAACTATCAGAGCTCTCTGCCACGCTGGAAAACCTGAGATCTGAGAAAGAGCGCATGGAGAGAGAGTTGGAAGCAAAAAACAGAGAGATAGAAGAGCTGAAGGCCGCTAAGGAGCAACTGGAGAGAGGACTGGAGAAGGCAGAGGTAGATAGAAGACAGGAAGAGGAGAGGCAGAAATACAGGGTGGAAGAGCTTGAGAAAGGGATGAGAGAGGAAGCGCAGAGACAAATTAGACAAGTAGAGGAACTCCATGCGCAGCTGGAAGCCTCTCGGCAGAGGGAGATCTCACTTGAACGAAAGGGTGCAGAAACAGAAGGGGAGAAAGACAGGGTGCAGTCTCTGTTGGTAAAGATGGAGAAAGAGAAACAGCATCTGCAAACTTCTCTGGAGGAGTGGCAGACAGAGGGAGAGAGGCTCCGCTCTAAGGGAGATGAGTTGGAGAAGGAGAGAAACAACCTGAAGACCCATATTGAAGGTTTGGAAGAGGAAATTAAGGAGCTTAAAATGCTCATAAAAGCCAAAGAGGAAGAGAGAGAGGTTTTGGAAAAGGATAGGGAGGAGGAAGCAGTACAGAGACAAGCCTCGGTAAAATCCATCTCCTCTCTTATGGCAGAGAAAGAACAGATAGAAAGAGAAAATGGACGGCTGGTAGAGGAAAAAGAGAAACTGCAATCTACCTTAATGTCAGTGGAAGAAGAAAGAGATGACCTGCGCCTTACTCTTGCATCTGTAGAAGAAGAGAAAGAAAGACTAGGGCGAGAGAGGGAGGTGTTCGCTGATGAGAAAGAGAAGCTTTCTATGATAGAAACAGAGAAACATGACCTGGAACAAACTCTTTCTTCACTCAAGCAAGAGAAGGAGAGAATAGAAGAGGAGAAACACAGGTTAGAGGCTGAAAAAGAGGAATTGCAGTCTTCCCTTTCTTTGATCAAAGTAGAGAAAGAGAAGATGTGCTCAGCTCTGTCTGCGCTGGAGAAAGAGAAGCAAAGAGCAGAAGAAGAGAAAGAGAAACTCACAGAAGAACGAGAGAGCCTTCAGTCTACAGTTGCCTCTATGGAGAAAGAACTGGAAGCACAAAAATCGTCTGTTGCACAGTTCAACGAGCAGGTACACACATCCAGATTTTACACAAAGAATAATCATCTGTTTACTTTTACTTGTTTCTGTGACCTTTAATCTCATTTTTAAAAAAAAGCTGAAATCCTTCAATTTCTTTGTCACTTCCATACATACACTGATGTTACAGCAGTCTCACCACTTCACTCTGTCCATCCACTCCAGGTGTCAGAGCTAGCATCTCGTGCCACTCGTTTGTCCAAAGAGAGAGACTCTGCTCTGAGCAAGATGAATCTTTGGATGAAAACCTGCAAACAGCTGGAGCAGGAGAAAGAAAAGATGTTAAACAGCTCAGGTGCATACATGATTTACATGTTTAATTCTTAGATTACCAGTAAGGATGAAAACTTTCTAGAGGGTGCATTACTTGTGTTAATTTTAGCCATATTTTTGTTCCAGGAGATGGAAAGAGCAGTGGGGAGGAGCAGACAGAAGTAAACCAGCTGAGGATGGAGGAGAAAACCAAGGAGGTGGAAGAAATTAAGGCTGCCCTTGATGCAAAGAGGAAAGAGTTAGAAGAGAGGAATAAAGAGCTGGAGGAGATGAAGAGTGAGCTGAATGAAGTGAACAAACTTCTGGAAGAGAAGAGCACAGAGGCTGATGAGAGCATGGATAAATACTGCAGCCTGATGGTTCAAGTCCACAAACTGGAAGAGACCAACAATGCCCTGACAGCACGGCTGGAGCAGATTACCGCTAGCCAACGTGTTAATGAGGCTAACTCCAGCAGCGCTGTAGGTGCTCTTTGCCGCCGCTCAGGAAGGAAGTCTTCCTCCAAACAGCAGGAAGAGAAGACAGTCGACAACACCGAGAATGTGGCGCCTTCAACGCCTCAGAGGTCACCTCAGGGGTCATCTTCAGGGAAACGGGGTCACCGTGACATCAGTGATAAAGACAGCGCCCAGGAGGCCCTGCACAACCTGACAAAGAAGATCAAAGCCAATGCAGCGACACCCAAACCAACAACTGAACAGGAAGATGAGGAGTTCAGGCCAGAGGGCCTTCCTGAGCTGGTGCAGAGAGGTTTGTGTTGTGTGACAATCACAAAAAAGATCTGTAGTTTGCTTTCTGTGCACTGAGCAGTCAGACCTCATGTCAGAGGAATAGAGCATCATTAGCTCATATCTCCGATGGACAAAGTTTAATTCTTATGAGGAGTTACAAATGAGCATTTTCATTTTCACTCATCATGACTTTTCATTCTCCGTAGTGAATAAAATTAAGTCACTGTTCTCCCTCAGGCTTTGCTGATATTCCTCTGGGGGAGGCGAGTCCATTCATCATGAGGAGAACCACAGTGAGGCGCTGCAGTCCTCGGCTGGCTGCCAGGCAGACTGATCCCACATCTGCACCTGACAGCAAGGTGAGCAACAGCCATCCTTCTCTCTGTCACACACATACACACACACAGAGCTTCACTTTTGCTGCTTATCCTCAACAGCCAGCTGCACAAATGAACATACACCCATTGGTCACTTTATTAGGTACACACTGATGCCAGCATAAACAGCAAGCTCTTCAAAATAATGAATCATGTCTTAATATACAGTACATTCATTATACAGTATAAAGCAGTATTGTGAACCACAGGGTCAGAGCTGCCAGCGTTTCAGTAACTGGTGTGTCTCAGACTGTGCGTCTTCATGACTATTGTACATTTGCACTTGTTTTCCTTTATCAGGTCTGTGCCTGCAACAGACATTGCTGTCTCTAAGATGCAGATAAGACTGATTAACAGCTGTACCATTTTACAGCAAACTCTATTGATGTACATTTAAAACCAATGCAGATGGAGAACTAATTTTTTGAGTTTGCTCACTGTTTCATTTCCCATTCATGCTGAAATATCCAAGTAATTTCACCATATGGGCAGCAGTAAAATCGTGCTGTGAAAAATGAACATGGTATCCTTGAGGTCACATCTGAAGGAAGTGTTTAGAGGTGGTGGAAACTGAACTCCAACTTTTTAGGTCAGTGTGTACAGGGTAGTTCAGATCAGGCCCCTAATATGTCCACAGGACATCCGGACCCCTCAAACCTTTAAGTCAGTCCAGGTCAGCTTCTTATTGCGTCAGGTCAGCTGAAGTGAAGCAGTGGGGGATGTAAAGGATGTAGAGGTTTCAGGTCAAAGAGGTCAAGAGGAAAGAATGCCTCACAGTCACCTGTTAGACTGAACCCCTGCTGCATGTGTCCACAGACACTGAAGCCTTGCTGCCAAATGAACTTCAGTTCATTCACAAATGTCCCACTTCTGACTTTGTTGTGTTTCTCTTTCACTCATTTTGTCATCTCCTTTTTCATTCTTCCTCCACAGTTTTTGGCGCCCATAGCCTTCCAGAGTCCCTCTGCAGAAGGCTCCAACAGGAAGTGTCTTTCTCCGAGCGGCGAGGAGAAATCTGTGGGTCGTTCACGGAGCGTAGGGAAAACACCAGAGCAGAAAGAGAAACAACTTTTAAGAGAACAGACTCAACAAGCAGACAACTGTCACGTGCAGTAGATTGATACACAAACACACACACACAGTTTGGCACTTGTAATTCACGTGTAGAAATACTTACATACACATCTCTAGATACACAAAAGATTAACACTCCACTTTTTTAAAAGCCACATTGAACTTTAAAGTAAAGACGTATTTTAAAAATGATATGACCTCAAAGTGTTTAACACTCACGATGCACCTTTTTTTTTCTTTGTTTTTTGGAAGTGGGGTGTGTGTGTGTGTGTTTTCCACTTTCTCACAGGACTCCAAAAGCTACAAATACACCTCTGTGATGGTTTTCCTCATAGCATTATTTTTTCATTATGCTCTGCTTTAAGCTGTTTTGAATGGAATCATCTGTATCTTTGAAATGCTAGATTTCTCTAAGTGTTTGAGAATGAATGAGACCACCACTGTTGTCTAACGTCTCTGAATGTATCTTCATGTTTTCACTTTGTTTATCTCTACCACTCACCCACTTGATTTTTTCTTTTGTATTGTTCTTGTCTTTCTGATGTGTTTGAAAAATGAACTCTGTACATAGTAGATGATATATCCAGTAATAACAGCTATGCTTCGTCCATCCTGTAACATATCAGCTAATGGCAGCTAAGTTTTTGTAGATTTTCTGCTCTGTTTCATATTTTCTATTTAGTTTAATTGTTGAAGTCAAGGCAACGTATCTTCTAAAATGTAATTCTTTTCATTTTTTTCATGTTATATTTTCAGTAAATGCTGAAAGCATCTCTGCATTTCATCAGTTATTTAGATGTAGATGAATGTTACTGATAATTGTAAATAGTTAATGAAGCCAAATAGTGGACTTTTTTTTTTTTTTTTACTAAAACCTTTTTAACTGCTTCATAAGATGTGTGATCTTTGTGTCTTGTTTTTGCTATGATTTGACAATAACTTGAAAACATTAAGCATGTTCATAATTATGAGTGCACTATATCACCACAGGGTGGAGAACCCGAGCTATATGGAGAGCAGGTGTTGGATTTTAGTGAGGAGTGCAGCGGTGTGCAGAGCAGCGTGTGACCTGCTGAGAGTGAATTGTGAGTTTAACGGTCAGGATACACCTCAGACAAAATCACATTTATCTGTCATTGTTGGAGACGCCTCGGGCTCAAGTTTTATCCATCAGATGAGGAAATGAGAAAGTTATATGGTCCCTCATAGTGTGGCAGTAATGGACAGTATGAGGGATGTTATCAACTGAGATTAAAGTTACAAAACAAAACAAAACATATTATAACCAAAAAGGCTTTAAATACCTTAAAAATGCCTTCTCCTTTGAAAGCCATGTCCTATTAATGTCCATAATCCTACACGTCTCCTCATCCTGTGAAGTGTTTTGCTGTAAACAGACAAACATTGTTAAATTAATTTCAAGATTACATTTTCGTTTTGAATTAGGATAAACATCATTTCCCAGTCCTTACTTACTTCATGCCCTGCAGGACATCAGGCCACAGTGAGCTCCCTTCAGTCCACTTCCAACTGGTTTCAGTTCACTACATCACGTAGAGATGGTGTGGGTAAAGATACACCAGCAGCTTTCAGGCCTTGTTAATAATGCAGAAGTTGATTCAGACCACAAATTTCGGAGCACTGATAATTAGAACTTGCTCATAAAGGACACAATCAAGTATTGTGTAACTACCAGAGACGGTTGGGAAAACAGGTTAATTTTCTTATGATGAAGAGTGGTAATCATATGGAGATGCTGTTTGGCTCTTTATTAGGTCCTCTGTGGTATTAAAGTCATATACATATACTTGGATTAGAAGTTGTCCCATAGTACAAGTAAAGTATTCATGACAGCTAAAGACAGCTGTAAATATAATCTCATTTTTATACTTTGCTATAGAACAACAACAACAACAACAAAAAATACAATAAGACAACCAAACATTATGTCTGCTCTTCTTTCAGATAGTCACACCATTAAGTGTCCTTCATGTTGACTGAATGCACCAGTGCTAACACATGGGAGCAGTGACTGCTGTCCAAAATGATTAGGAGGGTTTTTTTTCTGGGTGAACCTTTGTGTATCTGAGGAACACTGATTTGGATCAATAACCATTGATTTTCTCTCCTGATGTATAGACATTAGAATTATTGATGTATGCTGACCTTTTGACCTCTTATTTCAAGGCCTAGTAATGACACATTAAAATAGGACAGAATAGTTATTCATGTGTTTCTTGTTAGATTATGAGAGAGAGCTGGATACCTGGTTTGTTCATTCGTTCTCCTGCATTCCTGCGTTCTCTCTCTCTCTCTCTCTCTCTCTCTCTCTCTCCCTCCCTGGTAGTGGGTGAGGAGGAAGCAGGGCATGCTGGGTTGTGGGAACAGAGAGGAGAGGACACAGTCACACACCTCACAGCGGATGCAGTCCTGCTCTGATGTCTCTGGCTGGAGCTGTCAGCGGAAGCTGCAGTGCCAGAACCAACTCTGGCCGAGGAGACGGGAAATGAGGAGATGGGTCTACTGAGCTATGTTATCACTGGCACTCAGACTGGAGAGAGTGTGTGTGTGTGTGTGTGGGTGGGTGGGTGTCTGTCTGTGTAATTGACAGACTGACTGACTGTCGACCCCCCACCACTGTATGCATGATTTGTCCCATTCTTTACCCGGCAACACTGTGTAAGCAGCAGCTCTCAGGGCCAGAGGAGAGTCACTGACAGGAAGTGTTGACTAGTTTGTGTGAACAGAACAGAGGAAAAGAGATGGTAATGTCTTTTAGTTACTTTGAAAAAGGATCATGTCATCTGTACTGTTAAAATATCGCAGAAAGGATTGCTTCATTACTGGCAGTGAGGTGTAAAGGAACGAGCAATGTACCCAATGCAGGCTGCCAGGTTGCAATAAAACCTCTTCGGCTGTTTAGTTTGACCTGGCAACCCTAATACTTTTTTTATTAACTGCTGTTAAAGCATTAGTAAATGACTAACAAAGCCATTAGTTAAAACCTATGCATGGGGCATATTATGTATGAGGCAGGGAGAAAACTGAGCAGCCACTAGTGACAAGACTACTACTGAAAGAAAATCAATTATTTTAATTTTCAGTCATAAATAAGCTAATAAGGAACTTGCTGATACGTTTACACGTCTTACAGCCTTTAGTACTTATCATATGTGCAGTATTTTATATTGCTGCTGATGTCCTGCTTTCATTTCTAGCATCATTTCACGTGGTACAGGATTGTCTTTACAGACGCAAACAAACAATTTAGTTTAGTTTTGGATTTCCAAAAGACAGGAACATACAAGAGACAGATCTGCTGACTTTTAGTCCCTACTATGAGCTAAGCTTGAAAATGTTCTATAATGCAGCCTGAAAATGTCTTTTGTTAGATCCTCATTACTGGGTAAATGTTTTCAAACTCCATGCATCCAGTTTGAAATAACTCATGACCAGATCTTGTTCTTAGACTTGACAAGGCTCCTTCAGAGTCACAGAAACAACTGTTTTCACAGGCTGCATAGTGCTCCATGTGCCTGGTAAATTGAAAATGGGTGCAATACCCCTTTGAAGTATACCAAGTCATCCCAAAATCTAAAAAGAAATATGGCAAACCACAACTGCAGTCTTTTAAGTCCTTAAAGTCTGCAATTTTCCTCTGATCTTTTTGTTGGGTGTGATAGAAAGACACATCAACACCCGGCATTTGTGGAAGGTTCAATGAAGCACGTATCCTGTTGAAGTGATGTGAGAAGAAGATTGTGTTGTTCAGTTCGTGCTGTCTGTCTGTCTGTCCAACATGTCTGAAAGGATCTCAGACTGAAACAGAACTGTTAAATGTGTGGACTGAAGTTGAAGGTTTTTATAGGGAAGTAAAAGAAGAACCTGCCTGAGCACCAGACCACGTTGTCTTGACTTGACACTGCAGCTACTGCCTCCCTGCACTCACCGCCTCCTCTTGGATGAAGATATAATGTTCAATTACACACAGAGAAGGAGCTATTTTAATAACCAGTGTTCACAGGCCTTTTTTTTTTTTTTTGCAGCAATCTCCTAGCGAAGAATTGCCCCTACATGCACAGCACCTAAAATAGAAACCATTAGAACAGAATCAACAAAAAGGCCACTGGAGGCTTCAGTTCATCTGACTTCTGTAGTTACAATGTTTTGAAACATTAACCCCCCTCAGGGAAATTACTTTCAAAGACTTGTGTTGAACAAGGACATCACTGTGGAGGAGGATCTCAGTGGTATTAATATAGAGCTGTGGCAAAAAGAAGATAAACACCAGTGCTCTCTGCTCCATGAAGCTGCTCAGGACTGTAGGCAGTTAGAAAACATCACTAGACCTGGGTAAGGTAAACACACTAACCATAGACACATGCTGTATGAGATGGAAAAATTGTCTGTTTTTTAGATCTTATAATAAAAGAGCACTCAGAAGTGGCACATACCCAGTATAAGTAATGCAGTAAATATTGTTTAAATAAAAATAATGTTTACACTGTACTGAACAAAGTACAGAACACACTTCTGATCCTAAACGTTTGATGCACTCAGTGAGGTCACTCCTCAATGACTGGGGACCAGAGTTTTTCCTCTCTGGTCATTTCAGCCAAATCACAAAATCATGTTTTCTTGATTCTCCCTGATGGCATTAAACCATGGAATTGCAGATAGTTTGGGTTTTATTTGCTGGGGTTTTAAGATCTCAGCTGCTTAGACTTATTTATTTGTGGTGCTCAAAGTCTCCAAAATTACATATGAAAAAGCTGCAAAATGTCCTTCACAGAAAAAATGTCCCTATTTCCTAGATAATCCACAGATGTCACTGTGAATGGTTTCAGAAAGAACATACAAGATAAATACTGGAGAGCTGTGATGTTTTTTTTATTTGTTTGTTTGTTTTATTTATTGTTTTATTCATTGGTGTGTAATTTGGGTAAAGTGACCCTTCAAGGTGTCCTAGAGCAGGACACTGAGCATGTGATCAGTCCCAGTGGTTCAGCCTCCCGAAAGCCCTTATTAAGGACCAGAGGACAAGCAAGGTGCTATGGTAAGTAGCAGTCTGAAGTGGTGTGAGTGGAGTAAATATAAAGGCTGTTGTGTGGTTTTTTTTTTATGTGAATGTCAAAGTCTGCACCTATCTTAGATTTTGTTGTGTGATGTTGTGCAACAAGCTACTGTTTTTCACTCCCTGCAGTCCAACCACCCTCAAACCAAAAACAACAGCAACCAACGTGAATTTCACTCATAGTACAGATTTTATTAATGCCATGGCCGACCTTGGGCTTCCAGCAAAAACTACAGTACTGTAGATTTCCTATCTGTCTGACTGTGCGCTGTTGATTCTGGTCTGTACTTCCTGCTTTGATAACTTTACCTCACGCATCATAAGACCAGCTGCCACTGGCCAGCCACCACTCATCAGACCACCCTATCATCCAGGAAGTTTAAACACTAATAATTACTCAGTGGTTCAGTGGCTGTGAACTGTGTGAGCGAGAACATACTGGTTAATGTGCCTTCTATACTTAGAATAAATCAAAGGTTGTATCTGGCAGTGGTGAGAATCAGTCATTCACTTTATAGCTCCTGCAAGACTTAGTTTTATATCGTGAAATATTTCTGCATAACATTTCACCTTCATGACTAAATAAGCAAAGTTTAAGTTTTGGGGGTGAAAAAAACATTTAGTAAGAATTTAATTCTGACAGTCACCAAACAATCCTCGAACTGTCACCAGATTTTAATTTTAAAATGTTTCAAGATCTCGATGGGTGCATGAAAGCGCTTTTCCAGCTGAGCCACTTCGAACCACTGAGAGGAGAAATCTCACATGTGAAATAACCAAAACTGTTTTTATCTTTTCCAGAGATTTGTGTTCTTATTGGACCTCATCTCTCACAGTATCAAGGAGCTTTCTTTTGTATGGTTTAAATGTCCAAAATGTGAAATTGGCACCATTAAAATGATGCCAAATTAGTGTTTAGCAGTTCCTGTTTGCAGTGTGCCTATGGAGGTACAGACACTTTGATCCTGAAGAAAAAAACTGATGATTCACAGGCAGGTTCTGAAGTTATGAGGAACATCTTTTTTCTATGATTCCTGAGTGTGTTTATAGACATTTATTCATGATGGACGTCAGAGATAAATTATCCCCTGAAGGTGTGAGGGGACACCCCCAGATGTTTAAAAATGATCAACAGCATGTAAAGAAATAATAGTTTTGACAAAATGTCAAAGATGTCTATGTATTATGTTGCTGAGATGTCTACAGAAGTTAGCATGCTAACTAGCTAGCCCTGGTCCGTCCCATCTTGTAATACCACTTTGCATCTCAAGAGCCAATAGAAAGGCACTGTAGCCTGCAGTCTGCCCTCAGTCAAACATGAGAGGATGAAGCACTGTCCCAGAGGGCAACAAATCATGTTCAGAGGCAAAGAAAAGAAGTGATAGAAATAGAACCAACAACGTTTCTTCTACACTGGTAAACAGCTGTTGATGCTAATGCTGGTGGTGATAGCAAATATTTACATACAACACCTCTAAAAAATATTTTATGTTGTTTGTTAATTTCTTTGAGAACAGTTTCTTTACAGATATAACTGATCTTTTGATGCATATTCTTCTTCTGGACACAGAACCAACAGCAAAGGTTGAACACTTTGAATAACACAGCAAACAATGAAATAATTGAAATTTGGTTTATTTTCACGTCATATATTGTACAAAAATCTTTGTTACATTGTGTTTAGATTAGCTCTACAGACTAGACAGTCTATTATTACCACGTGTTCTCCCAGACTCACATCAGTGTAGAAACATACAGAATAGAAAAATACAGAGTTTTCATGATTGCTGTCATAAAAAGCATCGGCATATCTACCACATTAGCAGAAAATGAACACGTCTTAGAGTTAGTCTCATTTCAGCTCAGCTAAAAAGATGATTGTGTAAAAATGTCGTCTGTTTGCTGATAAACCGAAGAGCAAAGAGAGAAGGCAAGGTCAGACCAACCAGCTACAACACTGTGTAATGCCACTACTGTTTCCATTCAGTGTTAGTACTGAACCATACAGACTCTGAGTTAATGATGAACTAAAAAAAAAACAAACAGCTATAGTAAAAGTCAAAACTTAATAGGATATAAGTCCACTTATGTCCAGTGGGTGTCTGAAAGACTAGTTAGTTCATCTATTAGTAAATGAATCCACATCACTTTCACACATACCAGTCAATCAGGACTAGAAAAAAAAAAATCAAATAATTGGTATACCTGAACTGGTTCAGGTTTAAAATATAAATTGGTTTGAAACTCCCCGTGTATGTGAGCAGTAATCTAAAGGTTAAAAGTTTGTGTGTCAAACCGTGTACTAATGCCTCATAACAACAAAATCGAAGCCTTCTGACTGGATGGACTGGTTAGCTGTGGGAGCTGCAGCATGTTGTTACGTTTAAAGGCTGTTAAATCAAAGTGCATTTTCAACGGCAGGCATACACACATGGAAGAAAACCCTCAGTGTGTGTGTGTGTGTGTGTGTGTGTGTGTGTGTGTGTGTCTGGAAGCTGGGCATTAAAAAATGATGTCAAGGGTGAAGTGATTAAATCTTTTAAAATTGGAGATTCAAGTTTGACAACCCACAATTCAAAGGTTGTTTGCAAGAAATGTTGTTACATGTGTGACTGAACATCTCAGAGATGGCATTCACTGTCAATCATAGCAGCTTGGGGTTAGTCAACAGAGAGTAAACATTTGCTGAATATAATACTCTGTTACAGTATAGTCATACGTTATAAAATGCACACACAGACAAACAGTTTAATGGTTGACCAACTGGCTCAAAGGGACACTGTGTCATCATTCATATGTGACTGCTTCCAGCCACTGAAAAAATGAAACAATCAAACCTGCAACAGTCTACTTACTTCATCCACTGAGCCGTACAAATGATATTGTTATGTAAAACACAAGGTACTGGATGAACATGATCATATGTGGATCCAGGCCTGTAGAACATCATGAGTGTGAACAACTGATTTAGATTTGTTAGGCTGAATTCACAATCAGCACTGGGCTTATAAACTTCCCTCAGCTGAAGTAATCCAAATTGTTACAGAGAACATATAAATAGACATATGAGATTTCCTCATTTGAACACTTGTGAAATCAGTTGTTGCACCTCACAGTGTGGTGTGCTTGGCCTTGTAGGCAGAATAAGGAGTTTAAGGCACAGTAATGATTTGACAAATCTCCTTACAGATCCAACTGGTGCTCTCAGTACTTTTAAAATTATACCCAGGATAAGAGAAAGAGACACCACTTCAAACCACATACAGGCTCTGCCTCCTCTCCAAAACTAAGAAGAGTTAGTGGCAGATATGTAACGATGCCCTCAGTCAAAACCAAGGTGTTGAGATGACAATATTACAAAAGATTTACAGTCATGGCAACTTACTACACTTTAAACAACAGGACTGTAGGACCAACATGGCTGCCACTGAAAACCACAGTGGTCAGACTTGTTCAATTATCAGCTCTTATAAAAAAGTTTCTTACTGTTGGGTCCAGGTACAGGTAACTGTTTAGTCACTCAACAACATGTTTATATAGTGGGAAGGAAGTTTTACAGTGAAATAAAAATAATATTTGGCATACAGTGACTGAAAGTCATGGCTTATATTTGTTGTTGGTAAAACTGTAGATTAGAACATTTACCAACAAACTGTGGGAGCAAAATATATTTTTAAAAAGGCCATATAACAGCACTGCTTTTCAGTTTGCAGAGGTGATTATATCTGACAGCAACTAGTAAAAGATAATAAGTACAAAGTGTCATAACTGGTGACAAAACTGATCAAATAAAATTTATCTGAGTTACTCTATAAAACAGGCAGCAAAAAGCTTCAGATTATAAATATTAGTTTAGGAGTTTAGGAGTTTAAACCACTCAGACTTGTCTTATATTTCAGATAAGCTTTGGTGCAGTAAGTATAGTTTTTATTTTCCCCAAGTGGAAAATAAGAAAAACAATACTAGTCTAAATGTAAAAGACCTGCTCCCCACAGTCCACACAGAGTCTCAGTACTCAGTTTGTAGCTTGATCAACATCACATTCCTCCATCTTTGTAGTTCAGTACAGTACAACTGCACCATCTCATCTGCAGTTCAAACAACATCACCTCCCTCCCATCTTCACAATCTCAATATCTTTACATTCAGCAGTCATTTAGCACAAAATCTGCCTCTCCCCATCAGAGGCCACCATCTTTGTATTTCAGACATAACTGTCTTTCACTTTTACAGTCCTGACATCATCACATCCCAGAAACCTTTGCTGCACGTCACATCCTCTCTCTCCTGTCTGTCTCTATTCTATCACCTGTCCAACGATGAAAGTAAAAAGAAAAAAGCCAAAAGAAAATGAAACAATTGCTCATACGTCGTAAAGCTGTGTAGTAAAAACGTATTGTGGAAAATACTGAAGTGGTGCAAACACAGCCAGGCACCTTGGACATTCCTCTGACTTTTCAACATACTTCACCAAATACTGTAATGTTTCTGTATACAATATGTCAGAAATGTAACTCTTCATTGTTATTTAGCAAGTTTTGACAGCTGACTGACACTGCAGGGATGAGGGTGGTGAGGTGAGAAAGATGTCAAAAATCCACTTGCTGGGCAAGGCTGTGACTCCAGCCTCCCCTGTAGAGGGGTGAAGATGTCCCTCACAAGGTACCACATTCTCATTATACTTAATTTGTGAATTGAACCAGTTCATTTGGTCAAGCAGGTCTGGTCTCAGCACTGACGCCATAAATGATGATAAATGAAAAGGCCTTGAAAAGATCTTAAAGGTGCTGCCGGCCTTCGTCTTTCTACTTGAGGTGTTCAATGATTGAGATATCTCCTCTCTCTGGGTCCAGGCCGTTCATGTACAAACCACCATTTCTGGCCAGAGGTGTCGTCAGGCCCTGCAGCCCGGCCTCCCTCTCGTTCTTGTCCCGTTCGTCGTTGAAGTTGACCGACACGGCCCTCTTAGGCAGAGTGAGCTCTGGGGCGGGGCTGAACCCCAGCTCCGAGGACAGTTTGCGTTTGATTGACGCTGCACGCTGGAACTTATCATAGATCTCGACGCTAACACGTCGACGGGTTTCTTTGAACTCGGCTGAGACGTTGGCCGTCCACTCTGCAGCGTGAGCACGAATCTCTCCAACCTGCAAGAAGAGAGAGGAGGAGTGACGTTAGGTGAGAGGGGTGACAGGTTTAATACCTTAAACTGTTGATACAAAGAAAATAGAAAAATATGTGAAAGCATTTAGAAATAACCTCTCAAAGTCCTTTTTGGTTCTTTTGTATCAGGAAGGCTATTAAGAGTACTACAATTCCAGGCTCTTTCTGGGCAGCCACTGGTTTCCATTCACTATATGAAAATCAACACGCAGAGACTTAAAGCTTTGTGGAAGTTTTCCATCAAAATAAACTGTGTGCTGACTTTTCCCTGTTTGACAAAGTTGTGACTGCTCTGAAATCTTTTTGGTTGCTTGTTGGTGCATTCAAGGGCACTCTGACATTGAAGACTTGCCAGTCAATGACCAAATCACAAGTGGAAAGTGACAATGTTACAGACAAGGAAGTCAACTCAATTACATTAAAACAATGTATCTGCAGCTAAACAGGTCTGCAACACTGAGTATTAATCAACCATGGAAAATGTGACACACACATACACAGCTGATCTTTAAATGACAACATAGTGATAATATGGATATTTCTGGAGCAACAGAACAGAGCAAAATGTGGTGTTGGTCTTTATAAAGTGGGAAACTTTGAATATTACAGAAGAACTCAACTAATAGAGTTATATCCTCTGACAACAGAGTGTGCTGTCACTCTGAGTCTAATTTAATTCTGTCTAATTTAAATTAATTAAACACATCATTGTCTGTTCATCTTCAGAGGACCACAGAATCTGATATGATAACCATATGACTTTAACTCCATATGCCTTCTGTGGCAAAAGGCCTCTAGGTGCTTTAATGAAAACCGAGAAAAACATTATCCAGTGCTCCGCCTGTAGGGACAGGTCTGTGTAACAGATTCCAAATCACACAGTAGAACTTTGAGATCTTTCATTACAAAAATGTTTTTGCCTCTGACAGTGTAGTAATCCACCACAGTGAGAGAAAACTTATATAATCAAATACTTCAAATGCAGTATCCTGACACTCCTGACACTTTGTTTCCTAAATCAAAATAAGGTCAGGCTGACAAAACAGCAACATATGAGCATAAAACAGACAAAGAAGAGACGACCAAAATCTTTGTTTAACCACGACACTTATGGGCCATACTGGGACACGATCATGCTTCAGTTTTGTCCTATTATCTCATCAGAAGGTAGGAGCAGTCATATAGCCATTCCGGTACAGTATCACTTCAGGCCAAATATTAACCCTGCACCCACACCTCAAATAATGTTTCTATTTCTAACTATATCACAGAGCCTGATGATAATAACACACACATTCACAGCTCAGTAATATTATGTGGTACCACAGCAGGACTTCAGCATTAATGAACACACACACACATTCTTGCACACCTATCTTTGTGGAGTCATGTCATGGACATTATGCATTCCCTACCTAATCCTTACCCTAACCCTTCAACCAAGTCTTGACTCTCTACTTTACTTTAAATTGTGGGGTCCAGCATTTTGGTCTCAGACAAGGTGTCAGACCCAAAAAGTATAGTGGACTCCCAGTTTTTGGACCCCACGAATGTAGGCCAACAAGCTCACACACACACACAGTGCATTATTCAGCACATTAACAGGTGAGGTTGCAAACCAGTATCAACCAGTATCAATCATCATCTAATTATTTTTAATAATTGGGAACACCGTGTGATGTCATCATGTTATTGCCAAAGGTACACATCTCGTCCCTTAAAACTCTAATATGAGAGAATGTTAGTTAAGAACAGGCTCAGATGTATGACCATCACTCTAGAGGAGAGGCCTGCAGGTTCTTCACCCTGTGAAAACACCATCACACATTGTCCAAATGATCTCCCTCGCTCCCTCTCTGGGTATGCTCACAGTAATGGCCTAAGACTGTGTTTATGTGTTTGGATGCCAGACAGTCAATTAGATTACATAACAGTCTTATCATTGAAATGAAGTTAAGCAGAGGGCGAAAGTTGAAGCAGGGCATGGCACTGTAAACGAGAATAACCTGTGTGTCACTGTACTGTAGGAAAGAGAGGGTGGAAACAGATGCATCAACAGATGAACAGATATGCAGAGAGAAAATATCAAAAAGCGACAGAAGGACATTGTAAAACAAATTAAGTGAAGTCACTGAATGAAGGATCAGATGAAAGACAACAGTCTCGTACCTCTTCTTTCGTCCTCTTGGAGATGACTCTTAGCCAGTCTCCTATCATGCTGAGGATGGCAGCAAAGTAGGCCAGTCCCACCAGAATCCAGAACCATACAACTGGTTTATAGTAGTCCAAGTACTCTATATCTGACCCACCTTACACCCAGAGAAAAAGAGATGTTGAGTGTTTCAACACCTGATGTGACAGATCTGTTTGATTTTATAAGGGTTAAAGTTTCTGTACCTGCTACAAAGTCCCCAAATCCAATGGTGGTCAGGGTGATGACCACAAAGTAAAGGGACTCCAGCGCAGACCAACCTTCAATGTACTTAAAGATGGCTGCTGGGAGCGCCACAAACAGCAGGCAGCCAAACAACACAAACAGCAGGGTTGAGATAACCCGGATCTTTGTCTGACTGACGTCCCAGTGCTGCTGGGAAGACAGAGAAAAACAGAACCAAAACGAGAAAATGAGAAATATGACATAGAATTTCAACTCTGCGACAGGTACATCAGATCTGTCAGATCTGTTTGTGATCACTGCAAATGTAAGAACACAAACATACTTGTTCTTTTAGTGTTTAGGGTTTGTCAAATTTCCTTGGATCTGAGGCACAAATGCTTAGGAAATGCCATATTGTGAACCCGCTGCTGGAACTGAGTGTCAGAAAACAGTTGCTTCAAAGAAATAATGCAGATCAAAAGTAGATATTTTTATGCTAAAATGTGACAATTTGTCATCTAGCTTGTACAGCAATAAGAAGTCATCGATGTTCCAACTACAGAACCTACAGCCTAGCAGTGCTTTGAGCTGAATGCTAACATCTCAGTTTAACATGTTAACACGCAAGCAAACATTTGCTAATTAGTATAAAACACAAAGCACTGCTAAAGCTGTTGGAAATATTAGTTTTGAAGGTATTTAGCCATAAACCAACATAGTGGACAAAGACAAATTATGACCTGATGAAGGTGCTAGAGGTCAGAGCATCACCAAAACTGCTACTGTTCATCCTGTGTGAAACAAATTTGTTGGAAATCCATCAGTTGTTGAAACATTTCACCTAAAACCAAATGTCAAACTCATGGTGGGATCACCAAAGTCACTGGGATTTAGCCTCTGGGTACCATGAACGATTTTCATGCCAATCCATCCCGTAATTGTTGAGATATTTCAGTCTGGACCAAAGTGGAGGACTCTGCGACAATACTGCTGAAGAGAAAACTGTTTTTAAAGTGAGATGGTAAAGCAGTCAGACGCTGTAAGTACTAATAGCATTATTCTGTAAATTGGTCCTTGGGGTGCAGTAGAAAAGAAAAGACATTCACAGTGTTCACTGAGGATAATGCTGCAGTCTCACACAATTTGCACACAGCAATGAGGCAAACACACACACACACACACACACACACAGACTCTCTCTCTCTCTCTCTTACACAATGAACTTTTGTCCCCCGTCCTCAGCCTTAATCATAATATTCATTACAGAGTCCCATGGGTGCCCTGAGAGCAGCAGAAGGAGCAAATCATCCTGAATTACACATTCTGGATTCAGACTTCTGCTTCATTTCATTCAAGACTAGAAAGCAAATTATTCACAACAGCAACTTAAAATTTAAAAAGTTTTCAGCAGGCTTGTTTCAGAACATTAATGCTTTGGACACATAGGCAGTCTCGTAAACAATTCAGACTGTACGATAAATTACTGTTTAGCAACAGTTACAAGGAGATCTGCTTCTGATTTAGACAGTTTGAGAGAATTAATTCACGCAGTTTGAGCTCTGGCATCAGTTGCTTAAAGACTGACGAACTGCAGCTTCAAACCAAAGAATCATTAGCAGTCTAGACTTAAACCACCTCCTGATGCACAGAGATCCACTCAATATGTGTCTCAGCTGGAGAATTATTCATCAACATGTAAATGAAGGTCAAAGGTTTTGTTCACACTGCCTCTAAAGTGAGCACATGGACCATTTATACACACACTGCACACAGACTGTATGTACTCCTAACTTTAGGCTGCATTTAAAATGTACATTTTTTTCTTTTAGTGGCTGGTATGTTATGGCAATGATTGCAGCTCAGCCTGCAGAGAATCTCATCCATTACTATTTAAAAAGGCCATGAATACATAAGATCAGTGACACAGAGGGTTAAAAACCAAACTGAACTTGTTACTGAAAACTGTACCATCAAGGTTTAACACCTCCTCATGCTAGATACTGTATGAAATCATCCTTCTATATCATGAAATGATAGAAATTTGTGTTTTCAGGTTTGCCTATATAAAGTTGCCGCCTGCAGTCCATAAACTTGTGTGAACTCTCGTGCATGTGCCTGAGAAGTAACTGTAAGTTCGTGTCCACCTGTACCTGTGTGTATGTTTCAGGTTTAGTGAACTGTGTACGTCACTTCAGACTCACCACAAACATCTTCTCCACTCTGGCGATGCCCTTGCCGAATATGGTGCCGAGCTGATCTCCTACACCAGCCAAGAGAAAGCCAAACAAAGGGATCCCTAGCAACGCGTAGACGATACAGAATATTCTTCCACCTTCTGTGTGGGGAGAGATGTTTCCAAAACCTGCAGAGAGGACGGACAGAAACTGAGACAGGTAATATATAACCAGTGTTCTTAAGGCATGAAGTGACAGTGACAGTGGGCATCTAATGTGGTATCACAAATACGTACATTAACAGTGGTGTTGATAATATGTCAGTGATGGATCCTTACAAAGATAGGTGTGCAAGGATGTGTGTGTGTGTGTGTGTGTGTGTGTGTGTGTGTCCTACCAATGGTTGTGATGACAGTGCCAGCAAAGAAAAAGGCAGAGTTCAGGTCCCACAGGCTGCTGTGGTTGGTCAGTGTCCCTGCAGGGTTTACACCTGAACGGATAGCAGATACAACTTGCTGAAAGGAGAGAGAGAGAGAGGGAGAGAGAGAGAGAGAGAGAGAGAGAGAGAGATTTGTGTTCAAACCAGCTGTTATCTAGGTGGACTGGTAGCTCACCTGGCTGAGTATTTGCTGCATACCATCCCCTTTTTTTCTCCCCTCTACCTTCCCCGTCTATCTCCGCTGTCTCTGTCAATAAAGGCAAGAAAATGCCCAAAATAAATATTTAAAAAAGCCCAAACAAAACAGCTGTTTGTCAAAGAAACACTTTCCCTCTGGTTAAAAAAACACATATTGTGTTACTTTCTTGCTGTAAATCATGTCATCATGAAACATTTACAGAGGTGCTTGTAGCAGTGCAGGCAGGAATCAGTGTTTGTGTGCTCGCCTTTCTAATGAATTAAAGATGGAAATATAGAAAAGTTGAGATGACTGTGAGCAAGGGAAAAATCTGGAGCTGTCAAAGAGAATGCCTTAAAGAAATCTAGTGCAGATGAATGTCCCAGGAACATTTACTGGTTCATCTGGGAACAGGACTAACAACAGTGTAACTGCAGAAACAAACTCAACAGCCTCCACTCCTGTAAAGTGAAGCTGCAGGAACTGTCCATGGTGCTGAAGCTGCTGCGGCTGTGCAAGCTCATTCGCAATTCGGTGTGTGATAGGAGATAGACATGCGCACAGTATGTCTCCTTGTTTGTTATCTTTGCTTCTTTGGTAAGGGTTAAGGTCGGCCTCACCTTAACCAGCTCCTCCAGCTGACTCTGGTTCACACACGTGTGTCTGGACAGAAACTCCAGCTTCTGGGCCAGGATGGCCAAACGCTGGGCACTGGGAGAAAGAGAGGAGAGAAGAGTGAGTTAGGCTGAGAAAAATGTTTGATCACAAGTCAAATTAACAGAGTGCAAGGGTTTGTTGTAGGAATAAAGCACTTGGTTCTTGGTGCTGCACTTGGAGTTTTTCCTCCTTCATGGTGAAAACAGTTGGACAGGAAACAACAGAGGTACAGGAGCATTCTGTGCACTCAGATTCAGCCAAATCCATCAAAGGTCATTGAATGACCTTTCATCATTTAGCTGAACAAGGAGCCTAAACTTATGGTTAACGCAACCAAAGCATTTCAGGGTGAAGAGGTAGAATATCTTTGAGCTTGAAGTGGAGGAAGAACTGGAAAATTGCCTTAAAATAAAGAAAACATTCAGTTTCACAATAAAAGAAAATTTCAAAAAAAAAATCATCATAATCCACACTGCACCTCTTAAAATGATTTCAGTGGCACTGAAGAAATGCCTGATGAGAGTGAACAACTTACTGCTCATAGACAGACTGTCAGTAACAGGAGTATAATTGGTAAATGGTTAGATGGATGGGGATGGGTGGGTGTATTTTCTGGCAGTGAGGCAGACAGACGGCAGACGTATTTAACTTGCCTACCTCTCGTGAGGCTGCTCCAGGGATCTGAAGACTGCTGCTCCCATCACCAGGTACAGAACCACCAAAGAGAAGATGGCTGTCACCGTCTTCCATTTCATCACCGTGGCAACCACCTACAACACTTCAACTGATCAGTCAACCCACATTTCGTAAAGGAGGCGTCCCAAAATAACTTAATGTCGTGAAAGCTCATTTTACAGTTTGTTTTCTGCACTGTAAAAATAAGCACCTTGTGACAAAAAATAATTACTTTCAAAGTCTGGGCTTCTTTCTTTTTTCTCTCACCTCACTCTCCTCCCGGGGAGTCAGTGTGATTGGCTTTGTGGAGAAGGAGAGGCGGGGCTTGGTGTTGTGAGTGGCGGATTTAGGGTCCAATAAGTCTGGAGCTGCCACTGTCAGGGGGAAAAGAGAAAAAAAAATGCCATTATTGAATCTTTTCTTTTTTCCCCACACTTTTTTTCCCCTCCCCGTCTCTGCTAACGTGCTCCAGTCAACACATTTAGCTGTTAATTTTAGAAGTCCTTATAAATAAATCACCAACAAGTCCTTTAAATGGCCTTTAAATCCTGGTGAAAGCATGAATCAAGCTCAAGCGTTTAGTCCTCAGGCTGTTTCCCTCCTGTTCGTGCTGCAGTGCTTGGGTGTGTAACATGTGTGTGTGATTTGTAAGATATAGTAAGCAGTTGAGAATAAAAGGTATGCTGAGAGCAAGAGGAGAGAGAAGGAACGGCATGAGAGTGGTGTGGATTCTGAATGTAAGGGGATGGATGTGGTGAGAGTGTAAGAAATAAGAAAGCAAAGGTGAACACAGAAGACCGAGTTAAGTGATCTCTGCTGAGACAGAGAGGGAAACACAAGTTGCTGATGTCTTTGTAGTTTGTGAATGAACAGCTTTTATGTATTTACTCCTTTCAAGTGAGTAAATGAGTGTGTAGATGTCGTGTTGCAAATTACGCTGAATGCTAGATCAGGTGGCTAAATTATGGCTTTTTTTTTCTTTTCTTTTTTTTACAACTGTCAATTGGTCTTGGATCTGTTGTTCAATTCAAAAGTAATTTGTGTGCAGTCAAAGAGAAAAACAGAGAGATATAATGGAGATAACAGCAGTGTGATAAGTACTCTCAGTTTGTCCATGAATGGCATTCACGTACTGAAACACACACGCAGCCAGCATGGGACCTTCTGACTTTAAAGATCTATTTACATGAGGCTTGACTTGAAAAACTATTTCATCTATCTTATTTATTAAAATAAAATATAATATAAACATATAATAAAATATAATATTAATATATTAAAATAAGTATAAACAGTACTTGAATACCAGACATACAGACAGTTTTACTACAGACAGACAGACATCATGTTAATGTCATCTCAAACATACAAGCCGAATATTGTCAGACACCATTTAAGTACGTAGGAAAACTGTTATGAAATAATGTTTTTTTTCCATATTCTACAGCCTGAGTATGAATATGTGTGTGCATGTGTGAGTGTGTGTGTGAGATGACTGAACAGGGGGATGAATGGAGGGCAAGAGAGAAAAGAACAGCAAGAAGAGGGGAGGATATGGAGGAGAGGGTCTGTAGGTGGAGTCTGTTCAGGATCACTCGGACATGAGAAGAGAAACTTTAACTCAAAAAGGATCAATTCTGTATCTTTTAGGCAGAGGATCCATCATTTCCCAATTTTCTACTATCAATTAAACAGTATTGTGCATATTCACGCTGCCATTCAACAGGCAACAACATGGTTCTCCCATTGGTTTGGAATTAAAAAGCCTTTTACAGTCAAAGATTGAGTCTTTTTACTGAATGTGCAACATTTCATTGGGATGAGAAAGAAAAAAGGTCAGAGGTATTAAGGCTGATCGTTTTCCACGTGAAGGTGTGTCCAGTTCACACTAAGGGACCTCTGTGCTGAATGAAATCATCTTTCAACCTGTAAAATATTATTCTGCAGATGACAGGAACTCAGTTTAGGTTTTTAGTTCTCAAATAATGAAGATGATGATGAGGAGCTTCAGAAATATTTCATATAACGTGAAGAATCAGAGTAAAAGAGTGACTGACTGACTAACACTGCAGATGTTCAGGTGATTTTGAGAAACATTTTTGTGGGTTGTCTGGCAGGTTGAAATATTCCAGCCGAATAAATATTTGAAAGACTGAAACAAACAAACATGCAGTCGGTGCAGCTGTGGAGGAAGCAGATCTGCTGGAGTCACAGATTATCCCTCTCTCTCACACACAGACTCTTCATCTGTCCTCCTTCACTTGGTGGAGGTGGAACAAGTCTAGCACGAGCTTCAAGACTACGTTTTATTTCTGCTGCAACATGTATTATTGATATTACGTTGGAATAGATTAGATGACATATAAAACATTAGGTTTTTAATGTGGACAGTTTGAAGCGGGAGCACTGGTGTTTTAAACTTATTCACAAGCTGCAATAAGTTTCTGGACAAGTTCTGTCTCCTACAAACCACAATTACACAAGACTAAGTCTGTACTCACTCCTTGTTGCCTATCCGATGCCCTCCGCTCTCCTCTTCTCCTCATCCGACGCTCTCACTGCGTTTAGGGGAATCTTTCCTCCTCTGCGTGTCTCCTCCCCGCGGTGCTGAAGCGGGGGAAAGATCAGGAGCTCCGTTTTTCTTTCGCTCCTCTTCTCTACTTTCACCTCTGATCGGACACTGACGCTGCGCTGAGGTTAGTTTTACTGTCTCCACATGTCACGACAGGAGTGATTTCTCTGGCCTTCCCCCGCTTTCTCCTCGTCTCTCAGCTCTCCAGCATCCACTCTGCTGCTGTTTGCGCTCTGGCTTTTTGAGCACACCGGTGCAGCGGTGGGATAACACTGAGAGGAAGTAGGAGGAGGAGGAGGAGGGGGTGGAGAAATAGGAGGAGAGGGGGTGGAGGTGCAGGACACAGGGAGGTGGTTCCCAAACTAGGGAACAGAGTTTTAGGGGCCCCATCTAAATCTGTAGGAATTTGATTGCATGTTTAATTCACTGGAAAGTAAGAAGGTCATAGGTTTACCTCTCTCACACTTCATCTCCCACAGCACATTGTAAGTTCTTAGTGTAGATGATCTGAGTGTGATGAGAGAGAGAAAGGACAATTAATGAAGAGAAAGAGACATAAAGCAGAGTTTTCTGTGTACAGGTGGTTCTGCTGTATAGTCCCAGTGTTTAGAGCGATAGATCAGATGCTCTTAAAGCAGCAGTTCATGATTATGATGTGTCTACTTGCAGCCCCTTGTTCCACTAAAAAGTGAGTTTCCTTTTGAAACTTTTCACATTGTTTCATTTCAATAATTAATTTGTGAGAATTTGTTAGAAGGTAAAGAGAGAGGTAAAACTATCCAATTTTTAACAACAAAAAAAAAGGTCATTTTAAAATGGCTACAAAAAATGAAATGTGTGCAGCAGAACTCTGCTTTCTCCTCTTTTCCTTAAGTCATTCCTTAGGTTTATCCTGTGACTCCTTGAAGGGGTCAATCTCTGTCCTGAAGCACAGAGCCACTGTTAACAAGATTTCTGACATAGACAAGTGGATACAGGCTAACTTTTCCATGCTATTTGGAAGGATTTATATATATAAAAAAATTTTTAACAAAAAATACAACTAGGATGACTTCATTATTTGTTCCATGATCTGCAAAGCTCCTGTAACTTTTCCTCCTCATGTTTTGTACAGATGTACAGTCCAGTGCTGGTACACGACCATACTGGTTAGAACCTCAGATATGTGGTGTTTGATGTGTAGGTGGGGATGGAGACATTGACTTGCTTTGCTTTCCACTGGAAAACAAAATCACCCATAGATTTTCCAGTTATTCATACTGTAGCACACGAAAAAGAAGCAGTTATTTAATCAGTCAGCCACTCAGTCAGTGCAGAGAGACATTCAGCTCAGATGTCAATGAGTCTCACACACATGCATGTTTATTTGTATGGATCAACAACATGTTCAGAGAAGACAAGCTTGCCTGACAACCTCAGGGGGGTGAGAGGGACTGCAGCAGGTTGAGGGACAGTGTCTGAGCATTAACAGGTTATTGATTTTACATAACTTCAACTTCTTCTCATAATGTAAACAGACGTTAATCGCCCTACAATCAGTTTCAGCACTGTCAAGTGTCAGGTGTTGGATAATCAGCAGGGAATCAGCCTCCAGTTTGGTCTGGACTCTCAGATTGAAACTAAAGATGGAAACCTCCTGAGACTGTGGAGTGTGTTGGTAAGTGAAACAATCAAATGGATGAATCACACTCTGCTTTTCACAGACTAATTGAGGCCCTGAGATTTAGACAGAGGTAGGGTTGAAATGGGGGTGTGTATGACTAACAATAATAACAATAAAATAAATAATAATAATAAATAACAATAGAAGAAGGGAACGTTTTAATAAATACTCACATTGGTCCTCCACTCCATGCCTCAGCATGTAGTGTAGTCATTATAGTTTGGTAACACTTACTAACATCACCAGGATACTCTGAAATTACTGTAGATACTGAATAAGAAAATGTAGCTGTTAATGAGCTGGTGAATAATAATGAACATGATCTAGTATATCATCCATCTCTCATCCATTGGTCTTTCTTTCTTTATTTCTTTTTCTTTTTTTCTTTCTTTTTCTTTTTTACTTCCCTCCAAGTCTTCATCTCTCCCTCTTCCTTCTCTCTCTGTCTCTTGGCCCCTGATGAGAAATTAATAGTAGTTTAAATGTTCATGTTTCCACCTCATGATTCCAACATTCAAACATTAATTACACGCCTATTTGTACAGCTAAAGATAGATACTGTGTGTGTGGCTTCCTGTGTCTGACTGAGTCTGTGTAGGTGATTGGTATTTGTGAGTCCGTATGTTGCTAACTAACAAACACATGTAGTTTTTGTGATATGAGTGTGTGTGTGTGTGTGTGTGTGTGTGTGTGTGTCTGTGTGTAGGCAGGTATGATGTGTGTGAGAGACCACAACAAGAGTCATGGTCTCACCTCACCTCATCTAAATTTGTTGACCTGCTGCTTAGTGTAGGTAGACATACAGGCGACACACAGACAACTAAACAAGATTAGTCTCTGTTGTCTGATCAGTGTGGTCCACATTGAATAATGCCTGAACAATTTATGATATGTTATATTACACTGGGTATTGTATAAAATCAAGTTTTCTACTGCAGTACATCAGTTCTAAAAGCCTGTGACTACTGATCAGAAAACTGTTTCACTGAACAATACTAAGTGAATCTTTATTAACAAATTCAAAGTGAGGTGATGATACTGAATCAACATTATCACTGAGAAAATCAGGAGTAGTGGAGCTCCTCACTGGTGACTGAGAACATTGCTGTCACTTCAATTAATTCCCCCTTAGAAGCCAATCACAAGACTGCAAAAGCCACAGAAACGATTGAAATCATCTGATATCTCTGTGGTAAATAACAGGCTGCAGTTACTGTGCTTGTACTGGATAGTTACTTCTGAGCTGCTATTAAAGTGTGATGCGTTCACTTGCTGGCGTACATACAGAAGTGCATTTGGACAGGGATGAAATTGTTTTGCTCAAAAAGTAAAGTTCATTAACTTCTTTCAGTGACTGTAACAAACCTTTGAGCTGAACTGAACAGAGTGATCTGATCAGCAAAGTGATTGGTGATGTGCACCTCGACTTTGCTGCAGTCACAGTGTTGATTAATCTGTGTCAAACCAGTCGGATTAACCATTCCTTTAGACCAATGGCATCATGCTACCTGTTTCATCTTTTCCCTCTTCAGCAAAAGTTCACTTAACATGGCATAATGGACCCTTCCAGTGTGTTTGCATGCTTTAGCTCCTGAAATACAAAAATCTGTAGTCATCAAAGATGCAACAATACTTGCAAAGAAGTAAGAGAATTTTTCTAAAAGAATATTTTTTTATAGGCATTTTTGCCTTTATTTGACAGTCAGTGGAGAGAGAGAGGAAAGGAGGGAATAGAGAGGGGGGATAACATGCAGTAAAGGGCCTAGGCCAAACCTGGGACTCAGCTTTGATATATAGTATGTGCTTAAATTAAATAGCTGACATTTCAGTACTAGCATGCCTTCTCCAGAGTTACACTCTTCAGGTATTTTTGCTCATTTGCCATCTACAATTATTAATATGTCTTTTAGCACATCTCACTACACTTTTGAGTGTTAGCTACTGTGCACACCGGACAACAGAAATCTTTGCATTATCTCTAACCATTGTTGAAAGCATATTTAACAGCTGTAAAATCCATTACAGTGAAAATCAAGTAACCAGACTTCACCTTTAGAGAGGAGTGAACATGCACTGATGCCCACATCTTTAGTATTTCACGATGCACAACAGAAATTAAGTTATACACGTACCCAAACAAATAAAATGTTCAGGGACTTTAGTCATCAAATTAACTGTATAACCACCCACCAAGGGTAAATGAAGGGTACATGTCAAATTACCATTAAATGCATTGCCAGATCACCTATTCTCATCAGTTCAGTGCCACTGGAGGTCACCTGACTTATAACTCTTCATTCATTCATTGGCCTCCTAGCTTATATAAAAACAGTTATATAAGCTCCCTGTTTTCTACAATATCAGCTGATTTATTCATTGCACAGGGTGTTTATGATGTGATTAGATCACATGTCCTGAAGCACTGATCTCTCATGTAAATTCACTGTCTGGATTATTGCATTGTCTCCTATTTTCTTCACATTGTTCAGTTGAAAATATAGTAAAATAGTTCATCACTTTTTGCCAATACAAATTAATATAGTATTATCATATTTTCTATTTGTCAGTTAATTTATAAGTTGACTCCATACAGGGTGGTCCATACAGATGACTAACACTGGATAGAAATATTATTTCAGTTGTAGTTTACGTGCCTGTGAGTCTGTATATCTCTGAGTCATGTCTTATGCTGCAGCAGCTAATTTAGAAATTGATTGCTTAATGATAGCAGTCGGCCTGGTGCATGATAATCAATGATGCTGATACTTAGTCACAGTCAATTTACACAGCAGTGCTCAAATATAGCACTCTCATTTCAGCTTATTTTCCCATCATTTGTTATCGCTGTTATGCAGACTGTCTGAAGGGTAAAAATAATTCAAATGCAAATATTCTCCTGCTCTGGAATGAAATCTTGTCTCACTAAAAACTCATCTAACAATCTGCGCCCTGCTCATTGGAAAACAAGGTGCCGTTGAAACAGTATTATTGTATTAAATATTGTTAGTTTTACAATTTTGGGGCTCATGAAACCCGAGGTATCGTGGAGACCTTTAATTATGAAATGAACAAACATGGAACAGCGGTGATTTCTTAATAGTGTGCAGCTGTATTTATATCCATTTATCAACCACTATTTGTCTCTAAAGCATGCAGTATCTATCTTTACCCAGTCTAAAATAAAACAGTCTTAACTGGAAAAGTTGACTTATACCTTCCAATCAGTAGTTAATATTGTGATATTTATTCAGCAGTTTAAGTTCAGATGGAGCTTTGACAAGCGAGCTCCTTTTCCATGCTCATAACACACTGAAACTAGAGGAATGTAAAGGAAAGTGAAAAAGTGAAATAATTAAGATAAAAGTAAAGGGGGAAGCTCTACAGGGGCCTGAGTTGAGAGGTTATAGATACGGCAAGCAAAGAGGACAACCTTAACTTCACTCTTATGTGGAAAACAAGCGTGACCCCTCCTGACCTTTTCTGACATCACCATGACAACCTGACCGTTTTAATTACCACAACAGATTCTGGTGTAGATTTTTCCACCATTACTAAATCCCCTGTTAGAGCATTTTTTGTTGGTTTGTGTGTGTGTGTGTGTGTGTGTGTGTGTGTGTGTGTGTATGTATTTGCATGAAACTGTGTGCAAGCCCTATACAGTACATGTGTACTGTATGTACACGTGTATGTGGGTGTGGGCAGCACAGTTGCTCTCTCAGGTGATTGGTCCTGACAGGTGAGGTGCCCCCTCAGACGCCTGTAGAGAAATGACCCTGGGTCCTCAGGGAAACATGTCCTGGTTGGACACAAGCCTGCAATTAAACGCCCATGAAGCGGAACCGCCCTCTGTGTGTGTGTGTGTGTGTGTGTGTGTGTGTGTGTGTGTGTGTGTGTGTGTGTGTGTGTGTACACATATAGTATGTGTCACCAGTGTTCAAGAGAAACATGAGTACCTGCCAAAACGACTGTCACTGTGTGTGTGAAGCCACTGTAACAGAATTAGTGCTTCCTCTGATTTTCCAGATGTAATGACCTGAGAGGAATTAGCTTGTGGAATGTGACAGCAACTACTTCAGACAAACTCAGAGTATGGAACTGTGTGTGTGTGTGTGTGTGTGTGTGTGTGTGTGTGTGCATTTTTGTTACCTCTCTGGGACCTTTTCCAGTATAAACACCAACCTTGTTGGGACCAGTAATCCTCATGGGGACCAAAGCCAGTGTTGAGTTTCCTCATGTACTTTATGTTGGAGTTGGAGCTAATAAATATTAAGCAACAGTTACTTTGACTGAAATTACTACACAGAAAAGTGAGAAGACATTAGAGGAGATGGTGTGCATGATCACTGAAGTGGTTGTGACAGAGGGGAGTGTGAGTTTTCTGTCCACAACATGTAGTTACACCTCACAATGCAGAAATATGAATTGATTTTAGGGTTGGGCGTAAGGTGTGAACTGGTTATGGATAAGGTTAGGGTTAGACTGAACACAATGAAAGAAGTCAATGCAATGTCCTAACAAGGATAGCTGTGCAATCTTCTTTATGTGTGTATGTTGAAGGTAGAAAACTTTGGCTGATAGGACTCATACACTTTGTCCATCTCAGTAATCCCAGTCTGACTCTACAGCATATAAACTGTTTTCTCTACTGTTTTCTTTCTCATACAGGTTCTGAGCAACAGTTACAAGCTCTCAGTGTTCAAACCCAGCTGGCATGGAGCAGATAGTGTCTTCCAGTGAAGCTGGAACATGCTCACTAGAAGTAGTCATGAACACTTTGTAGCATACATCTTTTCATGGCTCAGAGTTCTCAGTGTTCTCACTTCAACAGCACCCATAACATGTGCGCAAATTCCCACTTTGAGAGTGCGACCAATTTCATTAAAGCAGCAAGAGTGTCTGCGGCACTAAAGTTAGCAATGCACCACGTAGGTTAGTGTTGATTGACTAACATGGACTAGCAACAGGCTACAGCTCCTAGAAGTAAAACCAAACTCACTGACATGCTTAAAATAGTTCCAGATCGTGTGGTTAAAAAACCTTTAGTTGTGGCCTCAGATGTGTCCATGAAGTGACAATGGCTGTTGGTGTTGTTGTGGGAGGCCCATGCAGTGAATATCAGTGTTGGGAGGACATGTCAATGTGGGCAGCAATGGCTGTTAATCAGGGTAAGCGTCTGTTGATATTATATTGGGGTACGGGGTTAAAAATAGCTCACGTAGTTTTGACTGTTGGGGCCATGTAATAGTGAAACCTAATCCTTGTTACATAACTGAATAGAGGCAGGGCTTCTGTATGGGACCTTTGCGTGTGTGTGTATGTGTGTGTGTTTCCGACAGCATACGTGCTAGTGTGAGTATGCATGTGGATGCACTTGGGCTATGCTAAAGACAAACAGAGCCATGCAGTTGCGTGACATGGTGCTGGGAGGTGGAAACAGTGGATGGAAAATACCATTTGTAGAGAATGGAATTTAGTCCAATTTTAAAAAGGGAAAATCTCCCAAAAACATTTCTGTCCTGTGCACAGTTTTTGGGCAAATAAAATATCTAAATAACTTGCAGTATCTCTGAGCATGAGCTTCCAATGTTTGTCAAACTGAATTTTTCAGGTGATATCTGAAACATGAGCAGCCTGACTGAGGAAATCAAAAGTGATGCAGGAGTTAAACTGATCTGTCTCATACAGTAGGGGCAGATGATCACACTGTAGAATTTCTAAAAGGCCATGAATGACCATTCAGAGAGACAGGTTGGGCAGATGTTGCATCTTGGAACAGTGCTTGGCTTTCAGTTTGTCAAAGGTTGGAGGTTTGATATACATTTTGGCTCTTGAGTTTGAAGTTTAACAATACTGACTAGTCTGATGGTAGCATTGTACAGTGACTGAATGCAACATAGTTGCACCTGCACCTATACAGGACACTGGAAGTTGTTTTCAGGATGAAATCTGAAAGTTTACTGTCACAGCCTGGACGGTGCTGTACCTGTGACATTGCTACACATAACTATTAACATGCCTTACAATAGATAATCCTCTGACTAAACATGTCTCTTCATTTCCCTTTTTAACTTTTTGTTTTTCTTTCTTCACCCACTCCTGTTGTTATTCCTACAGCTGTGTTTATTTTCTTCAGATATGGGTCACAACTATCCCTCCAGCCCACATTTTTCCCTCTCCGCTTCTCTCTTAATACTCTGTCCTTTCTCTTGTCTCTCCTCTCTCTGTCATCACCTCCTCTTACTCTCTCTGCTTCCCTTACTCCTTTTCTACCCTGTGTATCCCCTCTTTTGTCTCTCAGTGCTCATCCAAATAAGTTTGTAATGCTTCACTGACAAACAAAAAAAAAAATCACATTCTAACTTAAATCAATTGAGTGTTACAGTAAAAAGGAGGGCTCAGGAGAAGAGATGTGAGCAGGGAAGACAGGTGAGAGAGTGGATGTGAGGACAGGAGGAAGGGAGAGAGAGGAAGGGCTAGAAAATTAAGGGTTGCCATCTGCACTGACAGGGATGATAATCAAAGTAGACCTCAAGAGAGAAAAAAAAGTGTTAAAAATAGAGCAGGATGGCTTTTAAAAAAAAGCCACAATATTCACCTTCATCTGGTTTAAACAACAGAAGAGGTCAGACACAACAACAGATTGTCTTGGAGGAGCGAGGGCAGAGAGGTTTGCCTCATTCAATCTGTGTTCACAGACTGTGTTTCACATTTGTATCACTTTTCTGTGAGTTTTGTTGACGTGGAACAATTGAAGCCTATATTTTACTCTCAATGAGTCATAATGACAAGGTGAAAACATGCTCTTACAGATTTTTCATATGTATTAAATATTAAAAACTGAATTCTCTCTTTGCTGTGACACACCTGTGGCAAATTGACTTGACTGGACATAGTTTAGAAAGCCACACACCTGTATATATGAGGTGCCGCAATTCACACTGTGTCAGGACAAAAACCAAGTTGTGAAGTCCAAAGAACTGTCTGTAGACCTCTGCGATAAAATTGTGGCTAGGTATAGATTAGGGCTTCAATAATTCTGGGTGTGGGGTGACTCAGTGACTGAATGGTTAGGGCACATACAGTGTGAGTGCACATTTCCGGAGCAGCCAGTCCCTGGTTTAACTCCCGGCTGGCCGGACCCTTTGCTGCCTGTCATTCCCTGCATTTCCTGTCTATCTCCACTGTCTCTATCAATATTCATTCTGAAGTCACTGCAGGTCCACCCAACTTAAACCTGAGTGGGTATCTTTACAATCTGAATAAAAGGGTAGACAAACAAAATCAATCCAGAAGCTCCCATGAATGTGTGCTGCATGATACAATGAAGCAGTTAACATTGTAAAATGTTCAAAATGTTGGGTAAGCAATCAAAACCTTTGCTTCTTACTGACAGTGACATACATGCTGGAGTTTCAGTAGGCCATGAAATTATGTCTGTTGAGGCTCTGCTACACTACATCATGCCTCAGCAGGCAATAAATAGCATCAGAGGGGACCAGGCATCTCTGTGGATTTACAGTAAGTCCTTGTCAGGATTCTGCAGCGATGCAGTGGCCCTGTACTTTCTCACAAAGTGTGTAAAAGGGCCCCCCCTGCTCTCATTAACTGCCTGAGATAGCAAAGAAAATAATCCAGTTCAAAAATTCTGGTGCATCAGATGCTGACTCGGACATGACACTTGCTTTTTGCCTCTTACAGCAAACCAGCCTCTGTGACTGGAAGCTGCATCATCCCACAGCACCATCAGCCTCATTATGCGACAGTAGTTACTAAGTGGTGCTTCTATTCAACCAAAGAACACACACAGTCGGAGCAAAAGGAGGCTCGTTTTAACAGCACATTCAGTGTGGTGTGATCTGTAAGAACAACATCGCTGCCTGACGGTCCAATTTTCTGCATCACATCTCTGTCTCTGTTTGCCTGCTGTGCGTGAGAATGAAGTGTTTCCTAAATGAAACGCATTACCATTACACGCACACGCACACACACACACACACACACACACACACACACACACAGATACTAGACAGAAACTCATGTTAACAATTACAGAGTAATCTCCATTCCTGTAAGTGAGTGTCAGTAGGATGTTTATGTACCAAATACACACCACTACAGTGCTAAGCCACTCAGTGAGTCACGCATTTAGATGTTTGTATATTTGTTTGCTTATACATCTGTGACTAGTTGAGACTAGTTTTTCTGTGGTTATAGAGGTGTGTTCAGAGTTTCCAGTAGAAGGTCAAATGGTTGAGCGTGTTCTTGTTTGTGCTTTTAGAATGTTTCTTTCCATCTTCATCAGTTTCAGCTCCGCTTATTCAGACAGACTCTGAGTTTATTATGTGTCTAAAATACATTCAAACACACCTCAGGGGATCAATGTTTTATTTCTATGCATGTGTGAATTTGCCAGTGTTGTAATCATGCTGCCAGTCACTGCTCATTATAGAAGTTTATAACATCTAAAATGAGAAACTTTTAAATGCAATATATTTATAAAGGAATACTGTATCAGAAAGTCTGACTTGGAAAATACTATAACATGGGGAACTATTGTGGTGGCAGCTTGGCATTATGGGAAGAGACACTATCATAAAACCCAATAAAGCAATTCAGCTGACAAACATACTAGAATATTATTATGAGGTTGACTGAAGTGTATTAGTAAAGACTGATCTGAGCCATTATTGCCATGGAGTCACAGGATGACCACCAAGGTTGCTTTTTGGAGCATTTTCTCCTGTTTCTCATCAACCAGATTTCATGTTTCAGATAGACCTCAGATGCACTTTTGACCACAGGCAGTGGAAACCACAAAGTTAAATACAAACCAGGATTAAAAACACTTTCTCACTTTTTACAGTGGTACAAGGCAACACGGGAGCAGGCTGGTACTGTCCTTCAACCATGCAGTTCAAGCCTTAAAAAGATAGATTTCTCCTTTGGGACCAATGACTATGCCAAAATGATGAGATCAGGAAAGAGCTTGGCGACACTGGTAAGCTGTTTGAACTGACCTCCTGTCAGACCAAACTCCTACAGACTGACCAGTGTGGATGTGACAAAGAATGTTTGTTTGTGTGTGTGCAACTCTGTGGGTAACAGTCCAATAATCCGGTTGAGTAAAACTATAGTTCAAACACACACATACATTCACAAACACACACAGCCTCAGTCTCAGTTTCACCTTTCATCTTTTTCCCTGTGTGCCTTGCTTTTTTCCATGCCGTTTCACTACCCTCCCTCTCACTACTTTTCACCCATGTACTGAAGTGAGGTTGCAAACTTTAGTCCTGCTTTACTACTTTGTGTGTGTGCGTGTGTGTGTGTTTCCACCATGCTGCTGTGTTGGCACCTCAGCAGAGGCTTTCTATTTTTAGAAAACTGAGTGTAAGGTCTGGCATTACTTCAGAGGGTGAGTGAGAAAGAGACACAAGGACACGAGGGAGGAAGGCAGATGGGAAAAAGATAAAAACAGACAAAGGGGGAGAATGAAGTGATGTGTAGGGAATGATACCTAGTACCTCTAAACAGAACCTCCTAGCCTACTGACATGAACTGCAAGTTAAATTTGGTTAAGTTTTGCTATTTTTCATTTTATATTTTAAACCATTCTATTAAATAGTACAAAGTTCCTCTATTATATGCATTCTTTGAAATGTTGCAAATAGTCTTTCCCTATCACAGCAAACAACATTTCTATATGATGAATTAAAAAAAAAAAAAGTTCTTCAGTTTTCTCTTAAGATGAACCAAGGCTGTAATTTGAGTAGAAGAGAGTGTGTCTGTGGTGGCTTCACTGATGATGCAAAGCACTGTGAGTATGTGAGGTTTTACTTTGACTGAGAACATGTGACCACAGTGATAGATAATAACCCATCCAATCATCCAACATCCAATAATGCAGATTTTTGCCTAATGGAGGTTAGTTAATCTGATGTAATGTCGGTGAATGACACACTGAACTTTGTGAAATGCTTCTCATATGTGACGTTGTGTCAGTCTTAGGCTGAGAAGCCCAAGTCAAACTATCATGCTGTCATTTTTATGACTAAAACTCCATGATAATGTTTTTAAAAGACACAAATCTGTAAATTCACTGTAACGTGCAGTTAGTTTGAAAAGGGTGAAGATAGAAAGTGTTTGGAAATGTAAATGACTCGCTGTAAATCCAAACTCTCTACGTGTCTGCTGCACGGGTGTATCCAAGAGACATTTCCCCTTTGAAATCAAATGATGCGCATGTGTCGTATCAAATGAACATTCATCGGTGCTATGTGAGTCACAGAAAACAGATCACACACTCTGGGAGCCAGCAGAAGGTCAGCATGATAATTAATTTGCACAGCTATGACATAATATTAATTTACCTTGACCTGGTGTGTGTGTCTGATATTTGAATCACAGCCACAAATGAAATATCACCATTACATACTCAAATTTATATTACCTGATCCAAAACACGTCACAAATGTACCATCAAGCAATTATTACACTAAAAATTATACTGAAAGTACACCCAAAAAAGTAGCATTGAGGAACGCTATGTTTAGCCATTAAATACAGTAATTAGCATGAATTAAATCATGTCAATAACATTAGCCACTGACTGCCACCACAAATCTATTGTTTTGATAAAAAAAATGAATCAAGTCATTAACATTGACTGGTAATTTAGTCATAAAAGATTGAATGAGAGGACAAAATGAAATGTTACATTAGCTGCTAAGTATGGCCATTAACATAAATTTCATATTAAAATAAAACCTTTAGCTGCGAACATTGACCTCTACAAATCTAACTTCAAGGGAAAATGACAGTGACAGTAAGATTAGCTGCCAACTTTGACCATCACAAATTTAACATTGAAGTGAAATGAAACAATGAGAAATGTTGTCTGCCACCTGAAAGCATTCGTAGTTAGGTACAAAGAAAAAAATGACAACATAATGAACGACAAGTGACAAAATGTCAGTAACCTTAGCGGCATTAATTATGATATCTTGTTAAAATGTAATACTCACGGTTTTGTTAGATCTCAACTTGTCCTACCACAAATCTGATGTTTCACTAAAATAAAAAATATCATTAGTTGGAAATTTGGTGATCAAAAATGGAATATAAAGATGAAATGGAAAAAGAAATCAAGTTAGTTTGGCCACTGAACATCAAATTTCCTGTTAAAATCTAAACTTCAGATGCTAGCATTTGCTTCACACAATTTAATGCCAAGGGAAAAAGAAAAGTGACAGTGACTTTAGCTGCTATTTCTAATCATTAATCATGCATTTAATACTAATATGAGACAATGTCAGCTATATTACCTGCCGGCAATGCCCACCACTATAAATGTTAGCTGTATGTTTGCAGACACAGTTATGATACAGTTAAAACATAATCACCCTAATTTTCTCATTCATAATGTTCTGTAACTGAGTGTGAGGCATTATGAGATGCAGATGAAATTAAGAGTTACAGGGACATCTTGTGGTCAGACACCTGCTGTACAGTGAATACTTCTGACTTTTACTCTTGGCTTTGTGTGTATTTACTGTGTAAAACTCACTTAAAGTCTGTAAAAGAAAGAAGTGAACAACTTACAGTTGTTTTACAATGTGGCACATGTATTTGCAAAATTCTGGTATCTCGCTTGATGTGGCCTGTGGTTCTTTTAGTGCTATTTTGGTCATTAAGCAACAATATTTCATTTTGACAATGTTACTTTTACTGGTTGTGAGTTCTTACAATATTTCATTGATTTCCAGTGAATAAATATTAAAAGATTAAAGAATAATTTCTGGTGTGAATACACTCATGTTGATGTTATTTTCAGATTATTGTGTGGACTGTTGCCTTGAATTTAAGGCAGGATTTACCTACGGTATGTTTTGTTCCTTAAAGTGCTAAAACTCTTTTTAAATAACTTGAATGGCCATTGTACTATAGAAGACAGCTGTATGCACACTTCCTTCCAGTGTGCTGTCAAATAATAAATAATAGTAATAATAATAATAATAATAATAAATAAATAATAAATAATAATAATGAATAAAAATATATAATCATACTGAAGAAAATTAGCTTTTTTAAATAGGCTACTCCCTGTCTCTCCCACCAGTGTGTCTATAGCTCAATGGCGCTTCATTTCCAGTCTCAGTTAGCTTCAAACCAGCTAATACAAGGGCTATGAGCAGATTACAACGCTGCTCCGGTTTTACCGGATTCAGACTGTCTGAGAGCGTGTGGACGTGGCGTGGCGGAAAACCCGGAGAGAGGAGCACAAAGAGGGGTTTCCTGCGCAAACTCACTGACACCACGGCGGCTCTGTTCTTCCACGTGGACCCTGTCATTGACCAAAACACGCTCCGGTCTCCGTGGCAGCCCAGTGAGGGGAGGGAGAGAGAGGGGGCGCGTGTGCTGCCGCCGTTGCGCAGTGCAGACCCGGAGGCGCGAGTCGAGCAGGGCGGTGCAGGACAGAGGTGTTCTATACAGATATGAACCTGTAAAACCAAACCTGTCCGGGTCAAAGCTTCTTTTTTTTACTGTCCACACATCGGCCATGCAGACAGGTAGGCTCTTTACGACTCTGAATGCTGCTGTAGGTTTATGAGCTGCAGCTAAACCCGACTGAGCTCTGTACATGTTACTTCAATCTACATGAATATTTAATCTAAACATCTTCATAAATGCGTAGTCAGAAGGCTAAATAAGGCTGCTCTTTCACGCTAAAGCCAGTCATCTTTTCACTTGTTTTTGTTTCAGTACAGGGCTGTGATTCAAAGCAGGAAGACGAGCGGTATATGAGGAACTCTCGGTGTTTATATAGGTTGTAATAATGCTGCAGTGAGTTGGTGTCAGCTGTGGGTCATGTGAGGTTGTGCGAGCTTCGGTGTTAGCATCGCTGCTGCCCCACAGGAGGAAGCTGCAGCAGTAATGTAACTAGTTAATTGTTTTGTGCGTTTCAGAGGAGATAAAGCAGTTCAATCCCAAGCAAAACACTATAATCCACAAATAAAACATCTGCCTGTGTAAATGGATTGGAGGCACATGGACATGTTCACAGACCAGTGTGGATGGGCTATGCTGAGCTATAAGTAGAGGTTTTAATTGATTTTGCCATAATGGACCATATAGAGTCCATCATCTGTGTGAGTTGTGAAGCCTGGAGGACAGCAACACTGCTATATTTAAACAAATTGGTTTTTATTTGTGGGCAGTTGATGTGACATGTGGATTGACCATTTGACACAGCCAACAGTACATATGTCTATATGTATATGTCTAGGTTATGAGTGTGTGGGTGTGTTTTAGCAGATTTTGCTCACATCATGCAATTACCACCCCTCAACCACTCCTTCGTCCCTAACGTAGTATTTGGGAACTTCAACATCATTTTTTTAAACCATGAACCATCTTGAGATACCAGTTCAGTGTGTAGCCAAAGGCCAGTTATGCTGGTTTAGTTGAATGTTGTGATACTTTGTGTTTGTTTTTGTGGTAAAAGTGTTGACGGTGCCCTGTGTAGACGTAATGTGAGGTCATGACATGCCTGTGTGCTTGTAGGCATGTTCATGGAGTCTCACCTGTGCAAGTTGGTCCCATGTGTCCTGTACCTGCTCCTGCTCATGCACCTGTGCCTGGCTGCACCAGGTCTAACAGGGACAGAAAGGTGAGTCCATCTCTCTTACCCACCCAGCATCACTCTCTCTGTATTTATTTTTTCACCCAAAATCAAGACATAAACATTTTTAATCTTTCAAGTAAACATGCTTAAAGATTTTTTTGTCTTAAGAAGTGAATTTCCTCAATAAACATATCACCAAGGGCTGCATTTGCAGAATGGCTAAGATTTCTAACACTGGATGTTTCAATCTGACCTTTATTTAAACATGGCAAATTTACATATTCTGTATGTAAAGAGGATGCAGATATCCAGCATAAGAAACGAAAATGTGTTTTGCTTTTGTTGTAGTTGCTTACTAGAATAAAGTAAAGAAAGTAAATGAGTCTAAAAGAAAAGCTGTAATTTACATTCCAGTTTTTATTTGTTTATCTCACAGAGAGGAATCAGTAGATGCCCATCCTCCTTCCGCAGCACTACCCAATCCTTTTGGCACTGGGGAGGAAGACCGCAGGTGAGTTATGCAAATCTAAATATATTCGACCTGCAGTCTGTTTCAGTGGACTAAGCAGCTACTGTCTGGTCACCCTGTGGACTTTGGTTGCTGTGTTGTTCTAATGATGTGGCCTGTATCATACACTGATAAGATTACATGTGCAATAACACCGCTTCATGTTGCAACTATGACATATTTTTCCCTTCACATCTCTGTTTCGTGCAGGAGAACATACTGACCTGTAATGGATCACAGGTCTGATTTATTCAGGGAATTAAATGAGAGCAGTAACCATTTGTGGACTTGCTGCCTTAGTGTGTGGCCACAGTTTATTTCACCTGGCTGATAAGATTAAGGGATGTGTACAATACTCGTTTGTCAGCTGTGTAGAATCGCAGCTGATGGGTACGCTTTTTCAATTGTAACTGGACTGTGTATGGGATTAAAGACACCTCGAAAAACAAAAAGTGGAGGAACAGCATAGCGTCTGCTTGATTCCAAATAGCTGAAAAACCTGCCCAGTACTTTTTGATGAGGTGGCACCTCCTCCTGGTATGTTGAGTCATTTGTTAAGACTTAACTTTAAGTAACAGAAGTAGCCTGCCCTCTTGTGGCTACATATTATACAGCATCACTACTCTACTTGAAGTGTTACTCAGTATCACACACACACAAAAAACGAAAGTTTTGAACAAAGATATTTTAATTCTAAAATTCTCTTTTTCAGTATCTGCAATATGACTCAGTCCTTGTATAGTTGAACAAATGTGACTCCTCAGTGTTAATACTTAATGTTTTACTGATGGATTGAAATGTCTTGTGTGCTGTATATACCACAGGTTGCTGCAGAGTTACGTTCAGTCCACTCTGAAGGATGGCCAAGGAGGACCAGAGATCAGCACATGGGAGCAAGGTAGATATCACCACCTACTGGTGTGACACCTGGCAGAACATCTGTGTCCCATCCCATCAACTGTTAACTGATGTTGTGTTTGTGTGTTAAGAACACAACATTTTCTTACCGTACATCCTCTGCAGCGGTTTATCAAAAGTATTAAATATGTCCTTCTTCTCCTGTTTCATGTCAGAGGTGTTCTTCCTGTTTCGTCTGTATGACTACGATCGCAGTGGGCTGTTGGATGGCTTGGAGATGATGAAGCTCCTCTCAGACTACAACTCCCATCATACACCTGGAGTACAAGCCAATGATTTGGTGAGGAAGAGTGGCTGTAGTTGTGTGTATGAACTGCCACTGTATTTGTGACTTGCTGTACATATCTAACCTATCTATCTAATCTGCCTGTATTAGAATGGCCTTTTATCTGACCTGTGTGTGTGTGTGTGTGTGTGTGTGTGTGTGTGTGTGTGTGTGTGTGTGTGTGTGTGTGTGTGTGTTGTGAGTTCAGGTGGTGTCCATGGTAGATTTTTTACTTCAGACTCAGGATCTAAACCAGGATGGCCTATTAGCCCCATCAGAACTGCTTTCTCCTGCATTACCTCACACACAGGTACCACGTCACTGTGTGCACGTACACAATCATGTCCATTCACACAAACACACTCTCAGCTCTTTCGTATCCAGTGTAATGGTTTTTATTTTAAAACAGCACAGACAAAATACAGTGAATAAAATAAGATGGTCATCTGTTCAGGTAGTATGATTGTGTAGTGATGAAAAATCAGTGATGAATTGAACTGTTGTGAATTTTTTGTGTATCTACTGGTGCAACATGTCGTAACCACCAAAAAATACAATGTTATCAGGAGATAAAATTCAAAAGATTTTGACATAGAAATATGAGAAAATAAATATTTTGTATTTTAAACAGTTTATTACATTGGCAATAGTAGTTAAAAAATAATCCAACTAAAGGTTGACTTGCTAGCTTTTTCAAATTTATAAAAATTGAAGAAAAAAAAGAAATATAGTTTTAGTTTGTATTTTGTTTTTGTCATTAAATGCACATATTCTAATACCAAAAATCATCTGTCAACTTAAAAAAATTCCTTTCATTTTGACATTTGATCAGTGATTTAAGGGTTAGTTCTTCTGTTTTAGCACCAACTGTCATGTAAACAGAAGTAGTAATGAAAGGAACATGCATGTTATTTTGGTTTACTGAGCTGTGTCTAGTTTTATTCTTAGTGTCATTTGCTGTTGACTGCAGTAACATCACATCGTGGTTTCTACCTTTTAAAAGGACTCCAGTAACAACAATGCACCTCACCAGGAGCAGGAAGTGGCAGTGGAGGAGAAGCTGTCAGACCAGGGGTCTGATGCGGAGAAGGCGGAAGCAGCAGAGCAGAGAGAGGAGGCTCATGAGGAGAATCAGCCTCGAGAGGAAGAGCAACCTCAACATGAAGTAAAGACAGAAGAAGAAGTAGTCATAAAACAAGCTGATGGACAACAACTCCCAGAAGCCCCAGCAGTAGATCAGGGAGTTCCTGTACATCAGGGGCAACCAGAGATATGAATGCAACAAACACACATACACACAGACTAGAGATTGTTCTGATGTCTTGGGTCCAGCCTGTTGTTAAGGCTGATTATAGAGTTAAAAGTACCACTATTATCTGAGAGAGAATGTCTTAACTGTCATTCCCACAAATGGATCTGAATTCTGAGATTTTACAATCCATTTCACTGGACTGTTAAACATGAAGATGGTTGATGAGAAGATGTATCTGTTCAACATATTCCTGTCACTGTATTTGAATACTCTTTTTAAAGCCAGTACCTATATGGATACAAAGATATGTCGAGCTGTAAAAGGGACAAAAGGCCTGAATTCAAAATGCAATACTCTCCATATTAGTAAAATAGAAGTCATCATCATTAATGGAGATTAGTACTTCTGAATGCTTTTTCCTCTCCCAGTAGGTGAAACAACTGATCATAGTATTTAAAATGATTTGACAATTGTAAGATGGGCTTAATATTTGAATATTTGTTTTGCTTTCATTTTATTTATATGTCTGTCTCTCATATCCTGAAACGTTAAACATATTTTTATGTATTAGTGGTTTTCTATGTAGAGTGTTGTTTGATTGGCCTCATAATGTCTGACCCACCCTAAGCTTAGGATTTGCACGTTGTAGATATGCACCAGAAGTGCATCTGGACTGTTATTTATTTAAACTGGTTTTATGTACAGGCAGCTCAGTTGTGCTGTGAATTAAATTTGGTCTTCCTTGAGAATTTCCTCAAAATTATTTTTTTCAGAGAAAAAAACCCCACACCTTACTATGCACTATTGGCCACGTTTTAATTTCTTTGGATGCACTTGTTTGTAGTCCAGTTAGCATTATATTTTGATGAGGATGAGGGTGTTAACTATGAAATTACAGAACTGTGCAGCACTCCTAATGAGTACTCACAGTAATGGGTTACAGCCTTCTACCACTAGTCTTTATGCCATAGGCTCATTAATTTTCATCTTTACAATGAAGGACAGGAAGGCCCTATTGAAATACCATTAGATGAGATGTAATATTAAATTCAGTCTCCAAGTATCTCCAAACTTGAAATGTGTTTACAGTATGAAAGGATTTTCTATTTGTCGTAATTTTTTGTTTACCTTTTTAACCATTTATGCATTTATACAGTCAGTGAAAATAAAGCAAACATTGCTTTGTCCCGCTCTCTGTCTGTTTCCAAAATTTGTTGGATTTGTCAGAATTCATTTTGATAAAGGCAGAAACACAAAGCATACACTGTATACTATTATACTGTAAGGAAAATATGCAAGGCAGACAGTAAAAGTTTCTATTGGTGTGCAGGTGTGCAAAGGTTTTAGGTACTTTAGATGTTAAGATCATTATCCATCACACAATACCAGAGGGTGGTCATATCAAATATTGATTTGATTTAGATTTACTGCACCTTTGTGTCATTATTTCTGAAAACAAATTCACTTTATTGCATAAAACGTCTAAAGTATAGTGGATATCAGAATTGTACAGTTGTTTTACACCATTGAATTAAGTAATCTGTACATTGTAGTGAAAAAAGATGAGGTACACTGTAAGCTGTATATTCTGTAGTACAAGGAAGGGCAAAGTGCTATGATGAAGTGATTTACAAGACATATTGTGATATTGAAGTTAGCCTACTCTTCTTAACATCAACTAACTGCTTCTTTGACAAGGCCAGTCGGTTGCTAGGCAACAGAATAACGAAGCAAACATGGCGGAGAACAAGCAGAGTGCAGGTTAGTTTGTTGTTGGTTTTTTTTTCGGTTTATCTGTGCTCCCGTGGTGCCATTACATCCGCTCTTAAAATTACGGTTCGGTGGTTTAAAGTTATTTGCTTGAACGTACTGACGGTGGAGTAACTGCTTCAGTAACGAGCTGTTTGTGTTTTCTCTCTCGTTTGTCAGAGGCCATAGTGTCAGATGTCCATAAGAAGATCAGAGCAGCCTTTGAGGCGTTTGACTTCGAGTCTAACAACACAGTGGATGCCCGGTGAGCTCCTGACACAGCCTGCAGAGTGAGGTGGTGATTTTTCACATCCCTCTCCTCCAATGGGGGAAAGAGCAGCCAACTGACCCAGATCCCTTGAAGGGTTACTCCCATATTTTGTGGGCCAACACAATTTAATTAACCACGCATTAGAAATTCGCACCACTTGAAGTACACTATCAACTCCTCCATCCTCCTTGTAAAGAAAACCCCACATTAAAGTCTAGCTGAACTGTTTTAGTTTATGGTGATATGTTGTTGTTTTTTGTCATTTTTTTTATTAAGACTATTTAAAGCAGTTGAGCATAGTTAAAGAATATTCCATAGTATTTTTCCCATGTGTTGGGTTTTGAACCAAAAGAATCTGACACCCCCAAGGAGTAAATTACAGGGAGTCAACACTAAATGTGTTGTTTATGGGGAAAGCTACACCATTTTGTAGTATTTGTGAAACAAGATGGATACAAGGCTAAACTGTGGCCAGTGGGTTCTGGAAGAGGTAGACCAAAAAGCAAGATCAGCGCTGTCACATTTGCCGTGAACAGTCTTTACTTGTTTTTGAATAATGTGGGTTAACATGATGCAGTGATTTTAATGGACACTGTCTTGTTCATTTGTTGTCATGTGTTTGTTTTTTAGGGAGATTAGCACCATCGTCTATTCACTGGGTTGCTTCCCCTTTCAGAAAGACCTACATGACTTTATATCTCAGGTCAGGACAGTCTTCACTTATGTTCTGGATGTAAACAAGCACACTTTCCTCAGGTTCTAACCATTCATATTTTTGTCACATAACAGTATCTACTACATCTGCTTGTGAAATATAATTAATAATGAGATTCCTGATACTGCAATGTCACTGTCACATTAAAAAGTTTATTTTCTGTGTCGCAAATGAAGAATTATGATCAGCGTGATGTATGTTTGGAAGCTGTAACATACAGAGAAGGTTGGGGCAATGTTATGAGCAGTCACTCTTGTTGAAGAACCAAACCCCAGCAGCCTTGTCCTGTTCAACCAGGTGGAAGAAAACCACTCAGGATATGTCCATTTGGACAAGTTCCTCCCAGCCATGACCAAAGTGCTGATGGAGCACAAGTAAGACATCTCTGTTATCTCCTGTGTGTACTCTTGACTGATGCTAGTTGTTTTGTATATAAAAATGGTGAGATGGCCACATCATGATACACGCAGGTGCTTGTGTTAAAGCAAACAATGTGTCTTTCTGCTAGATGTTACTGAGTGTGCAAAAGAGGTAGGAGTTGTTTTTTTTTTTTTTTTTTTACTGCTAAGCATAACAACGTAGCCACTACAGTACCTCAGAATGGATGTGTGGTGTAGCGTTCTACAAAGGCTGTTATTGTGCTCTGTTTTTTTGATCATTAATCTTTTAGGTGATGTTTTTTCACCACCTAGAAAATACAAAATGTCAGATTTCTTTACATAATTTAAGCCACTGTCTTTTAAACTTGTGCTTAAGGCTGCAAATGTGTTATACTCTATTATACATAGTTTTGTCCTTATGTCACCCACCCCTGGTAATATATAAACTTAAAAAAAAAACCAGTGTAAAAGTTCTCCTTCCCTTTTTCACATTTTACAGTTGTGTAGACTCCAAGTTTGATAGTTTTTGTATTTAGAAACAACCAGAGCTATTGATAGAGGGTAGTTTAGACTTGATAGACACAATTAACAATGTGTGTGTGTGTGTGTGTGTGTGTGTGTGTGTGTTAGGTTTCCTCCCATTCCTGAGGACCTTCTGCTTCAGGCCTTTGAGGTGAGAGCAGCTGCTGTTTCTTTCATCTATTCTCCACTTGTAGTAGTTTAGGAGCTGTCAGTGTTAGAACCTCTGAGAACATCACACTGTCAGCAGACTGAATCTAACAACACAGTGTTGGTTACTGATACATGTTAAAACAACACTCACACTGTGTGTTTCCAGGTTCTGGACAAAGAAAAGAAAGGATACCTGGAGCCTGAGGAGCTGACAAAGTACATGACACAGGAAGGTAAATCAGACACTTTAGGCTTTTACTAAGATTAGCCATTAGCCATTACTGCCATTACCCTTACTTCCACAAAACAACCTATGATGTTACAAACTGTCTTTAATCGTGGCTGTGCGGTGGTGGCTGCCGGCTGTCTTTAAACCAGGTGAGCCCTTCACTCAGGAGGAGATGGATGAGATGCTGACAGCACTCGCTGACCATGAGAAGAACCATATCTATTACAAAGACTTAATCAGCCAGCTTACCATTGACCCTGACATGTAGACAGTGTCACACTGTGTGTGTCAGTGTAACTGCTGACAAATATTATGAACAAGTTTGTGTATGTTTGGTATTTGTGTTCATGTCTGTTTTAGTATAATTAATAAATGTATGCTTTGAGTTTTCAGACTTGTCTTTCAATTCAGTTCAGATACTTTTTTGTTGAATTGGCAGATTTGGGAAAATGGATCAATGCACGGACCCCATGTCTGACAACATATTTTAGAAGTCTGTTGTTTTGGTGTAACATACAGAGGTGTTTTGTTCCCCCACATTTACATACTGTACCCAACTGCTTTCCTTATTTCCAAACCTGACAAAGATACAGCATAAATCACCTGGACGGAAGCAGTTCCCTTTAAATGTAAATTATGTTAGAAATTAGGATCACCACACACAACTGTGATGTGCTCTGTGATGCTTTCAGTGTGCGTTATAATCATGCATTTGAGTGCATTTTTTTGCAGGCTTAATGCAAAAGATATGAGAGACAAACACAGAATCTGAAATGCACTTGTGTATATGAGAAGTATATTTAAGAAAGAGAGCTTGCTGCTGTGCCAACCCCCAGAACCTGGGCTCAAAATAGAGGCTGGGGCATAGCACTTGGTCTTAAAATAAAAGGCTCCTTGCAAGCTCTGCAGCGGTGGACTTAAAGTATGTGTATTTTATAGGCTACATGGAAAACAGAAACATTTTTAATCCTGTGTAATCTGGATATGAGAGGAGAAAATCAAGCACATCAGACTCATGTGAGAGTGGCAGGTTACATTTATGATTCCTTTCTGATGTCACCTTCTTATTACTTATTAATTACCTCACCTACCCCGAATTCCTTCAGTTGAGATTAGTTAACTGTGGAGTATCACTGTGCAAAGGAAGCTAGACTTCTCAAAGGGCATATTTGTTATAAAATCTGAGTTATTTAAGGTAGTCAGGGATTGCAATACAATGCACCCCTGTAAATACTATACAGAAGACATGCAGCAGTAACAGAATAAGGTCAAAGTTGAAAGGAATCTGATGTCTGACAGACACAGACTGTAACAGAAACTCTCTCAAATAACTAGAGAATATTCATTGTGTACAGATTATATCTGGACCTAGTGGTGGTGTCAGACACGGGGTAATTTGTTCATTCATTTAACAGAATATTATGCAGTATGTGCAGCCACTGGACAAATGGGGAAAGCAGGAATTAGTAACACGATGAAGACTAGGAGGACTACCTGCATGAAGTGATATCAAACTGAAAATGAAATTAAAGGTGTTAAATGTTGGAAACAACCTCTGTCATGGTGAATCATGATGTTGTGCTGATGGAGCCATGACGTGACAGTCCCATAGTGCTCATCACAAGCAGTGAGAAGAACTGAATTCAGCAGACTGCAGTTCTTAGTAAATCCAAAAGTATCAGCTTTTTTAAAAGTAGTTTGTAGCCATGATGAGCATGAATCTTAATCAATAAATGACACAAAGTATAGAAAAAAAAAAAAGAAAACTAAGCAATGATTGCTTTATCAGCGTAGCATTTTATCTCAGGTGATCCTGCATTTAATAGTTAACATGCATGAGAGAGTTACACACACAGCTTTGGAACATGGGTGACAGGACTTATCTGGAGCTTAGATAAGTATATGATATGATAGCAAACATGAGCAGCTCTCTACATGAGCATGAATGCATGCCAAGGTTTCATTTCACAGTAAAAACATGACCCTTTACTCTCAGCTTCCAATCACTGTGTGAGACAAGGACATCAGAAAATAAAACACAACCCCTACAGTAATAGAAAAACTCTGTATTAAACATTCCCTTTTCACTAAACACCAAAAGTGGAGACAGAATAAGGCTCAGCATAATCAAACATCATCAAATCAGAGCGGTCTTGATACACAGAGAAAAGATTTAAAGGGATTAATTTACCTTTAGATTCGTCTCTTCTCTTGACCTCATACATGTCGCATTATAACAAGCATAAATGTGTTCCTCGCAGAAAGGGGGCTTTAACAAGCATGTTTTAAGAAACAAAAGAAATGAAATGGTGTATACAAGAAAACAATACTCCACTTCCATGTTGAGGTGTACATGTGAAACAAACCTCAATCTGAATGGGGAAAATAACTGAGGCTGGCTCTGTGATGGAATGTTTGACTTGTACAAAGTGAGAGAAACGATGGATAATTCCAATTTAAGTCCAGTTGCTTCTGTAAATGTGTTTTCAAATAAAAAAAAGTGATCATGAAAAGAGTGCAATTGGGAGTATGATGATGATGGTCATTTAGAGACAGGGCTGTACTTATAGAGTTTATCTCATCAACAATTATTTTAAGAAAAGGAGATTAAGATAGTAGTGGCTAAGAGTCAAAGCTGTGGATCTTTCTTGTAGCTGGACAATGAGGGGAGAGATATCTGGTGCTGATCTTGCTGCGGGTGAGATGAAGAAATTCAGTGTGGTCCACTGTTCCACAATTAGAGGGATTCATGGTAAGTAGCACCATGGCTCCAATTCAAGCTTACAATGTCATGTTGCTACCACCCTTTGTCTTAGAAAAGCCTAAAACTAGAGATGAGATTGTGTTCCGCTGTATTCAGTCATATCATGTGAGAATGTGAGAACTGGCTGCCTATAACTTCCTCCTTACAGCAGTGTTGTACACAACCAGTACACACTGGTTATTTGGTCCTTAAAGAGCCATAAAAAAAACAAGAAGAGAAATGAGGAAGAAATATGACAGATAATAGAAAAGTATGACAAAGAAACATGGGGGAGAGACAACAATAAGGAGGTGGCAAAAAGGGAGGGTGAAACAGGAAGAGCATGGAGGTAGAGAGGCAATTTCTGACATCATTTCCAGCTACCAACAATGGTCTCTTGACATAGTTTTTGCATTATTGCACTGCAACTGACACACAGAGGAATGACAATCCTAAAACAAATCAAACTCACCCAAACCAGTATGCACATTTTTCACATATAATGGGAAGGATCTTTCTTTGCCTCTGAGAATGAGACATAAGAGGGAAGAGGCAGGACAGAGCCTTCTCATTTAAATAGTTCAGATGTGACCGTTTAAAACTGCCAGGTTGTTGATTTTTCAGCTTTAGACCGTCTCTTCTGAAAATTGCATTTGCTGCAAGGCAGGTGAGGTTAAAGGCTTATTAAGTGGTTAGACCTGAAGATTTTGATTGGGTGAAAACACCTAATAAACATGCTGCCAAGAAAGAAAAGATTCAGCTATTTCAGTAATTACACAACTCTGGAGGAGTCTGCTGCATAGTAGAGCCACAGGTTTAAATGACACAAAGAGAATTTATCTTAGAGAAATAGTTCTACAGCCCTGCATTCTTCTGCCCTGCCAACACAGCAAGACCTATTATGCATTCATAGTCTTGAGTGACAATTCAAAAATACCATGCCACAAGCTACCCAGTGTGGTTCTATAAAAACAACCAGGTGTCCAAACCTCATCCCTCTTTATCTCACCCTGACTGAAGGCCAAGTCTTATAAGGCCTTGGAGAAAAAGAGGAGGACAGTTTAGAAAAATCACTAAAGTCAGGTGATGGGCTACAATGACCTGGCAAATATGTTGGATATGAGACATAACAGGGCACTGTCTGCTCAAAGTTTTGGTTCTAAAAATCACATAAAAAGGATACCTGAGGGCTTTGCACTCAGGCAAAGACACTAGAAATACATATTACTATATGTATAAGTCACAACGCAATGCACACACGCACGCAAACACACACACACACACACAGATACCAAACTGAGCATTAACTAAAGAAAGTCTGGTTAATATAGACTCTGTATAATAATACTGAGCCCATATATTTAAAATATATTGGTTTAACCTGATTAATAACCACTGTAGCCCATCACCTGACTCCTATGAGTGATAACAATCAATTTTGCTTATGGTCCACTTGGGCCATAAACTGCAAGTGTGATAGCATTAGCCTTGATACGTTTCATCATTATGTGTGTTTGCCACAACGGCTTTTTGCATCACTCCTAGATCAAGTTCCTAGGGTCACGTTGTTGCCAACATGTAGTTAGCACTACACACACAGACAGAGCATTTAGTGTCCTTGTCTAGATCTGCAGCACAAGGCCAGCAGCTGAGATGTTGTCTCCTCCACCTGCAGTTTGGTAAACCTCAGTGCACACCAGCACGGGTGCCACACAGATCTCATAATCCTCCTCTTCCCAGCAGCTGACGGGCCTGGTCTCCTGCAGAGGGATACGCTGGCTGCCCTCCCGTCTGCTAACGGAGAATGAGTCATCCATGATGAGCCTCGCCTTGCTGGGGTCAATGTCATTAGAGCCACAGACATGACGGTTTGCTGTGAGAGAAGCCTTGGCAGTGGCTGACATAGTGTTCTTCCACTGAGAGCCACGGGTCACAATCATGGCCTGAAAGGCGAGTGTGTGCACATGGAGCCGGGTCAGCGGTTTCCCCTTAGCTTTAGCACTGTTTGTTTCACCTTCTTCACTGGCGTTGTTTGCGTCCTTGTAGTGCTGGTTTAGAATGCGATAGACCTCCCTCATTTGGTCGAGGACAGTAGCTACACGAGGGTTTGGGTCTGACAGCACTGTGATGTTGGAGCCTTTCAGCAGGCTAAGCAGGTTTGGGAGCTCCTGTTCATTCATCCCCAAGGAGTCGGCCTGGGAAAACAGCAACGGGATGAGTGATTAAACTAAGGACTTAAACCTGAACTGTGGAGCTTTAAACAGAAAAATACATACATGAAAGCCATGCTGTCACACTACAGGACACATATTCCTTCGGTGTGATCAACCTGGCATGTGCAGTATATTCTGGGGAAAACTCTTTAGTCAATGATACAATAACAAATTAACACCAGCCTTAGAGTATAGAACATAAGCAAAAATTATGGTGCTTAGTAGGAAAAAAATATTTGGTTTGAAGCTCTTGTTTAAATGGTCATATATGTCTTCTCAATTTTGCTCACTACATCTGAGAAAAAGGGAGAATCCATCATAAACTATGTATTACAGCAAGAAACTAAATAAACATACTCTTGTCAACATGTAAATAAACCACACAAATACAGGAAGTCACAACTGAGTCACAACTGCTTTGTTTAAAAATGTATTCAAAAAATTTAACTAACCAAATCTAGTTTCAAACTTCCAGGTATTGACTGCCATTTATTTTTATAATCACTCTGGTCTCTTTGCATTCTGAGTAGTACTGTATCTGTGCATTAATGTGATGAGTCATACATACATGGGGAATGACAAAATGAAGCAGGTCTTCCATTATACTCTCTTCTACAAAACTGGCCATCTCAAAATGGACACCAATCTGAGGGGATGAGGAGGACAGGAGGTCGGCAAGGCGGGAGAGGAGAGCCTCCCTCTCACCTGGAATGATGAAAGGAATAGGTAAAAGAGAAGAAGGTAAAGAAAGGGGGTGGTTGAGAAGTAAGAAAAGATGGGAGAACGAAGATGAGAAATAAGAGGGGATTAGCAAAGAGACAGAAAAAAGACAACTGTCACATTAAATAAGACAAAGCTGAATTGCAGTCTGGTGCAGAGTGGGAAGATAGCTATGATCTGTGTCTGTGTGATACTGTCAACCTGCTCTTTTCTTTTTTCCATTTCTTTCAAATTGTGTCCTTATAAACAGCAATCACAAATACTTAAAATAAGGCCAAAGTCAAGCCAAATTCACCAGCTGACTATTAGGAGCTACACTAACTGTCTAATTGTAGAACTACATGTCACTATGTACATTACACAGCTGAATAGTGTCAATGCAAAGTGTCAACATAACATGATAATTTTAGCACTTTTTCACCTTAACAATTAGGAGGATAAGTACAGTTATGGACAAAATAAATATTAATATCACCACAGGCCTGCTCTACAGATGAGGGACTGATGCACAACAGGTTAGCCTACTCTGACTCATATCCTCAAATCCTCTCAGCAAACACATGCAAGGTTAACTAAAAAACTATGAATGCTGAGGACTATCCCATTTCGCTTGTGCGACACAAAGCAGCAGACTCTAATATTAGATCTCTAATATTACATTCTCCACATCAGCAGCAGTAAAAGGTTGTCACTGGTTTCCTCTTACCTGACTGGAAGGGGAAGCTATCCATCATTTGCAGACCGCCCACCACCAGCAGATCTGGATTGAAGTCTTCAAGTTTCTCAGCAAACTCCTCCATGGAGGCCAGGTAGGGGTTATGGTCATCACTGTGGATGATATATCTACAGGAAACACACACCATTAAGCCTTTTACTTCATTGTATCGAACATATTGTGCCTCATGGTGAAAAAATATAAACATTCACATCCACACAGTTTACCTTCTAAGATCCCCCCCAACCATCCACCAAATGCTCAATATACCTGTTGGCTCTACGTGAGATATAGTGCCCCCAGCTTGCTCCAGATGGATACTCTAAGATCAGATGGATGTCTGGCTCTTCTACAATGTTTCCTGCCACTACAAAGACAAGGGTATGTGAGGTAGAGGTAATTAAAAGTGGAATGACAGCCGTGAGATTTAGAAAGCAGAGATGAAATTTTATGAAGGGACTAGGAGGCAGGGCAAAAAGAAGGGCAAAGGGGAATTCAGGGATGCAGGAAAATGACTGTGGGAAGTAAATATGAAGAGACTGATGTATCTTAGAGGGTAATAAAGGTCTGTGTATCTACCTGTGATGTGCTGGGACAGGACATCAGTAAAGTCAGGGCTGAAGCTTCCCCCTAGCAACACCTCACATCCCTCGGTTGCCATGCGACCAGCCATTACCGGAGCATTGCCGCCTACTGACCATCTGTTCCCAGGTAAGTCACGGGACGCCTCAACCAGCTCACTGAAGAGGGTGTCATTTAGCATAAAACGCCTGCAAAACAAAGACATTTTTAAAAACTGTGAAACGGTGTTAAAACTGACAGATCAGAACCTGAAAGCTGCAACATTTCCTCCTCTTTTTCTCTTGTGGAAAACAAAAGAATGAAGTGTGCTACTACTGCGACATTTTATCTTATAGTAACAAGACAGACAAAAATTGAAAAGAGATATGACAGTGGCTTGTCAAGATACTTGTATGATGCCTGGCTGTGCTCAGGAGATACAGACTGTGTGTGACACCCCTTGTTGCTACAAGACTCCTTAAAAACCATTTGAAAATTGGCAACTCTCTAATAAAAGCTGAATTATTTCTGACCTCACTTGTTATTCTGAGTGCTAAAAGTGCAGCCATCACATAGGAAATAAAAATAAAAAGAAGCCAGTGTTGTGTTGTGTCCATGAAACCAGTGAACATGCAGCCAATGACAGAATGTTCTAGAAACATCATGTATGCTAAATTAATAGGAACCTGTAGATTGAGGTCATTTCTATCACCTCCCTTTGAAAACATGCAGTTTGGCTAGCTACCTCTTCTGTTGTTTGCACATTTTACTTAGCTGTATGAGTTATCTTATTTTTTTTGGGTTCAGTGCTTTAAAATTATGGTCTCAGACTTAGCCTTCACAAGCTTGTTCATCATCTGGTGGACATCAAGTATTTATAATCCCAGCTCTAAATCCTGAAAAAGACCTGGTTTCTGTGGCTGAAAGAAGAATAATTCTTATTCACTGTCTCACATACAGGCCCTTGCTCCCCCTGTCTGTGGTGATTTTTGTAAGCCTGTTGCCTTTAGGTGTTAGTTCCAGACAGTGAACAAGAGCTTGCAGGCGCCAGAACAGCAGCAGTCACCAGTGACAGAAAAGAGAGGTGAAATGAGTTCAACTGCATAAAAACCTCCCAGTACCAAGAAAGACTGCAACTAACACTGACAAGTGACAAGAACAGTGAAACACACACAAACTAAAACTAATAGAATAAAATAAAACTAAACTTATAGCTTTTACTTGGCCAGTCTACTTTCTGTGTAAAATGGACAGACAAATGAAAGTAGACAGAGTGAGCGGTAACCTTTATTTATATGTATGTAACTTACAAATACTCCTTCACTTTCATGGTAGACTGTGACTGTGTTTGCAAAAGCATGTGAGAGAGAGGAGCACAGTAGCCTGAGGGATGCAACAAGAAAACGGTTTGAAGTTTGCTCTTGGTTGGTCTCAAGCCTCCCAGACTGTTTATCTACTTTACATCCCCCTCTTTCTTAGATCACACAATTTAATACTAACAGGGAAACTAAAGCTAATCAGTCCTAGCACATGTCTCTGAGCACATGCTGTATTGTAGGATCAATTACCTGAACTAGTCCACAAGAAAGTCCACAAAATTATAATGACCAGCTCATATTCTCTCTCACACAGACACACACACACCACTTACTCTGCAGCAGCTCCTGGTGCGAAGAAGTAGGCAAAGCTCTGAGCCAACTGTTCGGCATTTTCGATGTAGTCATGATGCAGCGGCTGGTCTGTGGGAGGCAGGCCGATCTTATTAAGCAAAGATACCCCATCCACTATCAGGTCAACACAACCTCCAAAACCTGTGGATGAAGAAGAGGGGCAGCGAGAGAAACACAGAGAGAAAGACTTTACAATTAAAGCATACACCTAAACATGTTGGGCCAACATGAGGGAGAAGATAAGGAGATGGCCCAGAGGGAAAAGGGGGCAGGGAGAAGATTGTGAATCACACAGGGATGTATTTTAAGATACTCTAGTCCAATTGAACTGTACAAATACAGCAAAGACAATGACAATGTCAGCATGCAGTTTCAGTAAACTGAGCAGAGAAACCCACACGACATGCAGCTGCTGTGCCTGCTGCAGCGACATTTGTCTGCCGTCGTGGCTAGTCATGATCTGACACGTCAGTACAGTCTCAGCTGCTGGATCAAACATCTGTCTCATCTACGCATATCTTTCTGCTGCCAACACAGCTAACCCACCTGAGAGGCAACTGCTGGAGAAGCCAAAAGGCAAAGGGTTGGAGTAGATCTCACATTGGAGTTAGTCATGAATCTGACTTTAACATAACCTCAAGCTGCTTGCTTTTCATTGCTCTTAGCCAGCAATTTAGGGGTATTAGTCTGACAATTTAAAAAAATAAAAGCTAAAAAAAAAGAAGCTATATTAGGTTTGAAGTGTGTCAGCACCAGTGTTCATTTTACTATGCTTTTTGTTGAATGTCAACAGGACAGTACTTGGCATTGTGTTGTGGTGGTTAACTCCAATTCACCATCAGACACACCTAAGAGCTATACAAAAGAATTTAAGTTGAAATATCAGTTCTGTTATATGACAAAGCTGACATGTGATGCTACCATGTCTGATTCTGCATGGCTGAGTCTGTTGTTGACCTGGGTAAAGGTTGCACAGACATGGTGTTCAATTCTGCTGTGTGTTTGTATCAAGGTTCAAGATTTTTGGATAAGATCATGACAGAGAAAATACAGGTTGATCACATTAACGCTGTTACCAGCAGAAGAAACTGCCAGTCATTGTGTGTGTGTGTGTGTTTATTTAAAGGTGTGGGTACCAGACCATAGAGCTGTGGCCATGCTGTCAACAAATGAAAGCCATACCCAGGGTCTGAAACCAGCGTGTTACGTCTCTGACTACAACAACTACCTCGAAATTTACCATCGGCTTTCACTATTAAACTGTGCACTAGCTGACACTTGACATGTCATTTCCAAGCACTTTACTTGTCCCTCATCAGTTCTGATGACTGTGCAGATCATTCATGGTCACACCTCTATAACCTCCACTGTTTTGGGTGTGCTGCATTAGTTTAAATCTCCTTGCTCATTCTTGGTCAGTCATTTACAGACAAAAGTGTTGCTGATATTTTGAGCACGAATTACGCTAGCCAAGATTAAAGCTATTGTCAGTTCACATGAAATAAAGTTTATCCCTAGACTTTTTAAAATAACTTTGAATAGCTTACTCAAGTTAAGTGGTTTAATGTTACAACATTACCATTTAGTTACTATCAAGTTACAACAACAATAGTAAACATATAAATTACTGTTTTTTGTGAGTTGGAGCAATGACTGAAGTTAACAGCGTACTAACTTCAACAGTAGCTATTTAGCATGTTTTTCATTTGGGGACTAATGGATTTAAAATCCCAGATGAGCCCCTGATATCAGAAAAGGCTAGCTAATGTTAGCTAGCTCCCACCACTCACCAACAGCCACTCTCGGTCTGGCGACGTTGTTCATGCCGACTTTCCGTTCAGCCCGGAGCAGAGAGGACAGGACCGTGTCCAGCCGGTCGTCCAGCACTTCATTCTGGGGTGACCGGAACCAAACGGCTAAAAGAACCACAAACAGGGACACAACAGGCCCATATTTCATCCACGAAACCCTGCCTCCCCCCTCCATCGCTCGCTTGCTGAATGGCTTCGGCGGCTCACACTGGGTATAATGAACGACTTTCCACCAGCTCCACAACCGACCGTTGGAGTGTCTCTTTGTTTTGTGAACCGTAATGCACCGGGTATAACGAAGTTGGGCGGAGACTAACAGGAATTCCCGATTTCAGCGACTCATTCAAAAAGACACCCACTGTGTCTCTGTTAACAACCACTGTCTCTGTCTTTTCGCAAAGGTGGCTTCTTAAATCTGTTTTCGTTTTCCTCGAAGCACCGCTTTCGAGGTTGATCAGTGGGCAGACGCCGGTGTCCGAAACGAGCAAAATTTCGTCATTCTACTACGAGGGGGGAGTGTTTGTTTGTGCTGACAACAAGGCGGAAGTGTCAAAGCCCGGGACACTTTCCAAAATTTTTAACCTGTCAAAGTGTTTCCCACCATCAATACAATTTAACCAGAAAGTAGAAACAATGTAAGTACTGCACTTCAACTTATTCGAGTATTTCCGTCAGCTGCTACTTCAAACTTCCAGTCCAATAAATTTGGAGGCAAATGAAAGTTTATTAAATAGTAACTTTGCAGATTCAGATTAACAATACAAAATAGAATCAAAATCAACTAATTATGATCTATTATCATAGGTTAAGGTAATACTTTATTGATCCCCAGGAAAAATTCATGCAACCTGGCAGTACATAAAGTAATTTAAAAAAACAAGCCCCAGCTTCACTATGATGCACACATCACTGCCTCAATAATTATAATCCTCAGATATAATACACATTACTCTGAAATAGGCCAGTATACATAGTGACTACAATAACTTTGGTACTTTAAATATATTTTGATGCCAATGCCTTTGTAATTTACCTTTACAATTATTCATTTAGCATAAATCCAAGTCTTTTTTGTCCAGTGTTGATTAAAGGTTTGGATGTAGCAGAAATCAACAATGTTTATCAGCTACCATCAAAATAGTTTTGACCCATATCTACTAATTCATTCATGTCACATCTTGACCCACATTGTCTTTCTGAATCAGTCCCATCAGGTGTGGTAGCTTCATATTAATCAGATGCAACAAACTGATTTAAAATGGCAGCATGCATGTGCATGTTCAAGAGTAATGACACCATATTGGGAACCAAAGAATATTTTATTTAATTCATAACAGTAATGTGCCAATATTTTTGATCAATACAGTCAGACAATTAAGACATCCCATCTCATTTCAACCATATTAAAAAAAAAAAAAAGTTTCATTTTTCGTCTGACAAAGTTTTAAAGCACAAACAGGCATCAGTTACAAAGGGTACATCCAGACATTATGGAGTGGCGGTGGCACAGAGAAATAAAAATGTCACTATAAATGCTGTAATTATTAAAAATTAGACACATTCAAACAAATTGCCCTCCTTAAGCAGTCTTGTTCATTTGTTTAAGTCATGGGCTGAATTACACTAAAAGGCCAACACTTTTCACCAGTGAATAAAAAAGTGACAGCAGGGGCACGTGGGTCTTCACATTTTCTTCCTGTGCAGCTTTTTGATTGATCTTGCTTAATGAAGTGAAGGAACAAGACCTTACGATGGCCTTTTCACAAAAAAATACCTTCAGTTCAACAATGGTGATTTGTGCTCAGGAACATAATAGCAGTAATACCCCATCTGTTAATGCACCCACATAAAATGAAGGTTGCTCTTCAGTCTACTGTAGAAAGAAAACCACATGCCCTGTGTGCAAGATAATCAGTGGTCTTCAAATGTAACTACTATAAGCAGGAGTGTGTCGCCCCCTAGTGGCTATGTTCTGGCCACTGCAGCTCAAAACCTGTAAGACAGAGTCAGTAAGGCACAGATGTGAGGCCACATTCAAACCATTTAACATTAGTTGAGGATTTCATAAGGACAATATCCTGTCAGACTTCAAATTGGGGTTGGAAAGGGGTCAGCAGTTAATTTAGACCAGTGAGGCTTGTGCACAAATACAAATCCATGCATTCCAGTCTGGTTTATGAGATTAGATTGGGGAGGTTGCAACATAATGACTTATTGTACTTCAGAAGCACACAGTAAACACAAGCTTGTTTGAGACCATTATGTGTTTTGTTGTCTTACCTTAGGCTTTTATTTGGGAATGCCTGCCACAATCTCAGACTCAATACCACAGTGATCTGACCCACGCAGGATTTTGAAGTATCCTGAAGACAATAGCACAGTTTACACATTAGCTCAGTTTTAGCTAATGAAACACTGAATAGTGTGAGAACAGAATGACATGTCTATTCAGAACAGCTACTAGGTATAAACATAGTGCAGTCTTAAACAGCAAAGCATAATAGAACTGTTTATTTAGTAATACCACAAAAACAGCTAAAATATATTATCAAGGGTAAAAAGAACTCACATTGAAAAATATTTGCACTTAAATTATTTATCAATGTAGGAACCTAAGTGTATTATCTTAATGTTGTTGTGGGGCGGCACAGTCTGGGTTTCAACCCCAGTTTGTCCAGGGCTTTTCTGTTTGGAGTTTAATGTTCTCCCTGTGCTTGCATGGGTTTTCTCCAGGTTTAATTACAAAGACTAACAATCATTGTGTACGTGTCAGTAAAAAACAAACAAACCAACCAAAAAAGTAAGAAAAAAGTCAGCCATGTCTCTGCTCACCGTTATCACCCCAGTCAGTATTCCAGGAGTTGGCACAGAGCCAGTAGGGAACACCATCCTCCTCTCCCCAGCCCAGGACCTTGATGGCATGTCCACCCACAGCAGATCCATACACATGCTGATACACACCTGGAGTTAAGGGGGGGGGGGGCACAAGGAACACAATGCAGGTAAAGGTCAGCAAGAGTCTGAGTTCAAGTGGAAGAGAGCTTGTCAGAAACAACATTTTACACAGTCACTGAGCAAACTCTGTAATCAGTGTTTACCCTATGCTTTACAGGTTGTGACTGTACAAGTATTCACCATTACGTATGTTTATACTGTATTTGTCTGACAATAGTGCAAGTGTTCTTACCGGACTTGTACAGTACAAAGTCTTCATAGACGATGAAGGCTCCCTCCACTGGGCCATTCTTATAAATCTCATACTGAATCTGCTCCTCATTTGCCTCCACGCTGTAAGAAGTCTTACCTGCAACACACTTAGAGTTAGAATCCTGTGCTGCGTGTGCTGCATGTGTTCACCATCATTTAAGTTAGGCTCATGCTACAAAACAAGCAGTTTCTCTTTACCAGATATCTAATAAATTCTATGCATGTGCAAGCGAGTCACTATAAATGTTTGTCAGTTATAGTGATAGATGGATAACACAGAGTACTACTCCAACCAAATATATTATATTATAATATACCCTTATTTATGGCAATCAAAACCCTCTGTCTTTCCTACCATAATGTTTGTCCTCGCTGTAGCTGGGTGAGTATCCAGATTCACACTGTTGGATGCACTGGGGTGTGTCTCCACCCTCTCCAGTGCAGGGAGGTCTGCTACCATTCACATGGTGCTCACAGGGTTCGATGGTGTAGGGCCGGCAACCTATTAACACAAAGGTGGAGGCATAATTGTAGACTCCACACATTCATGTGTGTACCACTGTGGAGATTTCAAAGATACAAAACTCACCAATGTGGGAGTTGTAGAGACCTCCAGTGACCAGACCTTCTTTTGTCCAGAAGTCCCAGGCAGCTGAGGGGTAGCCACCATTACATCTAAAAAAGAGAGGAAAACCATAGAAAAGGTGCCTTTACTGAGCACTCCCACCTCTATCTCCAAATGCTAAAACTGACCATTAGCAGTGCTCTATTATTCATTAGCAATGCATGCTTCCCTCACATTAAAAACAAACAGTTTTCCAAGCTCTGGATTATGGTCCTCATACAGTAGGCCATATTTGAACTCTACAAAGCAGTGAGACACCTCACACATCCCTGTTCCTTACCCCATGCCACAGCTGTCACAGCAGGTCAGCAGATCCTGGGAGGAGATCTCCACATTGACCTTGCCACCACTGTGAATACACACACGGTCAGAGATGGCCTCAGCAGCACCAAATGCCTGTGGGCAGAAGAACCAACAAAGGTCACAAACCATCAAATACAAACCATTAAAACAGGGAAACAGACCAAATGTGGTTAAATGAGACCACCCCACCCCGCCTCACCCAGCAGGATCCACAGGAGCCCTGGTCTCTGATCTCCTTCAGAGTGGGACAGTTGGGCCACTGCTCTCTGGAGTCAAAGCTTTTAGGCAGCTTCAGGTCTCCAGCATACTGAACCCTGCACAGGAAAACAGTATTGTAGAGTCAAATATTACTGTCTGCTACCACTGTGTAACACACAACTACAATGCAAGCAGATTTGGCACAGTCTTGCTCAGGGACACTGAAAATACTGCTTTCCTACGTACAGACAAATGTAAACAGTGCATGTATGAGAGGCAGCAAACATTCACCCTCACTGACACATGAGTGTAATGGCATATTAAACTGAAGTCTGTCTCATGTTTTGACAGATAATGTAGATGTGAGACTCACATGATTGGCAGTTTAGGTCCCTTCAGCATCGTACCACACAGGCTCCGGATGTAACTGTAGTCAACATTGTGGAAGTTATGACCAGCCTGAAGGAGAGAACAGAACAGAACTGCTTATACCCACTGAGAGAAGTCAGAGGTAAGAGGGAAAAAAAACAAAACAAAAACAAACTCACCTTCCATGTAGTGTTAATCTTATTGATGTAGTTGACCATCTCACTGGACAGTGGTTTGAGGTGGGGTCTGGCCAGGCTCACCGACAGGCTGGCAGCCAGTAGCAGGAGGGCTGCACGCCACATTTTTCCTGAAGGACACAAAATCAAGACGACATGAGTAAATCGTTAATTTACATTACATCAGTTATGCAACTGATTCTGATTCAAAATCACAAAACCCATTTCAATTCAGGCAAAATGAGTCATTTCTTTTCCTAAACTTTCAGGCATTAGGGCTGAAGGATTTGTAGTGTCTCCAAAAGGAAACTAGTGAACAAAATGTGCAACATTTAACCCAAAAGACTGTAAATACCAACACTATGGTGGAAATCTGGGGCAGTGTGTGAAAATTACGAAGATTTAACTCAACTGTAAAGAATTTTTGTAGCCAGTAAAAGCATAAGGAAATGTAATGTTATGCTTGAACACAAGTTATTCCCCACTTACATGCATTCCTGAAACTAGACGATAAAAACAACTCTCACAGTTGACCAGACAGAGTCACTGTGGTTGCAGCTACAAGTGGAACATGCATAACCACTATACACCCACAGAGCAGTCATGCTAATCAGTCTTTTCCAGTGGTTAAACAGATTGCATCACACATGTACAATAAGCAGTCCACTGATTGTAACTGACTTACTACATTAAATCTACATGAAAACACAAGCAATGAACTTCAGACTCACAATATGCAGTGCATTTACTTTTGTATGTTGTCTATTTTTCACTTAACTGTAATTAAACTGGGTTTCAGTTTCCACTGAAAGGGCAAAAAGGGAAATGACATAATTCTGCAGAAAAATGTCGCATAGTAAAGACCACATTATTATAGATAAGATGCACTGATTAGAGATGAGATTAATTCCATTAGACATTGTATTGTAACCTATTCAACTAAAGGATGGGTGTGCTCAGGAAAAACAGGATGCTCCAAGTCCAGCAAAAATCAATACCAATGCAGACAGTGTGCACCTTTATAAACACAATGTGCAGCTTCAAATCTTAACAACCCTGATAAGGAGAGCAGATGATGTTGGCCAATCTTAAGGCCTGAACAGCAAGAATGGAGAACAAAAGCCTTGTGTTAGACGCAGAGACAAATGTTGACTTTCTAAATCATGGAGTGATTCTGTTTTTATTTGACCAAATTGTGTTTGGCAATTAGCCAAAATCAGATTACAACCAACACTAAATTTGAATCCAAACACAATTTTACATGGACTCAACAGACTTATAGACCCTCTGTGCTCATTTTGGCACACTGCCACAGAGACTGTCTTGAGAACAAGAGCCAGTTTTGTCAGGCGCCTGTAAAATCAGTACACCTGTTTGGGCATGTCCTGTTTCTACTCTGAAAAAGGAGAAGAGGCTCCAAAGAAAACACCTGACGTCTGTCAGAGAGACAGAGCAAAAAAGATCTGAAACTGGTTTGACATCACATGACTGAGCAAAGTGAAATATCATAAGCAAAAAGTACACAGAGGGAAGTAAGAATAGAAAATTTCACTTTACAGAAAGACATATGACCTCTGAAGTCACACTTGCCTCACCATCATTTCTAAATTTCAAAATCTCTGTGGCTATAAATCATCTGCATACTGCAACTGTATGCAAAATATGGAAAGCCTGAAAAAAATCTAATTACAGTGGACAAACCTGCACTAACACATTACATTTGGGCTACAATAGTAACAAGACCAACAAGACCAAGTATGAAAGACACCAAGGTTTCCTTTGTTCGGTTTAGAGAAGTGGTTCAACCCCAAAAAAAAGTCTTGTAGCGGAAACAATGATTTCAACGCGATTGGGAGAACTGAACCTGAACCTTCCTCAAGGAAACTAGTCTCATGTCAATTACTTTCAACACAGCTATCACATCAAGACCACACCCTCATGCAGGCTACATTAACTTGCTGAGTCACAGTCGAGGGCTGTGAGGCCTTCATCTGGCAATACCCTTGCACCTCCAAAATCTGACACTATTTGAAACAACAACATCCCCGCTCTCAGACTGATGACGATTTATTTCTGATTTAGTCAACAGGTTTTTGAAGAGCTCCAAAAAGGCCAAGGGACTGTGGAGTTTGTTTCTGTGTGGGAGGTTTCTGATCAAGTCAGACATGGATGAGTCAGCACCAAAACCACAAACAGAAGACCTTCCCCCTCACGGACTCCTGCATACGTACAAACACTGATCTTCACATGGTTTCCATGGTTCCCAAGGCATTAACTTCAGGAGGAGACTTTTGTTTCTTCAAACACTGTGCTCAGCTTTTTTTTTTTTTTTTAATCTTTTGTATATTCTGATTTCTCTTCTTTTATTAAACATCTGCTAAGACACTGTGCAAGTCTGAATCTCTCATCTGTATATGCTCACATATGAAAAGTAGTTGCCTTACATATCAACAAGTCGGCAGTCTGCTAAGTGTGAAAGAGCAGACTGTAAATCTGGCTGGTTTGTCTGCTCCTCATACAAACAAATTAAGGTTTGTTCTCGGCCTAGTGAGAAATAAAACTTATTTCCTCCTGCCTTGTCAAAGTGCTGAGGGCCTGCTGACAGAAAAGGGGAACAAGGCCTGATTTACTCAATCATTAAAAAAGGCCAAGATCTGCTTTTCATGCAGTTGCAAATATGAAAACCTGCACTTTTTCGCCCCCCCACACACACACTTTGTTTTGCACTGATAGGAACAGAACTTGACAACAGTGTGGATTGAAAACTGTGTGGTTGTAGTTGGGTGCACTATGTGGTTAGTTTATTTAAACACTAACCACTTTCAGTTCGTTCATGTTTACTTCCCTTCTGCTTTGACCCTCTGCTGTATCCCAGACATGTTTCCAAGTCAGTAAAACAACCCCTCGACCCCTCTTTCCTTTGTCTTGTTAAAGCAGAGGACAGCAGGGCCTCCAACTCCCATAAAAAAAAATCTACTTTCACTTTCCATTTCTCTGCTTTAGAGTACTTTACTGTTACAGTATTATATTTCGTATAATTTTTTACTTTAAATATTAAGTTCCCCCCACCACCCCCCTTGATTCAGATTGCATAGTATGTCATAATTAGTAATCAATGACATACACGTGTGTTAAAACAAATTAGCTCCACCTGCTTCAATCGCCTTTGACCATGAAGCTAAAATGGGTCAGGCGGTCACAAAGAAAAAAAAAAACAACCACCACCATTTGACTTATGAAAACAAATAACTGCTACAGTGAAGACTTGTCACTTAACCTGCTCTCTATTATCGGTTTATAAACCAAAATATTAACTTGACACACTGTTGAATGTGTAGTCTCTGCTGGTTTATGTAAAATGTACAGATTTAGCTAAGTGCTAACTCACCGTGTAAACAACATGTAACTAACATCTGATAACAAACTGAGGCCGCTTTAATGTCGAGGAACAAACCAACAACAGTAAAACCACTTACCTGTAGTTTGCTTGTCAGCCGTTGGTGAGAAACTGATTAGGCCCTGTCTGTCCGTCTGACTAACTGTAGGTCACTGAAAAAACAGTGTGAATATGAGACGGTCCTCAGTCATTTATGAGCCCTGAAACCACGTGAGACAGTCACATGAATGCAGCTCATGTGATCGTTAACGTCTCCAAGCCACCACCACCACCACCACCCTTCCGTCTTTGACTCCGGCGTGTGGGTGTCCTGATTGATGAGAGAGCATGGGTCTGAGTCTGGGTATAATCGTCGAAAACACACTTTAACGACGAGACAGTTAAGTGTAGCGGGACACAGTGAATCTGCACTGCTTCAGTCTGACCACTAGGTGGTGCTGAAGCTCACCAGTTCTCACTACAGTCACCACTTAACCCACATTATATTTTGTGTAATTAATTTCTCTGTTTTAGTGTTTTATTCAAATTACTGTCAACATTCTTGAAATGTATTTTTGAATTATTATTATTTGTGAATTAGACCTCTGAACTGGTGTGTTGTCCCTACTTAACATTAAAGGATCTGCATTTGGAGCAGAAACCGTCAAGATGTCTCCAGTTTTCACTATCCTGTGAGAAATGATAACAACACACACCTCAAACAGAGGTTCCAGTTTATGATCTTGGACCCCTCGAGCCCCTAGGCCTAAACCTGGTTGGCTCATTCTGTAATCCATCCAGGACAACAGTGATCCAAAATCCCAAAATCTGACAATCTGATCCTGCACATCTGTTGCACTTTGCCGTTTACTTAAGGTCACTGATTCCTTTAGCTTAGCTGGAAAATAACAGCATTATACTGTAGTGATGAATAATTTGTTATTGTCTAAAGTGCTTCATGTTTGTCTCTCAAACACCTCAACACAACTCAAACTTAAAGCTCATTTGCTCATATCTGATTAAGACTTGCTAAAATATGATTCTAATTATATATTTTTTTTACTCATTAAAAATCAAGATAATACATTTCCTGTCTTCTGACACAGAGTTGAACAGACAAGAGATTAGTTAACCCCAGAACAGGAAAACATACAGTATACCCTGACAGTCTGATGTAATTAGATAGACGTTGATTTAGCTTTTCTCTTAGGATTCTTTAAAAGAGATCAATGTTTCCTTGTTTTACGTTAACAGGTTACAACTCACAATCTTTTGAGGCGTGAAATACTGTCAGTGACATGTGGCATAATGCTGATGACCTTTGATTAATAATGCATGCGCAGCAGCATGTGTAAATGAGGATATTTGACCAATTTTAGTTAATCTGTGACTTCCATTTCTTCTTTCATTCCTTTGAGCAGCATCTTGTGATCATGAGCTGATGGTGACAAGTGTTTTTGGCTGCCCTATTGTATCGTGCTGTGGATCACTGACCACAGGGAACATGCTGATTGTTGGACTGCTTTCTCTTCCTTTTACAGTCTGTCATCTGACTTTGAAAATGATGAGATGGGAAAATACTGTAAGTTCAGCCTTAGTCACTATTTTACAAAACAAATTGCATAAGAACAGATCCTCATTTTAAAGAAGAGTGCAAGTGACCAAAACCACTTTCTTATCTAACCAGACAGACTGACTAAGATCACAATCTTCTTTTAATAGATTGAATTATCATTTAAATACACATCCTACAGTAGCAGCAGTCTGGAGTTGAGTTGGAGTGAAATGAATGGTTGACCATACACCTTCAAAACAAAAGGACAAGTATGTATTTCTTTCTTTTTTTTTTTTTAACAACAATAATGCAAGGCTGGATTAAAACACCCCCAGGTTCACTGTCACAAATGGTTTGAAGGAAATATCCCTATTTCACACTACTTTGTTTACATGTAAAAGTTACAGCCCTTTATTGTTTTAGCTTCATGATTAACAGTGTTTTTTCTTTCTTCTCCTAGTCATTATGAGTGTGTTTATCAACCTACTGCACAACATCAGCTTACATGACTAGGCCCTTAAACTGATTTCTGCTTGAAAGCATGCCCTGTGTCAAAATAAAAGTTCAAGGCCTTTAATATTTCAGCTAATGATGTTCCTGGCAATTTAATCCCCACCTGTCATAATGCAAACAACACAGTATGTTCACTGCAACATTGCACTACAGCTGCCATTGTATCTTTAAACAAATTACAATGTACTCATCATTGTATCATTGTCATTATCATCTCTCGTTACAATCATTACAAAGTTAATGAGGTTTGAATTAAGACTCACAGTGCTACGTTTCCACCTGTGTCTAATTCACTGATGGTACATGTATGAAGGCTGATCAACACACCACTCTCGGTTTTGATCATGATTAATGACTTTATTTTGCCACATAAAGAGCACAGTTAATGACTCACTATCACCACCCACAGCTGCTCTGTGGAAATCCTAGTAGAGATGAGGTGATGCACGTTGATAAGTGGAGGCCCGTCCAGTGACGAGGTGATGTTACACTCAATCAGCAAACTTAACTCCAGTCTGTCAATGAAAACTATCCTGTCTCTCTAAACAAGTTCACATGTGAAACTTTGAAATACTGCACCATGGCTCATTACTCTCACAGTAAATGTAACCAAATGTAAAAGAACATTTTTAAAAACATAAAATGAGTCAAACTAGAAACACAAGTAAATATTATCACACACATCAGGTACACAAATCAAAGCATACTGTACTAATATAAAGCAATACACATACATACATGAGACAAGCTGTTGTTCTACAAGGCAAAGCGCTGATTCACGGTGATCAAGCCAAGGCATCGCTGCAGTCTAAAGCATGGGCGTAGATATTCTTTTTATCAGTGCAATAACATACATTTCATTAGCTGGCTTATTGCTTTTGCGTACACATACATTGTAGCATGTATGTTAACTACTGTAATGTGCGCATGTGTGCAGTTACAGTAAGTGCTTTCTTTTTCTATGAGAATAGATACAACTCTGCTGCCTGTATGGATGAGTAACATGCAGTGACTCCTTTATCTACGACATGGATAACAGTTTGACACAGTTTGATAAAGCGGTTCTGCCAGAAGCATGTTTTCCTCTGTACTTTGATACATTAACCCAGATTTACAGCATATTCTCAAAGTGCTGCCCACATTTTATCACCTTCAAATATGAGCAGCTCAACAGTTCATTTGCTTATTACAGATATAGACCTTATAGTTACTATTAGAAATGAAGTAAAATAAACACTACAATAGAAGAAAAACAGAAGAAATACAAGTCAAATATACATGGAAGACTGATACTGGTAAATACCACATTCTGTGACTAAAATGACAATTCATATACTGAAATAAATAATAACAACAATCATAATATGACATAATACTGGCATTGACCGAACTGGAAACCCATAGCAGCACATTATTTTCTATTCTGAAATGCCTCATACCCTGAGTCCCTCTTTCTGGTAGCTTCATTATCCAAGAAAATGTTTTATACTGTTCAAACAGAGAGCATTACATTTTCTCTCTGTGACAAAAAAGAATAAATTTTATCTCATGGAAATTCTGTTTTACTGAGGTAGGAGGTTCAACTGATGGATAGACTGAAGGACAACACATTTATGAATAGCTGGCTTTACAGGAGAAAGTTATTTAGTTAGTTACAGCTATTTATTCATTCTTCTACATCAAAATGTGATTTCTCAAAGTCATTCACTAAACACTCATTAGCTTGCAAACTAGTCGTAGTGTTTTCTGTATGTTATTTTTGAAATAATGTTGATGACATTTCTTGGTAATCCACGAGTGTAATGTTACATGAGCATTATGAAAGCTCTTTACAGGGGCACAATTTAACAACATACATATAATACATGTTGACAAAGCCAGTTTTACACTTAATGTTTACTGTGATGGATTGTCAACATATGCAGAAGCTGTTTCTCATTTAACACAAAACTGAATACATTTTCCTCTGTCAATAGGCACTAACATAACCAATTTAAAACAGCAGCTGGTTTCTTTTATACAAGGAGATATTTAAATTGCCTCACAAGGCAAATATGTAGTTTCTACATTTGTCTTTAAGCTGTGCTGAGAACAGCTCACTTGCTGTTTGCTCTTCAGTAAAACCAACTTGAGTAAATGGACATCAACAATCCAAAACAATGCTAACAATTAGCGGAGCAGACATATAGTGAAAGCTTTCATCAATCAGTAATTAGGTGGTGAAGTAGAATGGCAAATTGAAAATAAAAACCAATGTAAGCAGTCTGGGACCACAAGAATTTGGGACAATAGCTTAGTCAGAAAAACGCCATGGGTTGTGAGCTAACTCATCTTCCATCCCAGCCGTTATAATTCACATTATTAGAACACAGAGCTGACAACTGCTGCTACTGCATCTTCATTATCATATATCACACATTATATCATATTATCATTCATAGACCTCCCTTCTTTCATCATTTGAAAAGAGAAACAAAATGTGATTGTCAGAGGTCATAATAAAAGTTACTTCCCCTCCGTTAGAGTTATTAATTATTATTATCTCTCTTTCTCTGCGTATATATATATATATATATATATATATACACACACACACACAGAAAGAGAGAGAGAATATATATGTGTGTGTGTGTGTCTGTGAATAAGACAAAGACAAAAACAAGTTAACAAATTAATTAAATTATGAAAAGAAAATGAAATGCATATAGAAACATTACATAATGCCTCCTCAATATTCTATATTGCTCCCTTTGACAAATGACCATGTTCTGATCATGGTGTACTTTGCATCATGCTACAGCCACTCTGGCGGCTAACAATAAACTTTAGCTGTAATATTTCTGCTGTAAAGTGCGGACTGATGTGACATGAGTGTAGTTACATTGAGCAAAGGAAAGCTTAGCGTATAATTTCTAAAACATTTTCCCTTCAAACCTTTTTGTCATTTGTTAATCTGATAGTTTCATTTAAACAAAGAGACACATTAATGAGCAGGTTTCACTATTTTACAGACTGTACATTAAGACCTCTGTCTCTTTGTGTGTAACAGTAATGTGTGTTAACACCGACCTTATAGTGTGCTGTAAATACAGTGAGTAACTGACTGATTGGATGAACGAGTGGCTGCCTGAAAACTGGACGGATGCTCAACTTCATCTAAAGGTTTTGTAAAAAATAATGATCAGCATTTTAAAGCATATTAACATCAATGACCTTGAATACTCGAGTTTGCATTAAGTATACATTAATTCTATATGTCATAACAGATCATTGGCTTCATTGTATCAGGCTAATCTCATTCATTTTAAAAAAGATAGTGGTATTGGTGAGTGGTGTTACAAGAGATTCTGCAGGGCAGACAGCATGTATGGTAACTGTAAACTGGTTTAATTTCCTGGATCATTTAGAAATCATTGAGATCCAATGTCGCCACAACCCCCTGTCATTTTAATCATTTGTTTTCTTTTGAGTTTTACTCACGGTAACCTCAGCTGACTGCACTGCCTGAGCAATGAGAGACTTCACTGCATTGGGTTTTTTTCTGTTAAGTCTCTAATGATTAAAAAGTGGTTTATCTAAATGAATGAAAGCGATGCTCCACGGTCATTAGCACCTGTGAGATTCTCTCATTGTTTACTTTTGATGCCTAACCCAGATCTCATTTTGTGTGAATACTAATCTGTAGTGTATAGTCAATTAATTTCAGCATCTGCTTATACTAAGCTGAAAAATGATTTTTTCACACTTTTCTCCCTAATAATGAAAAGATAATTCCCTTGTAAAGCTGTGTTTGTCACTGGAAACTGCTCTGACGGCTTGCATAGGAAGCAGCCACATGTCCCCCTCATACACATACATTTCCCAGATGCTTTTTCTTCCTATCTGTCTGAAAGGAGCACCACATGTGAGGAGGTTCGTTCTATTATTCGTCCCTTCTCCAAGCAGCCGCTCCAACCAGCTGCTAGTGCAGCAACATGATGTCTCACTGGCTGACCACGCACAAACACTGCTAAATGTGTGAGATAGAACAATCTGCAAAGTCAGAGGTACTGCTACTAAGAATTGAACCAAAGTCCCTTCAGAGGTGTGCAAGTGTTTTTCCACTGTGCCACCCATGCATCCAAATTTTCTGCATTTTTCACCTCTGTAACACATCAGGGTAAAAAAAAAAGAATAATAATTTTTACTGTATGTTCTTTCACAACTGATTCAGATGAACTGAAAAGTGCCCTAAGTCCCAACCAAGCCTTCCCCAGATTAATTAAAACATGAAATAGGTAAATCTTCAACTGCTAAATTGAAAAAGGGTATTATTCCCCACCCAGGATTTCCCTTCTTCATCCCCCCACCATCATTACACTGCCCTCTCTTTAGTGTCCACAAACTGGACCATCTGTTTACGAGCATGGGAGATGACTGGAGTGAGTGGAATGACCGGAGTACTGGGTGTAGTAGCACCAGGAGTCGATGCACCAGGGGTTGAGGCAGCAGGTGTTGAAGCTGCAGACGTAGAAGCAGCAGGGGTGGAAGCAGCAGGGGTCCCGCCAGGGGTGGTGCCAGGTGTGGTGCCTGGAGTGGCAGGGATCACAACTACAGGGGCTGGGCCTGGACTCTCAGACCTGGGCTCCAGTCGCGGGGTGGATGTGACAAAACGAGCCTCTCTGATCCGGTAGGGACTTCGGTAGCTGGAGATGGGCGACAGCTCGGAGCCCCAGCCGAGATAGCTCCCACTGGAGGGAGACTGTGCATCTGCGCTGAAATACAGTGTAGTGCTGGACTCTCCAGGGAGTTTTTTCTCTGGTGAACCAATCAGGAGAGGGGATCGTCTCTCAGGTGACCAGCCGGGAGTCTTGATGTCCAGGGGGGAGCCTGCGGAGGACGAGGCCTCAGTCAGGGTTGCAGCGTTGCTGTCAATGTGGCGGAGGCTACCTGGTTGCCGTGGAGATGAAGGCGTGGGTGAGCCATAAGCTGCACTCTGAAACTCGTCGTCACCTTTAAAAATGAAACAATACACACATTTCGTACAGAGAAAGCCACGGGCAACTTCTACAATGACCATAAAAGATTTGTAATAATTTTCAGGTATTACAGCTGCTTTGTTAGTAGTTCTCTGTTTATCACACATCCAACCTTTTTCCTCTGATGCTGGAGCACTGATGGACTCTTCCTCTGCAGTCTCTTCAAAAATGACCTCTTGGACTGGCATAATCTCTGGAAACCTTCTCATATCCTGGATTGAGGTGGGAGGAGCTTTTCTCACTGGTCTGGCCACTACACTGGTGGGAGGTAGCTGTGGAGGCTGGACCACCTCTCTCACCTGGAGAAAGACAGAGAGCTGAGCCTCAGACTGCAGGCAGACAAACTGAAAGTATTCAGCACAGACGCAACTTTTTAATGACAAAACTGTGTAGAATTCCTAAGTGGTTACACTAGCATTTTCTTTATAATTAGTCTTATGGCATTAGTTTTTGTTTATAGAAAAAGTGCCAAGTATCAATTCATTCATCTCTGTTTTCAAATCCTACACACAGTGGTTTAAAGCATGGATTTATTTTTTTCAGCTCAACAATAAGTTTAACAAAGATCTTGCCTGTGGAACCTGGGTCACCTGTGGTGGAGCTGGCTGAGGAGTTGGATGTGAGATCTGAGGAACTTGTGGCTGAACAGGTGGAACCTGACAAATACACAGCACAAATAACAATAAGAAACCCCTTTATGTGATCTTAAAAGATATAACACTGTAACACAACATTTTCAACAACAGGAGCGCAACAAACCCGAGGGACGTAAGGTTCATCTGGGGAGTGAACTTCTTCAGACAGACCCATCAGTCCGGCCAGTCCCCCCTCGCCATACGCCGACCAGATCCTTGTTACATCCCCCGTCTTCAGGGCCAAACGAATCAGCAGCCAGTGGTGATGTTTCCAACCCTCCCACTGGATTGGAAGGTCCATGAGAGTCCCACCTCCTTTTTTTTATTAGATTACACTCATATTAGATAGATAGATAGATAGATAGATAGATAGATAGATAGATAGATAGATAGATCATTAACAGACCAGACAGTGTTGCATGACGATGGAACGTGGGCGTGACTTTCTCCTCCAATGACAGTGTAGATCCACGCTCCATGCAGGCTCCACCGATCCCTCTGTGGCGAATACTCTGGAAAATCTCGAAGGATTTAGGGTGGAGGAAACGATAGTATAGCACCAATGCTATCACTCCTGAAATGAGAAGAAGAGGTCAATAGCAGAGAAACATGGTGTGGAGACTTAGACATGAGAGAGAATGAATTTGGAATTGTTCATGTAAATATAGCTTTTATACAGTATATTGCTGGGTGTCTAACCAATGAGGAAGCTGCAGAACACTGCTGCTGGGATGCCAACAGTATCCCAGGACACCATGGTAAACAACCAGGAGGAGGCCAGGAGAAGAAAAGCATTCTCTAAGAACATGGCCTGAGGAAGAAACAGAAATAGAGGAAAATGTTTTTTTTTTTATTCAGCTCGTAGCTGATTGTTATTTAAGTATTTTCTTAGAGATTACATCGATTAAACTGATGGATACCTCTATCCAAAGTTCACTACAGTATCTAAAGCATGTGAAAACACATTCATTGATGTGAATGAACTGACAAATTCACACAATCATGACCAGATCACAAACCCACACATACCAGGTAGAACCCAGTCATGCGGTATCTGGATTGACCGTACTTCACGTTGAGGAAGAGAAAGATGTGAATGGCTCCCAGAACGAGGTTGAAGAGTCTCCATCGACTCGTTGAGCGTATGATGTCGGTCTGCTGAGACACCATCCAGAAAGTTGCACCCAGCCAGTGCACACCTGGCACACACACACACACACACACACACAAACACATACGTAATTACACCAATACAGAAAAAATAGTCCACTGTGAACCTGTACCCAGTACCCATTAGAAAGCTGACAAATACAACTTGCCAATGACTCCCAGGATCCATTGTTTAAAGATGCGTGTGAAGAGCATGAGAACACCAAATCGAGATCCCAACATCATGACCTGCAGACAGAGAAACCCTGTCACACAACTAAAGCCAATAATAATTAAATATACTGTTGATTATACTGATACTGTTACTGTGTATTGAGGGTGTGTGTTGTACGTATTGTTTGTCTGAAGTTTATTTGAATATGCTCACCCTCCACAGCAGACGACAGAGAATGGCAGCGGGGGTCATTTGTAAATGTCCTGGTCTGATGAGTGAACAGGCTCTGGCATAGAGGACCAAGGCCCAGGCGAGAGACAACAAACACACCACAAAACACACAGAAGCTGGAGGGGAGAGATGGAGAGAAAAGAGGAGGAAGGCAGAGGGGAAAGGAAGTGTGAATACCTGGATATGTTGTAATACGATATATTTACACTCTATATTTAATAGCTAACTGTCTTTGTTGGCAAATTCATTTTTGTTATCCTGCAGGTCTCAGTCATGGTCTATTGGGCCAGAGTTTATCACAGATCTGTTTGAGTCGTTTGCATGAAAACGTTTGTTCGCTCATAGACTTCAAACCTTATCACCCTTCTTGCCCACATATACAGTCTCTGTTCAGTCTCTCCTTTTACCTGGAGATTTGAGTCCTATATCAGTACAGATGAGCACGTAGGTCTGCAGCAGCGTCTCGGGAAGGGTGACCACCAAGGCCTCAAACAGACGTAAGGCAGACACATCCGCCTGCTGCATGATCTCACCATACACATCCTCATCTGGCAGACACATACACTCCCACAGCCTGTGAAGGGTGGGGGGGTGAAGACAGAGAGAGAGAGAGAGAGAGGAATATGAATAAATTATAGTTTCTCTGACTTCTAAATGTCCCACTCCAAACAATAGTCTAGTATTACCATTACTGATGGTTTGAGGATTATTGATCACTGACCAGTTAAATGAGTTCTGGTCCTTATTACAGTCTCGACAGATTTCAATCACACACGTGTATAAAGTCGGCCCACCTTTTGAAGATACCCAGGTGCAGTATATGTGTCCAGGTGAGAGACTTCCTGCGGATGCGTCCATCGGACAGGTACCACAAGTAACTGAGCCACTGAGGACCCCAACCTGGAAAACGTACAGTGATAAAAAAAAATTACTAACTATCTGTCTATAAATCTATCAACTGCATCCTTCTATAGATCTATCAGGTTGTTGTTATCACCTGGCAGCAGGAACAGTGCAGTGAAGGCAGCAAGATGGGCATAGCAGTAGTTGTGACCCACCCACAGATAGTACACAAAGCAGTAGATCACTGAGGAAAGATGGAAACACACAGACACATAAATACAGACCATAAACACACAGAAACTTAATTGAGTCACTCATAAATAATTTATGTCATTGGGCTGTAATATTTGTAATATCACCAACTTCAGCTGTAAATGACAGACTGGCATTATTCTGCATGATGTTACTGTTTATGTTGTGATTGTCCACTTCTTCAGATGACCTCTGTTCTGCACATCATCCAATCTAAGGTTTACTGACAACACGGCAACTGATGCCTCTTCTCTTCACTCAGACTCTCTGAGGCTCTGCAGCTCTGCCTCCCTCCCTCCAATCCCTCCATACATGTAATCTGAACCCGTTTCAGCTGCCAAACAGGCGGGCTGCCCGGGCAGAGTAGGCCCCATCCAGGGGTACGCCCATCCCCTCGTCCATTCATACACCTCCAAAAAAAAGGGCGCTGGAATATGACAACATGGCTCCGCTTTGTTTTCTGTTAAGATCACACAGAAGCTGAAATGATGCAGATTTTTAACAGAGGAAAAACTCTGCCATGAGTCTGCAGTTTTGCGGCACACGGGATTTCATAACAAGCGGGGTATAAAAATAGGAGAGGCGCATTAGTGCTGACTGCAGACTCTGGTCTGACTCTATTATTCATGAAAACACATCAGCCACTGAAGAGAAAACAAATGCTCAACTTTGTCTGTTGGATCATTGCAGATTTTAGAGCAGGCCAATGTGACATCTAAAACCTCCTGTCTCATCTAGAACATGGCAGTATCTCTCCTCCAGCCGCCGCACATCCTCACATACTGTACATCCATACACTGTGGCCAAGAAGGCACGCACTCACATGCACGCGCACGCCAATAAAGTCAAATAAAACACAGCAGGAATGAACACGTTCACATACCATCACCACATTTCAGTCAACAAATACACCGTTAGTGACAAAACTGGTTTTAATGCGTCAGTCTGTGTGTGTGTGTGTGTGTGTGTGTGTGTGTGTGTATTTTTGTGAGCATGTGTGTGTGTGTGTCCCAGGTAGGACTCACGCGCCGTCCTCTCTGCAACGATGAGAAATGCGGTAAAGAAGAAGACGCAAACTTGGCAGCAGGGCATGCACGCGCCTTCATGGCCCGGAGTCGCAGTGTAATCTCTCATAACGGGTTTAAAACGTGAGCCTTCTCTCAGATTGTCGCAGATGACCGTGTATTCGTCTGTAGGCTGGTGTAGATCTGGTCCCGGTCGGGAGTCGGTCCAGCTGCAGCAGCCCGCTCTCTCCGCTCCTTGTCTCCGTCCCAGCGTCACCGCCCGTCCCGTTAAAGCGATAGCACTGGTGTTATGGGTGAGACAAGAAGACAGGAGGAGGAATTAGCAGACCAAGTTTGTTTGATATTGACAGACAGGCTTACACGTTTGCAACTTGTACTTAACCAATCCTTCAATTAAAAGTTTGAGAATTCAGTTAGAAAACAATAAACAACCAAAAACAATACACAGAATATCTCTGAGTAATTCTACTGAATTTTCCTTAAGTCTGACAGATATGACTCCAACCTTCAGCTGCTGCATATTCATCTTAAATAGTCCAAGATTCATAAAAACATTTAAAGTACATCCATGGAGCAGCAGCAGCAGCGTCAGCATCTTATAACAACCCTCACAGACTCACTAACATCATGTCTTTTCTGGATTACAGCCTGGACCCTCACACTGGGGTTACCCTCTGCCTCTGGATCCTCTTGATTTGTACAAATATGAATATTTAACAGTATAAAATATCTCCATGCTTTAATAACTTCATATAGACATTTTCTTCTTACATCATCTCTTTCCAGAAAACATGAGGCTAACAGAGTTTTCCACTCGTAGTTACACTGAAAACATTTACTAACTTGTCTGACACATGTTGATGATTGACAGGTGTCTATTCTTCTGACCTGAGAAGGGAGAGGATCATTGTAGATGTGGTCCACTATGAGAACCCATCTAGGCCAAAACTGAATACTTCATTTGCTCATATTGTATATACCAGTATCAGCACCTGTACTTTCATCTGTTATTCATATACAAACACACACACACACACACACACACACACACACTGACACAATATTAAAACCACTGACAGCTGAGGTGAATAGCACTGATCATCTTATTGCAACACTAGGTATGGGTATGGGTATGCTGGGAAACACTGGGTCTTGACAGTCATCTTGGTGTTAGACTCAACATGTACCACTCACCTAAACATTGTTGTAGACCAAACACCCTCCCATGGCAATAGCATTCCCAGAGTGTGGGAGCCTCCCCTCAGAGGACAATGTGTCTGAAATGGCTCAGCAAACACAACTAAGAGCCAAAGTCATTGACCTGGTCAATATATCTATCTATATACCATACACATATATGCATGATATGCCTGTATATGTGCTTAGTACTGGTAAATTTATATGTGCAAGAGAAATATTCAGCTTTGGCACAGACAGCTTCTCATACCCTCAGATCAAGATACTGTTAGTATCTTGTCACATATTTTCTGACAAACATGCACATATTCTGCTGAAATGTACAAAGTTTCACTCATAAGCACGTGTGCTGTTTGTGTCAGACTGACCTGGACCCAGTTTGACATCCTGCTGGTGCCACAGAAATGTAAGTGAAACTCACTGCACACAGGGACTCAGTTTAGCTGCTGCAGTGGCAACTCACTAGAGGGTGCAAACACACTGCTTTTTCAATTACAGCAGGCCCCTGACACTCATCAGTATACAGAAAATACATTGAAAACATTGTAGACTGTGGTAAAAAAAAAAAAAAAAAAAAAAAAAAAAAAAAGTCCTGCCACTACAATTTGATAGGGCATAACACTGAAGATGGGTCTGAAAACTGAAAACACATCCTAACATTAAAACCTCAACATCAGGTAAACATTGTCCGTCCACTTTGACTGAGCAAACACAAGTCTGCATCTTCTCATCCCACCGGAGTCCTGTGCTCTGTCAGAGCTCCATCTGGGATGTTGTCACAAAGCCAGGTCCACGCTGACTTAGCTTAACTCTTATCCCAGCTTTTACCTCTCTTTCTGGGTGGACTGCACCACTTGCAGTGATGTTTGGGCTGGCTGCTTTGGTTGGCTGATTAGAGGAAAACTGAAGGCAGAGGTGGTCTGAAGGTCTGCTGCACTTAATACAAACCCCTGCACCTCCTTTTCCAACGTTGATGAGTTTAATTCTGTCATAAGTAATACATGATTAAAAAAACAAAAACAAAAATTAAACCAGAAATGTAGTGAAATTTGGAGGAACTATGCCACTGGCCACAGCATCGTTGTGTGAAACCACAATTGCCATTGTGTTGTAGATTTGACTCATAGGGCCTACCACTTGACCAGGGTGAACCACATAGTTTAACTCTGTCTGTAAACATGTCTTATTTTAAAGGCCCTTCAGGGGGACGGGCGCTGGAATTCAGCAGTAACTATACACTTACATTAAATAGATCAAATAATACTGAAGAAAATACGGTGAGTGGGCTGCTTATGAATGACATCAGTGACCCTGTAAGTATTTGTGACTGTGATTATGGGAAGGATAATGATGCCATTAAATTAAAACACAGGTGAGGGAGAAGGGAGAAACTCATGAGACATTTCTGAAAATATTAAAATCATTATATGACAAAAAGGTCACAGTGAAACAATACAACAGAACGCAAAATTATACAGAAAATATAGAACTATAGTTCTATACTATTAGAATGAAAATAAATGTAAAAAATATAAAAATGAGTATGAAGATTTTCCAAAAAGGTATATCATAAATTATATATATATATAAAATTTCATATTATATGTATAACGGTCAAGGTATTTTATTGACAATGATTGTGCTAAATTGGTTGAAAAGCAACAGTTTGTACAGATAGTTGACTATAAATCATATATGGATAGTACATGTGGAGTTCCATAGGCATCAGTATTAGGTCTGAAATAGTTTATTTTGTACATAATTGACATATGCAGAGTATCAAGTATACTGATTTTTTTAAAATTTGCAGATGACACCAATAGTGTCTGTTCTGAGGAGAGTTTTTAGCAGCTCTTGGTGGTGGTTACAACTGATAAAGTAAATTAAAATGTTGATTTAACACAAATTTAATTAAAGTTGAACAAAAGAAATCATAAAATAAACACACAAAAATATTAGTCCACAAAACCTGCTGGAAGCAAAGTTTGTAAGGAGCATTGCAGTTCCGGGAAAAACAAGGCACATTCTGGATCATAAGGTGATCATACCTGAGGTACTGTGTGGAGGTGTGGTGTAACACCTACAAAGCACCTCACATTCAATATTCACGGTTGTATAAAAACAATAAACACCAACTTTCAGTTGGAACAGGTTGCATCTTTGTAGCTGTAGTAAATCCAGTCAAATGACCCAAACCTTTCACTTTCCTCATATCAGGGTCCATTTGGGAACATTTCAGACATTTGGGTTGTGTGACACACTTGAATAGAGTCAGTGCTCCCATTTACACAGTCCACTGTGTCAACAAAGTTCCTGTTTGTCAAAATATCTGAAATTATAAAATCAGACATTTTTGACACATGGTCTGACAAATGGGAACTTTCCAATGAGCCCAAAATCCAATGTCTGAAATGTTCTCAGACTGGAGGGAAAAAAACACCCAGTGGCTGTTTTAGGTACTCTGACAAATGGGAACACAGTCTCTGAACTCAGAGACAAAACAACAACAAAACTGGGGGCCATGAGTTGTATCAGAAAGCTGTTAGTCACCTCTGGACAAGTTTTTGGGGATTTTTAGGGGCTCTGGACGAGAAGGGAAGATTTTGGGCCCGAAATTCCCTAACATGTGAATGGATGAGGTTGCTAATTGTCAGGAAGCTCCTATGGGGAATTAGCTCCGAGGCTACACATACAACTTACAAACCTGGCAGGTGATCCTAGATGCTGTACCTCCATTTTTTAAAAATCAACCTCCACAACCAGTCCTGTTAGTGTGTATTCATTTGTTTATTTAGGGATGACAAGTTGCAGCAATAAAAGCACCAGTATGCATATCTCCATCCTGGCATGGAGCTAATGTTCCTCTTCCCTTCTATTCAATATCTTACAAAGATGTCCCAATACTCAGCTCATTATTATAGCAGTTTTAAAAAGAAAAAATTAAGGGTGAGCTGAGAAAAGTGCAACGACACAGTAACACAGACATTTGAATCCATACACTCATTAAAAGCTGCAGAGCTGATGATCCTCCTCTGTACAAGCTCCATGTTTTTAAAAAGCACCTGTTTAAAAATGTGAAAAGCTACAAAATCCAGTTTTCACCAACAGTAACTTTATGGCAGCAGTTCCACATCACAGGAGTTTTGTAAGCCTCACGGTGGTTTCAGTCCACTTCTTCTCTTTCTTTATATAATATCTGAACAAATGATGACAGCAGTCTTATAAATCCATACTCCGTAGGTCCCATTTGTGTGTGTACTTGTTTGATTTTCAGGGCACAGGGATATTCTTCCAAACATTTCAGTGTCTTCACTGTGTTGGAGAACTGAGCCATCACAACTCATATGTTTTCCTTGTTGTTTACACAGTAGAGGGGACTGCTCCAGGCAGTGCTGTCAGTAATAGTTAAATCTATAAGAGTCTCTTTGGTGCAGTGCAGACAGTGCTCCCAAACTGAATGTATATGTTCATTTATTTCTTTACATACTTATTCACAATTTATCCATCTGCCTGCCTGTCGGCGTCCTCCCGACAGTCTGCCCGACTAATTACATATCAGTAATATCTGTTGAGGCTCTGAGTGACTGTACTGATGTCCGGCTGTCCGTTCATCCAGATCTCCCGGAGAATCCGTTCTCGCTCCTCTAGCCGCTGGGCTCGGTCCAGCTCTGATAATACACATAAAACACACACACACACACACAGAAAAAGGTTAAAACTCACCCATACACATGTCCATTCACATAAGCATTACATTTCAAATTGTGAAGACTTCCTGTTGTAAAGAATGAGTATGACTGACAGTTGTACCCACAGAGACCAACAGAGCATCTATGAGCATGTGTAAAAGTGTACTGACACACTATTAAGAGAAACATCAAAACATAGACATGAACATGACACATAGTGAGATCTCTTGTTCAAATTCAGATTCTTTTAAACTGCCTCTCTCAGTGAGTCTGTTTCATAAGATAAATTCCTGTGTAACATATGTTCACACAAACATTTTAGTTTGTGTGAACATATGTTAGTTTTAAAGGTTCAATAATGTTCATCTCTGTTATCTAGTGTTTTCTAATCCATTTGGACAAAAAATGAGACATAATCCGATTTGTCCACCGTACAGTTTAGACAGTAAATGAAGTGTGTGATGTTGGTTGCATGATTTGGCATTCTTTGAGTCCAGTTGGTAAATTTGGTAAAAGCAAGTTTGTGTTTTCAGAAATTCTTAAAAGTTTTCATTTGTGCCACCTGTGTAATCACTGTGACACTGTTTTTATCTTTGGATTTTATCCTCTCCTGAGATGGATCATGGTCTGTGTGTGTGTGTGTATACCCTCAGCCGACGTGTACATGGTGGCGTGCAGCAGAGCCCTCTCGAAGCGCCTGCGTCGTCGTGCCGACAGGTCAGACGTATCATCCCAGTCCTCTGACTCGCTGTCCCCGGTGGGCCCAGTCCCTCCAGACGCAACAACAGCAGTGCTGTCTGGGTTACCATCAGCGGGCTGATGGTGGGGACAGCTGTGATGGCGACGCTGATGATGCCTGGTCCTGTGGCGATGGTGAGGTTTGTTACTGTTCCCGTAGCTGCAGTCTGCTCGACAGTGTATCTGGAAGACGATGGCGCAGAGTGTGATGAGGAGGCCGACACACACACCACCCAGGAACACAAGTGCTGTCCGCTCAGGTTGGTCTGAAAGAGAGACAAAGACAGGAACATAATTCAAAGTTTACAATGAATGAATCAACTGCTGCTTCAACTTCCTCTGTACCCAGTTCCTCATCTCCTTTGCTCCCTTTGTTGTCTTAAATCCTGCCATCCCTCACCTGTCCACCAGTCTGCCTTTTAGTTGACCTCTACACCTGACCTCACTCACCTGATTTCAAGCTACTGTTTTCTTCCAAGTCAGCTGTCTGCTTTTTGGTTCCCACCACGGTTTTCCAGAATTGGATGCAATGAGGGTATCTTTTCTCTGGATGTACCTAACATTGATCTCTTCACATCCATGACTGATCTATGGGATGTGAGAGTAACTGGAAGATAGTTTGGTGATATGGGCCCATGAAGAAATCCACAGGGTCCCCGGAAGAACAATGGGGAAACTACAGTATGGTGAAGTTTTTCAAATTTAGCACAAGAGTTTTACAGTTTGATCACACCTGGTCATACGTGACAGTTACCTGCAATGAAGGTGTAAGCTGCTAATATGTTGCTGAGCAATGCCATCTCCTGAGAGACCACCTTCACCTCCATATTTGGGCTTCCTGTCGTTGGAGTGCTCATGATTTCACGGTGTCGTGAGCTTATTGTATTCTCCTGCAGAGGTCAGTGGAGTTCATTCGTCACGACTCCCCTAGATTGTAGGTTTGAGGGTAGGAGGTGGGAGGACAACAGTGAGAGATAAGAGCAGGATAGAAAGAAAGAAAAGGGCAGAGGAGGGTGAAGGGGAAGAAGCAGAGACACAGTCTTTAAGCTGTAGATTCTCACCCAGAACAGAAAAAATTTACACCAGAACAACATAAAAACACGCAGATTAGTGTTAAGATTGAGTTAGCCTGTCATTATGGTTGGTATTGTTTTGTTTTTGTGCCTACAATTTTGCCAAAGTCATTATTGATTTCTGAAATTATAGACTAAAACATTGAAAAGTATGCCCTTTTAATGAGTAATCCTGTTGCTCTGTAGAGGTTGTGAAGCCTTGTGATTTGGGAATCAGTCAGTGTTATCCAAGGGAAACAAACATGCTCATGAAAATGATACCCTACAATTGTAAGACATACAAAAAGTTTACCACCAATCATTTCCATTTATCCATAAATGAAACATGTCCTGTGTGAAGACAATATGAGTTAATTATAGAGCACTTTGGAAAGTTTTATGCTTTACCCCTCAGTCTACACGTCGCTCCTCACTTTCTCCCCTCTCTATAAACATGTCTGAGCAGTTAGCCTGCACAGATAAGAATTACAGCCGCAAGGTATTTACACCTCAGATGAATCTGAGCAGGTCTTACCCCTCAGTCAAATACCATAAACCAATATTTAAACCACACATATTCACAAATATAAGTTGCATTCACTTCAATCATTGTTTTCAGTTGTTGCCCTGACATCAGTGTGTTGTTGTCTTACTGAGGCAGTGTGGGTTCTCCTCAGATGCTGGGTTTCCTCATTCACTCTCAGTTAGATTGGACACTCATGCAAATCATTTTACTTGTTATAAATAGTCATTTGCTTGCTCATGTATTATTTGTTGCCAAAGGGACCTATTTAACTGAATTTGCTTTATTTGTTGAACAGAAATTCCTGTGAAACAAATAAAGTTTGAGAACTTAAAGTTTCTAACTGTATCCACTAGGTGGCAACAAATGACCATCAGACAACTCTACAATATACTACTAAATATAATCATACTGATCAAGATGTAGGTGACCTTGGTGGTGAACACACACACACACACACACACACACACACACATACATGTACATACACAGAGGCATTATACAGACATGATGTTGCTGCTGGAGTGGACCAAGGAGAGGCCAAGGAGAAAGTCTTCCTGGAGGCTCTGACAGTGCAACAGCACTTTTTAAGGGCTTTAGTCTCTTGTCCTGTTGTTTTTAACCACTTTCAAATGCCAGAGAGTATAAATGTCCCTCATGGGCTTTAAAAAAATCACACTTAAACACCGACAGTTATTTGTTTTATGTTTTTTTTGGCTCAGGCAAATACACAACATCAACACATACCTCAGCATTTATTGCCTGAGCTAGTTTAAATGCAGAGTAGAGACAGAGACAAATAGTTCTACACAGCATTGTGTCTAGACATGTAGACCCACACTCAGACTGTTACTTCTACTGGAACTCCCCCCGTAAACACTCAGAATTATACTCTCAGTGTGTGAGAGCATGTTTATTACTTGATGGTTTTTATTCATGAATGCAGTGTATTTTAGTGTCCATGTTGTCAGATGGTGGGGAGAGATTGAGGGAGATGCCAGAGGGGAAGAGGCTATAGAGCACATGTCACTTGGACTTGCAGACTAATTAAACTAACAGAGCTGAAATTCTGGAGAAGATCCAGGAGGATCCTTCATCCTCTGAAATGAGGGGAGGATTGTGAGGGAGCAAGGAAAGAGGGAAGACTCCACTGTGTCTGCTCTTGGTACTTAACTTCTTCTTAACTTCTCTCTAACCTGATCTGCTCAGCCCAAAAGGCTCCACAGTCTAATAAGGGACTGAAGGAAAACATCTGATCAGGTTTTAAACTAACACTTGTCTGAGAGATGCTTCATGCTCCAACATAAAAGATACAAGTATTTAAAACCGATCATGTTTATAGGAGTTTGGATCAATGTTCAGCTGTGATCTTAAAAGTGATGATAAAACAAACAGCAATAAGTGGTTCAGGACCCCCCACACACAATAAACCAGAGGGGTTACGAGAAAAGGTCAAAGGTCAGAAGAAAATAGATTTCTGCTACTTAAATTGTGACTTTTATTTTTATTTGTTAATACCAGGCAATGTTACCTCTTCAGACCTGTCAGAACATATACAAATTTAAAAAAGTAAAAAGTCTTTGCTTTAACTGCTCACAGTCTATAGACAAACTGTCATAATAGCAAGTAACTGACAGTACATTGTTATAACAATATTGTAAAATGCATAAATATATTAAAAATATTGTAATATTTTGAACCACTGGGACTTTGTGTGTTTATTCTGACATATATCTAATGCTCAGTGCATAATGTGGTTTGACTGACTGAGTTACGCTGCTCCAGAAATAAACCCATCTCATCCAGCTATTAAAAGCTCTGTCCTCTGTCAGAGGGTAATGCTGATTAACAACTATCACTCATAGTAGTTACAGTGTTGTGTAATAGTGTCAGATAAGAGCTGCCAGAGCAAGAGGGTTTATTTTATCATCAATTATTTGGGTTCATCAGTGCTGATATCCTACAAACATTTAGAGCATTTTCAAAGATAAATAAAAATCTGTGTCCTAAGTTACTTTTATTCTTTTTATCTGCAAAATTATAACACTTGAGTTAAGCAATATCTGCACATACACTGTGAGTGACACTGCTTGAAGCATGACCCTCTAATTACACAGAAAATTTGTGAAGCCCCTCGGCAAGACTTGTATTACTGGCATTCTTCACTAACATTTCATAATGCCCTCGTCTAAAGCTTTTCAATCTCTTCCTCCAAATAAAATTAAGCTCTGTAGATGTGAGTGACGCTTGATTGTGTTAATCCTGTTATGAAAGTACAGACGCAGAGTGGAGCGGGTTTTGTAGAACTGTTTTAATTTCATGAACGTGGCATGATTTCCCCAGCTGACACCTCTGAACGCATTTCATTACATGGGAATGTGTTCTCACTGACTGTTTATGAGCTTTTTCCCCATTAAACCTTTTATTAATGACTGGAAACAGGCCTAATTACTTCATGAAGACAGACCAGACATCATGACAAACAGCTCTAAATAAATTTTACCATGAAAACGCCACCTTTAAAAATGAATGAATGAAGTCTTAAGGTTTTATATACATAAAGATGTGACAACCTATATGTTGTACTCTCATGCCAAAACTGTAAAGACATGGCAGAAGTTTAGACTTCAAGAAATAAAAAATGGATGACACTCTCACAGAAAACTGACCTAATTTTTGAGGATGCTTTCAGCTGTAAAAACTCTATAACAGGAGGTGCACCGCTCTTGACCTGTTGGTAAAAGCTGAGATCACACACTGAAGAGAAATCAGCATTTTATCTGTTTTAGAAAGCGTGTGCCCAAAGAAGTGTTTTTTAAAAACATCCTTACATGTTAATTAGCATTAAAAACAGAAAACCTCAGGCCTGTAATCATGTTACAAAACTAACAAAACAGTCAAAAGGCGATGCATCAACACAGCAAGTGCAAGAGGGAACAACAACTCACATGACATTGCAGTGCAACATAACACAACCAAACACAACGCAACCTCCAAGCACTTAAATTCACTGACTGTCAGGGTCATTTTGTGATGTTGTGTGTAAATACTGCAGGACGTGACTGCCCTTCTCACTCCCGCTCTCCCACTTACTCCCTCTTTCTGTTGTTTGGACTTGACAATTTGGGTTACTATTTGTAACAGCAAAAAGCACGTCATTGTGCCATCACAAACAATTTACAATTCAGTATATTAACAGCCTGGTTTTTCATGTTGCTTTTCACGAGTCGAAATAAAAACTACTTCCATCCTGTTGTCTCATGATGTAACTGCGTCTATACAACCTTTGCAAACACATAAAAGCAGAGAACTCGTGTCAGATTTCCATCAGTTTCACGCCATAATTTACTATCAGGCAGCTGAACATCACAGTTATGTAATGACATTAGCATGAGATGCTTGGACTGCTGCCAGCTCATTACAGCCAATCACACTCTGTCTAGACAACAGGAGCTGTTTACACTGATGACATGAGCATGCATGAGAAGATCTTTCTCACAGTTTATATCTATCTATCTATCTATCTATCTATCTATCTATCTATCTATCTATCTATCTATCTATCTATCCCAGAGTCATGCTAACCATTTCTCTCTGTTTCCTGTTATGCTAACCTAAGCTGACTAGCTGCAGGCTGTAGCTGCTTCATATTTATTGTACACATGTGCCGTATCAATCTTCTCATTTCACTCTTAGCAAGAAAGCAAGTGAGTGCATTTGTTAAAATGTCAAACTGTTTTGTTTTTTTTTAACGTGGCTTAAATTACACAAAGCACTGAATGCATCAGGTTTATTGCATCAGGGGAAATTCAGACAGAGTTTTGAAAAAATCTAGAAAAGAGAGACAAGTTGGCGCGCAAGTATCTTTTTTTTTTTTTTTTTTTTTTTTTTTGGTGCATATTCTATCACTCTGTGCAGCACAATCCAAGGGTTTGTTGTTGTTGTTGACCAAAGTCTAGATGCAACATGCCAACAGTATAAGTGCAAGATACTTTTTCCTCCTAATTTGTTTTTCTGCAGACACTGTTCTTCCTCTTTCTCTCTGTGTCTGTGCAGTCTGGCCAAATTCTCATGTGGCACAATAGCTCTTTGTCTTTCTCCACATGGTTAAGGAGACTATATGGTTCCTTCTCCTGATTCAGCTTAGCTCACACTGTACGCCTGCACACACACACTCACTCACACGCACAGGAGATACACAGGCAGTCCTCACAAACAACCTCAGCATGTGCTCATCACACTAAGCGTATTTCTCCCTCTGTGTGCGTGTGCATGTAACACTAATGCAATGTGACACTGGCCTTTCCTTCCCCTGCTGCACTGTTACTGTCTAACATGACCTGCAGAGAGAAAGACAGGAAAAATATGAACTCAGAAGAAAAATAGACTGAGAGACAGAGAGAATTAGAGCAAGAGGAAGTAAAGATAGTTGAGAGGGAGAGAGAGCGATGTGTGGAGGAGAGACAGTAGTAGAGCGAAGACAGAGTGGAGACTCCCTACAACATACTATCATCTATAACATACAACATCATGATCATAAATAGAGGACAACAGTGATGTCAGCAGCAGCAGCGTGTTCACTTCTCACCACATGCAAATATAATGTGTATACTCACATTTTGTTAATGCCAAGGTCCCATCTGGAGTGTATTTACTCCTCTTCCTCCTCCTCTCCTCCTCTCAGCTCTTCTTCCCTCACCTTCCTCCTCCTCCTCCTCCTCCTCTCTTTCCTCTTCTCTGCTCTGCTCCTCTCTGCCCTGCTCCTCTCTGCTCTACACTCCTCTACCCTCTCTCTGTTCTCTACTCTCTCCTCCCTTCCTCTCTTCTCCTCTCCTCCTCCCCTATTATCTCCTCTCTGCTCTTTGCCTTCCTGTCAAGGAAAAAAAAAACAAAAACACAGCAACAGTATAATTATATGTATAAATCTCCCGTGTCCTCCCCCAGTTGTCAGATAGGCCAATGTCTCCGTCTCTTCTTCACCTTCTTATGCAGATCCAAACTAAAATTCTCAGTCATTCTTTCTTTTCCCCCCTTCAGTTTTTCCTCTTTCTTTGAGGCAGCAGCAGCAGGAGGGATGTTGCTCCGACTGTTTTCCAGTGTGGAGTTTTCGTATTTTCCATTTTAGCTTTTCCAGCTTATTTTCCAGACGGAGAGACAGAGGTCATGTCCTGAGGGCAGAGGTGTGACATGAGAGACCACGACAGGTCGACTAAATCTCTCCCCTCTATCTCTGGCAAACGTCCGCATCCCTCTCTTTCTCTCTCTCTCCCTCTCACACACACACAGACACACACGCACTCACAGATAGTCACTCACATATAAATGCAGTGGTTGTAAATGCAGATTGTCTGCCTCTGTCTTCCTAGTTTCTCTCTGTGTCTTTCATGCAGAACGTTCAGCAGAGGGTGGAGAGAAGGAAAAGGGAGAGAGGGAGGGACATTGACAGGAAAACAAACAGAATGCTATATACACAAGAAAGAAAAACATGATTTTTTTTTATACGATTCACATGAAAAAAAATTTCAATGATGAAGTAAATTACCACCTGTGTCCATTTATTACATGTACATGTTTTAGATTTTACATGTGACATATCTTAAAAGTGCTTCACACCCAACAAACAATAAAAAAAAAAAAAAAACTGGAATAAAATCTGAAATGTGCAGATTACAAACCTTTTATAGATGGAGGTGACTACAAATGGCAATAAATCAGAGAGTTTTTTCACACACACACAGCTGAGTGATTGTGTCATCATTGTTACTGTTTGCGTGTTGGTACTGTGTGCTGCATGTGCGTATGTTAGCGTGTTTTTGCGCTTGACTGACTTTTATGGGAATATGGGAATGAGGTTTTAGAGCTAAATCAACAATTTTCTAAAAATAACTTTATATCAGATAAAGTTTATGAAAATTTTATCAGCTAACCTGTCATCTTGGCAGATTATTTTTGTGCTGATGTTATGCAACAGGAAAAGCCTGTAAAAACACTCCTGCCTCTGGTCGCAGGCTGACAGTTATCCAGAGCAGCAGCTCTCAACAGGTATATGAAAAACACCATGCATGCATGTTTTTGCTAAAACCTTGCTTTCAGGTAGAATATCACTGCTTTTAGCCCTAACAGCTTTGAACATAACGTTTGCTTGCCCTTGTTTTACTTCACCAGGTGTTCAGGAGTGTAGAAATAAACTGAGCCCATCTGCAGTGTCAGTGGACCCATCTCCCCTCCCCTTATATTCATTCTAATTCATTTACAAAACACTGAATCAACAACTAAACACATGCCCCTGTAGAGCTTATAAGAGTAGTTGGAAATGAACTGTTTACACAACATTTAATATCACGCAGTCTGAAATCTCAGCACATTTTTAGCTGCACATTGAGTGGAGAGAGAACATTACAGTAATTCCTTCATGGTTGTTTATGGTCTTTATTGCACCCGGGGCATGAAATAAAGGCAGAAAAGCCTCGACACTGTCAGAGGGTTAACGTAGGACATGAGAGAGATGAATAAGACATAGTCCCAGGTCATCTGGAAAATACTCTTCAGCATTTCCTCTCACTTCTTTCCCTTTGACTCTTCTGTCCTCTCCTCATCCCTTCAAAAAACAGCCTTGTGCTCTCTTCACCCTCATCATCTTCACCAGTGTTACTGTCTGTCTCCATCACATTGTAGATATCTCTAGTATTTTTGTCCGTCCCCATACATACATAAGCTGTTGTATTAGACTGTATTTGACTGCACCATCCTGGTAACTGAGTCCAATCCATCCAATAGTTTAAAAAAAATATCTATTAATATTGCCATTGCCATCATAAGGCACAACAGGACAAATGAGGGGATCACCTAAGTCGATCATCTGTTGACCAGGAATTTCTGTTGAAAAGTCCAAACATTATTTGCTGAGATAGTTCAGTCTGGACGACCAATTAAAAGACTGACGTTAATGTGGCTAAAAATAAATTGAACCAGTTACAGGGAACAATAACCAACATTAATTAATAAACTCCATCCTTCTTCCATGTTGTTTGAGAAGAATATAACATAGATGACAGTGAAGGCAATAAAAACAAACAATCTGTTAAGGAAAAATCCAACCATTATCACCTCATCATCATCATTACTGATAAATAAAAACACACCCACACATCTAAGCCTTGCTCTACATACAGAACACACTACATACGTACCACTTACCATCCATAATGCATCTATTTCTGCACCTCCTGCTCAGTGTGATAAAATATTAACAGTCTTAACTTTGTACAGTGTGTTCTGGGAGGAATTGTTGTCAGTCATCTCTGAAATAACAAGGGACAGGAGTTGTGACTTTCCAGATGCTGGGTGGAAACACTGGACCTGCAGACCAGTTCAGTCTTTTATCAGTCTCTACTGCTATCTCACTTCATTGGACATGACCGAGGGGTGAACCTTCAGGTCAGCACAGGCCGGTCAGCTTCTAATTAATATGAATTTATTAATATTTATTGATAGATTTAAACATGCTCCCCAGCATTCTCTGCTTCATGTATTCTGCTTTGGTTCAGTTCTCTGTGGAAATAAACAAACATCAGTAAAGACAGTGTTTGTTGGAGACTATTTTCAGCTGCACATTAATACACTTAAATAATCAAAATAAACTACAGTGGCCATTTTCATGACAAGGAACACGTCACAGTGAAACAGTGCAGTTCACTGATGTATTTTTTATTATTTTGGAACAATGGAGCTCTACAGCACAGAGGAATAAAGCATATAGGAATAAGATATATTAGGCTTTGACTGCATTGGTAGTAATTCATTCATTAGTGGCTTTGGTCTTCAGTGGAGGTTGTTGATGGTAAGAAAATCATAGAACATAACCAGGCTTTAAGTACAACCTGTGCTTTACTTCAGTACTTGTAGTTCTACTCCACTACACTTCAGCAGTCAGCGTTACACTGTATTCTAATACACAGAAAAGACTTTTAATATGAAATCTCAAAAATGCCCATCACATGAACTGAACAGAAAAATATCAGTCTCTGCTCTACTACGTCACTGGCTTTGTCTGTCTGCTGTTTGGCACTGAGCAGGTAGTATACAGTGGGTTTTAAAACCTTAATTCCCTGAAAACAGGTATGTACAAAACAATACTGATGAGAGGAAACTAAACCAGTAAAGTTACAGGTTGGAAAACCAAAAACAAAAGCTGAGAGATGGTAGAGAGCTGTGTAGAGCTGAGAGGAACCACTGGGTTAGGTGATAATATCACTACAGCAACACCTTTCATATACAATGAGTCATGTTGTTAACATAAATAATTAATTATAGCTTAATATTATACTTAGTGGTAGAGGACCTGGACAACATTCACCCCAGTTATAATTCAGTGGGTAGTGCTAATAAGAGGTGTTTTATTTTTATATCCTGAATAGCAACATTGTAAACTTCTAAGTGAATATATATAGGAGTATTTACAATATTTTTGAATTTGCCTTGTTCACATTTTATACTGATTCAGTCTTTTCTTTGATGTGGACTCTCTTTTACTCTCTTGTCTCTCTGCTGCTACAGGCCACCTTCACTCAGTGTAGGTTTTTGGCCAGAACACAGACCCCTCATTATTTCTGACTTATTTCTTTGTGTGTGTGTGTGTGTGTTACATAAGACAGCTGTTCATGTGGTGATAATCAAATCATTCCCATGACTGAGTCAAGTAGAACTGAGGGCCTCTCAGACTCATCCTCCATGCACATGTCACTCTCTCTCTCTCTCGCTCTATACTCTCTTTCTGTGTCTTCATATGTGTTTGTTCTCTCTCTGTCTGTTTTTCTCCTTCTGCCTCTGCTCTCTTCTTCTGCTTTACTGCACTTTTATACACTATCTCACTCTCTTGCTCTCTCTACCTGTTTCTCTCCCTTTGCCTCATCCCTCTGTATTTCTGTCTGCTGCTTCTGCACTTCTGTATCTTTACGTGGAAAAAATCCTATAGGATGATGATTTATTTTTATATGGACACTATAAATAATACATGAATAAAATATTCAAAGAGAGACACAAACTGCAACTCAATCTTATCAGTAAGGTAAAAGAAAAAAAAAGAAACTGCTAAATGCTTCACTAACTTCACCAGGTAAGTAGTGCACAGTGGGTTGACAAGAGCTTTTTGCCTGAAAATGACTGAAGACTGAACCAAAACAGTAAAGTTTCCCACAACAAAAACAAAACAAAGAGCTGAAAGATGCTAAAAAGCTCCAGAGAGCTGGTGGAGGAGAACTGATAATTCCCTGCAAATTACTGCCTTTCAAATACAATAAGCCATGTTATCCATTGATAATTACACAATATTGATTATAGCAGCTTTAAGTTCACAGAGAAGACTGGTAACTTTGCTAGTTCTTGCTGTTGCAATACCAAAACTTCAAAATATGATCTCAGGTTGGGTCCTTCACATCTGCCAATTTAAAATATGAAATAGTAATATCTTTTCTCTCATTCACTTTTGCTGTAATTTTAGAATAAACACACAGTATGTGACCTTTACATAGGCTACATGAAAATAACACAGGCATCGCAACAGGAATTTTTCTTTAAGTTGTATGCCCATACTCATCACCTTCCAGATTTCTAATTATAACTTTCTACTTACTAGCAATATAATGTATTTTTCTTTCTTTTTTTTATGCCTCCACGCTGGTGACATCCACTGCTAGAAGCATGATGTCTCCAGGTTGTCCGTCCATCTACCCATTTCTGTCCCATTCTTGTGAACACGATATCTCAGGGACGCCTCGAAGGAATCCCTTCAAATTTGGCATATACGTTCACTTGTACTCAAAGATGAACTGATTAGATTTTGGTGGTCAGAGGTCAAAGGTCAAGTTCACTGTAACCGCACAAAACACGTTTTTGGCCATAACTCAAGAATTCACACACTAATTAAGTGCAGTTGGGCTGGTAGAGGCATACAACCACGATGCAGTAATTCTGGTTACCTTTAAAAAAAAAAAAAAAAAAAAAAAAATTGTTGGCTCTAAAACAAAACAATAAAAAAACTAAAGAAGTTGTATTTTATGGTTCAGGCTGCACTGACTGTCATATACACAGCATCATTCACAACTATAGTTTAAAGTCATTGCAGTGCAGTCATTGTCCCACCATGATCGAGAGAAAGCCCTCGGTGGTCTGTGACACATTTGTTTTCAATCAAAAAGAATTAGTTACCATCAGTTATCATCATTCATGTCACCACATCCCCTCTGTACTGAATCCATTACTACCACTGTCGTACTCAGCCGCAGAAGGTTGAGTTCAGCTGACTTTGTCGACTCAGTTACGCAGCTGTGTGCGTTGCTGTCGGCCCCTCGCCCAGCCACTCAGTGTGGTTACGTAATGACTGTTGCTTCTGTGGTCCCAGAGTCAGTGGAGGGTGAAGAAGGACTTAATGAGGTCTATTGGTGCGCACTGACAACTCCATACTAAACTCCACTGACTCTGACTGGACACCAACAGAAACCAGTGAAAAATAAAATCAAACCCCAAAGTGAAATATCTTTTACTTATTTCAAGATTTAATTTGCCTGAATTTTTTGAAGCTGGATCTGTTTTATGATACATTTAACTAAATATGCAATATATTTTACAAGATAATAACGATATTATCAAATATATCAAATAACATCTAACAGGCAGCTTTTAAAAATAACTGTATCATGGTTTACTGTGCATTTACTCCACATAAAATATACTGATAATTGTGGGATGGTGTTGTAATTATGTACAAAGGCTGTGAAGTAGTCGAACAGATAAATGGTTTTTGAAAGAAATGACATGAAGCTGCTTTTGAGTTTAAGTCTGAAGCTTAAGTCCATCAGCTGTCTACCATTATGTGCTGCTGCAAGAGGTTGAGGTTAAAGTGTTCTTTTCGTTAGACAGCCAATAATTTGACAGTTTGTTAATTTTTAATGTCTTTAATTTGACTTAAGAAACCCTGAATCAGAGAGTGCCACGTAGAGGCCAAAGAGAGTACAAACAGCAGGTTACAGACTCCAGGCTGATCAGCTGTGAACAGTTAGAGAGGCCATGAACTCAGTTAGCACTGCAGCAGTCAATGCAGAAGGCTGTGGAAAATAAAGAGCAAAACAAAAGACAAACTTTAACACCCCTACACAGACAAGGAAGGTAGTCCAGTCTCTTTGCACATTTTCCACAATTTCCCCAAAAAAAAGGGGGAAAAAAAAAGCAAAAGCGAAATTAATCCAAGTCTAAAAAACAGATCTGTTGATTGAATAAGACAAATGAGAAGGAGCAAAAGAGCACAAAACAGCGGGGCTAACAAAATGACTAGTGACCTAGTCTACTTACAGTAAAACTCAAAGAAAGCAGACTCATCTATGATGTTATATTGCTTTTCAAAACAGTATTGACATTTTTAATATTTGTCATCACACATGTTCAAAACAAACCCAGTGGATATCAGCTGATTATCCAAGATGACAAAGAGAGCGAAGCCGCTCCAAACCTTTGGATAGTCTCACACGCATAAATTAAGAAATAAATACAACACTTTTTTGTTAATATTCAGAGCACCGGCAGGCGCTCGGAGTTAGAAAAGAAACTGGATGCAAAAGGACAAAAGAGTAAAAACAAGACAGAAGACAGCAAAAAGTGACCCTACAACATAAATATACAGCTTTTACACAAGATGTCCTTGTAAAGTTTCAATGGCGGATGTTTATAAAGCGCAGCTTTTTGAGGCAGCAGAGATGGGCAGTATGGCTGTGAGTGAGGCGGCGACTAGAGAATGATACTTAAATGTATCAGGTTAAAAATGTAAAGAACAAAAATACACAAAAGCAAATACTGTTTGTTATTGCTGACAGCCTGCCAATCTGTGTTGCCTCAAAACCCTCTACACCTTAAGGGAAGACAGGGAGAGCAGACACAGCTGGAGAGGGAGTTCAAGGTGTATAAGGAAACATTCATTGACGCAGCTTTTTTACCTCCATCATTTTTTTACTTGATTATTTTGCACTCCTGCTTTGAGATATTACTTGGCCTTGGCTGTAGAAAAAGCAGAGAAAACACTTACACTTAAACACTTATCCTAAGATCACCATCATCATCAAGCCAGTGAAACCAAAAGGATTTTAGAAACTGACTTTAAAAGAGTTAAAAGATGGCTTGTGTTAAGGCCAGATGTTATAAGTCAACTCCAAAAGTTGCAGCATCTCAAGAGCCCTCAGCTGAAGATATCTGTATTTCTGTATCATAACTGTTTGTTAAGCATCTCTACACTTCTACAATCCAACACACACACACACACACACACATGCATGCATACACACCAGATAAACAAAATAAGTGTTCAGTATTGTTACAGTAACTCAACCCAGAACAATGGATCCTGAGTATCCTTGTATCCTTGTATCAACAAATCTTCCATCTACAGCAGTAAACTGACTCCAGACCAGAGCTACTGACAACAACGTCTCATCCAGGTTGTCCAATGTATTTCACGTTGCTGCCCGACGTCTTGATATCTACTGTTTGTGATGTCACTGAGACCAGACAGTTTATGATCAGTGATGATAGAGCAGGTCAACGGAGTCTCTTGTAAGCCATCAGTCACGACCTTCTCAGAAAAAAAAAATATCTTCAACATATATATACACAGTATTTTGTTAAGTTAAGAGAAAAGACTAGTTACTTCAACTAAATGGTCTTGGTTGACCAGACTTGGCAAAGTGTGTGTCAGCGAGTGAATACTTAAAACCCGACTGAGACAGAGCTGTGAGGGTCTAGAGGAGAGCAGAGAATAACCTTTATAGTTTTATTGCTTTATTAGTAGTTCTAACTTCCTCTAAATGTTAGAAATGATTAAAGCTGAGGACCCAGATTCAGCATCATGATACATTGTGTCTCCACTGTTTAAGAGGCCTCTGAAGCTGTTGTTCTACTCCTGCACTCACAGAGCTTCCCTTTCCATCTGATTTCATCATGAGGCAGAAAAAGAGCTGTCATTCCTGCTGGAGGATTCAGATGACATAAGAAGATAAGAAGAGGTATTATTAGTGCTGGTTAATATTAAATTATTAAGGCCTGATGTGTGAAACGCAGTTCACGGGTGTCCTGTTTGATATGGGAATCTTCTTAGGTGGGGGGAGCCATCCTAGTTTGTTTATGTGACAAAAAGCAGCTTTTCTTATTTGGTTAGTTAGTTGTCCTTATTTTGCTGTCTTGGTAGAAGATGCAATTTCCTATTTCAGTTCATCCTACGTGTCTATTTGTTGCCAAAGAGCTGCAGGTCGAGGCGGACCCACACCTCCCCTGTAGGAACCTCGTGCAGCAGAAGGCGTCGTGTCACCGGTCCCTTGTTCTCCAACTCTTTCTTTATGGTCGCTACGGGAACCTCTGTCCGACCCAGGAAGTCTGATTTAGGAGAGGAAAATATAAAGGGTCACATTTGTTTGGAGGAACTGGATTTTTTATGAAAAAGTTTTTCAAATTTAGATCTTTCTGACCTCTATCTTAACAACTCCACTGTTCAACTAGTTCATTTGACAGTTAGATTTTTCATGTCCAATTGTGCAGGTTTACAGAGAAATCAGTGGGAGTTATCGAGGGCGTGTGAGCGAAGAGAGAGTGAGAGAAGAAAATTAGAACCAGCAGGTAACTGACCGTCAGGTGAGAACTGGTCTCTTTCAAAGATGGTGATGCAGAGGACGTCCTGGTAGAGGTCTTTGATGTGAAACTGACAGTTGAAGTTCCACTTGGGGTTCAGGGTGTCGTTGAGCGTTCTGGACGTGAACATCTGAGCTCCCATGGTCACTTCACAGTAAGGGTTACTTTTACCTGGAGGAGAGAAGGAAGATGAGGCGGAAATATAGAAGAATTATGTTTGTTGCATAAAGTGAAACAAAATATAAGGTATAATACTGCATTATAGAAAAAAAGAATAACTGTGGCATAAAAGACACAAAGAGGCCACTGACTGAAAGTGAACTGAGGAAAAAAGGAGAACACTACATTTAGATGTGTCTTTGTTTAGGCTTCATTAGGCAGCGGTGAATGCAGCGGGGTTAACGTTTATGGTGTCTTTTTAAGTCCACTGAACTGCAAGGACATTGTGTAACATGAGTGTCTTCATGCTCACCATTGGGTTTTTTCGCCTTGAGCTCTGTGGCCTCTAAGATGGTGACAAGGAGTCTTCCGATTCCACTAGCCTTCACAGATCGAGCTGCAAACACACACACACACACATACAGATGAATTAATCCAAGATATCATCACATGTGTTGGCATCAGTTCGGCTGTGCGAGCATCAGGACAAACCTTGATAGGCCTTTTCCCTTTTTTTCTTTTCTGTCTCAATAAATTCTTCAGACGCAGCCTTGATCTTCTGAACCCACGCAGTCCTAAAAACACAAACACAGGGTGATTACACAGGCCACCAAACGCGCTAAATATGCCTGTGTGTGTGTGTAAGAATGTGTGCGCTGCTACCGTTCATTGATGTTGTCAGTCCTGAGTATGTAGACCCTATCAATGTGTGAGATGTGGAAAACAGGCTCGTCGCTGGAGGGATCTGGCAGCTTCACCAGAACTTCATTTAACAGCACAGGCTACAGGAAACAAAAGACATGAAAATACATAAACACAATGATCAAACTGACAAATTATATGGAAAACAGATTCATATATGTAGTTGAAACTTTGAAGGAGTTCAATGAAAGGTATTAAATGTATTTTGACATCTTTAGAGTATGACCGCTAGAGGGTCAAAGGTCAGTGCAGAGTTCTAAAAATATGAATAAAGAAAATATGCGATCTCATGCGCCTCAAAGGAAGACAATTCCACTCAGTCATAGTGTTTCTTACCGGTTTGTACATCTTGAGCTGTACATTGTTCTTGTTGCTGAACAGTTTATCAGGTCCAGAAGAGGTGAACTGTTTTGCTGCATGTGTCAAAAGCAGGAAGTCGTTAAAGAGGAAGGCCCACAGCTCTTTGTTGCTCTTCACCTTGTACATCTAGAAAGAGACAAGTGAAATACATCACACAAATGTATAATTTCATCAACAGTAATTCAATGATACTTACAAAATGTTAACAATAACATGAGAACAGTTTACTTTTGTAAATGCTTTCCCCTCCCCACCTACTCAGTGATGATAGTAGTATTATTGTATAATTGTTCAGCATCGTCAAGACATTTTATTCTCAAGCCAAACATCTAATTTTTATAGCAATATTTCAGTGTGTCATGTGATTTGTCATGTCATGACTGATCAGATGAACTGGGACACTTATCTTGGTTGTCAAAGTCTCTTCCTTGTCTCTTTAGTATTTTTAGATTTTAAAAGGTTTATTCAGTTTGACGAAAAGTGCTCATTTAAAAAAAACCCAGCGGAGTCATTGACTGAGTTTCCACAGTTTAAGAAATAATGCAGTGTTACTCACCTTACCGCTGTGGAGCAGCTTCCTGGGGCCTAAACAGTTGGTAAGAGAGTTAAAGACCAGGTGCTGTGGAAAGAGATAAACATTGTGAGGACTTTCATATGTTCTTTAGAGCTGGTTGTTTCTCTCTTTATACTAACTTATAAGGTAATCAGGCCAGTATTAACTGAATTCCTAAGAAAGTAACTGTGAGTTAATTAAGCTTGATACCTCCACAGATCCATCACACTGTACGTGGCTCTGAATCCACTCCAGTCTGTCAGAGTTCTCCTTCTCTCTTACACCCTCGTTTACCTGGTCAGTACAGAAACATCATTTAAATATAAAGAACAGATCTTTTACATAAAAAGAAACAAGTTGCATCATAAATGAGTAATTCAGTGAAGAGATGAACCTGTTGACAGAGTTCCTCCGCCCTCTCCAGAGCCTCTTTCAGAGGACCTCGGTCAGCATGGCCCTCTGCAGTGCACTCCAGGATCTAAAACACACACACACACACACAAGTAAATACACAGACATGTTAATTACACCCACAAACAAGAGATGAAAAGGCAAAACATTCTTTTTTTTCTTGTTACACACAGGAAGGTCAGCATTTGAACCACTTAATGAGGAGTTCAAACACAGACACGCTCATGAGCACGATGGCCTACATTTTTGATGTGCAGTGGGTAGCGCGTGATCCTCTGCATGGGTTTCAGCAGGAAGCTGGACAGTGGCATTCCCTTACACCTGTAGTCTGTGGCGATTTTCTGATGGGAATAAAAGACACTATGAACTAACACATTAAGAGGGTGATCCTGTTTCCACTTTAATGTTTATGACCACAGAGAATTTGCTGGTTTCAGAGAGTCAAACGTTACACTACTAAAACACAGCATGAATCTCCTTCCTCACTCTCCTCTCCCTCCTACCTTGAGGAAGTCCTTGAAGTCCGGCTCGTTGTCGGTGCGAGTCTGGAGCAGCGTGGCTCCGTTAATCTGGCAGGAGCAGAAGCGGATGTAAGGCTGCATGTGGGACAGCTCCGCGGCCAGGATATCTCCAATCATCTGCACCGGCATGTTGTCCCCGCCCGTCTTCTTACGAACGCGTAGCGCCCTGCAAACACACATAAGTGTACATGTATGAACACAAGCAGCTCTGTATGTTTGTACACTCAGAATCCAAATACACAACATTTAAATATCTGCATTTGTGTAACATTTATTCACTCCATCAGACTCCCTCTAGATCCCATTCTCTCTGTCCATGTCTTATTTACTTGAGAAGTTTAGTGTTGCAGGCCAGCAGTTCTTTCCAGTTGACAAAGATCATGGACATCTCTGCATCATTCACCCGGCCTGACTCTGACATAGGCCTATGGAAAACCTACACACACACACAAACAAAACAGAAGAGAGAGTGAAGACAGATTCATACACACTGTCAGAGATGTGATCAGGTGAACATGCAGACAACCTGACAGGTCTCATTCTCATAAAATAATAAGGTACTGTACTTGGCTGGTGCATGAGTTATTGAACAGGACGTGTGTGTTCGTTACCTCCAGCACTATATTCAAGTCTTCCACGTATCTCTCCTCAGTCTGTATCAGCTCATGGATGTAACCCTGTCTCTTCTTCTCCTGGGGGCTCAGGGTGTCCAAGCTGTTCAGGTCTGCACACCCTGCAGGAGAGAAAGAGCACACAAAGGGAGGGGGGTGTATTACTTCTACTAAATAAGTATATGAATAACTAAAACAAACTAACAAACAAACAAAAAAAATCCAACCAGTACGGCAACATCAACAAAACCACTCTGCTTACACCACAGCAACACCGCCTCCTGCTGGAGGTTCTGTCATGGGAAAACAATAAAAAACCACCAGAGGCTGCTTTTAACTTTTGTTACTGCACTACTGCACACTCAGAGAGGGGAAGAGAAAGGAGAAACATGAAACACTCAGTCAGCATACACACTCATACACACTTACCTGATACAGAGTGCCCATTAGCCTTAGCATTGTGAGGGTCCTACACACACAGACTGGTTCTCCCTCACTGAACCCTCCCTTTCCTCTGTCTCTCTTCCTTCACCCTCATCGTCGCTCTCATCCCAAAGGTTTAAAAAGTGAAATCTGCTCTGTAAAGTCATTGCTATGATTCAGATTCTGTTTCTCTGAGTATTTCACTTGTCTGTCTGTCCTCTGTCACAGAGGCTGATAGTACTCTGTCTTCCCTGTCTTGATTGTCTCTTCCTCCCTCTGTGCTGTTATCTTTTCTCGTTGCCAACATCAGACTAAAACTTCACCTAGACCAAATCTGTTTGTACCAAAACAGGAAAGGGAGATTCTTTCTTTCTCTCTCACCTCTCTGGCGCATGTTCAGAGTGGATAAAGATTACTATTGTTTTCTAGTTTTCCATGATTTCTGCCACTGAAATAAGCCCAGACATCTGTGTCCAAGTCAGATACAGATAGAGCAAAGGTAGCGATTCAGCCAATATTACAGATAGAACTCATAATTTTGTAAAGCCAAACAAGGAGAGAAACAAATCGGGACTGTCTGAGAAGCAGTCCTTTGGGACTAAGCTGTACAGAAGAAAAATTATCTGAATTTATAAAAAGAAGTGTCTATTTTGCCTATTTTGATGAAGACAAATGACTCTACAGCTGTGTCTAGCCGAGAAAAGGTTGTTCACATATATCTGTTCATCTTAATCGCATTTGTGTTGACAATATAAACACTGAATACAACACACACACACACACACACACACACACACACACACACACACACACACACACACGAGAGCTGACCAAAGATATTCATTATACAATAATAAAACTCTTGTGATTCCAAACCAGTCTTTATTTTCTTTTATATCTTATTTCAGAATCAGAAAATATATTAGGCACATCTTCAAAAATAGTTACACCATCTTGTACCACAAATGTTTTATACATATATCGTCAGGTCAGTTGTGCTATCAGCCCTTGCTGCTATGAATTCTGGATGCAGCTTCCTAACTGTGTGGCTCACACAGTTTCCTTGAAAGCTTTTCACTCGAAATCTAAGTGAGGTTTGTGATAAATGGAGTGATGTGACTTCTGAATTAAAATGAAAGAAAACCGTGACAAGTGCTTTAGCAGCAACTTGCTTTTGTCTTGCATTAGGCTTCATCAAACTGCACTGTATCATTTTTCGTTAGCATCCTGGATGTGTACCTCAGTACTGGGCAGACTGGGCACAGGAGTCACAGCACCTCAAATGAAGCTTGCATAGATTGAACTTTAACTTGCTGATGTATCCACAATCCTGACAGAAATGACTATTGTTATGTTTTCAATGTGTGACGCGCAATCACTTTCTGCGCAAAGAAAAACATTCAGAGCAGCAGCAGCATTCAGTGAATATAAGGTGCAGCAGCAGTTTGCAATATCACTCCTGGAGGCAAAGCTTATGTTTGTCTGTTCATGGCTCTGAAACAGTTAGCCATATGGTGAGGAGTCGCTTCATCTCACTTCAAAACTACTTCTGTTCTGTCTGTCAGCACTAACAGCTGACCCCATTATGGCTTTCAGAGGACAAGATGTACACTTTTGCTTGTACCATTTTGTGTACAAATTTAATTAAACTGAAGGTTTTCAAAGGCATAAATCAAAGGCCCACTGCAAAATGGATAAAGGGAATTCTTATGCTAAATCTCTGCTAAATAATCTGCTAAACTTACTAACATTTTTATTTTCAGCAGGTTGTCCACTCAAGTGTCTAACTCAATCATGAGCAAAATCACTGTTGATTATGTCTTATTTTGTTCCTTTTTCAAAATTCTTCTTTTATAAATATAGTAGATGAAACTTCACCACGTTTCAAGCATTTTTAAAGACAAGTGAAAGACCGTTGAGCATGGACTCAGCCTGGAATTTGGACTCTCCATTCTTTCTCAAAGTACCCACAGGATTGAGGGTTGGTACGATGATTGTTGTTAGTGTAGGGAACAAGGCTAAGAAAGTAAAACTTGTAATGTCGTGTCTGAACATAGCCACATTTCTGAGATAGATAGTGGGCTCTGTGTGAGCTTGAGTCCCAAGACAGAGGGGAGAGTTAGAATGGATGTATGGGATAAAACAAAGAATAGAAATAATAAATAAGAAAAGTGAATGGGATAAGAGGAAAGGAAGGATGGAGAAAAATAAGTGTCTTATGAAGGCAGATGAAGGAAGAGAAAAGAAAGAAGAGGGAGAAGCCACAGAGAGACCCACTATCACTCACTTTTTCTGTGATTCAGCATCATCAGTTCACAATCACAAAAGGCACAGAGGCTTTAACGACAGAATCAGCACTGAGTAGTTAGAAACTTGTTTCAGGTCCTGCTTCATTCACAGGTAACACAGGACCTATTGTATTATTTTTGTTCTCTGACACACATACACCAGATCACTCTCTATGTTCCTCTCTCTCTCTCTCTCTCTCTCTCTCTCTCTCTCTCTCACACACACACACACACACACACACACACACAAACAGACACACACACACACAGAGACAGACACACACATAAACACACCTTTGTGGGGACCTGTCATTGACACTAACTCTAACCTAACCCTAAAATGAAGTCTTAACTCTCAAACAGCAATTTAAACTGGTGGATTCCAGCACCTTGGTCTCCACAAACCTGTCAGACCCCACAAATATAGTAGGCTCCCACTTGTCAGACCCTAGGAATGCAGGGGGAAAAAAAAGTCCATGCGCGTGTGCACACACACACACACACACACACACACACACACACACACACACACGCACACGCACACGCACAGAAACTCAGTAACATTAGCTCAGTGGGAGAAGTTAGTAGACAGGGAGTCCAGACACTCCGCATCTTCAGAGAAGAGTGCAATAATGGTTCTCTCTGAAGTCAGGAGGAGTAGAGGAAGAGGAGGTGGAGGAGGAAGTCTACTTTCTACCACCCTAGACAGAGAAAGAGACAGAAGCAGGGGAATGGAAAGACAGAGGGGGAAGGAGAAATACAGATTGGGAGGGGAGGGAGGAGGTGAGAAAAACAGGGGAAAAGGTGAAATAATCAGTGAGAAGAAGGGATAAACAGATGAAGAGATGGGTGGATGAAAGGATAGCAGTGATGGTAGGTGGGGGTTGCACAGATGAACAACAACAGGATAAGGATTAGTTAGTCAGAGAGATTTGTAGGAACAAGGAAGTAGATCATCTTTGTGTTGCATATTTCCTTTCAGGTACAGTCATGATGTTTGAGAGATTTACTTACACTGCTGGCTGGGGTCGCAATCTGCTGTGGTCATCTTAATGTAGTTGGTTGGGAACAGGCCAGTGACCCCGTTGACCTCTCCTTTCCACCAATCAGGGTCGTTCTTGTCTAAAACGTTGATCAGCTGACCTTTAGAGAAGCTCATCTCGTCCTTGGTGGCGGCAGTGTAGTCGTATATGGCGATCACCTGACAGACTGACAGAAAAGAGGACAGAGTGTGTACGTGAGAGTCATTTTTACTCACTTACTTACTTTCTCTTCACCTCTGACCTCCACCTGACTTGTGGAAGTGTGTGTTTTACCTGGTGTGGGTGCTGGTGTGGACTTGCCGCTGTTGGAACCTAATATTTTGACATTAGAAGCAGGGAACCAGCCCTTCTGTCGCTTTTTACCACGGGCCTACAGTCAGAAAACAAACAAATGATACAAATAATGAGATGAATAAGTGAACAATGTTAAAAAATTCTGGGACTTCTGGCTCTGACTTCAGTTGAGCTGCTCGCAGATGAGCTGAATCATAAATCCTCTGTGGTTACCTCCTGTACTGTACTACAGACCACCACAGACCTATATCAGAAGCATAAAAACACTGACCTGCAGTTCTCCAAGCCACCAGCCGGAGGCATTCTTGCCGAGGATGAGAATGAGCTGGCCATTTTCCAGATTTAGCTGCTCAGGGCCTGTAGAGGTGTGGGCCCTAATGACCTGGCCAATCTCTGGCAAACGCAAAAAAACATATCAAACATCTAAACTGCAGTAAAATACAAAACCAGGATTTGTGTTCTTATTTGTCAGTCACAGAGATATCATAAAAATAAGACAAGACGGTGAGATTACCTGGCTTCTTCTTCCCAGATATACTTGATGTCTGAAATAATACAAATTATGCTTCTGTTATTTCAACAGAATTTGTTATATAGTGTCATTTAGATGAGCACTGCACAAAGCCATTACCATCCAGTGTTAGACTACACTAGTTTATCCCACATATGTATTAAGAGTTCTTACATCTGCCTCCTTGGGTTTGACGTAGTTGCTGGGGAAAAGGCCTGTCCGGTCACCTATAGAGCCGTTCCACCATTCTCCTTCTCTCTTGCTCACCAAGATCACATCTCCCTCCATAAATGTCAGATCACCAGGCTCCGGAGACTCATAGGTGTACAATGCCACGTATTCTGGAGAGGAAAATGACACATGAACAAAAGTTAAAAACGACTCAAAGATTGTAGTTGGGAGTCTGGCTTTAACTAGATCAGAATGACTGGACACGAGATTTCCGACACATTTATCTGATAAACACATTTTTCCAGATAATGTGGTTATATACTGTACTGCAAAATATACTGTAAATGTTCCTTCCACCTGCTTGTCTTATCTTTGGATAAACATGTAATTCATGTAACTCAGCAGAAAATACAGATTTTACTGTGTATCTTTGTCATGAGGTCATGATAAACCTGATATAAAATGCCATGTGTGCTCCTTAGATCACCTGGCAATCATTGTGAAATGTTCAAATATGAGCTAAATACATGAGTGATTAATGCATGTAACAGATAAATATCAATTGAACTGCATTAGGAAAATAATTCAAAGGAGGGTGTGAAGTGAAGCTCTTAGTGTACCTTCAAGCTGCAGGCTGTCGCTTGACTCTGAAGCATCAGGATGGGAGCTCTTTGTGCTGTAAACACAGAAATCCAACAATACATTACCATACTTATTACTTTACAGCACTCTGGTGTACTTCAGCCATCTCTCAATTCATCATTCCATCCTCAGTTGCTTATCTGGGTTCGGATCACAATGGTAAAAGACTAGCTATAGAAGCAGCAAGAGGTGACATTGTGCTCTTCCTGGGGAATCTTATGTCATTCCAAGGTCAGATCAAGTCTGGCCTGGGGTCTTCTATGAGTTCAATGTGCTTGAACAGCCTTCACAGAGAGGCATCCACAAAGAATCAGATACCTGAGCCTCTGGTTCCTTTCAGTGGGAAGGAACAGGGTTTAAACTCCAAGCTGCCTCCTAATATCTGAGCTTTTTGGTCTCTAGCCAAACCTCATGATCAGAGGTGAAGGTTGCCACGTGCGCTGGACTGACAGGTAAATCAAGAGTTTTACTTTCAAGCTCAGCTTTGTCTTCACCACAACAGTCAAAATGACTGTAAAATGCCAGCTGAAATCATACTGTATATTTGTATTGTCTTCACACAACAGATTCCTCATGATTGAGGGAAGAAACTATTTCTATGGCCTGAATTCCTAGCATACTGGAAATGTTACCACACCTGTTAGATACACTCTCAAGCACGTTCACATCATCATGTGACTGATGCTTATTTTCTCAGATTTACCCTGAGATAAAAGCATCCCAACGGCTACAAAATATGTTGGTATGGAAAGCAGAGGACAGGTATGTGCTACAGACTACTAAGTTTATGTAAGTTAAAAAATGTAATACAAAATAAATAAAGATAAATAAAGAAAAGACTGATGACTCAGAAATTCTGACAAACACATACCAAAGCAGTGTGCCACTTTAAGTTTCAGGCATCATCTTGTGACATTATCAACCTATTTTCTAAGTCCTTAAGAAATAAACACACATCACAAAAACATGCAAAATGAGGCTTGTAATATAACTTGGGAACTGAAGGGTGTGAAATACACAGCTGTGTGTGTTTTAGTCACTAGGCAGTGCTGGTACTTTGCCAGCTAAAGCAATAACTGGCTTTCATGTCTTGTCTGACTTTGACATCACAGGTAAGGACAGAAAGGACTCCAAGCAAAATTTAAAAGTGCTGATAAGAGACTCAGCCACTGTCCTCCCATTAGTTTGATTATGGGGAAACAAACTTACTCTGAACTCTCCTCTTCTCCCAGCAGCGTCACATATGTCTTGGGAAACCAGCCCTGTTCACCGTTCAACTCTCCCAGCCACCAGTTCTCCTGCTGCTCCAGCACCTGAATGACATCATCTTTATTGAAGTTCAGATGGTTGTCTGTCTTTGCTGTCCACGAACACAGGGCCTGGGCGAGCAGGTTACCCACCACCTGTTGATAGAGACACACAAGTACAGACAGGACACTGAGCATTTGAGTGTCTGTGTGCAGACAATCATATTACAGTAATCAAAGTGACTCTGTAAACCTCTCACCTGTCCTTGTGTCTCAGAGGGTGCAAGGTTTGGAGAGTGTGTTGGTGTGAAGGCAGACTTCGTCCCTGCTGCTTTGGCAGCCTCAAGGGCATTGGAAAGTTGTGACTGGAGTGGCACTTTAGGAGCAGCAGCAGCAGCAGCAGCAGCCAGATTATTATTATTAGCTCCGTCTGATGGAGCCACTCTCTCGACGTAGCTCTCTGGGAACCAGCCCATCTTCCCTTGTTTGCTGCCATACAGCCAACCCTCTTCCCGCTCTGTCGTCTCATCAACCTGACAGGAGGACACAGGAGAGTTTGAGAGAGGAGAATGGAAAGGTGTAAAAGTGTGGAAGGAGAGGAGCAAAAGTAAAAGAATGAGAAAGATACGAGTAAAGCACTCTACATGTTCTGTTTTGTCCAAAATTTTCATTCTTACCTCGATAATATCATCTGCAATGAAGCTGAGCTCTTCGTTGTTTCGTGCAGTAAACGGGTAGAGTGCTTTGAAGGATGTGAGAGCGGCAGACTTCCTGTGTTGTGTGGCCCTGGGTTGCCCACCTGAAGCAACATAACAAGAATCATGCTGTGATCTGAGCATCAAAAGTAGTTTTAATAGACACTAAAGTCAGGAAGAGATTACAGACAAGTACAGTGTGTCTCACCTTTCCTCTCCTCCAGTCCTCTCAGCAGAGCCGTCAGTTTCTCCTGAATATCCAGCTTCGGCTGCTGCTGACGAGATGTCTCCTCCTTCCTCTTTCTCTCCTCCTCGGCTTTCCTCCTCTCCTCTTCCTCCTCCCTTCTCTTCCTCTCCTCTTCTGCCCTCTTTCTTTCCTCCTCACGCTTCCTCCTCTCCTCCTCCAGCTGCTGCTGCTGAAGCCTTCTCCTCTCTTCGTCCCTCCTCCTCCTTTCCTCCTCCTCTCGCTTTCTCCTCTCCTCTGCATCTCGGACAGCCGCCTCAGCAGCCCTCTGTCTCCTCCTCTCCTCCTCCTCCCTTTCCCTCCTGCGCTCCTCCTCTCTCCTCTCCTCCTCTAGTATCTTCCTCTCCTCCTCTTTCCTGCGCCGCTCCTCCTCCTCTTTCCTTCTCTTCTCCTCTTTCCTCCGCTCCTCCTCCAGTTTTCTCCTCTCTTCCTCTAGCAGCCTTCTCTCCTCCTCCAGCTTTCTCCTCTCCTCCTCCTGCCTCCGGCGCTCCTCCTCTTCTTTCTTCCTCCTCTCCTCCTCTCTTCTCTTCCGCTCTGCCTCCTCTTTTGCTCGGAACTCTCGTTCAGCCTGCTCCTTGGCAGCCTGGATGATAGCCTGTCTCTCTCTTTCCTCCTCCTCCCTCTGTTTGGCCTCTCTCTCCTCCTGAAGCCTCCTCTGACGCTCCTCTTCATCCCTCCTCAGCTTCTCCTGCCACTGACGGTCCTTTTCCATCTTAATACGCCTGAGAGGGGATGCAAACATTGACAGCATTGTAAAAGTTTTCTTTTTTTTAAATGAAATGCATATTTTATTTGTTTCTTGTGGTTTTGTTTCTTTATAAAATCAAAAACTAAACAGCTTATACCTCTGAGCTTCCTCCTCCTCCTTCCGCTTCCTCTCCTCCTCCTGTCGTCTCCTCTCTTCTTCCCTTCTCCTCCTCTCCTCTTCCTGTTCCTTCCTCCGAATTAGCTCACGCAGTTTGTCCTCTTTGATGCTCCGTAGTTTCTCTAATGCTGCCTGCTGCTTTTTCTGGCTCTCTCTCAGTTCCTGATGTAAGCAAAAAATATACACATTCACTTAGCAGAGCAAAAGATGTGGTGGAATTTAAGAATAAACTGACTAGTCAGACGTAATGGGCTGAGGGCTGTACATACACAGCATGCACAAACACACAGTGAGCACAAAGGTGGCTAAATATTTAGCAAAAATTGTCAGAAGATGTGAGAAGGAGGAAAAAAAGACAGGATTCAAATAATAAGAATGAACCTGAGAAGCTACAACAGCTCCGAAATGAGATGTGAGTGATTGAGAAGTACAGAAAAGAACAGATTAGAACAGCTCAGAACAACAAAGAGACCTATGTGGAAACCTTTAGCAGGTAGAAGAGGTTACGGAGGCAGGCCAGCAGACAGAAGACAGCCTGAAGCATAGAGTCCTCAGCACCCACATACTGTAAAGTTGGGGAGAAGGGATGTGAGATAGGTGAGGGGGAAAGAGAGGGATGGGATCCAGTATAGGAGAGCGATGAGAATTTTCAAAAAAGAAAAAAGGAGGAAGAAAAGATAAGCACGATAAAAGGATAAAATCAGTATCAGAAGGCAAGAAAGGGGGTTATGAAAGGGAGGGGTGATTGGGGGGGGGGAGAGACACAAGGGCCAAGCAGCAGCAGTGAGTATGTAATATTTGTAGAGGTTAAAAACAGACATCACACACACAAACATTCTGCTCTTAAAAATAAAAAACACAAATCTGTTATACATCTTCAGTATATATGTGTGGTACAAAATAAGACAAAATATAAAGATGTTTTATATTTATCTTGTAAAGAAACCAACAGGGAATAGAACTTACAAAAGAAAAGTACAACCAGCTCTGTGTTAAAACCACCACCCTGCTCATTTTAAGAAGAAACACACTTCTGTTCAGATACTGCACTAACACGGCACTGTCAGCAATTTATTCTGTTTGTAGTGACTGACATTCATCAAAGAATGAACATGACTGCTTGAAGGGGAGCCAATAATGCACACCACCCCTCCTCAAGCCAGTGAAACCAATGCTATAGTAGAGCAGTAGCTCATTAGCCACCAGCTGAAGATAGCAGCAGTACTGGACAGCTCCCAGTGTGAATGTCTGAAGTCTTTTAGATGTTTTTAATGCTGGGCAGAGAAAACCATTCTCCAATATGAATATGAAAACTAGTGTTGACTGGTCGGACTACAGAGCTTTCTTATGGTGGATGTTTTGACTTGTCAAATGGGAAAAGGTACCTAATATTATTAGTGTAGGAACATTAAACTGTGCTGTGACAGGGACAGAGCCCTGCTGCTGTACATACTGTTTCACTGGCTGTGTCCAGAATCACACCCTCATTCACTCACTCAAATAAAATGGTGGACAGTATATTTAGTGGTATTTAAATAGGGCATGATGTCAGACACACACCGTGATTACTCACTGGCACAACTGAATGGAAAGGAGCCATCATCAGAGTTAGTGTCTGCCCAACTCGGTCAAACCCTCAGTAAAAACATCCTTCAAAGTCCAGCAGTAATGTAGAATTTCTGATTAAGTATATTACATACTACAACAGCCGTGCAACACAGTTAAACTGTTCAAATCTCTAAAACTGAAATGAAGACGACGTAGTTTAGATGTTATCATTTAAGACATCCTGAGACCATAACATGCTCCGTGTTATTCATGGTTAAAACAGACTCACTGTCTTATATGTGAAATGTTGTTAAAACCAATACCATGTTAACAATGCTATGCTTAATAATTCCTACCTGCATGTCTTTGTTATACTGGTCCATCTCAGCCAGTTTGGCAGCAGTCTCTTTCTCCAGAGCTTCCAGCTGGTCTCGCAGTTTCATACATGTCCCTTTTTTCTCTGAAACACCCACCTTCAGAGTGGACATGGTCGCCACTACAAATAGATGCAGATACAGTTAAACAACCCAGAGTCTTGAAAAAGCGAAAAAGAGAGAGAACTATGACACTAGGCAGGTTTTCATATTAAATAATTCCATATTCTGTATTAACATATATGTTTTGATTTACTGTGATATAACTATCCAAACTGTCTGTTTAATGTGTTATTTTATTTAACATCTATTCTAAAATGTTGTTTCTGAGCTCTTTACACTCATCCATAAGCACTAACCAGGCATGTTATTCAGAGCCATGTTTTTGAGCTTCTCTGTCAGTCTCTTCTGCTCTGGAGTCAGCTGGGACAACTTCCTCTGGAACTCCTGACCAAGAGGAAATGCATCAAAAGCAACAAGAAATGCGTCACTGGAGGAAAATATATGGGGGACACACAAATACACAATGTCTCAAGAAAGCAAAGATCAGATAAATAAATTACAGATAGCACAAAACTGTTAGAAACATTAATAACTGTTATGGCTACCGAGTCACAATAAAACAGTGTCAGGAAAACACACAAGCGCCTTAAAATGGACAAAAAAGACGTCAGACAAACACACACACCTCTAGCTGCTTGTGTAAGTTGTTAATGTCTTGTTGGCGTGTCTCCTTCCTCTGATGGGTCAGATCCAACTCTGTCTTCTGAAGCTTCTTCTTATTCTGAATGTCACGTAGGCGGTCTGAGATCTGACGATGCTTGTTACCCTGAGGTACAGAGAGACAGAAAGACAGAGATGAGAGAAAGTTAATGATGGGTAAAAAACGTCTGGACAACAAGCCTGACATATTCAATGACTCAATGATGTATTGAGCATCCTATACCTGAAATAAACTATATATTGTCTCTTCACCACTCACCACAGCCTCCAGCTCCATCTCCAGACTCCTCTTCTTGGCTTTCAGTCTGATGATATCATCCTGCTCCTGCTCTCTCTTTATCTGGAGCTCCCCTCGCCTCCTTCTCTCCCACTCCTCCTTCCTCTGACGCTCAAGCTCTCGCTGTGCAGCCTGGAGTGAACACAGACACAAACGATGCTTAAGTATATATACACTGTATATATTTCTACATTTCTACTATGAAAGCAAAAAACATTCATACAAAAACTCAGTCTCCCCCACCTCTTTTCTCTCTATCTCTCTCTGTCGCTCTTCTTCTTTCTGCCTCTCGAGCTCCCTCTGTCGCTCCAGTCTCCTCTCCTCCTCCTTCCTCCTCCTCTCCTCGGCCTCCCGGGCCTCCCTCTCTCTCTTTTCTCGCTCCTCTCTCTCCTTTTGTGCACGCCGCTCCTGTTCCCTCCTCTCTGCTTCGTGTAACGCCTGTCGTCTTTTCTCCAGCTCTGCGTTCCCCCGCTCCAGGTTGGCTTTGAATTTATCCTCAAATGATACTGAATAGAGACAAGTAAAACATTTTAATGAGTGATAGTGGGCTTTTTTCATTTTAATCACAATGATTACTTATTTCAGCATATATGGTTGAAAAGAATGTTGGACAGTTAAAACAAAAAAGTGGATTAAGCCAAAACTAACTTATAGACCCAACTCTGCTATCTTACCATAATCAAAGACATGATTATCTTTGATGTTTAGGAGATTTGGGGATTTAAAAATGGCTTTTAGCTGTGAACCCAATATTTTAAAACAGCTAAATGGAGCTGCTACACCTTGCTTTGTGACTGTAAGAGGACCCAACAACAAAGTGTGCTGCCCTACACTACTTGGCTTACTTGGCTATCCTCAACTGGCTATGGTTTAGCCTGCTGCAACACTCTACTGTGTATGTCACAACAATATGTGTATGTTTATGCTGTTATGCTATTATATACAAAAAAATAAACAGAGACATTTGGCAGCCAAGTCAGCTGCACAGCTTTAATCCACAGCCCATGATTGTACTGAGTGATCTCTGGTTACAAGGTATTGTTTTGTCTGTGCATTATCTTCGTTCTTAGTAAAAGAGATTATAGACAACAAGCTTTCACACTGTGCCAACAGTTAAATAAGGTTACACTCTTTGTTAGTGTGGAAGTGTGAGTACGTACTGTTGGTCTTGGCTTTCTGTGGAGGTTCTATGTCCAAGTCATCAGTCAGGGCCGCATAGAGAGAGGAGCTGGATCCATTCACTGTTCCCCTGCAACAGTTCAAAGGAACTTGTTTGAATACACACATTTCACAGTAGTCACATTAATGTATTCCATGTTTAATGTGCTTAAATGTTTAAACATATTTCAAAACACTTTTTAGTTAAGGTGAGTGACATGTGTGCACATACTTTAGTGAGGGTGGTACCAGCTCAGTTGGCAGCGTTAGTGGCAGTGGTTGTCCGCTCTTTGCCATGTCCACCAGATGCATTGCCAGAATAAATTCCTCAGCTTTCAGCTTGCCGTCTTTATCCACATCTGCTAAAGTCCTGCAGAAGGGTTAGAAATTGGAGGCACAAAGGCAACCAAGGTTAAGTATAATTACAACTCTACTTAGCTGTTTGCATCTCAGTTACATTAGTGACTAAACCTCTCAGCTACTGGATTCTGGAGTCTATTGATGTATCCAGTCTGGAGACTGAAGTACAAGCTATAGGGCGCATACATATATGATTACTGCACCTTCATTCATTAGTTTCAGCCTAATGTTTATATATGTTCATACTACGTAACTTGAGGCATGATGGCACTAAGATTCATTTGCATAAAAAAGAATTTCAGAGGTTACAGAATTAAAATTTATAGTTTAAACAAAATTTTACAATAACCAGCTTTCTTTTGTTTTAGATACTGAGAGAAGCCTTCATTTGTAAAACAATATTTCCTTGACAAACAGTTACCTATAGTGATACCATCTATAATGGAATGAAGTTTTAAACTTGTGGCTCTTGAACACAACACTGATGCAATCATAAGACATGTTCAGGCACGCACACACATTAACACACAGATATTCTCACCAGATGGAGGCCAGCTGTGTCTGAGTCAGCATCGTGGTTGCCATGGCGCCTCTCACCTGCTGACCTGGCAACAAAAGTAACAAATGTCAGAACAACTGTATAGCACAGATGTGTGGGTGCAGTGAAGGAAGGAAAAGGGCTAAGGTGGGTGTAAGGACCTGTATGGTATCTACCGATTTACTTAATATACAAAATTGAAAATGTGCCATGAGTACAAAGAGGGCAGTCTCATGCATCACAACTGGGTCCAGGTTTTCCAGATGTTTTTGATTTAAAATGGTCTAACATTGAATGGGAAAAGAGAACCTTTTCAACCCTTGTTCATTTTACTTGAATGGAAAAGATGATGGTCAAAGGATTGCAGTGTGAACAAGAGTCAGACTTTATTCAACTGATAGATCTTGTCCATTTTGAATGAAGCTCTATGCTATAATCTACAAAGAGGCTATTTCAAGAGAACAGGTCCAGCGAGGCTTGCAGGAAGAGAACGAAAAGTCAACTGCATACTTGGCTGAGTGTGTATGTGTGTGTGTGTGTGTTGAGAAACTGTTCCTGTGTCTGAACACACCCTCAACTGGTGCAGACACTGCCTCCACTTCCTTAGTTAGTTAACTAAGGCTTGATACACATTGAAAAAAACAAAGAGGGAGGCAACCGTTATGAAATCATCAGCGACTGTTGTTGATGGACATCCACGCCTACATTCTACACATAGTTTGGTTTTGTATGATATACACACTGTACATACATACACACACAGACACACAGACAGACAGACACACACACACACACACACACACACACACACACACACAGAGATCATACCAGTGAGGTGCCCAGTCATCTGTTTATCCAGGCTGTTGAACTGCTGTCTGTATTTAAGTCTAGAGGCATGTGGCACAGCCCAGTCACTGGGTCCAGCAACCATGGGGGACATCACAGAAGGGGATGAGGAAGCGGAGCTGAATGACAAACAGTGACAAAACAAAAATACAAGCTGAATGCAACAGGAACATCTCTGCGTTTGTGCATTTTAAGAGACTAACAAGATAAACAAGGTGCTGATTGTGCAAAACGGGAAAGTGCACAGTGCTTCCAAATTTCTGTGAGTGTGTGTGTGTGTTTTACCTGCTAGATCCCAGGTCCAGCAGTGATGATGCCTTGTTCATACCACCAGAAGAGGAGAGTCCTAGTGGAGAGGAGTAGGTGGATGCAGCTAGACCTAACAACACAAAGCACAAACATATGCATTACAGGCATGTCTATAGTTATTTGCAACATTTTAGAGCATTTATGGCACCTAACAACAGCCATAACATATCCTCCTCCAAGCAGCTATATTTTTTTGAAGGCTTCAGGGTGGGGTGGGGGCCTGCAGAGGCTCAGTGATATACTGTCATGCTCTCGCTGTTGTAACCTTGTCAAGGTCAGGGAGGCTATTTGTATGGAAATGAGACAGAGAGACCTGACTCTGCAAAACCACACTAGGATTCATTTCTTCCGTTTCCTCCACAAAACTGCAGAAATATTTCAACATTGGCACTCGGCTGCAAACATACAGTATATAATATTTACTCTGAGAGCAGGGCATTCCTCCTCAACAGTTTTCACGCTACAAGGAAGAGAAAATAAGCATCGAGCAAGTGATAATCAAAAGACAGATAAATGTATTTACTCATACTGGAACCCCCCCTTGCAATCACTTTTCTTTCAGAGCAGTGACAGATTCACAACAGCAGAGAAAAAAGGAGGAGAGGAAACAAACAGGGAGATAAAAATGAGAATCACGTGTACCAGTGGCTAAAGTTCCAGCTGGGATTGGTTGGAGAATTCCCATGGTGCCGTTTGGCAGTGTGGTGTTTCCCATAGTGGGCATCAGGGGCCTGTTGGGGGTGGAGGCTATTAGAGGGCTCATGCCTGTTGCTGTAGGAACCAAAGGGGTGAGGCCTGTCATTGGTGTCAAAGTTGAGAGTCCAGGGGTTGCCATGGGGATAGGGGTCAACATGGCAAGGTTTGTCCCTGGCATCATGGGCATGTTAGATACAGAACCAATACCTAGGACATACACAACAACATACACAACATCCATTAGATGACACAATAGTCAATATGCATCAACAGCTGTTTAAAATTCCAAAATGAGACTTTTTGTAAATGCATTTAGCAAATTTTCACATTCAAAACGACAGTTAGGTTCCTAACTATCCATATGTGTAATACTGTACCATAGGCTGGGTTTGTCATGGCTGAGGTGGGAGCAGGCACCGGAGGCTGCTTCATGATGATTGGCAGTGCTGAGGGGAGCTGTGTACCCTGGAGTTTTAGCTTTATGAGCTTCATAGCGATGGAAAACTCCAACCTGTCCATCTTCCCATCTTTATTCATATCAGCCAGAGCCCTGAGAGATGGAGGAAGGAGTGTTAACATATTCAGATATAGATTTCAGTGAATACTACAGAATGTCTGAGTGTGTGTGTGTTTCTCACCATATCTCAGCCAAAACTGCAGCAGGCAGCCCTGATTGGAGGAAAAACTTTCTTGCCTGTTCCCCTACAGAAAAGAGGTCAGAGAAAAAAGAAAAAGAAAAACAGAAGAGAATTGTTAGGAAAATTGTTCTCCTGTATGTAGAATTGAAACATACGACTCTTACATGTCTCCATCTACTGTACTGTCTTTACATGTGTCTGTGTATTACTATAACATTAGGGAATCAAAAGAGTTAATGTGCTGGCAGCACATGCACCAACAGTATGTGCAGTGATGTATGTGTTTGTGTGTGTACCTGAGACATAGCCCATTGATGGGGAGAGGGTGTCAAACTTCTGATCATGTTTGTTCCTCTCCTCTGGACTAATTGCCCATATACTTAGACCACCTGAAGAAAAAAAGAAAGCACAGAAAAATATGAAGCATCAGATGTATCAAAATCATATGAATACCAATCAGCTCTGAGGAGCAGGTTTATTATTTTTGCTGAATGGCTTTTTTCAGCAAACCTGCTTCTTGAACAGGTCCCAAGCTGTTTACTTTCTACTCACATAATGTAAATTAAACACAGACAGCACCTAAATCAGAGCAAGTCAAACAAGCATACATTTTGCATGATTGAAAAAGAATAAGGCACCTTTTTATGACTTGCAAGCAAACAGGCAGCAAGACAGGAGCACACACGCAGCCTTGCCAGCAGTTTAGAGATGGGAATGCACTGATATTGACAAAGTGATAATGAAGCTCTCTACTACCAGTGGTGCTGTGTCACTTTATTCAGACAGGAGGGCAGAGGGCAGGTGCACACTTTCACTACGTATTTACCAAGCCAAGGCTGATCGCACATCAGTGTTTACTCCACCATCACATCCTCAGACAAAGTGAATGGTCAGTTCACTACATCATAGCAAAACATAAATAGTTCCTGTAGCTTTAGTCCTGTAACTGGCAGTATAAGCAAAGCTGGTGCCATAGTATGGGGAAAAAATGCAACCAACTTTAAAAAGGAACACGGAGTACAACTGCAATGAAAGCAGGACTAAAAGTAAACCGTTTCAGACAGTGGAGATTAAAACCTCACTCACACAAACAAGAGACAAATTAGTAGACTGTGTGTATACAGACAGATGCACATGCAGCCAAACACATGCATGAAACTGGGAATTATATCACTAGAAGTAGCTCTGTGTTGGCCCCAGCAGATATGCAGAGCCAAAAAACACACACTCTCTCTCCACACAGACACACACTTATGGTTTGCCGCTCTCCTTTAAAACACACACAGACTGCAGTGGTCTTACCATTCATATTTGCAGGTGGCAGAGACAGACAGAGAGGGGGAACTCCCGGTGGCGTCCTCAGCTACTGCTCGCAGCCATCTGCAAAACACACAGTCACAGCCCAGTCATCAGTCAATACTGCAGCCAAGACAGGACAGTGCTGTCACTGAGAGGAGGGAGAGAAAAAAGGGGGAGAGGGAGAAAAACTGTAAGAGAGACTGGGGGGAGAGAGAGAGAGAGAGAGTAAGATTCTGGTCAGTCAGCAGAGTCAAACAGGGCTCCTCCTGTTCTCTTCAGTCAGGAGCACTCTGGCCACGTCCCAACTCTTCTAAACCACTGGGACTTGTTCCAGTACTATCCACACAGACTCTGTAGTAGCCAGGGATCAGTGCAACACATACTACACAGGCTAGGCTGACAAACCTTCATAAGAAGACATTTACATTTCCTGTCCAGAGGAGTACAAACCCCTGTTCAGTACTATGTTGGTTCAGATTTGGCTCTAGTAAAAGCTGGCACAGGCTGTGTCAGTGTCTTGACAAATGACCTGTGGTGTTCTGGCGCTAAGCACACATCAGTTCTTCATGCTGCTGCCCACGGTTTCTCTGCAGATGCTGTGTTTATGGTCATCCTTTAGAAAACTGTGAACACCATCAACCTTGGACAACAGAGGCACTCTGAGTGATCATCTGCTATTAAACTGTTTGGCAAGACTGTAATGCACTGTGTCAAGTCAAGTCAAGTCAAATTTTATTTATATAGCGCCAATTCACAACAGAAGTTATCTCGAGACGCTGTACATATAGAGCAGGTCTAGACCGTACTCTTTATCTTATAAGTTTTACAGAGAAAAACCCAACAGATCCCACCATGAGCAAGCACTAGGCGACTGTGGCAAGGAAAAACTTCCTTTTAAGAGGCAGAAACCTCGAGCAGAACCGGACTCAAGGTGGGCGGCCATCTGCCTCGACCGGTTGGGTTTAGACAGAAAGAGAGGGGGGTGGGGGAATGGGGTAGGAGAAAGACAACATTGCAGATACACAGAGTAAGTCAAAGTGTAAATAGTAGTAGTAATAATAGCAATAATAATAATAATAGTAATAATTATTATTACAGCTAAAGGAATAATAATGTGACTGAAACTGGGGTTTTTACTTCACAAGATCATTCCCACATTTTCATTCACTCATTGCAAAGCTTTGATCTGGTCAACTTTAATTTGAAGACAAAGAGCTGAGCAGCTCTACTAAGTATTGCAGTGCTATGAGCTAAATGCAAATGTCAGCATGCTAACACACTCACAATGACAATGCTAACATGCTGATGCTGAGCAAGCATAATTTCTACCGTGTTCACCATCTCAGTTTAGGGTGATAGCATGCTAACATTTGCTAATGAGCACAAAACACAAAGTACAGTTAAGGCTGGAGAGTCATTGGTTTTGTAGTATTTGGCCATAAACCAAACTACTGGGTAAATTAGGATTCTGTCTTAATGATGGCTTTAGAGGAAAAGTCAGAGGATCACAGAAGTCCTTAGGATTTACCCTCTGAGGACCTTGAATGTCTGTACAAAATAGTCTGGCCATCCATCTGATCGTTGTTAAGATCTGTCTGGACCGGAGAGGTGAACAGACTGACTGATAAGTCTCAAAGATTTCTGTCGCCCATGATCATGCCTTTTTCAACATCTGTTACATCATACTTTAAACACGTTCTTGTTGAGTCATGCACAAGTGTAGAAATGGAGCCACTGTTGCATAAACCTGTTTTTTGAGGGCTCACTCTTCTGGAAGGGTTTTAAGTGATTACATTTAGTGTGAGGTTGAAGGTTTCTGTGTGTCCATTTTTCTCAATTTTCTGATAAAGATTTCTCAAAAGAAGCCCATACTGCTGAGCTGACAGTATGGTCAGCTCAGCAGCCAAGAAACACTGTTGATCCTTTATACATTTTTAGATTAATAATAATTAGAACACAATTTCTGTTTGGAGGACATTTGTGGTAACTGTGCTAGCCTCCATGTCCACAGACTAAATGTCCCATGCAGTATATGGGCACCTTGTTGACAGAGGACCAGTAACTCGTATCATGCTGGGTTTGCCAGCATATATATAGATCTCGACTGTGACTGCAGCACTGTTCTGTCTGTTAAAATACAGCCACCACCAGACCTCCTTGTTTGGATTTAAAACAGCTTTTGCTGTGGGATGAATAGTGTGAACTTTTGCATAGTGAGGTATGATAAAGAGAAAGCCACGAGCACTATGAGGACTAGCTTTTAAATTTCAAAAACATATGAGAAGATATAAACTATTCTGCTGAATATAATACTGATTTTATCTTAAATTCTCTTGAAGGCAAATTAAATTTGTGGGAATACATACACACTGAATCCAAACTATCGCGTCATTTGTGCTGCTTTCGTATTCAACGGGCATGCTGAGCACCTGCTTCCTTCATGATTATCGCTCTCCCATCAGCCAGTCAGACTCACATGATGAAGTCGGAGGAGGAAAAGGAGGAGAGAAATTCCAATCGTTCTACTCAACACTTCCTGCCCGGTAACCCACAGACACAAGCATTTCCTCATGCAACCTCAGTTGACAGGAAGTGATGGTGGATTTTGGCTGAGGGACAGCTTTGATGTCCACAGAAACTACATTAGCATCAGAGCTTGGATTAGAACTGGGGCAGTATGAGCTTTGTGAGAGAGAACATGAATGAGATAAAGAGATGAGGAATGAGAGTAGTTGTTGTGAATGTGACCTGGTCGATGCTCTCACAAGGGCAGGGAACAGCAAGGGAGAGCTAATAATCTACTGCCTGCCATCTGTCGCTCTGCCTCTCTCCTTCTCCTCCACTCCCACTGGCGTCAAGTCCCCCTCTCTTTCAGCATCTTTTATCATCCTTTCCTTCTTCACTTTCTGCTTTATTCTTTTTAATTCTTCTTCTTCTATGCAAATCTAACTACTGGAGTATGAGTGTACATATGAATTATTCTGACTGAAAACTGCTATGGAGAATCCTGACATCACAAATGTATTACAAGAGCAAATGCAGTACAAGAGCAAGGCTGCATTCATTTACAGGAGCATCAGGTTACCATTCACAGCAGCTAAGCATATGGATTTAAGCATATGGTCCTTTTACTGTTTCAAGCACTTTTTTTTTTATATTTCCCATCTTACATATAAACCAATATGATATACAGTATGAATGACAAGCTAATATCAGTTATCCAGTAATGGTGAGGCTCTAGGCAAGGAGTGTAACCTCTGGTAATGTAACACTGTAGGAATTATAATGAATAAGTGAAAGATAGCCGTAGACTCTTGGCTTTAAGGTTTACCGTTTCCAGAGTGACAGAGGAGTCAGATGTTTCCTGAGTAGACGGCTGATTGGCCAAATGACCGACTGAACGAGCGACTTGGCTGCCATGAGTGTCCAACCTCAGTTGTGAATTCAGCTTTGCAAATCCTGTCTACATTCACCCTCCACATAAACATACACATATGGACACAGACAAGTGGTCTCTGTCTCAGGAGAAGCCTTAAGCTGCTAAATGAATTACAGCAGACTCACTATTTACATAGTGATAAACCTACTGAGGGAGAATCGGGGTGTGTAGGCTCCACCTTAGAGAGAACTAACCTCATTTTGTATTTCACTAATGATACAGGAGCTATTAAAAACCACTAAAAGCAAGTTGGAAAAGAGACATTAGGCTACAGGAAAGCGGCCATGAGCAAAAGCCTCTCGCACTGTTTTGGTAGCGCTACAGTCTAAAAATCATATAGAGGGAGACATAAGTAACACATTTACAGTTAAGTTTTCATTTTTTACATAAATGATTGCATGGGTTGGGCAATTTTCATAACCTTAGGAAAAAAGTTTCAAAACACACTCAGTCAGGACACCACATCCTTGTAATGAATGTAGACTGGCAACTGTAAGGTGTATGTTCAAGCCTCCATGACAGCAGGAACTCACCCTGCCGAGGTGCCCATGAGCAACATTTTGATTTCGTACCAGCCCTGGCTACACCACTGTGTCCAGCTGCACATTCAAGTATACAGGGTATGTACTTGCTCATACCAGGACACTGCCGCGCCCCACAGCAATATCACTACTAAAATGATACCTCAGCATTCTGACATCATTTCTCAGATCTCATCTGTGTTAATGCGATCTCTTCAGTGTGACCACATTCTCAAGAAAAAAAACCCACCCAGCAAGTTGAAAAGGTCACTTATTTCTGTCTCTTCCTGCAAGTTTAAACAAGCCCAGTGAAAAGCTGAGAGAAGTAATCTTTCCTTGCAAAAAGTGATTTAATAATGAATGACGCCTGTCTGGGGCATTACTTCCCTTGAACTGTGACACGCCATGTTTGTTAACAAGTCCACCAGCCCTGCCTAAATAATTAGCGTATTTAGAATCTAATCACAAGGTACTGGACGTAATTGTACAGAGATCCAGATCGCATGTTAAAATCAGGTGTAAATGGAGCCTGTACACATTAAATAGGCCTCCATTCCATTACTGTATTTCCAACTGTAGAGTTATACTGTTAAAGATCAAGATCTACATGGGTCATTATACTGTAGGCCATGGCAGGAAAGCACAGGTGTAATTAATACTGTTGACAATGACTGTTCCACTTAAGTATATGAGCCTTGTCAGTGATTCAGCATACACAGTGGCATCAGCCTGAACCTAGCAAAGCTAAATGAAGCAGAGCCCTTATATTATTAATTACAACTTCGCTTTTCCTGCTATGTCTGTGAAAAGGGCATTTAGTCTGATTATAGAGCCTTTTATTCAATCTAATGAAAAAGCTAAAATATTTTCAGCCTGCACATTTTCTTTGAACTAAAAATTAACCATTTTTCAAAGTCAGCCCCATAATGCATTATAATTGGCTGACTGTAGCATGGTGGCTAAATAAAAATAACACACTTCCTCCGAGCATGGTCTAACTTTTCATTTATGGTTTGCTTTTGTGGGTCAGACCTCACCTGCTTTACTTCTGCTTTGTTCCATGTTGAAAAACCAGGACATTTTTGTCTCTCAGTTAGTATATACAACAATGAAAAGTGTTGGATAAATAGCCTGGCTGTCCCTGACCTTAGCTGCTTTAGCCCAAGCTCTGATTCCTGCGTGTCTTGCTGTCTCTCTCTCACCCAGAGTGCATCCGTCTGTGTCTCTTTATCTCTTCTGACCTGTTTAGTGCACACCTTTTGTACCGCACCTTGCTGCCATGTAGACTCTTTTACACTGAAGGAAGGAAATGAAAAACACAATGAGGAACCAGACAGAGATGGATGAGTGTGAGGAAAGTAGTCACTGATGATTTACAATGAACCTTTTCTCCTCTCTTAATCCCTCCATTTCCTCATAACCTGATTGTCTTATATTCCTCTCTCTCTCTCTCTCTCTCTGTGTGCATCATTATATATCTATGTCTGTTCTTCTGCCTCTAAATCTATTCCCTGCCAGTTGTGTGACCCTGGCCTGTCCTCACCACTGCTCTGTTCAGAAACAAGCAACGCCTGTTGTTCTAAGAAATGATTGATTTTCAGCCGCCTCGCTCACTGACCTCACACCAATGACATCAACTCTATCCGCAACTCTGTTTCTGCCCTGATGACTCTCTAGCAGTGTGTGTGTGTGTTTGTTTCTATATACAGTAAAATTACCCATGCTCCTTCAGTTTTTCCCACCACTCTCTAACTCTTCAGCTGGCTTTATCCAAGTTGTATTTCAGCAAAGCACGTCCACCCACATTGCCATAAACACCCCATCCACCAGTGGCACTCACACACTCAATAAGTGCTGCACAGGTCTTTTGGAGTGTCTTGCATTGGATTTTGATTGATGCTGTTTGCATTGCTGTGTGTTGTTTTCTTAAGAGGCACGGCATACCTCTCCCTCCTTTAATCTGCTTTGACCCACCCTGATTTTTTAAGCATATCAGGACAGGAGAAAGCACGCTGATAAAATGTTAATTCATAGTGTGAAAATTGGCTTGGTCCTGTTATACTGTGGGTATATATGCATGTGTTTCATCATTGTCAACTTGGCTGTAGTTTTTACATGGGAGGTTTTAAAAAGGAGGAGTCAAAAGGCTGGTTAAAACTGGTTAAAACAGCTGCTGCATCAATTCTGTGTCAACCCAATACTGGGCTTGTCCAGACTCCAGAGCTGCTCTGTGTTGATGCAATGTCACAAACACTGCTCCAAGTTATATGATCATATGTAAAACAGCAGTGATGATCTCAAGTGGCATGACAGTGATGACGACAACTTGCAATAAAGCTTATGATAGCCATGCTGATATTGTTAACACTGTTATAATGATGTAAATGACAACCCTGACTTTTGTTGGAGTGAATGGTCAGGGTGAAAGAGCACTCCTGCAGCTGGCAGGCACTGTGAGTGTCTCGCCTCGAGGATACTTCAGCCTACTGGACATTTGCAAACATGGGGTCAACACCACATTGATCAAATGAAAGCCAATGTCTCTTTACAAGACTGGACCTGACAAAGTAGGCCCCAGTTCAGTGTTCAGTAATAAAATGACAGACAGCAAGTTGTGAGGACATAAAGGAAGCTGGCTAGAACAAAAAGTCTGTTATAGTACATTATTGACAGTGACAGAGAGGCTGCATGAATTGCAGCTGGCCAAGCCTCCTGTCCCTGTACTAGGCTACAGGATGTGTATAACTATAGGCAGAAGCACCTAGTGATTTCTGGGCTGTGGTGACTGTGGTTGCAGTTTTGCTGCAGTGAGGCAGACTATGATGGAGTCACGATTGTTAAGTGCGTGTTCGTGTTTTGTTAGTTGTCAGATTCACAACTCTCCACAAACATTTTCAAATAGCCTTGCCACAATAACACCACTTTTTTAACATCTGGATGTGCTTCCAAACATAACCATACTAACACCTTTGGGAACACTGGCCTCAACAGCAGATACTGCCCATCCAGCAGACTCTTCAATATGTATCTCACAACAGGCCTTTGAAGCTGAATTATTAACCTGCCCAACTGTGCCACAGCATCCATTCAATTTGTATCTCCCCCCTTATTTATTTTTCAAGTAAATATTCTATTGCAATTGCTTTGTGGTCACAAGAATATTGAAAAGGCTTTAAGTACCTGACCGTCCCTGTATAGGATTACCATATCATTAAACTTATCACCATCACACATTGTGGATCGGAGTGGGCATTAAAACTACACCTGATAATGCTGATGATGCAATAAAGTTTTACAGCTGTACTTGATAGTAAAGATTTTAAATCTGCCTTTTAATTGCAAAAGATGTCTGAAAATATTACAAAAAATAACTGAAGTCATTTCCACTCACCACCTTCAGTAAATGAGGACACTCATGGAAACCATAGTTACAACATGCAAACAATAAAATCAAATCCAGACAAATGTTATGGATGTTAATATTTACACAAAGAAATGGTCAGTTATCAAGCCCTGGCAAAAATATAGATATTGTGGATCCCTACAAACCTCTGTGCTGGGTTACTGGTAGCCATCACTGATAGTGGAAGTTATGCTTATTCTCTGGTGACTGCGTGTATGTTTTGGACAATTGTCAGCTCTAGAGACACACAAATAAGGCCAAAATCTCCTATCACACTCATAACTGAGCACTGCTGCTGTCTTGAAGGCCACGGGTTTTCATTATTTCCAGTCTCAACCTAACTTATACCTCCCTCTGCCTGCCTGTAAGATAAACTGATAGAGTAACATTCCCTGATCGCTTGTCACCAGCCAGCCTGGGACCAGCCTGCAACCTGCTCAACTAGTTTGAACCGAGAGGAATTTAGAGGACTTTCCTGCAAATCTGCCTTTGCAGAAGTACCAAAAAAATGCCCCATATCTGGGTATCGATAGTAACTAACATCTAATGAAATCATAACTTAGCTAGCTAACCTAACTCCCATCCCTGGTCCCAGATCAGCACAAGAGCACAACCCCCTCCTTCAAATATAGGTTTTTCTTTTCTATTCCTGAATCAAACAGGACAAACTAAACAAACGTCAAAAGGCAAGAGTACACATAGTCTAAAAGCGTATGTGAAACCTAAAAGTCATCTGTAGAAACACTACCAATACAACATCAAACTTACACTCATGCTTAGATAAGCAGTTTCGCTTGCGTACCTCTCTCACTGCGGCCAAAAAACATCAACTTCTGAGCTTTCGAGGGGCCTGAAGTTATCACCCGCCACTTCTGAGAGGTTTCCCAGACACTCTGTAGAGGTTTAGTATCCAAAGAGAGCGGTATTTATTGGAGAAATGTTAAAGTTTAGCAGCGGTACTTGTCTGAGAACCTGTTGCTGACAGCTCAGTGTGTCACACCAACAACATGGCTGACGACGACTGATGGGTGGCTGTTAACGTCTGACCGTCCACTGAGTGGGAGGAGAGAGACAGGGAGGAATAAAAGTTCAACAGATGGAGAAGGAGAACAATTGATGGGAGAGATGATGGGAGAGAGATAAGAAAGGAGCCAACTCTATAACCACAGTTATTTGTTTTCATAAGAAGTAATTCAAAGACTTAAGCTACCTACAGAGTGTTTTAACGTTGTCATACGTCGATGTAAGGACAGATAGCCATATTATTAAACTCATTTGATTTTGGTTGACACTTTACCACACATATTCCACCAACACTCATGTATTATTAATGTCTCTTGACTATTATATTTACATAGTAGAACGGGCAGTCCCAATAAAGATGGCCTAACTGACAAAAGCAGGGCTCACATTACTATTGAGTACCATATGTGAAAATGTTTTAATTCATGGTGCCGTTTTAAATATCACAAGAATGTAAAAAGTTGCCTGTTTTTTTCTATATAGTCTGGTGTAGAAGCCCTAACATGCCCACTACATCGCCCGTGGTGCATTGCGGCTGTTTTACGTTACGTCTTGCGACTTCTTCAAGCAATTTCCGACGTGACGTATCACGCCTCTCTCCTCAAGTTTACAACTCAGCGCCTTCTTCCACGGTGAATGGAGCGAAATGTTCAACAAAAAGCCCCGGAGAAACTTTAGGCAGAGAAAAGAGAGTTCCAGTGACGAAGAGGACCAGCACAAGTGCAGCGGAGATGGAGGGGAGACTGAGAAAGCGCCGGCTGTGGTAAATAAACAATCCAAAGTGAACCAGGGCCGCGGCATCTCTTGCACCTCGAAGCAGGATTTGACGCCTTCGAAGCCGGACAGCAGCGACGGAGAGGACCAGGAGACGCTGGACGTGACAGCAGAAAAAGAAGAGAGGAGAAAGGACAAAGATGGCGGGAAAAAGAAAACATCTACCGTCCTTAGTTTCTCTGACGATAAAGAAGGTAACTAGGTGTTAATACGGCGTTTTGAAGTCTATTAAAGATGGACCCCAGGGGGACGTTTACGGACGTTAAAGCAACGTCCGAGACAAAGGAAATATTAAGTTAATTTTCCCTTAAATTGCCAGCAGGAGTTAGCATTTGTACTGTATTAATAAGGCTCAATATAATATAGATATATTGACAGAATGTATTTGACCAGACCTCTTGTTATGGAATTTTATCGTCAGTTACTTTGTCTCCTTCATATCTTTCACCTCATCTCTGTCTGTCAGCTGATCCCAGACCTCCAGTGGCTCCAAAAGCCCCTAGTTCACTGCATGTCAAATTTGTTCAAGTGCAAAATTTTCAGGGGATATGCACGTCTAAAGTTCACTATCAACTTAGACAAGTCCTGCAGTCAGCTAAATTAGTGGCTTGTCGTGACACTTGGAGGCGACAACGTCTGACACTGTATAGAGGGTGACAGTTGGGGTCAAAAGGGGCTCAACAGCAAGGTTATTTCTCATGGATCTATGGTTTTCCTCTTATTGCCTTAGCTGAAGAACCAGAATTTAAACTGAAGAAGTCATCTGATAAAGCTGTGCTGTTCCAAGTCAGGAAGAAGGAAGCTTCACCTACCAAGACCATCCCCAGCAGAGGTAGGTGCCTGAATGGATCCTGTTGAAAACTGTCATGACCCTTACACACCAGCACTAGCTTTACTTACGCATACAGTATGCATGCACTAAATACATGCTAACATCATCACACTTTGAAATGACTCCCTTCCCTCTCTCCCAGCCCCAGCAAGTGTATGTGTCCCACCATCTGGTTCTCCCAGGAATGATGATGATTATGGCAGCCAGGCTTCACCACATGGTCTGTGCAGTAATGACGACAATGATGATGATGAAGAGGATGACAGTGACAATGATGACAATGATAGTAATGAAGATGATGCCAGGTCTCCTACAGCCAGCTCAGCCTCAGATTCTAGCCACTCTACCACTAAACCAGGTATGTGTTTTTGTTGGACTATAATGTGTGTGAGTCTGCCTTTGGGTGCTTTTGTTGTTACAAATTTATCACACTGTGTAAAAACCTTGTTAGATATCACAGCTGTATACACAGTGCACATTTCCTGTGTGTTTGTCTACCTGCATGTTCATTTTTATGTCTGTCAATCTGTCTTTGCAGTAGTTATCCCAAACGCTGAAGAGATCGAGGCAGCCAGGAGGCAGCGTCGTGCCACTCGAGCCCAGAAAGAGTACATCCCTCTGAGCAGAGATGGCCGCAGCTCCGCCGGTAGCACACCGGATCACTACAGCAGGGAGGATGAAGAAGACAGGGTTGATGATGACGATGATGAGCCAGATGATCATGAGAGAAGAATCGAGTTCGCCCCACGATTGAAGAGCATCAGAGAGAGGATTGCAGAGAAGCTTGGTATGAGAGAGGGGGAGAAGAGGAAGATGGGGTGAAGAGGGGAGAAAAAGAGGGGAGGAAAGTGAATAATTCTGCTTGCTTTGCACCAGATTGTGGGAATATGAAGTAGTATTATGAAGAATAGTACTATTTTGTATGTTTTTGTGGAATCTAGGAGAAAGTGATGGTAGTCTGTCTGGGACTGATGGGGAAGAGCAGGAACTTTGGGAGGAGACACAAATTGGGAAGGGAGTCAAGAGATGGCCAGGAGAACAGGTAGGAAGGCCCATAAAATATTTTTGCTTTTTCTCTTTTTTTCCTCTGTACATGTTTTTTCTCCATATTTTCTTGGATTCTTCCTTTTTCTTTCAGTTTTTCTTTTTCTTCTAGTCTGATATTTTTTCTGTGTTGCTGTTTGCTCTCCTGTTCTATCTGGTCTAGAACTAGGCATATGGCAGAACAGTCTCTCCTTCTGAAGACTCAAGTGTTCTATCACTGTAGCTTCTCCCACTCTGCACTGCAGCTTTGAAATCCTTTATCATCTCCTTTTCTCCTCAGAGTCCATCTGGCAGTGAATCCAGCAGCTCCAGCAGCAGCAGGCGAGACAGACAAAGACAAAAGAAGAGATCAGCAGGGGCCAGAATCCCAAAGACTCTTCCCCCTGTCAGTGTTTCAATGGTCAAGAGGAGGATCACTGGAAAGTAAGATTCCTCTAGCTCCATCTGCTTTAATATCACACTATAACAATTCGAAATATCTGTGATATAATAGTTTTGGATCAGATGTTTTTCTTAACCTTTTTAATGCTCATATTCCTCCTTTTTTTAACTCCATAGTGACAAATGGTACATGTGTTGTAATCAAACATATACAACAAGTTTTCCTCATTTCATTAACTGTCCTTGCTTTTTTTTCTCCTCTCTAGACTGGACTCTCTGAAGGAGGTGCACAGAGCGCGGGAGGCAGAGCTGAGGAGGATGGAGGGGGATGTTGAGAGTGCGAAAACCTCAGTGGAGACTCTGGAGGAAAGTTCCTCAGAGAGCCAGCTGAAGTTTTACCGGGCCATGACCCTCTATGTTCACAACTTGGTGGAGTGTATGCGGGAGAAGGTCAGAAAATAATAAGTCTATCCTTATTTAGCTCTCCCGTTAACTATCCCTTAAAAACAAACATGTCAAGGGCCTGACTCTTAAATTTTAGTGGTTTCCGGGCTGATAACCAGCTTTGGTTGGCAGTGTTGATGAAATGATTGTTATTCTCTGATTATTTATAACTGGTGTGATTATGGTCCTGCTTATTTATACTGCATATTTCATTTATTCCATGTACTTTCTTATTTTCTTTTCTTAAAAGCCTCCTATGGACAAGTGTTGAGAATTAGCACTTGCACTAAAACTCTCAAGCAATCTGGTTTGTCCAATGTTATTGCGATGTCCATATCAAATAAATAATAATACATTTATCATAAAGTAATTTTTCATAACACATGTTTATTTTATCTCTCTCACCATGTAAAACTCAGACAGACTGGCACACCTTTACTAATTTGGTAAAATAAATACAGTGTGTCAACAGAAAGTTCCAAAACAAAGGCAAGTGATGCTGAGGAGTTTTTATGACACACGGCCAACCAGGGCAACCACAGCCGATGACAGGTCCAAGTCAGCTGTTAGAGGGTGCAAAACCAAATGAGAATAATATATGTCCATTATATTTTACATTATTCATCTATAAAGAGATTTTGTTCAACACCAGCAGCCTGAAGGTAACATTAATGTGCTGCCTTGGAAGAAAAATGGTGATGATTTTCTGAGTGAGAATAATATGTTGACTGCAGGTTGTTGAGATCAACTCTTTGGAACTGGAGCTTCACACTCTGCTGTCTGACCACATGGAGGCGCTGTTGGCTCAGAGAAGACAGATGGTCAAGGAGCAGGCTGACCGCCTGCAGCAGCTCAGCTGTGAGTTTGTGCATTTTTGTGTGCCTGTGTTTCTATGTGGATTGTGATGAATCTGTAAACATTCCTTTTGTGTTTTATATGTAGTTTCAGAATAAACCACATTTGTGTGTTTGTTGTTATTCTGGATCCAAGTCAGTAAGAGACTAAGTTTTTTACTTGAAAGCCGCTGACTTTAAGTGATTACAGTGTATCAACAACAAGATACAAAAAAGTAAGTGAAATTAATTTACTCCTTTCTTTACATTGTTTCCCAGGAGGAACATTTTAGGCTGCAGAAACTCTTTGGTGTGGACATCGAAAATAATGGAATTTTACTTCAGGTTTACAGTGAAAATCTTGGGGATGTTTTGAGAGGCCCTGGCAGTGGAAGGTGAAAAAGGCTCTAAGAAGGAATATTAAAATTTTTCATGTCCCTTTTTTTTAGATAGCACAGATGAGCAGGGTGGAGGCTCAGCCAACGGAACAGAAACTCAAGGGTGAGTGTAATAAAATATCTTTCAAGATATAATTTCCTTTTTCTCCCACAAAACAGGGTATGCACAAGTTCTGTGATAAAGGAACATCATTCTACTTTTACACCGATATTTGTATAATATTTGTCTGATGTGTCGCAGTGTGGTGGGCACTGCTTCTAAAACTGAGGAAGACTTTGATATTCCTGAGGACACACAACCTTCAGCAGAAGAGGAGCAGCAGCTACAGAAGAAGATGGGTAAGGAGGAATTCAATCTGTTCAGCTCTCATCTGTTTAATTGAAAGCTTAAGTGTTTTAACAGCACAGCCTTCGCACTATAAAGTGTGATACAGTAAAATTTTACCAGGCTTCAATAAAAGTCTGTACTCTTCTCACTGCAAGTTTCTCTTTTTCTCTTTTGGTTTTCCACTCTCTCTTGTTCTTTCACTTTTCAGTATAAAAAATTTTACAGAGAAAAATCGAACCTTATTATGTCCAGGCTGAATTAAAAGATCCTTTTGTTGCTTTTGTCTCACTCTCTTTCTTTCCCTCTCTGCTCCCTCTCCAGCTGATATCCTGCTGAGGTCCCAGGCTGTGTTTTCTGATGTCCAGGACGACTTCTGCGACGTTAAAAAGATTCTGTCTCGCTTTGAAGAATGGAGAGGATCTTACTCTGACTCATACCACAATGCTTACATCTCTCTGTGTCTGCCCAAGCTGTTGAACCCCATCATTAGACATCAGCTACTGGCGTGGAACCCACTAAAGGTAATCAAACATTTGGACACACAAACACAGAGGGCTGGTTATACATTATCTGGCGTTACACAACATATGACATTTATGTGCCCACTGTAATGTGTGTGTTTCAGGATGCCAGTGGGGACTTTGAAAACCTCCCATGGTTCACAGCAGTGGAGACTTTCTGTCATGGACACGGCCATGAGGAGCTTGAGCACACAGACAGACAGACACTGTCTAATATCATAGAAAAGACTGTCCTACCAAAAATAACTGGTAACACACACACACACACACACACACACACACACACACACACACACACACACACACATTGTTTAAAACTGCAGTGATAACATATAACTAATATTCTTTGGAATAATGTTTTTTATAAATGGAAAGATTACTTGTTGATTTTAAGAGCTTGAGTAAAGTTTTACTTAACTCATTGTAGTCTGGAAAGGCTCGGCAGTTGTTCAAAGCAGGTTTCATTTCAGGCAGACTGTACATAATTTCCTGGAGGAAAAAAACTATTTTTACTAGTTGCAGACTGCACTTGTATCATATTTCTATCATTTGTCTCCAAGTACAAAATGTTTCTTGTATCCCTCCTCCTCCTCTGCTTCCTGTTCTTCCACCACATGCTCCAGTAACAGGGTGATTCTTCACCCACTGATTCTTTCCTCCATCTCTTTAGCCTGTTAAAGCCTACAAATAAGTCATACTACAGAAGCATTATACCTGTATACCTGTCTGTCTTTGCTCTGCTTTGTTGTTTAGCCTTTGTGGAGCTGGTGTGGGATCCCATGTCCCGCCAACAGACAGCCTGTCTCTCTGATGTTTGCCACAGACTGAGGGAGGACTATTCTATCTTTGAAGGAGAGCAGAGTAAACCAGTCAAGGTGAAGCCAACACGTAAACATCAAGCTTATATGTATTTGTCAACACAGAAATCATCCTGCTTCTATCCTGCACTACTACTTCAGCAGATTTTTAATGTTTAAAAGTTTCACTCAAGCAACAGGCTCCAAAGAGAAAAGATATGAAAACCTATAATATACAATAATGTGCATGTCAGATACAATATATGACCATGTTTGTGTTAATGATGTGTGTTTATGTCCTGTACAGACATTCATAGAAGCAGTGGGCCGGAGACTGAGGGGCTGTGTAGATGAAGATATCTTCATCCCTCTGTACCCCAAGAAGTCAGTTTCTTTTTTACCTTTTACAGTAACACGTTTATTGATTATTTAAATGACTAACAGTGAAAAAGCACATTTATCTTCGCCTCAGCATCCTTCTTGTTAAGGACAGTGTGACATATATTTTATGCTCTTGTACATCTTCCACATCTTCTTCTTTGTTCATGACAAAGACATGTCTTCTTTTACTCGTCCAGCATACAGTACAGACACAAACATGTCCAATGTCTCTACTCAGTCATTAGATATATTGGATCAGTGACCTGCTTTGTATTTTTAAAAGGATTAGATCAATCAAAATTGTGTCAGATTGTCTTATGATGTTTTATGGTCTCTTCATCTTTTATTTATGCTTTTTTATTTTCTGTTTAGGTTCCTAGAGGACAGGTCGTCTCCTCAGAGTCAATTCAGGGAACAGCAATTCTGGACGGCCATAAAAGTACTGCTCGGTGACAGATACTTTTTAAAAAAACACTTGGGTATCTTATATTGTGTGGGGAGCTATATTCTGCTAAGCTGTTAACCAGAGTTTTGTGTTTTTGTATTAGCTACTAGGTAACATGGAGAAATGGGATTTGTTGCTTCCTGAGTCTGTATTGAAGGAGCTGATGTTGGACAAACTGCTGAACCGATACCTGATGATCACTCTGTCCAGTCAGACTCAATCCAACAATACTGTCCTTATATGCAAAAAGGTATTTAGATAAATCACCTCTAATATGGGACGTGTGTCTGTGCAGCAGTCTTTTATGTTTGACAATGGTCTGATTGTTAGCAGTCTCCTCCTCACTTGCTTCGATCTTTTTTCTTCCTTAACCTCACTCTACCCTCTCTCTCTCTCCCTCTCTCTGCAGATAGCAGATAGTCTCCCGCTCTCTTGGTTCAAAGGGGAGAATAACTGTTTGCCTCAGCTCCAGAATTTTGAAAACTACCTCGTTCAGAAAGTTCACACCATCTGCAAACAACAGTCTCCTAAAGATCCAGACACTAGGTAATAAATACGTGTTTACATGTTACAAGAAAAAAAAAACTTGGAATTGCTGTAAGGTGAACTTAGACCATGAAATGAGGAAAAAAACTTCTACATTTTAATTTAATCATATATTTAAGTTCATCTTTTTTTATTAAAAAAAATATTTATTGGGGTTTAATTGAAAAATACTTTAAAACAATTACATGAAGGAGTACTTAAACAAAAAAAAGGATGCCACAAGGTGTCTTTGCTTATTTATGTTCCTGCTTAATGAAAATTCATTTTTTTCCTAGCTGGAGGTGTTGTATCATGTTTATTAACAAGGCCAAGTGGGGTGGTGGGTTTTGGATCTGGTTTAAGTGGTTTTTCTGTGACCTCAGGACAACATTGGAAGATTTTAGTCCACTAATGTTGGTCAGTCCCACAATGTGTGGTAATGGTGGGAGCATCTTGGAGAGTTTCCAAAGAAAGCCCTTTATTTGTGTTGCTGTACTTCTAGTATCCTTATTCATTGAGGAGGTTCTATGATTGTCTTTACTTGATGATGCACCAGCAGTTGGACAAAAAAATTGCCTCCTGTTCGCAAACCATGACGTATTTTATTCATTTAGTGGTTAGGTTTATAAATAAGTGCACGTTTCCTCATACATTTCTAATGACAACCTAACTGTAATTCTCTAATCTACACTGATTTTTGCCTGTGTACTGCAGGTCTGCTGTGGTTGAAGTGCTGCAGGTTCTGAGCAGGATCAGATGCAATGACTCTATCATGGCCATAGCACAGAAATACCATTACGAAGATGCCATCTACTCTCACCAGCTGCTGAACCAAGAGACAGTATGAAAAACAAGTGTGAAATGTGATGGAGCAAATCCTACTGTATACAAATTGTGCAAATTTCTACAACCAAGAGAATTATATGGATAAAGTAATTATCCTTCCCACAGTTTTTAGCCATGAACATTTTTCTGTCTGTTTTGTACAGGAGAGAACTGTGTTTTTATGAATAAATATTTGAATTTTGTTAATATATCTAGGGTTTTATTTAATATCTATTCCCTTTAAGATGTTACACTCTTTTCCTGTATAGACAAGTTAATGGTTATAGCAGCACTCACCATGGAAGCCAACATATCCGGTCAGCTCTTTAAGGTCACATCCAATTCATTTTAAGCCATATTAAATATGCCATGTTGACTAGTTCAGTAGAAAAATGAAAATTACAATATCCTGGATATATGGATGGATAGATAGATGAAACATAACAATCAATCCTTCACTGTAGTATGAAATCCAGCAGTGTAAAAAATTCTGCTTTGAGTAACTTCAAGTTATTTCTTTTACATTACATACATACAATTCACACTGAAGACTCTTAAGAGTCCAATGATCTTTTGGATTAATGTCAAACAGATACGTCATTACTGTGCGGCCAAACAGTGACGCATGACAAAATCATTTTTACTATCAACTAAGAAAGCAAGTGAACTCTGAGGACACCTGTGTCGATGTTTGTCTTACACACCTGCTGGCCTCCATACATAATGTCTGACCACCAATACAAGAGTTGACTTCTTAACTGATGATTTAGTATATCAGTGTGTGGTCAGGGGAATTATGGTTTCACTGTACATCCACCTTTGGTTATTTCTGCTCTTTTAACCCTCAGATCAGTGCTCTGACACCAGCCCTGTGCAGGTCAAGTAAGGGTTGGATATGCCCACATACACCATTCCCAGACTCTCTCTGAGACTCACTGAGATTTAAAACAATACCTGAAATAGTACTATGTCTTTTAAACAGTGAGCTATAATTGCTGGTAGATAACTGACCACAAAACATGCCAGGTGAACTAAGATGACTCCTTTTATTCACTCTATTGTAGAGTTGACAGCAGGGCACTGAACACCTTAAGTCCTCAGTTATCAGAGCACTCCAAGACATTGAATGAAATGTAAAATATAACCATGGTGGAGCAGACTGAAAGCTACTACATCGCCTTTGCATAAGATGTCTCAGCCTTTTGGGTGAATTTTCTGGGATGCTTTACAGCATAAAGGGATATGTTTGTTTTTATTTTAAAATAAACCCTAATTAAAAACAACAGATCTTGATAACCTCCACTTGAGAAATGCATTAAGTGCATTATCAATATTTTTCCATAAAGCTGTGTGAGAAAGACCCAAGACGTATTTTTATTAGCAGAGTTGGCTTTATTTATGAGGCCCATTCAAAGCAAAGCACACCAAAACAAAGCCCCAAAACTGTGACGTGCACATAATGCTCAAACACTGAAACACTCAAACAAGTGAAAAACATATCTGGACTGAGATCAACCCTATCACTCTGTCTGTGAAATTATTCCAGTCCACATGACCAAAAAATGTCTTCAGATTTCAAAACAAACAAACTTTTAACACACCTGTTAACTAAACAGCAGAGAGCATCTGTTCAGTTTCATGGAGTAACTCGTGCCGTTTTGTGCATAAACAGCTTTGATGCATTTTCTGACAAGGCTCAAAAGCAAACATTCAGATAGGTGAGCCGCTGCAACATTCAGCTACAAAAACAAAAACAAACACTGAATAAAGTAGGATGATTTAGTGATAGTTCAACTACTATCTGTCAAACCGAGCAATCTGGATTTTTAACTAACAGGCCAGGCCAGGAAAGGCAAGCATGTACGTGCACACGCAGATTTCTAATTCTCTATTGGCAGCATCACTTCACTGAACCAGAACGACACATGTACGACTACCATGTTAGTGCTACTTAGGGCGTCATGTCCTTGTACACATAAAGCTACTGTATGTTACAAGGACAACACAGAGAGATTGTAGAGGTTTGTGTTTCTGACACAGTTGACAGTTGTTTTTTCTTAGAACAGTTCACACTTTTTAAAATAAAGCTCACTACTGATCTCAATCCTCTACTCTGCCACAGTGATTATTATTATGAATTATCTGCCTACTATACTGTGGCTGTTAAACAACTTGGATCAAGGGAACAAGGGAACGTGAGATTTTTAACCTGTGTTCAACTATCTACTGCTCTTTGGGTAGATCCTGGGCAGACTCAAGGAGGAGCTTTTTATCCAGTTGTTGCAGATACACTATCATTAGAGACTTTGATTAGTACAGGGTTTCATCATCTATCTGTACAAAGAGTCACTAATCCAGTCTTTGGTCTGATAATAGGGACCTCTTCATGTTTTCTCTTTTATCACCTGGTAGTGTACAGGGGTAGAGAGAACACATTCTTTCCAGTTAGCTACAAATGAATTTAATTTCTGTGTTCAAAGACAGGGAGTAAACCAAATACTGGCCAAAATTCTTCATTAGCTATAATCACATCATGAGAAAACCATGTTAAACCCATTTACATAGCACTGTTCTTTCACCGTCCTTGGCTCCAAAACACTGCCACAGTTGTGCTATTTGTCTTAAAAGCGGAGGGTTAATAGTACATTCAAGCCAAAAGGAGACTGGCAAGTTTCTGACTGAATGAAAGGGATAAATGCTGAAACGTTTCATCAAATATGGGTGTTAGGACTTCATCTGAAAGTGTACTCCATCACTCTTGAAGGCTCTTGTGATTAAATAGCTCTCTTTTAAAGTTGGAAACTTCCCAGTTGTTTTTATGCATATTAGTAAGTGCTCAGAAAAACCTGGAGTACGGCGTCAGAGGGGATGAACTTTAGATAACAGAGAACTGGATGCCGTGTTTGTTGAGGCGGTCAATCAGGGTGGTTTTTGCAAAAGCAGCCCCTGGAGTGTACACTCCTCCCCTGGAAAATGAAGGATAAAAGTAAGAATTTTGCACCCATGTCACCGATTTTATCAAGTGACGTGATTAAATTCATGGATGTTATATTTACATTGTAAAAATAAAGAAATGTTTAAAACCCTGCACAGTAGCAACAGTAGCTGTTTGTCTTTCTATTAAACAGAACAAATGCACTAAATTCCCATCTGGTTTTTCACAGGCTAACAATCACCCAGTTCTAAAATTTAGGGTGTGTGCTGTGTTTGTATTTGAGTGTAAAGTCCAGGTCAGGCAGTAGATTTGGGCTGTGATAACTCACTTCTTGGGCAAGGCAGTGGATTCATTGAGGATGGTTAGGGCAGCCTGTACCATGGCAATGGGTGTGGCCACGTATCCACACTCTGAGCAATAACAGAGACAACAAAATAACTCCACACATCAAGATACACGTTAAACCTGTTAGACTGGGCAACTGGCCTCATTAAACCAACCTGGAAAGGAGAGACACAAGTTACACTGTCTTATTGTTTAACCATAACCCTTACTCTAAAGTGTTTTGTTCCTGTACTTGAAAAGTTTGATAAAATGTTCTGCTGCATGCTGCAAAAAAAGAAAAAGAAAGCCAAACTGTTTACTGAGGGAAACCTTGAACTACACTAGGGTTTTTAATTTCCAGTTACCTGGTCCCTGAACCAGTGTGCGGATCTTGCTGCTAGGTTTTCCTTGCGAGGGGTCCTCACCCTCTGCGTATCCCTCTCCATAGAAGGCAAACTGGAAGGATGAAGCTTCCATCTGATGCACACATAGATAAACGCACATATATATATATATATGTAAAAACACAGAAAACTAACAATTGGTGTTGTGCATGAACTTAAGCCTCAACTGTCTGCTGTCATCACTTTACCTGCTTTCTAGTTGGTCCAGCCTTAGAGAAGAGTCCAAAGGAGAAGAACTCAGGGTGCTGAGAATGTGGGTACAAACAACAGACAGTCAGTTGTGAAATGTAAATTGTACTGTGTCTTGTACTTGTTTTTATACATGCCATGTTTGTTTACCTTGATGAGCAGGTTGCGTCCAAAACTGAACTTGACTAAGAACCAGAACATCATGCCAGCAAACATTAGCTTGATAATGCTGCCAATGCCTCCTATTCCAGCATACGCTCCATACTGAACCTAGGGTTCACAGTAACACATTATTTAATGCTCTGGAAACTTCAGCATTCGTGTTGGTGTCATCTGATTATGCTGACTGTTGAGGTGATGATAGTTTGCAGACATTTTTTTTTTTTTCTACTATCATTATTCATCACTTATGTGATGGATAAACTAAGATTAGACACAGCAGGTTCGAGTGAATCATTAATGGAAGATTAACCAAGGATAAAGGGGACATGATGTGAAGGCAGGGGGAAAAAAAGACTGACTGGTGTTTCCTGATATTCCTCTGCCAGGAAGCGCTGAGTTCTCTTCACAACAGAGGGATCAGAGCCCATGAAGGGCACAGTATACTGCTGGATCTCATTGCTGTAAAATAATGTTCCCCTGCAAATGCACACACACAGAAAAAAAACATACTGAGAAAACACAAAATGTATTCAAATGTGATAAGAGGATTATGTACTGGTCTATCAGGTTGCCTAAAATTTAGCTGCAAACATAAATAATCAGACCAGTAAGTTGCTTTATTAAGTGCCTTTAAGGAAAAGTAGAGGATTTGATTTCTTTTGGAAAAAAGCTAAAAGGCATTACTAATTACTAATCTACCTACCTGCGTTTAAGCTTAGAGCCAACAGTGGGGAGAGGTTTGTGATTAAACTTCCTCCTGAGACTCTGGAGCTTGTGGCTGTCCGCAAAACCATAGATGGCAGACTGCCACGTGCCATCATGGATACATCCACCCTGAGAGAGGGAGACAGAGTAACATATGTACAAAGGGAGGAAGTACAGAGCACAGGGGTGATAGGGGATCCAAAGCAAGCTGGTGGACTTATGGGAAATGTAGTTACATACTTCAGGTCCTGAGCTGACAGTCAGGAAACTCTCCAATGCAGTCAGTGTACCTGTGGATGAACACACACACACCATATTTTAGCAGGGGCTGATACAACAATGAAATATTCAATTATAGCAACAGACAGTGAGTGAATGGACCATTGCATATCAGTATCAGGGAGGAGGTGTGGGGGGGCCTTTCAATGTTACTGAGTTTAGGTATGTGTGCGTGTCAGTCTGTGCGTACCCTTGAACTGATCCCTGGTGTAGAGGACTCCCATGTCTGCAGGTATGGAGTCAAATCCACAGCTCCCGATGATGTACACACCTTTGTCAGCTGCCTGGCTGCTGTAGTTGAACTGCATGCCTTCCAGAAACTGTACAGGGCCAGACAGAAACACACACAGATGTTTTGTTATTGTGCAATACAATACAATCAGCAAATAGTTCAACTTCTAAAACACCTAATAAACCAAGCATCAATTAGTCCACATACAATACTTGCCAGCTTTTTTTCAAAATTACATTTACAGAAAGGTCAGCATTGCTTTCTTAGACAAGTTCTGTTCTAATGTGCTGAAAGTGGTGGAATATTGTGTGTACTTTCAGAGACCCTAAAGGAACCGAGACACAGCCTCAAAATACACATAAACCTCAAATTAGACCATCAGAGTGCTAACAGTGTTTCAGTGAGACATGCTATATTACACAGACGAGCAACTGACCATGAGGGAAAAGTGCTGTCATGCCGCCAAGTGAGGGATAATTTTGTCTAACAGGCTACAGCATGAAAGTCAGCACGTCTCCCATTTAATCCAAACACAAACAACAGCCAAGCCCAGCGTTCGGACATCTGGGGCCTGCTCGTCTGAATCTAACCCTGGACTCTGTGCTGACTAACGCTCAGATGAGAAATTCAAGTTCTCAAGTTTCAAAACAGCTGATCAGACTTAGGTCAATCTACTTTGAGAATGTTGACTTTGAGTTGAGTGAATGTGTGAAATAAGCCATCATCAATGAAGTTGTGATACTAAAATACCAAGTTACAACCCAGTGGAGCTGGATATATTCATCTGCGAGTTGGAGAAAAAAAATTCAATAAGTTCAGACTATTACATTTTGCAGTATTCAGCACAGTCCTCTCATTCATTATTCAGCTGACTTGAATTTCCTAAATGAACGATAAAGAGTTGGAATCCTACCATTTGTTACAATATGATATTTTTAATATATTCATTCAGCTGTAATGTGAGTGGGTTTCTGGAACAAAAAACTCAGACTTACTCTCCAATAAGGGCTAACAAGCTCAGAGTTTTCTGTAAACCTGCTCTCTGGAATACAACCCTGTAGGTCAACATCCATGCAGTGTCCAGCAACAGCATGTACGAAACATAATGCAGCAGGAATAGTGTTGGGAAGTCATTCATTTCAGCACAATTCATCCGTGTTGTTTAAACTTAAAAAGCAACATATATTAGAGTTTATAAATTCAGTCATTCAAGTCGGGTACATAAGTAATGGAGGGAGACGAGGGCAATATCAAAGTGTCAATGTTGTTAAGTGTAGGATTCAGGTCAAACCAAATGAAAGGGCAAGGATAAACACATACACACACACACACACACACACACACACACAACTAACAAAACAGAACAGAAATACAGTAGTATACATACCTGAGGCTCTCCACAGATGTCAATATGGTGGGCTCCATTCTCCACACAGGCTTTGACCACTGGCTCGCCATAGAATCTGTACTATAGACAGAGAGAGACACACACACAGACACATTCATTTACATACAGTTACACTTTTTAATATTTCCCCCTTTAGCCACTTATTTTCACCTGGCACCACAGTGTTGCTAGTGCAGCAACAAGACATGATCCTTCACCAGCTTTCCACAGAGAAACACAGTGGAATTTCTTGATGGTGCACCGTGCAGCTGCAGAACCCAGGTCTCTCCACAAAACTCAACTTGTTCACTGTGTTGTCATTGTGGTCTGATTCATATGATTGGCTGTCTGTTTATGGCCCTTAAAAGTAATCACAAGTTGACTAGTGACGAAATGGTTAAAGCACATACAACGTAACTGCAACGTCCATGGTTCACTTCCTGGCCTGGAGACCCTCGCTGCAAGTTACAATCCTCTCTCTCTCTCTGTTAAATGAATAATAATTCATTTGGCATAATAATAATTCTATATAAATAAAAGTAATAATAACACTAATCTTGATTTGGTTGATTTTCTGTACACAGTTAACAATTTATACTACACAGATTCATTTCTGCTGATTAGTACTCCTTGTTTTAATTCCATATAATATTATCTCAGATATGTGGTTTACACAATACTGTGAGGTTTTTCTTGCCCTGGTTAAATCAGATTTATTCTCTTTATGCTTATACAGAGATGAGTGTATTCATGTTGTCAACACATAAAAACTGAAACTGAAAGACAAAATGGCTTTGTCTCCTTATGGCTTCAACTCTGTGCCTCATTTTTAACCAAGCTGGCATAATGCTGCTGTGTGCAATAGTAGTGTCTACTGTAGTGAAAGAATTTGGATTGAAACAAGAACCTGAATGATGCACAGGACGTGAGGCAGTGGTGGTGGAAAACTCCTCTCCATTCTGACTTTTAAGACAATGCGACTTATTGTGTACTATAAGTCAGTGGCCTTCATTGTGTACATGAAGCCAAGTGTGTGTGAGAGAGAGAGGAGAAATACAGAGGACGATGGTGGTAAGTTGAGCTACACTGATGCCAAAGTTGTGAGACAACATAAGGGAATACTAGTTTGTGTCAAAAGAAGGAGCAAGTTCTGTGTGGTAAAAACAACACACAGACATTTCTGTGGAACCGTCAACTTACAGGCCCCACACAGTTGAGAACAATCACAGCCTGTTTGCACATGGCTGCCAAGGAGTCTGGCTCTTCAACATCTGCCACGATAATGTCCACCTCTGTCCTCAGCTCAGGTTTACCTGCACACACAGACACAGTGTAAGGATAGATGCTAAGTTTACCATCCAATTCTCAAACATCAGTATTCATTATTCATATAATTAAAAGTATTTATTATGCATAATGCTATATCAAGGTACAATGGCTGCATTTATTCTCACTGTCTGTCTGTTTCAGTCTGTCTCAACAGGATTACCTCCATTATGCCACTATAATTATGCTATTACAACCTAGCCAAAGATGCAAAGCAGTTAGGGCTCTATATAAACGCCCTCAGCTGTTTTGCCTTTATCAACATGAGAAAATGTTGCCCAAAAGTCTCTTAATGTATTTGAATAGTTTAGTGATAGAACACAGCTGACCTAAAATGTGGGTTAAAACAATTAAAAGTTATAATGAATAAACTGGACTGATGGTGCTCAGTGAGAATATACAGTAAGGTATGAAATGTCATCACACAGGCCCTTGTGCACTTTAATTTTCCAGTCTTAAATAGTCACATCTGCATGTCTAAGGACAGTTGTGGAGAATGAGGATGAAACAGAGTCACTGTCGAAAAAACAATGTCTGTGGAGCAGTCTAAAACAACACTGGACAGTTGGTGAAAAATTGCAAGAAAGTATGTGAGGAAAAAAGAAGAAAAAATACAATACAAGAACACAGATGCCTGGGCCCAAATTTTACTTTGAAAATACAAACTGCAGTCTTCAGCACTCACTGAGTGAGTGGACTAGATGACTTGTCAGGCTGTGTGTGAGCCATCATGGACGGGGATTGTACAGTGAGCGGTTATGTTCCATCAGCTGTTGTACACTCCCCGAAGAGAAAGCCAAAGAGGGGGGGACAACAGAATAACTATCTAATCCTCTGGAAACTCACATTACTATCATGACAGCAGAATAGCTCCCTGGTCTTGATCTGGTGATGGACTTACTTTTCCATGTTTAGAGTGTTGCATGGATACAAATTGTCAACCTGGAAAATCACTGGCATACTAACTGTATTCAGTGAATATTTGTTACACATTCCACATATTAAAGGTGAATTATATTTCTATTTCTCTCAGAGCTGAAATAATCAATTAATTGATTAGCCAATCAGCAGAAAGTCAATGCCCATCATTTTTGATCATTTAAGATTAATCAAGAAAATAATTAGCTGCAGCACTTATTACTGTTGAAACAAAGCTGATCATCTGAAAATATACTGAATGATTAATAAATTACCGTATGAAGCAGGAATATCAACCATTTGCTGCTTACTGTTCCAGCTTTCTGATGCAACCTGACTTATACTTAAAGAGTTCAGTCAAAGTTTAGGGTCAAAGTCATGTCAAACTTATCATGATCAGCAGACCAAACTTGTATGGATTAGTCATCTTGAGATAAGCAATACCCTTGGCCGAAAAAACACAAAGTATACTTGAAAAATCAGTTCACCAGCTACAGATCCCTGCACTTCACGTTACCTCAGACGAAAAATGAATTAAAAAGCTGACTCTGCTGCAGCAAACACATCTACTGAGGCTGTTCGGGTACATACTGAGGGCTCCAGCGGCCTGCTCCAATACTTTTTCCAGCTTCTGTTTGCTCCTGCCCGCCACGGCCCATTTCAGGTTTCCCTTAGGACCTTCGGACACAGTCCGGGCCACCTCCTCCACCACAAACTGCCCCGTGAAGCCAGAGGCTCCGAAGATAACCAGGTGGTATGGCCTGCTGGAAGATGTCTCAACACGCGCCATGGTGACAGGAGATAGGCTGGAGGAGTTCACCTCTCCGCTGGACTCGGTCTGACAGACTGACAGGGAAGGACTAGGCTGAGTGCGGTTTTAACACTCCCTGTTTTCTCTACTTCCCTAGCAACACTGTGCTAATATGCTAACAGATGTTAACAACAGCAGGGATTTTTAGCTACTGAAACAATTACTTGTGAGGCAGGTACGTTGTGTTAAGTGTGTATTTACTGAACAACTTATATCTTTCTGGTAATGCTTGTCCTATTATCTAATTTAGTTTATTTTTCTAGCATGCGCATGTTAGCACGACAACTTGCTCGAGTTTTTGATTGGTCCTCGCAAATGTCGCTTCTCAATGACGACAATCATATACGCCAGGAACACCACGAGACGGGAATTCTAGAAACAAGCAGCGGAGGGTCAGGATGATCAGGGCTCAATGTCACAGAGCTTTAGCAGCTAACAGACCGCCGAGAGCCTCTTTAACTTCACTTCTGTCGTAAGATTAGGACATATAAGATATTCTGCAAGAAGGTATGTATGCGTTTCCCCGTGTGAAACCACATTAAATGCATTTCGTGCAGTAGCTTTAAGTGGCGTTAGCATACGGCTAGCCAGTGGGATAACAACAGTATACATATGATCAGTCTCTTCAGTTTGACTACGTTCACGTAACAGCAAGCCTGACAGGTTATTTTGTGCTTCTTTGTACAAAGACCAAAGTTTGTGATCCTACAGGATGAAGGACGGTGTCTGTATCTGCGATGAGGCCGATAGGGTTGAGTTGACAAATGCTAAGGAGAAGTTTACTTGCCCACGTGCGAACAGAACAAACTGTGCTCATCTTGACACGCGTGTATCACAGAGTTTTTTGTTTACAACATTAACCTAATCTTAATCAGATATTAACAATCGATTATTTTTTATTTTAGCCTTTCAATATGACATTTAAACACCAAGCTAGGTGTTAAGTTTTTGAGAAACTACCCCCTCTTTGAGACCTATTCTCATAGGTCACCAGAGTATTTTTTAAGAATGACAGTACATGTCTAAATGTAAATCATTGTCTCTCAAATGACTTACTATTTGTTAAAGGAAATTGTTGCTCATGAAATTGTTGTGCCCCCCCCGCCAATCCCCCCCCCCCGTTCCTTAAAGGGGCTCTTTAAACCCCCCCCACCCCCCTTTTCCTCCCCTGTAGTTACATCCACTGGTCCACCATGTCCATCCAGATGTGTAGAGTGGTGGAGCTGGTGATGCGCTCTGCTTGCTGCCAGACCATCAGAAGTAGATCCTGTCTGCGCAAGGCAGTGTTGGCCCCTCATGGTCCCTCTGGCCTCTGTGTTCTTGGAGCTCCAGTGCTTCATAGAAGAGCCTACAGCCTGGACTCGCTCTCTTCAGGTCCTGGTCGGCCCACGCCTAGTCTGAGTTTGCAGCAGCCCCGAACAGAGAGAACGTCCCCCTCTGCAGCACTCACACAGAGGAACCTGTCTGCTGTGGCTGTCCAGGTAGGTAGTTACACAGGCTTGGCTTGATTCAAGATATTAATTTTCCACTGCATCATGGTGTATGTTTAGAACTAATGAAATACAATAAACAAATGTTTTCAACAAATGTAAAGTAAATAAAAGTTAAGTTTATTTACATAGCCCTTCGCTGGATCAGACATCAAAAAGTGTTTCACAGTAAAACATATAAGAAAGACTAAGCAAATAGAGAGATGGTATAAAATAAAAGGTAAACAGGCATAAAAATAGCAAAAAAGAAAACTACTTCAAAGCTAGAGGAACAATCATTAAACAGTGATCTGAAGACCATAGAGACCTGCTGGTGATGTTAGGCTGTGGTAGATGTAGCCCATTACTCTCCAACCACTCACCCATTTTCATGTCAGTTGTGGTGATAAAAGGACAAGCAAAACAGCCCAAACATACTTTTATACTTCTCTCATGGGATCACCAAAATCTTACAGGCTACTTGGGAGATGTGAAACAGCCAGCATTTCTTGAGTCTGCTCTGTTCTCACATTTCTTTTCATCACCATGATCTGATATCGTGCCTTAGTCAGCAGTTTTTCCTTAATTGTTGAGGTGCACAGCACACAAATCTGCTCTGACCCAGCACTGCCTTTGCTGTATTCTTATTCATGCAGTATTTTTGTTTGCTGTACTCTTGTCAATGCCTCAGGGACCATTTAAGTTTCAATTAATATGATTTTATCTCAATATATTGTGTAATTATTGAGGTTTTCTTGATAACTTGAATCATTTTGTGTGAAGAGAAAATGCAAATATGGATAGAAATCTTGACTTTATGCTTTATTTGTCCTCAGCATATTGCAAGCTTCTTTTTCCCATGTCAATGACCTCTCATTCTACATGCATTTTTATGTCTTTTCCCAGGGCCAATGTCGTCCGCTGTGCCAGTATGACTTCCTGGACCTTGGGGAGGTAGAGGAGAATGTACGCCGTGCTCAGGCCTGTAAAAAAATGAGAACCTTCATAGTAGACCCAGACCTGGCAAAACTGGTAGCAGAGCATATAGGACCAGAGGATGCTAAAACTGTTATCTTTGAATGTAACCCAGGTATGTATTTATACTATGTTTACATCTTAGTGAGACACAGAGAATGACTTAATGTATTCATTTTTGTTCCTCTGCAAATTCATTTGGTGTGTATCTTTGATCTAATTTGACAAACTAAACATGTTTTTTAACTAGTGTGCATTAGAGAAAATATTTATTTTTATGATTTTGTGACAAATTTGATAGGCTGTGTTTTTGTCTGTCTTTCTTAGGTCCTGGGGTGTTGACAAGGACACTGCTAAATGCTGGAGCTCAGAGAGTCGTGGCTCTTGAAGGCGACAGATCTTTCCTACACGAACTACAGGTAACAAACATCTCTAAGAATCAAACAAGTTTTTGTGTATTTGCACAGTAAATATCAGGTGTTACTTCCTCAATTCATCTTTTTTTTAGGAGTTGGAAGGTCATCTTGATGGTCAGCTGGAGGTGGTTCACTGTGACTACTTTAAATTAGATCCTTTGGGCACTGGAAACCTGAAACCTCCCATCATGTTCTCTGACAAACTGTTCACTGATCTGGGAATATCAGAAGCTAGTTGGACAGATGGTGAGAAAGAAACACAGACACAAACAGTGCAGCATACCTAAGACACTGGCATGTTGCAAATTCACTCTCATACGGGAAATATTTTATTTCAACTTTTTCAGCAGCTCATGGGTTTAAAGCAATTAGATAAGTTTTTATAACCAGCAATGGTTTTTTAAAAATTAAATCCTATAGTGTCAGTGTAAAGGTTTGGTATGTAGCATTCTATAGTGTACCATCCCTCTGAAATGCGTGTTTTGGTAATGTATTCGTGTGTGTGTGTCTCTCTAGACATCCCAGTGAAGGTGGTGGGTATCTTGCCCCAGCGTAATGAGCGTGGCTTGCTGCTGAAGATGGCTTATGCTTTGTTTGAACGGCTGTCGGTCTACAGATATGGAAGGATAGAGCTCAACCTCTTCATAAGCGAGAGGGAATACCTGGTGAGAAGCCTTTTAACCTCTGTCTTTAGAAAACAAAGGAGGAGTATCAGTCAGTCTACTGATCAGAGCAAAGGTGCGTGTTTGTCTCCATGAGGATGAGGTTGGTTATACCTATCCACCCACATCCTGTCAGCTCAGATCTACTCTTAATTACCAACTTAGCTTAGCTTAAATGAATCCATAATCTGACACTGTCTTTGATTCCTGCGTAAAATATTAAACCATTATTCCTCCATCAGAATCTGGTGGCACGTCCAGGTAACATGTTGCACTACAGAGCCTTTGGTGTCCTCTGGCAGATGGCCTGTGATATTGAACTACTGCACAAGGTACAGTATGACTCAGGGTGGCAAATAGCATTCTGATGATTATGCAAATGTATTAAAACCAGTAAGGTCAACAGTTAAACTGTACTTCCTTGAAGCTAATGCGTGGGATCATACCACTAAAAATTCCACATTTCCACACATTTTCAACATAAAGAGGAGTAATCTGCTAGAAAGAGTCTTCTAGTTGTCAACCTCCTCATCTCTGTCTTACAGGAGCCCTGGGCGTCATTTGTGATGTCTTCAAGACAGAGTGCACCCAGTCCTAAAGGCAGGGTAAGGAAGAAAGCAGACTCAGTAACGGCTTTATGAACTTAATCTGTGTAACATTTAATACAACACCTTCCCTCCTTTACGTCTTTCTCCCCTCAGCTTCCCAATGACCATTTGTGCCTGGTGCGTTTGCGTCCACGGGCTGATCTGTTCTCTTCTGGCCTCACTTCCTCTAATGTTTCAACTCTGCTGGTGATGATCAAACAGTGTCTGGCTAAGAGGAAGGTCAAGCTCATCGACAGGCTCAAGTAAGCAACGCACAAACACACAGATGTGTTGAAGGAGGCACACATCTGTGTGCTCATGTTGCATCAACTAACTGCTCTTTGTGGAAGACTGAGAGACATACCAAGTGCATCAATACTGTTGTAATGTTATATTCCTCTTCTGAGCTTGTTTTCCTTTTGCTTATCTCCCTCATTGGTGATTTTTTTTCCAGTCTCTGGTCACCAGATAGCGGGAGTAAGCTGTTATCTGAAATGGGCATGCCAGAGGACATACTGACAGGACACGTATATCCAGAGGAGTATCTACAGCTGTTCCAGTTGATGGACAAGAGCCAGGAGTTCACACAGAGCTGGCTTTATGAGGAGATCTTGGAGAACACACAGAGAGAAGGCTGGGGCTAAGATTCACACACATGTATAGATTTATGAAATTAAAAACACAAAAAGGGTAAACTAATTTGTAAAATATAATGTTTCATTTAAAAAAGGAAATAATATCATATGTAATCTAATGAAACAGGACATACATATATTAATAAACATAAAACAGTAAAAAGTAAAATGGTAATGGAATGTTCACAGGCTGAGTGCATAAATATTTTGTTACTGAAATGAATGAAGAAAAGGTTTGTGACTAAGTGTACTTGAGGATAACAGAGAAACAACTTCAAATGACCTCTTTCATTATCCTGATCCAGGGTACCCATGAGTTGTGATCTGAGGCAAAACTGTACCAGAAATAATTTATTTTGAGCCCTCACATGTAAACCACTTTTCACTGAACTGATTGTCAACAGCAGAAAAATTTAAAACTTGTTGAAGGTCATAATAATTAGTTAAATCACATACAAGAAAAATCCCTGTGAACACAACAGCAGCATGTCCCAGTGGGCTGAAAAAAGCCCTTATGGATGCGACAATATGACTTGGTGCATCCATGACATATTTGGTATTATTTTAATTCAGAAATGGTCATGTACTACTCTTGAATGACTGATACAACAGTTTTACTTCTGCAGTATATTGTGACAGCGACTTTACAGAGCATAATTCTGCATGTATCTTGTATTGCATAATTTTCCAAAGTGACATTTTGAGGTGACTAGTACTGCAGTATAAATGCCCAGCAAGAAGGTTTGCATATGTAAAGGAATTAAGTTTTTCACTGTACAGCTTCATGTCTTGTATATTTTTGTATATCCATTGTGAGTGAATAAGCTTGTGTATATCTAATAATTTAAGGAATGTGTAAGGTGTGTGTCTAATATCATTTTTAAATCATTAAATCAAATTGTGATAATGTAGTGTGGGAAGAAACTGATTCTGGACCTGTGGTTGCATCATAGATGCTCTTACTTTAGTGAGTCTGGGGGTTTTAGCCAGACTAAATCTATTTGGTCATCTGTTATTACTGGTTCAGTTGTCTATTTTCATGTCATACATGCCAAGGAGTAATACATCTGCATAAAATATAGCACCTTTAATAAATTATTTTACTGTAAAGACCACTTGGTAGATTTGATGTGGGTTTGGGATTCAAATGTTGCTTGGAGGAGGCCACCAGGTTTGCCAGCACCATGAGGTGAAAATAGGTCAGTTAAAAAGAGGCGGTGGATTGAGTTGTCTGCAGTATTTTAAGAAATGCCCCTGCTGAACAAAATCCACGTAGTAACAATAAAGGGACAGAGGATGGCGACTGTGCATCCGCCGTACGTATGTTAAGCAGCAGCGGCAGGACACAGTGCAGGCCTGATGACAGCGGTAGCAACGACCCCTGGCTGTCTGACGGTGACACTCAACAGTCATTACAACAACATCCACAGCAAGGTGTCTGATGCCCGAGCTTCTACCGTTCAGACAACATTTTCAGCCGTAAGTAATATCTTACTGTTTTGTCTCGCAGGAGATGTAAAGATGTCATGATAAGAAAGCTATCGCATTTACATAAAGCAAACGAAGGTGTATATTTTTAAGATTTCTCCGCGGTGTGCTGTCCAGATGTGTCTACTACACTCTGTTAGCTCAGGTTAGCTAGCAACAGAAACATACTGTAACGTTAACACTATTCTGTTGTCGTAGCGTGACGGTTAGGTATTGATGTTCGGCTAGCGTGGGTTTAACATTAACTGCTAGTTGTTAGCTTAGCTCTGCTCAGACGTCTTATCGCAATTAGACGAAAACAGTTCACGCCTGTCAAGAAGCGTAATATTAAACCAACACTGTGCTTGAACCGTAGCGATAGCGACCAGGCTAATCTCTCAAAGTATTTTACTGTAAATGTAAGTCAAGCTAATTAGCTTTTTATTCTCAACCAAATCTAGCTTGGTTAATGAGACGATCAACGTTACTGACCAGTTGACGTTAATGGAATCAGTGTCAGTTATATATTCAGAGGAGAATGATCGCTGTCTGCGGTCACTGCCTGTCATTTGCCTGTGTTATGACTTAGAATCGATAACTTATCTAACCTTAGGATACTTTAATTATACATAGACATAATCTCAAACTTTCATAGTCATTACACACTTTACCGTAGCTGGAGAGTTTCTGGCCTGAACTGATGGCCAGCCAACACCAACGCCCCACCTCTTTGAGTGACTAAGGTGCAATTACCGCATCTCTTTTACATCTCATTTGCTAACTTACTCGATTTTTAAGTGAGTTTAGGTTATTTTTAAAGTCTATGCTTAAACGTAACCTGACAGCCTGTTTGCGCCACGGTATGTTTGCACGTGTCAGCTAATTTCATACTTTATTAAGCGACTGTATGTTGCTGTCTGTAGCTCTGCTGTCTGCCTCAAGTCTCAGTGGCCACTCACAGGACAGGGTCTGTTTCTTCCACCTTTGTGTTTGTCCTTTTGGCTGAATTCCCCTCTCCATTTGTCCCCTCTCCTGTCTTTCATTATTCATGGTCCCCTGCGGAGTAGGGAACAAACAAAAAGAGGGGAAGATTGATGGTTGTATGGACAGATGGCTCTGTGGGAGCGGGATATTAAATTGTAGATTTTTTTTTTAAGACACCTGTGTTTGTAATCTAGAGGTTGTTGTTGCATAAGCCTTAAAGTCAAGGTTGTTTGTCATGGTCTGGGACCATTATATCTTCCAGAGGGAATTCAGAGCTTGAAGCAATTAGACTCCAAAACAGCCTCTGATGTACATACATACATATATATACTTGGTTCTATTTGGATCTCTGGGAATATCTGGGAAAACAGACTTTGCTTCCCCTTGGGGCGTTGGACGTATCCAGAAGGTGTTGTTGTAGTATTGAGAGTTTATGCAACCTGAACGCAAGATGGTTATGTTGTCTCATAGGTTCTCACTCCTCTTTGGAGACAGCAGGCCTCAGAGCTGATTTGTTCTTGGATTCATCTCCAAAGGTGTTTCTCTGGCACCATGTTTTATGTACGAATGTCCATAAGGGCTTAAACAATAAAACTGACACAAAGAACTGAAATGTGCGAGGTGTGTTTGTTGTGGCTTTTGTTTTTCTCTCTAAATGTTTGGTGAGTGTCTTAACACAGGGCAATACGGGGTTATATGAGGAACAATTAGCTCAGTGCTGTAGGAAACCAGGACAGCACTATTCCTTTGAGAAATGCATTCATTAGCCTGGATGTGTTTGTTTGTAAAGGATTTAGATTTTATAATAAAATAAAATTTCTGTTGCATGTGTGTATGTTGAAAGTGGGTATTACTTTTGACCTGGATAATTGTTGTCTCACATATCTGAATGTAGACTGCATGATGTTAAATTGGATAGGCCCAGAAATAGTTTAGGCCCAAAAACTGGTTTTAAGGAGTTGGCAAGTGGTGCAAATGTCAGTCAGAAAGGTTAAGGTACTGGCAGTCGTCTCCTTTGCCGGTGATACAGTTATTTATATTCATGACATGACAGCACAACCTAAAAAAACAAGTTTTTGTGTTTTGTGTTCAGTTTGTTGCTGAGCCAACCTGAAGAGTGACAGTAAAATGAAAAGGTGTTTTATTGCACAGTACAGGTTTACACTGTATGCTGATTTACTAGTTTGTACACCTGTGCAATCTAATGCAAACTACAGCCCTGTAATAAATCCTGTCTTTGAAAAGTTAATTTTCACCATCAGAGCAGTGTTGATTTAATTCTGTCATCAGTTTTGAGGCCATCATTTGTAGTGTAGTTGTTTTGGATTATGCAGAATTGTTGTTTATAATATTTTGTCTGCCTAAGGTATGGAAACAGGGATGGAGAATATAGGATTTATTGTATCTGAGTGCATGCATAACTTTGCCACTTGTCTCCTTCAGGTACTGTACTTTCTCTCTTCTACTCTGGGCTCACACTGATATTGCACTCTCCATGTCATAAATCCTCCTGGTAAGTGTCTGACTGTTGTTTTCTCCTGTTTGTTTCTCTGGCTTTCTCTTTGTGCTTAATGTGTGGGTACTTCCCTCTAGATATGGAGTAAAACCTATATTAAGAAATGTAAACTTCTTCAGCCACACTACACAGTGATTAGCTAGTCAGCAGTCTCCAACAGGTTCAGGACTTGTGCAGAGTTTTCAGTTGTCTTTTTATAATACACACTATCGGGTTTGTATCTTATGTTATTGAAGATGTTCTGAAGTGTCTAATCACCATGTACATGAATATGTTTGTTTGTGTGTGTGTCTGTCTCCGAATATTGTACTGCATTACAAGGTGTTGGTTGGACTGTAGGGAAAGACATTTTTTTAAATCTCTTTAAGCCCAAGGGTTTGTTTGACAACTCGAGAATGACGCTAAACTTGTTTGGTGTCTCTCCCTTTCTCACTCTCACTGTCGTCTCTGAGTGGAGTCTGATTTTATCTGTGTGTGTTATACGTTCATCTGTACCTGCCTGTCTTTTGTTTCAGGCTTGAGGAAGGGCTTGTCTAACAGCCAGCACTGACCTTCAGGGCTGAAAGGTCAAACATTGTGAGGGTGGAGCTCAATGGATCATGGTGGTGAGCATTTAAATTTCACTAAAGCATAAGACAAAATGTAAGCTCAACATGTTGAAGAACAACTACCTAAAACCCACACTAAAAATACCGACTTGATGTGAGATACAGTGACAATAACCTCAACTAAAAGCTGCTGAAAATGAAAAAGGCTGGGTGTTCTTTCTTCTTCTATGCTGTTGTTGATTTGTGCCAAGTTGCAGCTGACGGTCTGACCTCTAAATATGGAGTCAGCTGACATGACATTCATGCTGTATAAGAACTCAGTTTCTTACTTTATCAGTATTGTAATTTCAACTGATCCTTAATGTTATTACAATATTTTTTTCAATCTCCAGGTCAGGTTGAGAGGGAGGGCAAAGTAATGTCGCAAGTTCCTGTGGGCGGGGTCGACCTCTGTGATAACCTCCCAAACCCCTCCCAAGCTCTTACTGCCCAAACTCGAAACCTCAACGAGACAAACGCACTCACGCTAAATGAAGAGGGGGGAGGGCACAGGCTCATCCAAAAATCCTCTTTCAACAACAATGGGAATGAGGGATACACAGGAAGAGACGGAGAGGAGGATGAGGAAGAAGACATTGATGAGGTGATGAAGGAAGAAGAAGTGGAGGAGGAATCAGAGGAATCAAGTGGTCTAATTCGCTGCCAGTCTCCGGACACCCCCATGACTGATTCCTCATATTCAGAAACTGGTAGGAAACATACACAAATCTACACTTTGAAAGAGAAAATCACATTATATGGATGTACACGGTTATGCAGTGTCATTTCACATTTTTGCTTCTTACTTTTTTGCTGCAAGTAATGCTTTTTTGGCCAACACGTCAAGCTAACCCTGCACTTAATACAATTTACATCTTAAGCAGTTCAGCCACATTTGTGCAAATAAGCATTTTCTGTATTTCCAACACTACAAACCAAACAACATCCAACACTATAGCCTCCAGTCTGATCAAACCATCTTATTTTGGAGCCAAGGTTAATAATAATAATAATAATAATATTATAATATAATAAAAAACTTTTTTTGCCCTTTTTTGCTTTTTTGATTTAGGGTTGCATAAGAAAAAAAAGAGTAAAAGAGTATTTTTTTTTACTGAGTAATGAAGTCTACATAATTTCGGGGGTATTCTAAATTAAACACCAAAGATTTTTCATCCTCCATCAAATGTAGTATGGAAATAGTATTCCTGGTAGTGCAGGATTAGGCATCTTTAACTATGGGAGACACTTTCTCACAAACATTGACTGAATATTAATTCAGCAACTTTGTTTTAAAATCCTTGCCATTAATTTTTTATGGAGTACTCACCGATTCATTGTGAACAGTTAAAGAAACAACAGTGTAGTGATGGCTAACACTGTGGTCAGAGTCTGGTTTACTTACTGTTGTAATGCCTTTTGTATGTTTTTTAAGCAGTCAGCATTTTAGATTGAGGCCAGGCTGACTGGGGTGTCTGATCACATGACTGAAAAAGAAAATCAAGAGCGTGAAACAGGACAAATTAGATGTATGGAGGCCACGTGTAGAGTGAAAGGGAGGAAAGGAATTTGAGGAGAGAGATAAGAGGACTGCAAAGCAAAGAGGCAGTAGAGAATAGATCAGAAAAGAGAAAACACACAAACACACACACAGTCTTTTGTACTTCCCAAACATTGTAATCTGTAACAATATGCCAGTGTTTGCAAAAACCAAACAACACTAGCTTATAGAGCTCTCATGTTCACACTTCTGCTTTTGCAGACCTACACAGACACACACACACACACACACACACACACACACACACACACACACACACACACACACACACACACACAGACACACACACTCATGCAAGCTTAGGTAAGAAGTAGGGATGCACCAATACCACATTTTTTCAATCCAATTACAAGTACTTACATTTGAGTACTTGCCGATACCAACTACCAATATGAGTACTTATTAATGTCATTACACTTAGTACATTTACTCAAAAATGTGTTTTATTTTCATCAGATATTGTTTCATGCTCTGGCTGTAAGAAATTGCTGTGACTGACCCTAACCCTCTCTGAAGTCTGCGTCATGTTGGTTTTTTAGATGTTTTATCAGATGTTGAAAGTACTCGCTTTCGTCCCTCCTCTTGACAACTTTGCAGAGCATAATTTGCAATTCGCTTTACTTTTGTCACCATCATCCACTTTGATATACCTCCACACCGCTAACATTGCTCCTCCTCGCTCTCAATTAGCACCTGACCACCCAACTGAATATCACGCTGCCGTAGAGTGGTATCGGCAGACTTTTATGAATACGAGTACGAGTACAGGAACAGGGAATCAGACAGATACCTGATGCTGTTATCGGTGCCACTGTGAAAATGTAGTGAAAATTTAGCTGAGCTCCATTCCATTAGTTATATCTGTAGGTTTTAGTGGCTTTGTGCACAACACAACTGACATAACTGTGTGTGTGTGTGTGTGTGTGTGTGTGTGTGTGTGTGTGTGTGTGTGTGTGTGTGTGTGTTCACATGCACTGAAAAAATATACAGGGAGAAACAATATTTAGCTGTAATAGTTTATTAGATTGAAATCAGAAGTGTCATTCACTGACCTTTCTTCACGTTATATCAAAGTTGACCTCTGAAATTGTTTCATTAGATAATTAAGTTCATTTGATTATACACTGGCTGTTCTCTAATCATTTTTCAATGATAATTAATAACATAATACACAGTGGGTGTTTTAGCAGTGAACAAAAGCCTATAGCAAAAGAATGAGCTCCTTTTGTTTGCTCTGTTCTCTGTTGTTTATAGAGTGTGCTGTCCACAAAAGATAATTACTCAAATATTAGCTTGAAGCTCAATCTAAAGAGTCATTTATATTACTATAAAGCCAGGGTTGTTTGTTTTAATTGCTCAAACTTTAGTGCATTGGGTTATGACGTAATCTTCTGAATTCTGTCCAACATTTAAATGTCAGTTTTTATTGGGGTAGCTTAACTCTAACAGTGCATTTTACACCTGTGTGTAACCCCAGTTATATACCTCAGGGATTTGAAACAGCTGGTTGGTTGTGAGTCATCTTGTTTCAGCAGGTTCATTGTGCCCTTGTCATTCTCTGTCTTTTTAATCTCTTTTTCTGTTTATCACTGTCTTTCTCACTCTCTATAGGCAGTCTGTTGGAGACTCCATATCCTTTTAGCCCTGGTACCAGTCCAGAGCCTACATCCCCTGTAATTCCAGTGATCAGTCCAGAAACTGTGTATCCCATCAGTCCAGTGGAATTCAGCCAGAGTGATGTCTCCAACACTGGATCAGTTGCCTTCACCACAGGGCCTATAGATTCTGCTACACTAACTGTAACCTCAGACACAGGGCCCACTATCGCAGCAGGGCCCACATGTATAACAGAAGCTGCAGACAAAATAGCAAAAAATACTGATGGCACTACAGAACATCTTACCTCATTTACAGAGCCTGTCTTCAGCCATGGGCTGGCCAGTTCATATGCAGGACCTAACACCTCAGCTGCAGAGGCACTTACAGTAACTGCTTGCACCACAAGGCTCAACACCTTTGTTACTTCCACTCCTATGAGTGCAAGCACAGGAACCCTAGCCTCCACCGCAGGTCCTATGACTACTGGTACAGAATCCACCTCCACCACAGGACCTATAACCTCAAACTGGGAACACATTACTTCCATGCCAGTGCCCACTTGTTTCTCAGTCTCCACCTGCGCCAGTGGGCCAATTCCAAACCCTGCTCTGCTGGAGTCTCTTGAGCAGTTGGCACAAAGAGGAGATGACACTCACCTCCCACATTACCTTCACCAGGTAACCTGTCAGTCTTCCCTTTGGAATATGACAAATGCTGCAAGCCGACCACCAGTTCTGTCGCTGACACATTTAAACATACTCTTTAATGGTTTCTTTAAGTTTTTCTTGGTGTCTTTCTGTCATTTTAGTCTATTTAAACTTTAGCTCTCACGCTGGTTGTTAAATCACTGTTATCCACTCAACCCCATAATCAGCATGGCACTTTGTACCCTAAGGCATGGGTGTCTTCAGCATTTGTGCTCACCAACACAGACACGCACACAAGTACACACTTAAGCCCAGTACATAGAAAACGCACAGTCACTTTTTCTCTGCACATTTCTCTCACGCACATGCCTGCATGACTAAACATGTATGTTACAGGGTGTGTGAATATTTTTGTCAGTTTGATTTATAAATGCATCTACCAGGCACACCTGAGCTGTGCTTACTTCAGGCAAACAGGTGTGCGTGTCAGTGAAAGAGAGAGAGAGTGAGTGTAAGTGTTTGAGGGGAGTTTTTTTTCACCATGACACATGACTGTGCGTTTGCCTCTTTTTCTAAACAAACCTTTATTGCAGGTGTGATTTCACACTATGGTCTCAACTACTGCACTATGGCATTAGCAGTGTGCAAGGAAAAGCTTTCTACCTTCAATGAAACAGCACTTTCAGTGACAACATTAGTGCTTCCTTGGCAACAGCTTGACAATTGTATCCAATAGGACCTAACCTTTGGACAGCTTCTCAACAAGCGTAATCAATACATACCAATAAAAAGCAATTGTTTGGAGGTCTTATTAGAGATTAGTTTTCCAATAATCTTTTATGATTGTATTTTCTACATCCAGGTTCCATCTTCTCAAGCCAGGTTCTGATGACTGTCTTCACACATGCTGCTGTTGTGTTTACAGCAGGACGTGTCATGACTAACTTGACTGAAAAGTTATTTAGATGGCCAAAAAAAGCACAAGAATGTTTTTGTGGTAGAGAAAACAAGTTTGAAGCTTGTATCTGCATGGCCCTTTTGGACTCAGTTGTAAATGTTCCTGGAGGGCGCTCACAGGCACGTCCACAGCCACTACATTGACAATGGTTAATATGTTACACTAATTATTTGCTCACCTGTAGGTAAATATTACAATAAAACAGTAACAGACAGATTACAAAATGGAATTGAATGTGTTGGTATTTTTAGATTAAGATCTTTGTGAAGATTTCAGTTATGTCTTGGATGAGTTTATGAATCATAAAGTAACTTTGCAGGTACAGAAGTAGCTGCTAATCAATGGAAGGTAAAATAGTTCCATAAGCTAATGTAGTCATTGCAATAAACTGCAAACTAGTTTTGGTAAAGTGAAGGAGCAAGAGGCAAATGACTAGAGGCTTTGAAGCCAGCACAATTAGCATAAATATGAATGACTGGAGAACGAACTAAAGTCAGCGTGGAGGACCAAAGAATGGACAAATTGTTCAGATCTCATTGAGGACATGTTAGAGTCCTCTGAGGTCCAGAAAAATGATAAACATTTATACACTGCATGTAGTTTAATCAGTCTTATTTATTAAATTGAACAGGGCAAAATCACACTGTCAATATGACAATATTAGAGGGTATAGGGAAAATACATTTTCCAAAGTAAATGTACATTTATTTTCACATTTTCAAAGTTCAAAGTTGTCATATTTTTGCAAGAAAAGTTCCTGAATCTCAAAATTGAACTGTATTGTGGATATGTGTGCCTTATCTTTGATGTATAGCAATAGCCAAAAAACACAAAAAAACAACCAAATTTCTTTCTGACTTTATCTGAACCATGTCTGTACAGTTACCTTCGTTCAGACGTCATACCACCCCTCACTTCATTAGAAATGCGAGAGCCTTTGTGCCCTCCTTTCCTCCCGTCTGTCTGTCTCTCTCTCTCTCTTTGCCTATCTCTCTTTCTCTCTCACACACACTTCTCTTGTTCTGTGATCAGCTGAGCAGCATGAAAGCGACACTCGCTGAAGAGAGGTAGAGTGTCGGCCACGGTCTCTCATTTTTCTGGCTTGCTGTCTGTCTTTCTTTTCACTCTCACTCTCATTTTCAGTCAGTCTGGTAAATGCAGTGGACTTGCTTAACTGTTGTATTATGTTTCTGAGATGAGATCATGTTTTTCGGTCAGTTAATGATTATAGAAGTTCCTGTAGCTGAAGCAGTACAGTTACTGTATTTCAGTCCTGTACAGCGTGGTGTTTCGATGTTCTGTATTGGTGTATTTTCCAGCTGTTTTCTTGTGTTTGGTCAGATCCTCTCTCTATTTGACTGATGTTTTGTTCTGTTCAGGAGCCTCTCTACATGATGAATAGTTTCTGCCTGGTTTTAAACCCCTCTTTAGTCACAGGTTCATAGCTTCTGTGACATAACTGACGTGATAAAAAACACAGATGGTTTTTGATTAGAGATGATAAAAGCATGCATTTTATTAAAGTTCATAATCTCTCTCTCTTGACAGATTGCTGAGGCCTTTGTCCTTCAGGAAGACTGTATCCTTATCACCCTGTGTTTGTGTATGTGTGTGTCTATATTAGGGGCGGGGTGAGGGGTGGGGGTGGGGGCAGCTTTTATTTCAATTTGTGCATACACTTATCTCCTGTGGGCTTACTTTGCTGCTTGCCTGCTTGTCCATTCAAGTGTTTTTCTTTTTCTTTGGCTTATTACGAGTGTATATTTCTGTATTATTTTACACAGTGCTCTGAAGAGTTGGAGGATTTTGGAGCGACTTGTTGCAGTAAGGCAGATTACTTGATGCCTCAATGACTTTACAGTTGGAGTGATTAAAAAGAGGGCAAGAGATAGAATAGAGAGAGGGGGATAATAGAAACCACTGAATAGAGGGAGGAAAAGATGAAAGGAAGAATCAGAGTAGATTTTGAAGAAGTAGAGAGGGTGAAACAGAGAAAAAGCACTACTATCTGAACTGACTTTTAAAGAATATCCAGAGCTCACATGGTACAGAGATACAGAGAATGAAAAGGAAGGTTGATGCTCTGAGAAAAACTCTGTTCTGTTGACATGTCAAGAAAGAAAACTACAGTATGTTTTGCTAAAATAACACACTTCTCAGGTGAAAAAAGATTATAGCATTTACAGATGATCACTGAAATCACTGTCATCACTGACATATACAAAGCCATTTATTTGAATTATTATTGTTTATTTATTGTTATGAAGAATAATTCTACTCTCTGGACAGTGGGCATGTAACAGAGCTTTTGGGGAAATGAATATTAGTGAAACAGAGTTATGCTAACCAGCTGAACTTTTTAGTTCTTGATTAATGAAAAGGTTGATTGTTGTTGTGTTTCGTTACATTTACTTGCGGCTCATTATTTAGACCCTTAATCAAACCACCTATCTGCACTGAAACACTTAAAGTCAATAAAGACTAAGTATAAAACCGAGTAAGAGGAGGATGCAAGGGAAGAAGAAAGGCAGGAGAGCAAGCATGAGAAAGAAGTGGCTATTTTGTCAGAGGGAAGAGACACGGTGGGAGGGAAGAAATGAAAGAGTCAAAGAGAAGAGAAAGCTAGCTTAGCTATGTCATGCATGTATAGGGAGTAGTTAGAGAGAGAGAGTGAGAGAAAGCATTGAACCATTTCAAAGAAGGATTGTGTTTTGCCTGCTCATATCCATAAACATGAGAGACTGCATCCTGGAGCGCCTTCTCCCCTCCTCTTGTCGTCTTTTGGCCTCAATAGATTTCCTCTACTCCTCCACTCCTTTCTCTCTTTGCCCTCCTATTTTCTCAATCTCACCTTTTTTTCTCCCTTCACCTTTGTCAGCTGTAACAGTTTGTGATTAGAAAACCAAGAGAGTTTTAGAGTCACTGCAGTTTTAAAGCAAACTGCTCTTCATAGGGCCTGTTATGTATTGTGTGATTGTGTGTGTGTGAGAGTATGTCTTTTTATGCATTTCTTAACCTGGTGGTGTTCAGACCAGAGGGCATTATGGTGCATCCAACTAGAGAGACTCTATCACCAGAGAGTATTGAATAACCTGAATACACTACAGGAGCAGTGGGGTAACAGACGTGCATCACAACACATGAACAGATGCACATTTACAAATTTAATATGATAAATATTTATATTCTCTCTTCCTCTTTTTAAGAACCAGGGCTTAAACTTAGAAACTAAATAGAAATTATAGATAATAGGAATAGGTCTAGTGCTGCATACCAGAAGCTTACTTACTTTACATATCACTGAATATCATCCTTGTAATTGTCATCAGGTATAAAACTACTCAATAGTATGACTGCAGTCTCTGTGTCTCCTTTATTTGCTCCCAATAATATATATTAAATATAGTTGCAGGGATCATATAATGCAAATTCCATCAGGATTATGGACCTCAATTGCATTTGTATTGCTCACAGGGGAGCTCAGTTCTTAAAGCCTGCCTTACAGTTATAACTATGCTCTTAACAGTCTGTAACTGTGTGTCTCTCTGTCTCTTGCAGAGAGTCAGTGTAAAAGGACATCGTCTGATCTGGCAACCCAACATCTGGACGCTCTTAAACACATCTGCCAGACGCACAGTCGGTCAGTCTCTATGTATACGTGTGTGTGTGTGTGTACTCTTTGCGCGTACTTTTCTAATTAGTATTGTTTGTGTTTATTGTTACTAAACTCACCACATTTTCTGAAAAGTACTTTAGTGAAAACCACATTTTTTCTACTTTTATTGTCTCAAAAAATTAAGAACTTGCAATATCTTGTATCTTTGTATTGTTTGGTTGAAGGCAAGTGGATCTTAAAATAGTTTTAGGGTTGTTTTAAACCACAAACCAGTCCAACATTCTGGGAAATATGCTTGTTTACTGTCTTAAGCAGAGTTAGAGAAGAAAATCATAATCATTGCCAGATTTATTGCAGAAATAAGTCTGAAGGGCTAAGAAGTGAGAATCAGGTAGCCTACCTTCATTAAAAGTTAAAAACACAACAGTCCGACAACTACGGCAAACAAGATAAGAGTCTTATTTAAGCTGTCTGTCTAACTAGCAAACTAGTCACTGGTACATGAAAGAGTACAGTGGGTTGTAGTCAGAAGTATGATGGTGTAGAAATTTTGCAATTCCACTGTGAGATGCTGCACACAGTCACTCCAGGTAGCAACTTATGGACAAGACTTTTTTTAACTGTTCATTTGTGACAAAAACTAATAAGATAACTGTAAATAAAGCTTTGGATTCGTGTGAAGGCATATTTTTTCACTCAAAACTAGAAAAAGGTTGTTTCCCTAACTTTTTTTGTCTTTGCACTCATCTCTAACCTGTGTCTTTAAGGGAATCAGTAATTGATATCATATACAAGCATATTTACCCACATGTCAGACTGTTTCTTTAAACATACAACGTGCAATGGTTTATTTGTCACATGTCAGGTGACATAATTTGCAAGTCGTCACAATTTTCCAGTAAATGTTGATCTCACAACACAATAAACACTAGACCCCAAATTTCCATATTGTTGTCCTCTATCGTGCCACTGTAATAAAGAGTTTGTGTTTGCACGTGTTGTTTGGTGAGGAGTGTGTGACGTGTGTCTGTTGGCAGCTGTGCTTAATCATGTGTAACAAATGAGTCAAATGAAGCTCACCTTGGCATTTTTCAATATTTAATGTAAACTACCTGCCAGACTCACACACTTTCACTTCATACACACCTACACATTATTAGCGCTGCCAGACAGATGAAGTGTATGCATCTGTGCTTGTACATATTTGTTTGTATGAGCTTGTATATCTTTGTGTGTGGTGAGCACTGCAGTGATCGTTGAAACATATGGCCCTTTGCTGCTGCTGCACTTTCAGACACTTGAGCCATCACACTGCTAGGGTTTCAACTCGCTTAACACACACACACACACACACACATGTGCGCACACACACACACACACACACACACACACACACACGTGTGTGTGTATTCAGTAATAGCCAGGGAAATGTGTTCAGGCTAATATTAGATTGGGAGAGTAGAGAAGGGTCACCCATCTTTCACATCTTCGTTTACTAAGACCAAGAACAGACCTTCAGTACTCTCACTGTCTCACTCTGTCTCTCTTTCTCTCTTCTGTTCATAGACCAAGGGCTGGAGATGCTGTGGTAAGACATTTTTAATGTTTCTGTGTGAGACAGAGAGAGAGTGTATGTGCATGTTCATGTGAGATAAGGCATAATGACTTTGTGTGTGTTTTGCAATTTCAAGTGACTCACTGATGTCATATTCACATGATGCATCTGAAATATCTATTTTAAGTATCTATTGTTTGCATCTAATGTGTAAATGACCCGTCCTTGTGTTCTTCACTAATATGTAACTTACACAATACTAAACCATAGTATATGTAAATGTAGGGTTGTGTCTTTACAGATATTTAATTGTGTGTTCATACAGTGTGCACCTCTGGACTTCTTGAGGCCTACATTCGAAGCAGGTGGTGCACTGCTTTCATGCACCTCAGGTGAGTGAGTGGATGACAGAGTGGGTGTATTTATGTCAGTAAGTGTGTGAGTACAGTTGGTAATTTTGCATTGTTACTGGTTTTGTACAAACTACAAACCACTTATATTTTACATCAGAGCCAAACAAACCAAACCAAACTAGGAACGTCTGAACTCAAGGTCCACTCACTAACTTTTCCCATAGCTTTCAACTGAAAGGAGAATGAGCTTTCAGTCGTATTTCTTGATTCAGTTGAATGTTTTGGTATTTTGCTAATTGATGAATCAAGGGGGAGTAGAAGCAGTATGAGGTGTGAATTACAAATGCAAATGTGTGCACAGAGACAGGGTATAGCGTTGATTAGTTTTACTTGCTCAACTGTGGCCACTCACATACACACACACACACACACACACACACACACTGTGATGGACAATACAGGAAAGAATTTTGTATTCAGAACTAGAAAACTTGCTTAATACCTGGTGCTCTCACTCCTCAGTCATCCTGCTGCTCTCCAGGACTCACGGGTCAATGCAATCCTCAGTCCCACTAAAAGACAGAGTGGAAACGTTCTGTCAACACAACAGCACTCAGACTGCTTATATACTCTTTTGTATGTTCTGTGGGTTTAGCTGACACTTTTATGTCACTTAGACACGACTTGTTTACTTTGCTGGCTCCTGCTATAGACATGTCATATACGTGTCTTTTTTGCACATGTAGCATTTATCGACTCTTGCACTTGACATTTTTTATACACAAGAGAGATTGGTGTTTTTTTCCAGTTGGTAGTTCATATTTTAGGAAAATCTAACACTGCTTGATACTCACATTTCAGGCAGTGGTTACATGGAAAATCAGATGTAAGCATCTCTTATTGCATTGTACACTGTGAGTGCAACTGTGTTGAAAAGATGTATTTTTAAAGTTTTATGTCTGATGAAGATCGCTGGCCCTTGTGTGTATTTGAGAGCAGTTTTCCCTGTCTGTACTAAGGAAAGTGTAGTGCATTTACAGGTATTTTGATTTTAGTGACAGCAGCAGGGACAGTAAGGCCCACATGATTAAACACCTGACTTTTATTTTGCACCAAAGCAGAGAAGGGGATTTTTTCTCTATGTCCCCCTTACTATCTATTCTCTATTTCTACCACCTCCACCAAAACCCACTGTCTTCCTTTACTCTCTGTTCTCTTTTTCATCCAGCCCATCAGGTTGACGGAGGGTTGGAGCAGAGGGCCAAAGACTCCTCCCATTCTCAGCTCGGCGATCCAGTCATACCCTCCATTAATTTGGCTGATAGTATCAATTCCCCTGAGATCTCAGAAGAGGACAGGGAAGACCCAGACAGGGACTTAAAGGGGAAGGACGGTCTCCATGGACCTCGACTGACTGACAAGCAGGGCAGCGACAGAGAGGGAGGAGAGGCAGGAGGAGGGGTAGGACACACCATCTCAGCGGTAGGAAATGGTCTGCACCCCTCTACAGCTGGAGAAATGGATCAGTCCAAGCCCGCAGAGCAGCAGGGAGGAGATTTAGGTCCAGCAGAGGGAAAGGAGGCAAAAAGGGAAGAAGAGACGAGGGACGTGGAAGAGGCAGCTGAGGCCTTGGAGATGGAAGATGAGGGAGAGGAAGATGAGGAGGAGAAGCAGAAGGAAAGAGATTCGGCTTTTTGTCAAAAAGCTCTTCCAGTGGAGACTCTGGTCAGTGGGGCAGAGGTGGAGGTACAGCAGCTGCACCAGGAAGCCCTAGCTGTGGAGAAACTACATGAGGAGACCCAGGTATATATCAGAATGTGTAGACTATATGAAGTATGAAGAATGTAGCTTTGAAATTTGAAATAAATTTACCAATACATTTAAAAATACAAGTCACAGTAAAAACAGGAAAATACTGTGAATATTGACACCTGTATCTGACACCTCATAGTTTGTTTGTTTTCTATACTTTCCTGAAATCACTTGTTAGTCACCAGGACCAGGGTCAGTATAATATTTGTTTTCCTCTGCTGATGAGGTTTTGTTGCTCTGGGTTTCTTAAATCATGGTGGCTATTGCTCATGCTAACTTCTCACTTCCTGTATTTATATTAATAAACCATTGCTGGAAATGTAAAATGTATCACTTCCTCTGTTCCAGTTTACAACCTACCATCAGTCGTCCGATGGAGAGTAGATAGACAAATCGGATTACTGTCTCCATAACTGTGTATTAATATTTAAGTTATTCCATTATCACTGCAGGAGAGCGCTAAAACCTGCCTGCACCAGGAGGCCCACGTTCCTCAGGAGGCTCATATACAGCAGCAGAAGCAGCATGAGGAGGAAGAGGAGGAGGAGTACGAAGTAGAGCAAGCTGACATCATCAGAGAAGCTGCCTCACTGGACGACATGGCTAAACTCATTACTGTAGAGGAGGTGAGGACATTGTCATGCTTTTCTGTGGATAAGTAAGGAGGAGGGGGAGTCATGTTTCATGGATGTAATTTATTAGGTATTTTAGGGCATTTTGATGCACTTGCATGAAGCTGTAGAGGTGGGTTTTTTGAATCTGGCACTATTCATTTTGTTTTTCTATCAGACTCTAACTTGATAACTCTTGAACTCAACAAAAACACTTTGGTAGATCCACAAACACAGCTTAAAAAATGTCAACTTCAAACTGGCTATCTGACAACCATTTTAACGTTTCTGTCTGTTGGTATCTGCCCATCTAGACCCCTTATAATGGGCAGCACAGTGCCCTGTTGAAACAGACCTAATGACATTACCTAGCCATTACTGTGAATCCCAGACTATGGATTTGTTTTGCAGATATGGAAGGCAATATGACATTTAAGTGCTATACTGAGAGAATTAGACTTGGAGAGAAAAGTGCAAGAACAGAACGTGTTGTGCACTTGCACTGTCCTCATCGAGCAGGATTGCTGTACTGTTATTCTGATTCTGAGTGTTGATGGATACCTGCATTTGGTTTTATATCTGTGTCTGGTGTGGGGAAAAAATGTTGTACTTTAGATTTATTTAGCATTGATGGTGGGATTACTTCTCTTATTTTCATAGTTAAATCAAAGTCTTAAATGTGAAAGAGAAGAACAGGAAGGAGACAGAGGGAGCTGAGGTACACTGGTGATCAGAGACGTGGACTACTTTTATAAAAATACAGGATGTTGAGCAGCCAGGGAAATATTCTTTAAGTTGTAGTAGTTGTAATACTTGGAATCAGGAGGCAGCAGGTGGGTGACTACATTATCACTACATGATGTAACAGTAAGCAGAAGTATTGCAAAATGTGGTAATCTGTCAAAGTTCATTTGTTATTGTAATTTCTATTTTAAACTTTTGCGACCAATGTGCAGAACTCCTATCATAGGACAGTGGTGCCTGGTACTGTTTGATAGTAAATCTGTTGGAGGGGCATTGATAGTGAGGTTTGGAGTTCAGTATTTCTGATTGTGTGGTGTACTGACACCTGGTGGACATGGCTGGTGAGGTGCACCCTTGTCAGTGAAGATGAAGAGATGAAATTGTATTTGTTGTAAAAAGAAATTGTGTTTATTTTGTTACGTATCGTTTTATTAGTATTATTTGTTTATTTATTTATTAATTTTTTGCTTTGCAGATGTCTCCAGCTTCTGGCCTGGTCTCCATATTGAAGAAGCGAAATGTAAGTGTGGACAACATGAGTGTGTCTCCCAGTTCAGAGCCCCGGCCTGACAAACCCACTGCCAAAAGACGAGTCCGCTTCAAAGTTCCTGATGAAGACTATGAGCAGGGTATGTGTGTGTTTATTGCGTTTGAGTTAGAGATACATTATACATCTCTCCATATACATGGAGCCAGTGAATCACCTCACTGTAAACAGGCTAATTTGTGACAGTGACCAAATGTATAAATCCATTGTGACATTGTTCAAAATAGTTAATCAGTTCCAACTTTCCCAGGACATATTATTAACCTGCTCCTGTGTACCTTTCCTCTGTCTCTCCCTCTATCCCTCTCTGTAGAGGTTGGCGGAGGGGACTCCTGCCTGCTTCTCTTCCTGCTCTGTCTGGTTACTGTAGTGATCAGTGTGGGTGGCACTGCCCTTTACTGCGCCCTGGGTGACGCCCACTCCTCAGTCTGTCAGGACTTCTCCAGAAATGCAGACTTCTACATTGGCCAGATACAGCGCAGGATAGCTCAGATCCAGCACTGGTTTACCCCCGGGTCATAGCAGCAAACAGTTTGTCAGCACTGTGGAACCACTGGCCTTACTGTGTATCACTGTAGGTTCCAATAGTTCCTGCTACTTCCCAGAACAATGTTATCTGAGGTGATGGTGCCAGGCAGCTGCTACAGACCCTGTTGTCTTGGGGAATAAGTGGCCATTATGCTGCCTAATTGGCCAAATGATTATATCACATACAGCTGACATGTAAGCCTGTTCTACTGCATTTTTAATGCAGCTCTGTGAATAAAATTCCAGGGTTCACTGAGACTAAAAGTCATAGGTCAGACGTCCCTTTACAACACTAGTTTGAACAGAGAAGCAGAGCAGAAGAGGAAGAACTGGCCTTACATCCTTCTCAACCCTGACCAGATTAAATAGGTAACAAATTCTCAGTGAAATTTTAATGTGATGAAAGTGTCTTATTGAACAAGCCGTCTCCATATTTTCATTCACTGTCAGCCAGTGATACTTAAGTTTCAAAAGTCACTGGGAGATAAGTCAACCATGACTGCATGCAAACTTTCACTGACTCACACTGGACTCTCAAGACTAAACTCAGTTAAGAATAAGATCAAATTAATAACAGCTGCAACCCACAGAGATGTTAAAAAAAAAAGTAATGTATAGTTTGTTAACTGGGGGGCACACAGATGCTCTCTCCACAAACACTGCACAAATGGGAAGAGGCCCAATGGGCATTTTACAAACTGCTGCAACCACCTGTGTTGCTTTTATTGTTGACTTTTTTAAATCACAAATGAAATTTTAAAATGAGCAAACCATTATGTGGTCTTCTATTTGGAATGAAATCATCATGTCTTAAACCTTTGAATGAATGTTTGGGGTTCATTGTTAAACTTTGCTTAATGTCATCTATGGGGCATTTATACAGTATATATTGTCAGACAAAAGATTGAAAGGGTTATTTTGGTATTTATCAAAACTGAGCTGCTAATGAATAACAGGCACGTCAAATATGTTCCATGGGGGAAAGTAACACAGTTTCATTGCATGTAACAATTGTGATGTTAAGTTATACTTTGCATTTGCAATGAGCAGTTGCCGAAGAACTCTACATCAGCAGCACAGCTGTACTTCATATGTACTCCCCCCCCCCCGCACATATTTGACATGAGCGTCTTGTCGCTGACCTTTTCTGTTCATCTACCAACAGTGGATTTGCAGCGAGCTGACTTGGCTGCCACTGGAGACTAAAAATGTAAACTATCCGTATATGGTTTTCAATGAGCTAATCTTAGCTTTGTGTAGCATATGCAACATGTACAGGAACACAGTGCACCTCTGTATATATTGTTAAAAGAATGTTTAACATGTTGCACATGAGACTGGTACAATTTTTTAATAGATATTGCAATATTTTAACAGGCATTGTTCTGTTGGTCCTCGACTAAACACAGGCTCTACATGGATTTACCAGAAACAAAAAATATCCATATCCATAAACTCTTTTCAGGTTTAGTGAACGTTATGCACAGATCAGTTTAACAGGAAATACTCAACTGTAGGTATTTATGTCAGTAAAAAGAAAGAAAGAAAAACAATGACATCTGTTGAATGAGAGATGTACAAATGTTTGAAACCATAATTATTCAGTGTACTTCATCAGTACAGCCTTGATATTGATGGGATCATTTGAAGCACTCAGTCCAGCTCTGTCTGCCTGTGTGTTTGCTGTTGTTGGGGAATACTGGGCATCAACCTTTGGGTGTGACTGTCAATATTTTCAATGTCCAGTTAGATTTTTGCCACCAGTTTGTCTTTTTAAAGAGTCATCTCCATATCTTTTGCCATTTTTGTTAAACATATGTCTAATGTGTTTACAGCTGCTGAACTGAGTCCTGTCAGATAGAGGGAGAAAGGGACCTTTCTTTGGATGGAGAAGTGATTTCCTTATGAAACAGGAAACATTTTGGTCTGGTGAAAGGTTTATAATCACACTAGTCTTAACTCTCAATTCTAATAATCTGAAAACAAATCTTAGTCTTAGTGGGGTGATTTTACTGCTTAATCTCACTTTTTGACTCAGTCAGACATCCATACTTTTTGTGTGTTATCGCAACGTTGCAATGTTTAGTGTCCTGTTTATTATTTTTCCTTTCATTTGGTGTAGTATTGGATGCCATAAAAACTGCCCTAGAAAAAGCACATATCTTACAAAGGTCTTAATTGTCAGTAAGTAAAGAAAGATAGGACAGACTCATGTGTCTTACCTATGCATTTTAACAGATTAAGATAAAACAGTATTATCTTTCTCTTATGATGTGTCACTCACAAAAACCTGATATGTGGTTTTCCCAGGGCATAAAGAATAGTCGGTTGAATCTTTGTTTTTTGTTTGTTTTTTTTTTTTTTTTGCACATGTCCTCTGGCTGGTTCAGATGACTATCACTCAGAAAACCTCTTATTTAATCTTAGATGATTTTAATTATTTATAATTAAAATGTCAAGTGTAAGTGGTAAAGAAAAAAACAAAATGCATCTTTTTGTTTTCTTCGCTTGATTGTTGTCATCACACATCTTATATTGCCATTGTGCTTCAGGAGGTTTTGACAGAGATTTGGAATTATTTCATAACCTAACTCTTATGAACAGCATTGTCTGAATCATCAGTACATGTTGCTTATTTCCATTCATTTTCTCAGTTCTTGAAATTGATTTGAAACTGGTGAGCCTGTGCTACTGCTGTCAGTCACGTCCTCTTCACACAGATTGTAAAAGGCTCATGTTTCTTCCATCTGAAGGCACAGGATGTATTTTCATTTGTTGTCACCCACTGGTTTTTAACAGAATGGTAGAAATGAATGAATGAAAATGTTTTTTTGTGTGAATCAGTACTGTGCACCACTGTTATCAACCTGATGAAATATGTTTTTTTGAATTGTTTGATGAATTCTTTTCACTTTGCTCTTATAGATTGTTATAAGGAGATGAGTTTTCCCCCGTTATGTCTCCTGTTAAAGTCATTGAAAAAAGTTGTTTGTGAGCCTTCATTCTGTGTCAATGCTGTGTCCTCGTTCATACAGAAGGTAGAGAGTAATGTGCCAAACTTTGTATTTAGAAATTTTGAAGCTGATGTGAAAACTCTCCCAGTTTGACCGTGCAGAGCTTAAAATGTACGGGTGCAGGCTGTATTTAAGTCACACTGGATGTGATTGGCTCAGTCATGTGGCCATACATTAAGTTACATACGTACTTAAGTCACATACTGACATCATTTAGTTAGAAAAGAAACCCTGCACCTCATGTCTTACAGACAGTAGCCCAGGGGGTGTGATATGAGCATTTTAGTGGTTTTCAAGTCCAGGTAAAATTTATAAGGGCTAAGGTCACAAAAGTTTATATGTTTGGTCATTTTAAAGTCCTGCGGTACATTTCCATGTCTCTCGAATTTAGAATAAGTCTGGTTTCTCTGACAGTACGTATATTTGGTTGGGAGTTAGGACAAAACCTATGTGGAGTGATTCCTTTAATTGTATTTTTAAAAGTCACTTTTAGCCTACAATGAGGGAGTCATAGTCTCTGCCCAGATGGCCTCCATGGGAAGAGAACATGAAAAAGCTCAACAGACATGCAACTTTGTGCAGTGGAATCCTATTTTCAGATACAGGACAAATTTGTCTTGAATTTGAGCATCTGGACATGAGCCTTACTGAAGCATAGATATTTCCTCTGAGGGAGATCAGACAACAGTAGTTTGATACAATATGTTGCAGTCTCTCTGCAATGATAATCTCACTGAAAATGGAAACTGACTGAACAAGTTGTCAGTTGTGACTTGACCCTGCAACACAGCATCCAGACTCTATGGGTATTATCCACACAGACGTAATTCAACTTAAATTGGACAACTAATGCATTTTGTGGTCTTGACGTGTTCTGCCATCGTGAAGAAATCTCTGATGACAGACAGATGTCATCATCTGAATCAATAACACAATTAAAAGTCAGACACAACAATAAAGAATTGAACTGAATTCTTCTTACCATGTTTTAAAGAGTGTTGTTCACAAGACATTCAGTATAAATTTGCTTTATTCACTATTCATTTAAGCTTTATATTTGGGTTTGGTGTAGATATATACATTTATTATCATACACGCTTGCAGGCACTCTCTCTCTCTCTCTCACACACACACACACACACACACACACACACACACACACACACGCACTGATGGCATGACATTGTGTAAAGATTAACATGCAGTAGATAAGACAGGGGCAGAGAGTTTTGGCATTTAGTGTTTCTTCATTACCTCTGAAGGTATTTAAAGTACACCAAACAAACCCTACCAGTACAGTGTTCAGAAAGACAGAAAATATATTTGATAGGCAGAGAGAAAAAAAAAAGGCTTACTTGCAAATAAATTACACTGTTCCCAAACAAAGGAAGACCAAAATATACGGTCAACACTTCTTCAAAGGAACAAAGAAAAACCAAGTTGTAGATCTGAGTGTTCAGACATTTAAGAGATGAAACACACAACATGGTGGCATGACTCGCACATTAAAGAGACAAAAAGCAACAAAATATTGTACTTAGTGAGTCCAAATAAAATAAGTAGTGATATATAAATGACAGTATCTTTTCTATTACAGACACAGGAGATCTCTGAGGTGAAGTTGTCCTTGAGTGATGTTTCATTTCAGCTTCCATGCCGCTTTATACAAAGTTAAGCATTGGAGGGAAAAGTGCAAAACTGGCCACAGATCAGAGCTTAAGGGCAAATTGACCCAACACACAGGACTGGTAAAATCACCAGTGTGTGTATAAGTTTGTTATTTAGGAAGGACCTAAACTGCAGGTCTGAGTGTCACAGTGGAACAATGTTGGATTTTACAGTATAGTGATACTGCATCCCTTCCAGTGCTTACAACAGCAGACATGAGCCATTTATTACATTAGTATTCAAAATACACCAAACCAACTGGCTCACGCTGCACCCTATGAAAAACAAGGTGAAAGTGACAGGAACAGTGGATTTACCGTCTGCTGATCAGGGTTAGCATCACTTCACTGTTCAGGATCATTCAAAATATAAACAGAAGCTGTTACTTGTGTGGTGATGACAGAACTTTCATTTTCAGGCAGAAGTACCCTGACAACTTCTACAGCTTTGTTAAACTGAATTTTAGAGACTAAAGACAAACTACTTCTTACAGTGAGAGTAAGCTGTCACCCGCATGGATATAGAAACTTAAAGGTTCAGTTCACCCAAATTACAAGTAAACATTTTCTGTTCAACCATACAGATTTAATGTGTAGATATCTCTCAGATTTCCTCCTTCAACCCAATAAAATGGAGATCAGAGGAATTTAATCTGTAGAGCTGAAAGTACTGAAATTTAACTGTGTTCCATCCACATAACTGTTTTTGTAATTTTGGTGAGCCAACCCTTATAATAGCTTTGGAAGACAAACAATAAATGATTTCCAATAGTAACAAATGCACAGCACCTTATAGATTAAACAAAATGCAGCATGCCACAGAAACACTGGAGGAAGTTCTGTAGCAAAGCAACAGAACTCATCAGTGAAAACCGCATCAAATATTCATCTTAAGAGACTGAAATGTTGTAATGGGCCCAAGAACTTTTAACAAGCAGAGAATTTGAATGTATGACACTTTTAGAGCTGCAATTGATTTTTTAACAGAAAAACTCCAAACACTGTCGGGTCCTAGCTTATCTAATGCTGTTTTTGTCTCTATTATGTAACTGTAAATTGAATATTTTTAGAGTTTTAGACTGCTGGTCAGACAAAACAAGTCATTAGTAGATGCCACCTCAGGCTCTAGGAAATTTCTGCTATTTTATAATCTAAATTAAACAGTGATGAAGAGAATGATCAGTTGCAGCTCTAGATGATTTTGATTTATTTAAATAATTTTATGAAATAAATAAGAATGAAATCATAATGTTAAATAAAAAAAACCTTCTCTGGTATGAAATGAAAAATGGGCTGGAAGTGGAGTATAATTTCATTTTTACAAACCAGCCACATTTGAAGATGAAATATTGCATTGGATTTATGTTAAGATGAATATTTCTTCCACTAAACTCTTAATTTTCCAATTCATTTTAGGTTCCAATTTTACCTGAAGAGAGCAGACTGTGGACTGTTGCAATACACTTAACAAAAAGTAGTTAGTAATTAGTAACAGCTGAATGGATGAATGAGAGCACAGAGGTGTCATCATAGCTCAAACTAAGGTGTATAAACATAGAGTGCCTTTGTTGACTCATAGCTTAGTCTCTTGTGTCCTTCGTTCAAGCTGATCCCCACATGACTTGAATACCTTTAATCACTGGCTAGCCAATACAGATTCAAGAAACCATCATTTTGCTGGGGAGGAAGGATGCCAGAGAATGTCCAGGGTAAGTGCTGCCCAAATATATGACCAAAAGAAGCTCAAGTTGTAGAAGAAAGCAATAAATGGTGTGGTGGTCGTGTGTGGACATCTCCTCTTTTTCACCTTTGCTCCTGTTTTATCACACATTCAGCAAACAGACTGTATGGCTTCACTTGTGTGTGCTCAAGTGTGCGCTTTCGGTCCGAGATACTGGGGTCAAATAGGCTGCATCACTGTTCCTTACTTGGGTCGATTTGATTTGCACTCTTGCCTTGATATTTAGCATTCAGCAGACTTGTACGTCTGCATGTGAGTGTGTTTCAGTCCTTGGGGAGAGAGTGATGGTAGTAGTAGGACAGCTCACATCTGTAAAGCTGTGAAGTGGTGGTGGGGGCAGGGTGTCTGAGGGTATGTTATGTGTTTTCATGTATACAGACATTTCTCAGTCCAGGGAAATTGTGGGGCAGACCTCACAACTCTGGCTGTTCAGCAGTGAAGAGTTGGGGTGTGTCTGTCTGAGTTCATAGTGTGGCCTTCACATCTCGGGCTGCTCTGCATTGACTGGCTGGGTTCGGGACTCAGGCGACTCGTAGCGCTGATGGAAGTTTCTTTTCCTCAGCTTCTCTGGGGCTTTTCTCCACAAAACAATCTCCTACACACAGAGGCACAGGAATAAATGCGGGCAAAAGTGCAATATTCTCAATTGAGAATATGGTGGTAAACAAACAGGTGCACATAAAAGTAGAGAAATTATGTTATAGAAATAAAATGAAAGAATGCAGGAATGGACGGGTGCACTTCAGTGGTGGTAAGGAAAACTCATCTGAAGGACACATAAAGAGTTTTCTTGTCTGAAACACTGACCTAGTACAGTAATCTAATGTATGCAGAGTGTCTTATCTTGCTGTAAACATCAGTTTCCATTAAAGCAGGATATACAGTTTTCAACAACAGTGTCAACATGATACAGCAATTTTGGTAACAACAAAATAAGCTTATGTGGTTATTTGTGTCATCTTATCACAAACAGCCACACAAGATCACTGTCTGAAAATTAGGGATAATGTAAACAAGACTAAAAGTATACTGACACAGACATAACTTGGCTGAAACTCATAAAATGATTCACGTGTGTCCCAGTGTGCTGACGAAACATGTAGATATTATTTCACTTATGTACAATACTACAGCTGTGTGTACAAGTGTATTACCTGTTGTTTAAAGTATCTTCTATCCTCCTCATCCACCAGCACCAGATTAAGGAAGTAGCGAACAGAAAACTTCTTATTGACGTCTCTCATGGTTGGTGTCAAGTCATATCCTGTAGGGATACGGAAGGAAACGGAAGATGTGTTGAGCTGTCACTGACACTTTCAGTAAAAGCATGTCTATTTTAATGGGAAACTGACAGCCTGATGATATGAGGTTACACTGTACCAGCTGGTGAGAGAGAAGACCTCTTACCTGCCAAGAAGAGTCTGATGGGGATTGATTCTCCTTTAACTGGAGCTCCATCCATGATCTCATACTTAGCAACCGTCTCTGTTTCAGTGGTAGTACTCGGGCCTAAAAAGGAGGTCAAACAGCGTCATTAAGTGACTAGGCTAGAATAAGGTAAAGTGGAACAAAGCTGACAGAAGTTTCTCTGCTCTTCTTGGGACCCACTTAGCCTCCCGGAGAATAAAGCAACCACAGCATTTCACAGCTAGAGAAATCTTAAATGTGATGGACTACAAAGTTACTAGGAGTGGAGGAAAACAACTATTCTTAGATGCATCGCTATGCGGACGTGGACGATTCTGAATCAATTCACAGGTCTGAACGCTAGTGCGGGGGTTGGCAACCTGCGGCTCTGGAGCCACACGTGCCTCTTTAGCCCCTGTGCAGTGGCTCTCTGTAGCTTAGCCAAAAAATAACATGGAAATAAATAATGGATATGGTTGTTTTTAGCATGTAATTAATGCTGATTTATTTATGTGCAGTGGAGAAAGAGAACAGCATTTATCTTGGAGCACAGAATGAGGCAGGGCAGAGTGACGCATTTCTGTTGTCTGCTCCGATACCCTCAGCTCTATTGTCAGGTGAGCTCTGTCTGCTGTGAGCTGCGTGCCCGTCGCGGGAATACACACAGCTTACTGGAAACTACTGGTGTTGTGAGGAGTTTAACCGGGCTGACACCGGCACCTCACCTCAGCAGGGGAAACACTTTGTCATGCAGTATGATTTCATAAATGAGCCATGAACAAGATGGCAACTTTATGTCTACAGTGTTTTTGCTATACATAGTTTGTAGCAGCGGCCTGCCATGGGAAAATTAGTGCAGCCACTAGATTTAACTAACTAAGTTAGATTTGTAATAACTCTCTTGGCACAAATCCCAAATCCAGTAAAGTTGTTGTTGGCCATGTCTGTCTGTACTGGGCTTTCACGCTATGTTGCACAAGATACAACATCCCATCTCAAAGATATTTTACTGAGCAGAGAGGGATTCTGCTGATCCACACACAGTTACCATTCATATGTTTGGGATCTATATTAATTTATTTTTACTCATGGATTCTTACCAATGCCCGTTATCTCCTTCTTGATGAGCTGTAGTTCCATGTGTTGGATCTTGATCCTGACCAGCAGGAAGTAGATCTTCCCAACAATCACATCCTTAAGGTGGTATCTAGTAAACAGACATATCAAGAGAAGCTACTCAAACTGATGAGGGGTAGGTCTTATCTGGACTTGAGGTTTTCGAAGGCAACAAAAAGGACTTTAATAGAGAAGTTAAAGAAATATTGATCTCACTTGGATTTATTGTATTCAAACTCGATGTGAAGACAGTCTTCTATGCCGACCTCCATCTTGATCGAGTTGTTAACATCCGGGTAAGTGGCTAACTGGTGGACAATTAACTCGTATTCCTTCACTAAGTCAGACAGACGACGAACTATTGTCACCCTGAGGAAATACCTGCAAGAAGACACATACACCACAAGTTTCAAGAGTGGAACACAAAGAATGCAGGACTTATGCCCTCCAAAGATAATGCTCCACTGTATCATTCTGTGACAACCATATCTAATTTGCATGAATGAAAGACAGGAAGTTGAGTGGGAAAGACTTATAGGTCTTATTTTTTCTCCCTCCAATGTGCAGATGCCTAACTCAAAGAACCCAGAATATTATCAATGATTAGTCCATGACATTTTCATATGTTGTTCATTACAGTTTTGACAGAATTGTGCAGTTTGTAAGATATAATATTAAAAACATAAAACTGCAAAAGAAGGTTCAACTTTGGCTGTGCTGTCTGACAAACACTGAATAAAAAATAAAGAAAGAAGACCTTGCAACCAGCACAATGTTTGGCATTTTTACTTTTTTAAATGGTTTCAAATGTTTCCTGTAAATCAAATAATATATAATAATAATAATTCTATAATATTAATATAGCAATTGTAATCCCAGAACTACCGATACAATAACAGCGATATTTTTTTGATCCCTGGTGGAAATGTCTTTTACGGTCCCCTTCCAGTGGGGTAACAGAACAAGATGGGCTAGAGAAATCATCCTCTGCAGACTGCTTGTTGCCATAACAATGAACCTGGATACTAGATACCGAGGATCTCTGTCCATCTAAAACACAGTTGAACCGAGCCACATTAGTAACATTATGTTCACAGTAACATATAATACACCCCATGTGATTAATAATAAAATAGAAGCTGCAGTTTGCCTCATGTCAAACTGTGCTATGAATATACCTTAGCCTGACGTTTGCTCCAGTGTAGGACTCGTACGGCTTCTCCACCTGCATGAACTCAAAGTCGTAGCTTCTGTTCTGGGTGAGTTCTCCAGGCAGAGCCAACTCTTTCACCAAGTCCACGAACTCATGGGTGTTACTCTTATCAGAGAACAGCTCTGAAATTCAGCAGAGTGGAGTTTAGAGTTGGAGGAGGTCTGGGTGACGTTTTAACATGTAAAAATATAAACTTAACAGAAAAGGAAATTTACTCCAAAATGTCAAGAGGCTCTATACATTTCATGTCATCCCGATTCCATGCTCTTTCAGCACCCTGCTCTCATTCCCCTCCTCCTATTGTTAATACAACTGGAGGAGGTTAGGCTGCACTATGGCAGGCTGCACATGACGACCACATGCTCTGTTAAACCTTTTAGTGACGTGAGAAAATCCTACTGTTTTCTGGCTATAAATCCTAGTACTCAATTGGCATTTCAGGATTTTCATGGAGCCAGCTGCATGGAGGAATTTAGAAGTTTCAGGTGTTAAACAGAAAATATCCATCAGCACCATCCTACTAACATCAACACAACAAAACGTTTAGCATAGCCTCCTCATTTTTACAATAACACCTACCTGTTCATACCTCTTGTGAAAGACAAGAAAATAGATTGAGAACAGGAAGATAATACTAACCTATCTGTCCAACAAACTCAATGCGGATGCCCTGATGCTCAAGTCGCTTTCCTCCCTGCTTCACATTGAGGTTCACCTGGAAGGGAAACATTTGATGACTTCAAGTAGGAATCAAAAACCATGCTGTCATAGTGATACTTTGAAAATATTACCAATTTATAAATATGTTCTACTTTGACAAAAGCTACCTTTATACACAAAGAATATATCCAACAACAGCTATCCCTTGTTCACATATCACATACTGTTAGTATTGTATTTATACACATTTATGCTCAAAACAGATTAAGCTCTTCAGGAAAAGCTATTTGATGATGTTGGACTTATCAGACAAACATGGCAAGTGAAAGTAATACTGAATAGACTCTAATATTACTTAATAAAAAAAGTTAAACGTTAAAATATCAGCTGATACCTTCAAAGATCCTAAACATAGCTGCTTCACTTCCTCCCTAATTTGGAGCATATCTTACACACACACATCAAAACGGTCTTAATTTCCCACTGGACTCTTTTAAAGGGAGGATTCCAAAATAGACTGAGAATCCCATTATCTGCTGACTGAGTTCAGTTAACTAATGCATAAAATGACGGCATGTACATCATCATACTCCATGTGTGCAGGATCCCCTTACTGAACCTCATGCAGCTCTGCACCCGGCTTCATAAATAATGTAAACCCAGTTTACCTTGCCAGACACAGACTCTCCGTCGTAGAACAGGTAGTGTTTCTCCACTTTCCCATCTTCTGTCTTCAACTCAGCTGTCTTTCTGTTCTCTGCATCATTCAGCAGTACATCTATCTCACATACCGGCCCAAACAAACCTCCTAGGAAACTCTGAAAAAACAAAGTATATCACAGACAACATTGTTTACAAATGTAAACATATAGCCTATTTAAGATGTACAAAAGTCAGCATTTTCAAATTGACAAGTGTTGGGCTGTCTGAATAATACGTTGAACAAACTTTGCTATGTTAATCCTGAAAAACACGAACTGCACAGAATAATAGTTACCAATAGCCAGAAATTATTAAGATGACATGTCTTTTAAGAAGTCTAGGACAACTGACAACTTAACAAACAGAAATGAACACAAAAATATCAGGCAAATTCAGAGACATGACTTGAAAATCAATATTCAAACTTGCACATGGCTATCTTGATCTTCATTTATCTATTAGAGACTGAACTACATACAACAGAGTTTGTTTACACACATCTCTGTGGACTGTGGTTAACATCCATTGCTGTACGCACATAAATGGCACTGATGGGTGTGCCCTGGATGCAATCCTAGTCTGAGGTTATAACCATGTAAATCCCTTTAACCTCACTCCCTGTCCCACTCCCTTGTCCATACTCAGGGAGAAGGATAACAGCTGTTATTTCCTCACTAATTCAATCACGCATGACCATTGCACAGTCACATTATTTTCCTCTGAGCTGGCACAAAGTCACAAACACATGCTTCAACATACAGGAGCAGCAAATCTAGAGGAACAAGCTCAATCATCAAGATGTCAGGAGAGACGGGTTGGACACGAGTGAGACGCCTGCATTCCTCATATCCATGACAAGATACATCTATAACAGAATCTTAACGAAAACTCAAAAATCAACTTAGAGAGCCACAGAGGAGCAATGTAATGAAGAGTTGTCGCTGTACTTCATACTACATCGAGCTAACCAGCAACGTTAGCTAACACCGACATTTATTTTAGCTCCCTTGCAGCTCTAAATATAGTCAACACAAACCAGCAGCAGTTACTTCCGTTATTAAGCAATTACTTCTTTTAGTTAGTGTTGTTATTACTCTTAACCATAGGTGCTAAACCGCTGGCTGGCTAAAACATCAGTAAGAAAGCTGGGGCGGCCTCGTAACGTTACTGATGCTAATTCGACCGACCCAGCTAGCTTTCCTGTCGGCTTTAAACATTAAACAGCTGCCGTCAGTAATAACTGGAAGCCCGTGTTAATGTTGAGCTTTTACGAAACAACACCCCCAGTTCACTTCAGTGCAGTTTGAATAGCTGGTGCTTGTTTTTACACTCACCATCTCGGCCGTCTAGACAGTTGAAGCTAACAGCTAGCCTCGGTCCGTGTAAGCCAGTCTGTCTGAACCAGGAGGTAGTACAGAGGCTTACCGTCATGTGACCCGGGTCATGTGTGTGTGTTGGGGGGGGTTATCAGTGATATATTGTTGATATGCTTCTTTAAAAAACATAAATATTTTCCTTAAACATATCAGGGATCCATTCAATTTAGTTATTAAAAGATTGTGAAGAGGGACATTTTACATTTGAAATATAGCTTATCAGTGCTCTCTGGTGGACAAATTAATGACAACACTTTATACATTTCTCCGACACATGTATCTTTTGAATCTCGCTAATTTTCTCTACTCTTTCTTGATTATAGTACAAAACTGAACTCAGATACCTGTTACTGCTGCTGTTCCCAAAGCCTAATGTCTCAAGTCATATTCACCTCTCTGTACCACAATGTACACTGCATGTGTCTAATCATTTATGATTAATATTATATTAGATGCATGTTCTTTTTATATCAGAAAAACAGATTTAAGATCTTATCAAAATGCTTTAAAGCTTTGTATTTTTTCTAGAAAAGGACATAGCTATAAAGCATCCAAACATAATCTCTCATGTTGGCAAGTATAAAAATTTAAGGCTGGAGCAGGAGAGGATCAGCTTATTAAAATGTGTTCATCTAAACCTGATACTCATAAATTGTTTAGCTGACTGATAAACATGATAAACAATTACCAGAACAGGTAACAGATAAGTTAAGATAAAATACATTGAAAACATTACTGAATACTGTTGTTATAAATCCTTTATTAATAGAAGTATTTCAAATGCAAATTTAGACAACGCAGAGCATGTTGAAATGCATGCATGTGCATGATACATATTTTGAATATGTTCCAGCTCACAGTGGTTAAGATTGCATGAATCCATTCCCAAAAGGTTTGGTGTTTGCAAGATTCTCTTGTTCAACCTTGCAGGCCAGAAGTTCACAAGATAGGCTGAATAACCCTCCTGAGTAAGAGTAAAGTGTCACGACATTTGAGACAAATGGGATCAAATAATATAAATAAGTCTTTGTTTTTGTGTGTCTTAAAGGAACACATGCCTCATAGCTCAAAAAATGGTTGGAACCACATCTGTACAGAGTGAGCAATGCATGGAAAAAGGTCTCATCTTATTGCACTGGTATTACAATTTTTTGAAAGCATATTTCAAATTTTTATATTAAAAAGCATATTGTATCTTTTCCACAAGAAGGCACAAATACAGTTCACTGTCAACAAAATTCAAGTGTGTATATGTCTCATTTATGCAGACCATTCTTTTATTTTGGCAAATATTTTTATATCGTTTACAGTTGTTGAGGAAAACTATTCCTGTCAATAGTCCTCAGAATACAAAATATATATTTGGCCTTTGTCAATCTCTGAGCAAACAGATTTTTCCACCACCAGGTGGTGATGCGATATTTGCTTTACTATTTGAATAGACAGGGTGGAAATAAAATAGTTGCTAGCCTTCTGTATGTGTGTGTGTCTGTAAGGGGGTGGGTGTTCAGTCTACAGCTGCAGAAGGTGGTCATCTCTCAGCTCCTGCTCTGCTGGTTTTGCCTCATCAGCCAGAGAGCGTTTGTGGCGCGACTGCCACATGTCCTCACCTTCAAGCACAAAAACAAGGACAGGTCAGACTACATGGAGCAGAAAAAGGGAGATACAGACTTGAGGGAAGACGTGGAACACTTAAGTTACCTTTGTCGTTGTCTGTCACTGTCCAGGATTCCCCAGAGCCTGTCTCACTTTCAGCAGTGGCACTCCGGTCTGCCATTAGAACATCAAATGCAGAGCCTTCATAACCACCAGAACCTTCTTCATATGAAAAAGTCACAGGCGACTCCCCCTCTTCACTGATCATCTCCGTATACTCCTCATCCATCTGTTCCTCCTCTTCCTCCCCTCCCTGCAGATTTTCATCCTCCACAGGCTCTGCCTCTCTGGAAACAGAATGAGAGTCAGACAATGAGAAATGTTGATGGAGTCTGGTGGGCTGTAGCAAGGCTTCATGACACTTTGACTGCATGACACACAACAACGAAATGATGCACCTTCACCAAGAATATGATGTAACACATACCACTGGACACTGCATCAGCTTTGCTCTATTTGAACTTGTTATTAAAGATCACCACCAGTCATGTTTTGAGACATAAAAATACTTTAAGTAACTATTTGTCTGTGATACATAACATGAGGATGCAAGATGCCGCCTACTTCACTGAACAGTCCATTCTCAGTGTATGTGTGCAAGAGGTATAAAGTTTCCACATCACACTTGTGTAAGTCAGTAAGTTCCTCTGTGTGTCTTAAGCTCGTTTAAGGTGAGAACAGAGAAACTCTCTCCCCTCAGCGAACGAACATGAAAACAGTCGAGTGTCTAGTGTCAGTCTAGTTTCGAACTCTGCACATACAGCTCTCTGCACAGTTCCTGTAACAACACGCAAAACACATTTGGTGGTGGAGGTGGGCTTTAAGGGTAGAATGTTGAGTGTTGCTTTGTTTACATTTTTCCAACTAATGATACTATTTGTGTTGAGGGTGTTATTCCAAAAATGCATGCATTTGTTTTTTTAACTTACTTACTTACTAATTATCAGGAGCAGGTAGAGGTGTAGGGAAATACTCACAAGGACATGATGTACATTGATGTACCTACATCAATACTTAACAGCACCTGATAAGCTCAAACTCATAACCTGCTACTGCTGATGGCTTTAAAATAAAACTGCTTTAAAATAAAACTGGAAGCCTAGTGGATCCCCTAGTTTTTAAGTCAATCAAGACTTAACAGAAATAGTGTTAACTTAACCTGACTGAGTCGTTGATATTCTGTTTTTCAGACAGACTTTTTTAAGGGTTGTTGAAATAAACTAATCAAAGTAAAAATATATAATTTCCAGTTTAATTACTCAGTTACTGTGTCTCTTTTACATGTAATCTGGTACTTCTCAAAAATGATGATCAGACCAATGTGGCGCATAATTACACACAAAACAATAGACCAGAAGCAGCAGCCCACCAGGCGTCACAGCCCACTTCCTCTCAGCACTTCCCTCTGGCTTCCTGTTCAAGGCAAGCTGCAAATGGGAGGAGGGCTGGTGCTTCTGCTGCTGCTGAGGCCCTGATGTTTTTAAGTAATCTCAAAGTGATGTAGGAGGACAGATAAGACTCAGACAAACAACAGACATTTTCCTCATTTTCAAAGCTATCCACTTCTTTCATTCACTTGGTCTCCAACCATTTTTTGACACTTCTCACCCTCTGTTATTGTTTTTTTGGTTTTGTTTTTACTATTTTCCCTTGTGTCTGTCTGTCTGTGTAATCACTTCTTATTATTTATAGCAATGTTTATTCAAGCTTCACAACCATGTCATCTAACTTTCACTTGGACTTTTCCCCAACTTTTTTTTTTATCAGACTACATTTTATTAAATGATTGATGTCAAAGCAAATATCTCTGTCATCCACCTTTTCTACGCCTCATTACACATACCTGATACAGAAAATATGTTTTAGATGTGATGTGTTATCTGAAGTGTTTTATGAGAGATTAAATTTCAGAGTTTTTCTGTGGAAATACAAGATTTTGAAACAGTTAACTGGGTTGTAATTTATGTGGAGAATTTATAATGCTAGAGCTCATTAAACATACTGTGTGCTTTTGTTTTTTAAAATATCAGGTCATTAACTGATTAGGATATATGACAGTTAAGAGGAACTTTAAAAAAGGAAACTGAGGGCTAAGACCAAGACTGTGATACAGACTTTCTCAGTAGTCACACACATTAAAACATAAAATCTTTTACACACATCATATGTGGTAAGACACACACACACATGCAGTTCTTTACTGGGTCATTAATTTCAGAGGATCACTTTTTTTTAAGTTTAACCAAAATAAGCTAAATGGAACAATCTGTACAGAGAGTCTACATAAACAGGATGGTCTGAATTCCTCTTAAGTTAAAAACCATTAAAAACATAATTCTTTCACAACTCTTACTTCTTCCAGAGGAAGAGTGAGATTCGGTCGTGGGGAAACAAAAAACTGATGACCTTTTCACAGCAGAGGCTAAAGGGTGTGTGGAGTGTGTATATGTGTCCCCTTCAGACACAGAGTACAAATGAACGGTTGTTCAGCTGAAACACTTGGAGTGGCAACAATTTGATTCTTTACCAGTTAAGGTAGAAGCATGAAAATAAAACAAAAACATGAAACAAAATGGTGATTGAGAGTTATTTCTGACTTTTTCACTTTTGTGACAATCCAATGTGAAGCTTATAGATAGAGATATGAGCTAAAGTTTGTATAAAAACTTGCTATGACAAATATGCTTAAATGTTTACATTTTGAATTTAGCCATCTTACTAAATGTGGCTCACTGATTTGCTTTCATGCTCAAAGCTAAAGTTAAAATCTGCAGCCTATCCACACATGTATTGGTGGAACTCAGATAGATAAGTGAGTATGAGTCTGCTCATTTTAAAACTATTAACGCCACCATTACATGCACTAAGAGATAACTTTTCAAAAGTAGCACTGCAAGTATGCTTTATATGCCCAATGCAGAGCAGAAACTTAAAAGTAAGTCATGAAATGAGTGAATGAATACATGTTATCTATCTTAGTAGACTCTTTCTACAGATGCCTTGAAACAAATACACTCCCTCTTTACTTGAGTTTTCAGTACAGAGAGCTCAAATGTGCTTCCAGAAAACACTTTGAGCTAACCACAGACACACACATTAGCATTAGGAGGAAATGTATGCGAGTTAATATGTTGACATTTATTGCTAGAAGTAAGTTGTCATTATTATTCTGCTCATAACAGATTGTTATATACAAAAAGTCTGTAAGTATTTTTTGAGTTTTTAGCAAATTACATAGCATATTTCCACATCTTTTCATGCCATCAATATACTGTACCATACAAAATCTACTTTAAATAATCTGAATTACGTTTAAATGATTTAATAAGAAAATAAACAAGATAAAAAAAATGAAATGGATAATACAAGGAAGTGAAGCAAAACTGGCCACAGATCACCATCCACTGCTTTAAATTTGATATACTTCTTTACTCCTGTGCACTGAGGCAATGTGAAATTGACCATAAACTCCTCAGGTCTTTCTCATTCCAGCTCTGACCTCTCTGTCCTCTCTCTGCTGTCCCCTCTGTCTTTCTTTTTCCCTCCACGTTGTCTTCTATTTTGGCTTTTCTTGGCTACCTACCTCGCACTTACACATTCTCTCTCAAACACACAACACAAGAATACACACAGAGATACACCCAGATATGGGGTTGTGTTGCTGGAGTTGTGTTAAACCAAGGCAAGAGATCCAACACAGAATCAGCATTTCTATATTTAAAGTCTGCATTTATCTGACAACTGCAGTACACTATATTATCACTCAGACGGTTTTGTTTTTTCTGGACTTAGTTTAACATTGACGTGAGCTCACTGCTACCAAGACGCTCTCACCGTACTCTGAGCAACTCACAGAGCAAATAAGTCATGACATCCCAAGCTTGTACACAGCCCATGAGTACTTACAGATACTGTGCAGTTGAAGCAGGCAGTTTGGCTGGTAGGTCTGGACTCCATTCCATTTCTGCACTTTGTTGAGTCACACAGTTGGCCTTGCCACCCTCAGGGTTACATCTCACAAACTTATACACAGCGGTTCTTGGTGCTCCTAGAGGGAGAAGAAGTGTCACTGATGTTCAATTCATAATTTCTTTATTTTTTTTATGTTGATTATGCAACAGTTCACTGCAGTCAGAGTACTCTTGGGCAACATCTGGTTGCTCATCTGGATCAGTTCAGAGCAACAATTAGGGTTTTCTAGTTCCATGTTAGGAGTATTACAGGAGATTTCAACATAATTCTGCAACAGGGTAAAGTAACAGTTGGTCTTATGGGTTTCAGAGCTGTCTGTTTTCTTCAATAATGTGTTATAATAGGAAGCAATGGAATCAAAGTGTTTTTTTTTTCTCAAAACATTGTAGCAAGTTGATCTTGAAACTTAAGTTATTTTCCACCAATATCCTGCATAAAGAAAACTACCTGAGAGCTATCAAGTGTTTCATGGCAACAGCAGGGAGGATAACATTATTGCATTCGCCATCCTTCTGTGTAAAACAAAGTTCGCTTAAAATTAAATTCACGTTTATCATCTGATGGTGGGATTTTACCTGTTAGATGATTGGTGTGGACATTCTGTTATGGATTTATTAATTCTGCAACAAAAACAATTTGTACACATCCTTTGCCAAAACAATTATTTCCTGTTTTGTCCACACCGTTGAGCTCTTGGAAAATGATGAAGCATTCTTAAATGTTTAAAAGAAAAAATGTTTTCCCCTTGAAAAGATAGTGTTTGACATTTCTACTGATACCAGTGCCAAAGGTGATCTGTCATTATCTTCGACGAAGGCTATTAATATCTGGCAGTTGAAAATGTTGGCGATTCAGATGGACGACGTCCTGCGACAGGGGGTTTGAATTATTTGTGTAAGTAAAAAAGAAAGAAAGAAAAAAAAAATGAGTGGGCCTAATGTGCATGATGATAACATTTTGACTGAGTCTAGGTTTTGGTGTCACGTCCCTGAAGGCCTACAGCTTTTGAGCGTGCGTGTTATTTGGCAACTAAAATAAAATAAGGTGTCATGTTATGATTTCATTTTTAATTTTCCTGCTTCTGAATAAAACTTGATATTGCTGCTGTTCTTATTTTAGCTCTGAGTTGCCTAGTAATTGGCAAAATCTAGACACAGACAAAACATGTATACAAAACATTCATGGTGGTTTATAAGTACTTTTAAGTAGGCTAAAATTTCACAATACCAGATATAATTCAGTAAAAGCACATCCCAGGATTGTTCTTTTTCAGTTATCTCTATATTAATAAAGGACACTAGCCTACATGTGTCATAGTGAGAGTCCAAAAACCCCCTTCACATGTACAAAGATTTCAACGAGCCACATCGAAACTTCACTCGGAAACTGAAACGCTTTTGCTCGTTCTGATTTAATATGGTATAGAACCAGTCAGGGATTCCCAAATATTTTTCCCCTCATGAGCCTCAGCCTTAGTCCTAATCTACTCAACACATCTTATGATAAGGAACAGAATATTCGACTTTTTAGAGGATGGTGTTTTTTGTAGTCTGCCGTACAGGTGGGGAGGATGTTGAGCTACCATCAGCCCAATAACTAGGGCAGAGAAACACTGACGTTAACAAATGAGGCGTAATGAGTCAGTTGCTTACGGTAATGACATTATGCTGACACAGGGGAGTCAAATACCAGCGAAGTGGAACAATTTCTAACGTTACTTGTCAGTCAGAGACCCCCCGACGGAGCCCAGCCTTCCCCTGCTGCTGTGAGGATGACCAGGATTACACATGAGCTGCTGAGATGTGAAATGATTTTTACTTGTCCCCTCTACAACCTGTCTGAGTGAAGTCCAAATAAAGTCAACTGCTGCGAAATGTGTCTCCGCAACAAGAGACACAAAGTAGATCTGACAGTAATAAACAGTCGACTTACCCTTTCCGTTATGTAGGGCGAGGCACGCGACAGCGAGGAGCAGAATCAGTTTCATCCTCGAACGTGTCTTTTGTTTAAGAAAACAGGAAAATGTGAAGGCACTCCTTTCCGAGCTGAAGCTTCTTTACGCGGTGAAGAATAAGTGTAAACTGCCTGTGGAGTCAAAATATCCCCCTGAAGGAGCTCAGCCCTCTGAGTGCGTCATGGTTTCCTGAAGTCTTCTCGAGTAGAAAGTGGCTGTATGAACATCCTCTCAGTGGAAACTTTTGCATTAGCTGCCCCTAAAATATCAGATATCAGGTCGGAGTTTGCGCAACTGAGGAAATACCAGACGATAGCAGCCTAGATTTAATCTGTATTTACTGATAATAACGACAGAGAGGAAGCGGCAATTTGTCTTAATTGGCTGCGGGCTCATTTTGTGTTGAGATAAGAACAAGATAGTAACGTATATCTGTGAGAGTTTCTGAATCCAATTCACTTCAATTCAATGTGTTCTTCAGCTTTGTTCAGGTCATGCTAAAAAGCAATTTTACTCTCCTCTTGTGTGTTTGTGTGTGTTTGAGAGAGAGAGAGACACAGTTGTGTTTCACCCTTTTACTTTCTTTTAGTCTTGGTTTCATCCATCTTGTTTTTGTTTTCTTCTATTTAGATAAATACAATCATATGACAGTAATAAACAACCACAGGGAGAATACTTGATATGTGGGAGTATGGAGGAACCTGCCTGGAAGTCACCCAACACATGAGCCCACAGCGACAGCTTCATCTCCACTGAGTGACCTTACCTCATGGTGTGTGAACGTTTGGCTGGGTGTGTGTCAGTATGTGTTCCATGCTGCAGCTACTTTAGTGCATGTTTTGTGTGTTTTTCATTATGTGTATTTGTGTCTTTTATGTGTCTCCACATGTTCTGCGGATTCATAGCTTATATGCACGCTTGTGTTTGTTAGCAATTTAATGTAATCAAGTACATTTACTCAAAGTCAGTAGTAGTAGTTTTTGTTGTTGTTGTTGTTTTTGTTTTTTTGTTTTCTTTGTTTTTTGTTTTTTTTTTTTTTTTGCTACCTCGTATGGTCCCTCATATTCAAAGAGAAAGACTGTTCTTTGTACTTCACTTCCACACATTTATTTACCAGCTATAGCTACTTTGCAGACACATTTTACATATAAAATACTGTATATGATCATCTTCTAAAATATGATGTATTTGTTGAATAAACTATCTTAACAGTGTTTAAAGTAGTTGAAATCAGCTCCCTCTTCACTACATATGAATATAGATGATGAATATAACACCCTGAAAGAGCCATGCTGTATTATGAGTAATTTACTGTTGAAAATTGAAGTACATTTTGCTGTTTATACATTTTTGAATGTGTGAAGTACCTATATTTATGTACTGTGGTATTGCAGTATTTACGTAAGTAAAAGATCTAAATACTTGGTCCACCACTGGTGTTTGTGTGTATCTGTATGTGTTACTTTCTGTTATATAAGACTGTGCCGGTAAACACAAGTTCAGACATTTCAAGTGTCTACACCTGGTGTGTCCCAGTGCCTCAGGCAGGTGTATTTATAAGATTAGCATTGCATTGATAATGCCTCAGAAGTTACTCACAATGCTCCCAGGCTGTTTGGAGCTGGAAGAGGAAGATATAAGATTTGGACTCATGTTGAAAGCATGTGATGTAATGTGCATGTCATTTTCAGGAAGTGTTAATGATGGAGGTACGGGCTGATATTAGGATAGAGTGAGATGAATCCAGTGTGCTGTTAGAGCGGTTGAGTCAGTACATTCTGTTCTTACACACATTCATCAGAGTATGATTGTTTTTTTCTTCCTTTATTTTCTTCCATCATAAAAAGACTAAAAAAAACACCTGCTTTGTTTATGTAGTTGGTCAGTAGAAGCAGGTTATTCTAGGTGGTAAACAATATTCTCAGTTATTATTGCATTAACCATGGGCTGTGGTGTGCAGTGGTATGGTATGTCACGAGGAGTGGCAGGTTGTGTGATCACAGCAAAAAGAATACACAACAACAAAGAAAAAAGGAACTGTTAGATTTTTTAAAACACATTTTCATCATTTCAAAGTGGTGAAAGCAAATTCACTCTGTCTCTAAACAGTGATACATATATTATTTATATTCTTTACCTGTCTCAACCATTCATTGATTGAAATGATCAATGGTATATTCAAACCCTCTTTTCAGCAATTTTTTAAACAGTGTTAAACTCATCTTCCTCTAATTACTCACAGCATGTTGAGAATTTTTTCAAACAAAGCCCACAAACACTCAAATTAAGAGTAGCTGTTGATGAGCGTGTCATCCGTTTAGTAGTGATGAGAGGAACTCAGCTGATAACATCTGTGGTTTTGTGATTGTCACATGTTGTGAAAATGGGCAGTTTGATGTCTCATCACACCATCTTGCTGCACCTCTTAGTGTTTATCAAAGGGCACAGTGATACTAAAACCAGCTAAATTAATACCCAGTTAGCACAGTTTGTTTACATAGATGCACTGAATGAAAGCCAGTCAGGACCAGATTCTCAGTATTAGTAAATCTTAAATGTTTGGGTGTCTCTCCATCGCCTATGTTCTTTTACATTTAATCTCCTTCCATGTGTGTGTGCAGAAAGAGCTGCACACACACACACACGCAACCACAATACGATAGTGTGTGTTACAAACTGTGGTTTATGATGTTTGGATGGCCTTTCCCTATAAGAGCTTGACTCATTGACCTGTGTGTGTGTGTGTGTGTGTGTGTGTGTGCATACTACTGTCAGCACTCTGTCAAATATTTGTTGAGTCCTTGCTCCTGCTCTTGCTCTGCGGGCTGAATACTGCATTCTTCCCTTTGACTCTTGTTGTGTTTTTCTTGCTCCTCTTCTTCTTCTATGTCCCTGTGCGCCTTCTTCATTACTGTCTCTTGTCTATGTCAGACAAGAAGAGAAGAAGAAAGAGAGAGAGAAAGAGAGAGAGAGAACTGTTGATGCTGACACATCAGTATGATGCTGTGAAGGAAGTGGTAACATCAGTTGCTATCATTTTCCCTCAGGAAATGACACGCTAGCCTGCCCAGCATCGCCTCCATGCACACACACACACACACACACACACTGGAAGTGACATATTTATGAGGCACATATACCCACTGACATACATCATTGTGCACATAGGATGTCTCCTCCACAATATTCCATAGCAATTAAAAAGGCTGGGCTGCCTATAGAATCACTTATATCTGATATATACTGTGTGATATATATGTGTTTGCCTACAGCAGCCTGTACATCACTGCGTCTATAAAAAGTCCGTTTTTATAGTCAGCTTGGTTTCCATTCCCACGCCTGTCACATTATGTGGGATTCAAGTCTATTGTCTGAGTAACCAGAGTTTATGGCGATAAAGACAGCACTATTTCACACCCTCAGAAACACACATGCAGAGACACAGTAAACGCACGCAGTCGTTAACATATATGCACAGGATTGTTTCACCAGGCGGGGAAGAAAAGTGACACTAAAGAACTAGACTTGTCTGGGCTCCACAGTGACAGTGCAACAGTGACTGATAATATATCCACAATAAACTAAAGTCATCAGTTTTTCTTTAAAGAAATGCAGTAAATGTAAGACTAAACATCAACTGTCAGTGTGCCACAGTTTGTCATACATATCAAACTGCAGTGACATTTCCACTTGCCTTCCATTTCCTTGTCATCTGTTCCCAGGAGTGTGAATCAGAAAGTAATGGCTTTATGTAATACTTTGTGGGTGTATTTCCAGTTGAATGAAGCATCACAGGTTCATAAGAAAAGAAACATCTCTGGAAAAGGCAGCAGTCCTACAGCTTTGCATTTTTTGTTTCTAGTATTGCAAATTGTGAAACTGTCAGGAAACTATATGTCAATGATTGAATCTGCTGCAGGATGATTACGCTCTTAATATAGCCTTTGTTTATCAATGAATCTTTGAGGTAAAAGATCTCTTTTACCAGCAAGACCTGAGTACAAAAAATAAGCCGAGAGAAAATATACAAAACAAATATAGCCAGTCACACACAAGATCATACAGAAAAACAGAAACATTACAGAGCCTGGAACATTAAGGGAACCGCACTAAGCTGGTTTAAGTCCCATTTATCAGATTGATTTCAGTTTGTATACATTACAATGCAAAAGTTAGACACTGAGTTCCACAAGGTTCTGTGCTTGGACCAATTCTATTCACATTATGTAGTATAGACTTCCTTTAGGCAATGTTATAGGAAACACACCATAAACTTTCATTGTTATGCAGATAATACCCAATTATCAATGAAGGCAGATAAAACCAGTCAGTTGGCTAAACTTCAAGCATGGCTTCTTCCCTGTAGAATCTTGTTCCGTGTTTGTGTTTGAGAGTAGGCTCAGGCTTGGCTTGCACCATCCCTTAGTTATGCTGCTATAGGCCTAGATTGCTGGGGTGCTTCCCATGATGCACTGAGCCCTCCTCTCCCTCTCCATCTGTACACATTCATATCCCATTGATGCATGTTACTAACCCGGCATCTTCTCTCTCGTGTAGTTTTTGTAGTCTGCCCTGTGTGAAAAGTGCCTTGAGATAACTTTGACATTATATAAATAAAACTGACCTGATTTTTCCAGTAAGCTGTCTCAGCCAGGTTCTCATTCATAGCACATTAGTTTTTAGTGTGTTGGTGCTGAGCAGGTATGTCAATGCACGTTTTGACAAGCATGAGAAAGGTTAGTGGAGGCATAAATTAAAGCAGGAACTGCAGGTTCCAGTGCACTGAAATGATTTTCACTGCATGAAGAGCCACAATACAAACAAGTTATGTCATAATCAATATTTTGAATTGTATGTGTGCGTGTGGGAGGGGTTGTGTTGGTGTTCATTACTTGGCAAAATGATGTTATTAAATTGGTGTTGGTTCTATTGAACACATTTCTAATGTCTTGAAGAAGAAACTATAGCAATAAATGCTTTATAAGATAAAATGAGTAAATAAACAGCTTCGACAGTGTGACCTGTTCCACATTTTGGACCAATAAACAGATATATAGGTTGATGACAAATTACAGGACAAATCAACATGAAGTGTTTTAATAAGGTGTTGGTCCACAGTGAGCCACCAGAACAGCTTTACTCCTTCTTGGCATAGATTCTCTACTCTGGAATTATATTGGTGGGAGGAAGTGTTTGGCCAAAAGATATCTCATATGGTGCGATGATGTGGTGGAGAGCGCTGTCCAACATGTTGCAATGATCTCTGCAAACTTCAATTCCTGTGAATGCATCACTTACTCATTTTTGGCATTATTTCCTTTAATTTGTCATCTGTCTGTATATCTATACAGGAATTATTACAGTGTGACAAGATTTTTGCTGCCTTAGGTGAAACTGGGATGACTATAATGATGATAAACTGTGTGATCATGGTGTCACCAGACACACTGTCCTGCAGCAGTCTACAGCTTTACCACATGCCGTTAACTCAGCTGCACAAAGTGATAAATGTACATGTAAATGTTATATAAACACACAAGACATGACTATGGAAAAATACTGACAAAAGATTGTTAGTTGAGATATACTGTAACTTTTACAGGACATCGTCACATACTCACAGACACTTTAAGACATAATTTGGTTTTAACAGATGTTTTAGACATTTTTCTGCATTAAGCGGTTTAATATTCTGGAAAAGCAGGTTCTTAGATTCATCTAGAGCCCAACCTGAGGTAATTTCAGCCTTTACTCTGGAACCCATTGTCATTAATCCACTTGGTACTTCAGTTGTATGGAGATATACCAGATAAAAGACTGATTTCATGACCAACTTCTCTCTGCAAGTAAAGAAAGCACATACTGGTGTTGTGATGTAAGTGTGTATTACTTCACTGGTTTAATATCATTACATACAGTATCTGTTGTACATGAATACACGAGATTCCTCAGAGGCAGGAAGATAATACACAGGTCCAGTAGGCTTTAACATTTGTTTTACTTACATCAGACACATAAAGAAAGAAGAAACAGAATTTTAGTGTGCTGAGTGCTTTACAGAAAATAAAGCCACATTAAATGAAAACCAATATGATTAACAATAAAAACAACAAGTATGAATCAGAGTAGGGTCACAGATGAGTAAAATAAAATAAAATAAAAATCTGTTATGTACATAACAGCCGTAAGGATGCAAGAGCAAAGTGGCTTTTTTTTTATTTGCAAAGGCAACATTGGACATTTTAACAACAATCCTACAAGTGTTTCATTTCTTTTTACATCACTGAGGTTTGGAGGGAAGCATCAATGTAAAGAGACAAACAGGTCTGGGTCAATTTACACTCAATTCAACCATCATCAAATTATTTCTCAGTAATACGACTGAGACATTTTTGTTTTGATTTTGAAAATATTTTCTGTGCTACCTGAATGAAAAATAAGTTGACCATACATTTTACTACACACAAGAAAGCACATACGGATAGAGTGTAATGTGTTCAAAGGTCTTGTGAAAGCAGCATGCCCACTGCAAAAAACAACAAGGCCATCACCAGTACGAATACAGGAAGAGAGAAAGTCACTTAATAGTCAGTTCTCTAATTGATGGGTGTCCTTTGACTATAAAGTGGTGAACGTGGACTGTCTCATCTGCATGGATTTAATGCTGTTGGGCGACTAACAAGTCAGTCAGCGAACAGTGGCGTCCTTCAGTTGTTTGCAGCCATCCTTGCTTTGAGGCGGTTGATTTTGAGAGGGAGCAGGCCAACCATCTCCTTACTCAGCTCCAGCTCCGTCTCCACAGTGGTTGCTGCCTCAGGGTGTGTCTCACAATACTGCACCACGTATCTATACAGCAGGTGGAGTATGAAAGCAATGGTCAACATATTACACAGATAAACAACACGGCAGCTGGCTGTCTCTAGACTATAGAGTTAGTAGAGCCTGTCAACCGATTACTGTCATCCTATATGGTTCTCCTGTAGAGAGCAACTCTTTCAATATGCAACCCAGTGTTTGGATGTATCGCTATAAATTAAGAAATCTATTTTCATACTTGTAATTTTCCAGAGATCTGTTGAGGTTGTCCAGCTGAACAGAGGGTGAAGAGCTGATCAGCCGGCTGTGCAGTCGGGCTACTCTGAAGCGGGCCACCAGAGCCGGTCTGAGCACCTCCTCCTCCAGGTGCTCTGGAACTTTCCCTTCTGGGGAGCACAGAGAATCTAGGAACATCTGAAAGTACCTGGAGAGGAGAGGATTACAAATCACTCTGAGTGAGTAATGTACTGTAATTTCTGGACTATTGAGCGCACCCACTAAATTTAAAAAGAAAAAAAAAATTGTACATATATATATAGGCCGTACTTGTCTATAAGCCACAGGTGTCTACGTTGTAACATGAGATATTTACACATTCACGCTGCCGTCTCCAACATCTCACCATCAGTTCATTGATGCCAAGCTTACATGCAGCAGCTCTATTTCCTTTTTCGACAGCCAGATCAATTGCCTTTAACTTAAAAGCTGCATCATATGCATTCTTTGTGTGTTTTCCATGATGAGGGTGTGTGCATTAAGCGCAAAATGACTGAAGAATTTAGTGTGAGTGCGTTTGATCTAATTCAAACAGTTTCATTGGTGCATTGTGACCTGTTCGGTAATTTCATTGGTCTGATGTGACGAGGCTAAATGTTTTTGCGGCATGAAGCTCGTTAGCCCGTAAAAATCTATAAATTAGCCGCATCATTGTTTAAGCCACAAGGTTCAAAGAGTGTGAAAAAAGTAGTGGCTTATAGTCTGGAAATTATGGTACACTCACTTGGCTGAGGCAGAGCAGAGGTGGTTGAATTTCTTAATGGTGTGGCTATCTAGCGACTGTGTGTCTGCTTGTCTGTTGGCCAGTGTCAGTTTCAGATCCATCATTTCACTGTAGGTCTCTGCCAACTCAAACATCAGCTGTCTGCGAATCATTAGGTAATACTGGGCATTCAAGTCTATAGAAAGAAAACAGTGGAATTTAATCAATTATTGTCACCTTACATGGATGGTTATTTTATTTTACCTTGAACATATTCAAAGAGACATAACTTTCTTCAAAAAGAAAACTGCTACTCAAGAACAAAATAAGCTCTGTACCAGTGCAGATTGGCTCTAGCATATCAACTCTTCGTTTGTGCATTTTGCAGCGTCGCTCCAGATCCTCTTCAAAGAAAGCCAAGGCCCTGAACAGAGCGCTGTGATCCTGCAAGATCTCTATGTGGTCTGTCACATATCCATCCATCTGAAAGTACTCCTTGGCCTGGAAGAGAAAACACAGAGTCACAAGTAAAGATCAACTCCAGACAGGGTGGAGAGAGAACACAAAAAACAATTTTCTATAGGATCCTGCTTAATCAATCTTACATAGTAACCACCAGACCTAATAACCCACACCTTTCAGGATCACTGGGATTCCTTATTCAATCAGGCTGCATTTTTGTTATGCTCTTAAAACAAGAATAGGAATTTTTCTCACTGTCCTTAAATACAAAATGTTTCTGAGGGGCATCTCTGGCATGAATGCAATCTTTGTGAAAATCACGATTTATAGTGCAACCGTGTCACAAAGGAATTGATTCAATTTAGTCATACTTTCTGAGGCTGAGTTTCTGTGAGTTATTCTGCAAAGTGTCGTTGTCTTTGTCACTTACATCAAATTAAATCCTTTTTCATTGTAGCTTTTCTATCAAAATGAAAGGTTCTGGCATCATTTGGACAAGCCAGTAAAGAACAGAACAGAAATAACATCACATTTATAACACATCCTGGTGAAGATTTGCTTCTTGAGAAGAATATTTGCTGACTTACTAACAATGTGGCTGAGGACTGTGAGGAACAGCTGAGTGACAAAAATGCAATGCAGTGCAGTGCAGCTGAAATCAACTTCAGCTATAAATACCTTGGTACATACACTGATGTGTCAAGTCAAGTCCAGTCATGTTTATTTACACAGCCCAATATCATTTACAGTATCTCATTGGGCTTTACAGCGCAGTTTTTTTTTCTGTAACCTGATTTTTTAATGCAGAACTTCACTTTTAACACTCGCTTATCTGCTGGGACGGTAACTTCTTCACATACTAGCAGCCTGTATACTGTGCTGCACTGCTCTCTATGTCTCTATGTTGATGATTTGAGTCAGTCCAGCCCAGTTTCTGTGTGCATCTGAATGTGCTGTGTTGTGTTGTGTATACCTGCGTGACATAATTCTGTCCCACTAGAAATACAGCTCTGGCCTCAGTGAAGTCCAATGGGAATAAACAGCGCACCTAGAAAACATAAAGCAAAAAATTAGCGGTAAAGAGAAATATTTCTGCTGCTACTGACATAGAGATAGTGGTGATTTTAGGTAAGTAGAAGTATAACATGTTCTTTAACAATAGCTGCAACAACAGCATTGTTAGCAGCAGTAGAAGTAGTATCAAGCACAGTATACAGACCTTCTCTTCCAGGCTAGCAATGGAGTCAAAGGTGTCTTCAGAGCCAAACAGCAGAGCGCTCTTCCTGCCCTTCTCTTCCTCTTCCTCCTCACCTCTTCTTGCCCTCTTCAACTCATCCTGTCGATCAGTATCCAGCTCCCCAATGTTGTCCTGGTCACAAACACAAATACAAGCACATTTTAAGAGACACATAAAACAATTATGCTCATCTAAGCTCAGGTACGCACACGTGTAGACACAGATAATCTAAATGAATACACATGAATATCAAGGTTAGTTAAATTGATAATGCTTGATCCTTAATCCTTCTTTTATTTTGGCAAAATCTTTGGTGGAAACTTTTCTTTGGGTTTTGCTGATGATACAGTTGAGGTTTTTGTGGGTGGTGTTCTCTCTGTTCAGTCATGGTGACTATCACTGATCGGAAGACTCAAGTGCAAGTCATGAGTTCAAAGATTTTAAAAACTGCCACAGGCCCACACACACACACACATACAAGTATGCAGTACCTCTAGCAGCTTCTTAGCGTCCTGCAGGAGGTTGAGACAGTATTTGATCCAACATCTTGCGATCTCTGCTCTTTTTTGTCTGAGCTGTTCCCTACGTTCATTCTCAGTCTCACCTGTGTCAGACAGGAGAAAAAGATGTTAGGACATATAAACAGAGAGGCTAAATGAATGATATGTAATGAGGGGGAGTGTGAGGGAAAGACACAGAAAGAAGAATTAAGGCAATAACTGAGGCAATTCTTTGCTCACAGTTGAGTCATCTCCTGTTTAACTTATTGTAGTTGATTACGGGAACCATATAAAAAAGAAAGATGCAAATCAGTGCTCTTATTTTGATATGCATATTAATTAAAAATTTAGATAGATACTTACTTTCCTGTGCTGCAGCCTCAGAAGGAACCTCTCCTGCCAAACCTGATATGACGGTAGCTGCTGAGAGACAATGTCTGCCTTCCATGTATCGACCCTAAAAATCACACACATATTCACCCCTTTCATTACTTATACTTAAGGATGCACCAATACCACATTTTTTCAATCCAATTACAAGTACTTATATTTGAGTACTTGCTGATACCGAGTACCAATATGAGTACTTATTAATGTCATTACACTTAGTACATTTACTTGAAAACGTGCTTTATTTTCATCAGATATTGTTTCATTCTCTGGCTGTAAGAAATTGCTGTGACTGACATTTGAACATTCCATTATATATGGCACTGCCACACATTTTATTCAAATAGAAGTACTGTTAAAGTACTGTTATTGACATTTTAGCATTCAACTGCATCTTTTTTTATTAACAAACAGCCTTGCCACATATTTCACTTAAATATAGCCCTGAAACATAACTGTACCAACATAAAACTGTGGCAGAGCAACTAAGGCATTATCATGTAATCAGCAACATCTGTCTGTGAGAACTAAGTCTATTTTGAAAAAGTGAGGGGCAGGTTTTTTTTTTAATGAAAAACAGCTTCTCTGCATTATCAGCTGTTTCTGTTTTCATCTACAATGTGGGACACTGAGCTAAAAAGCCTTTCACTTTCCACACTGCTGCTGTTTTTTAGATGTTTTATCAGATTGCTTGTGTTGAAAGTACTCGCTTTCGTCCCTCCTCTTGACAACTTTGCAGAGCATGATTTGCAGTCCGCTTTACTTTTGTCACCATCATCCACTTTGATATACCTCCACACCGCCGACATTGCTCCTTCTTGCTCTCAGTTAGCACCTGACCACCCAACTGAATGTCACGCTGCCGTAAAACGGTATCAGCACACTACTGAATACGAGTACAAGTACAGGAACAGGGAATCAGACAGATACCCGATGCTGGTATCAGTGCATCCCTACTTATACTCGCTATTATGCAGTTTCAGTGCCAGTGAACACCTAAACCAGATTTTTAAAAGATATATGATTATTACAGCAAAAATCCTTGCCATGTAATCAAAATCATCTGACTACCTGACAAGTCTCTGCAAAACTGAACCACAAGGAAACTGACACTCTTTTTCGGTGGAAGCTGTGTATCATGCATGACAAAATAGATGAAAACATTACGAGTGATATCATGCAAAATCTTTTTCAATGTTTTAAATTAACTGTTTTCAATCTGTATAAATCAATCTAAATCCTACCTTAGTGATGTAATACTGTGATAGTGTAGCAGCGTTCAGAGCCCACTCCATTGGATTGAACTGATTCAACTGTAACTGTCTCTGCAGCGTACTGTGACAATAGGTGGCAGCACGCTCAGTTTGACCTGGAGGACAAAATACTGTGGTTAAAATAACTATCATCAAATAAAGCAGTATATTATATATTATGTTCACATATATAAACTCAGAAGCAAACCTCACATATGCCTTATATTTGCCTCAGTGGATACAAAGTGGCTTCAAATAACTTGTTAGAAAAACAGTGGATTCAAACAAATAGAGAGTCTTTGGACTTTCTATATCAGTTTAAATATTACATACAATTTACATATGTTATAATATAAATAAATACTGTTCTACAAATTTGACTCAGGCAAGATCAGATCAGACTCACCAAGGTTTTTATAGACTTGAGCAAGGTAATACATGGTGTGGGTGTAGGCCAACTCAAACCTGGTAAGTATAAAAGGAAAGACGGAAAGAAGAGAAATAATTGAAAGGGAAGACGAAGTATATGGAGAAGGCAAAGGGAAGTAACAATAACATTACTATAAACAGGTAAGAAATCTGACAATGTACGTGTGTGTGTGTGTGTGTGTGTGTGTGTGTGTGTGTGTGTATGTGTGTGTATATTGGGATGTTGGAAGTTACAACTTACCTCTTGGTCCTTTCCTGATGTGTCAGCAGCTTCTCCTCAGTAGTAAAGTACTCTGTCATGTCAGTGGGAGGACTCCCATCCTGAAAAAAAAAACAAGCACAACAACCATGGCTGCTGATGAAGTGGATGTGGCCAATGTAATTTTTAATTGCAGCTATGTTGGCTCTGCAGTCCTTGTGCTGTTGGCCTCTCAGTCAGTTAGTCTTTTGAATACTGGCATCAACACAGTTATGGCAAGTAACATTCATTCACGACCAACACTTTTTAAAATCAAAAGCACAACAATACAGTCCTCTCCCTTGGCTCCTGACAGGAATGTACATGATGGTTATGTGACCCTGCACCTGAAGACATATAGAAAAATGTTTAATAGTTGAGTAAAATTATGCTTTTCATCCTGCCCTGTCATCAATCAAGTCAAGTCAGTTTACCTGCCGCTTTAGTTAAGCAGTCACACAGGAAACCAACCTTACCTCTTTCATATAATGTTGGTAGATGGATTCTGCTGTTTCAAGGAATCCCTGAGCTGTCTCCGTCTCATCCCGGCCTGCCCAGAGGATGCCCAACTGGTTCTGAGAAACACAAACAGACAGCACAAGTCATCAATATCATCTGATCTCCTACTACAGTAAGATGATCTGGATAAGGCAAGAATCTACTCTATTGCTTACATGTTAACATTAAGCAAGGTGTACTTCGATTCTTGTAGACTTTATGATAAATCATCAATAAGCTATAATGTGTGGAAAAGCGGAGAGGTGGTGCAAACTGCTTTAATATACAGTATTAACTAGTCAATCAGGCTGAGGTGGTTAATTTGTAACAGCATCTAAGTCATAGTCTAACACATCTTTCAACAATATTTTTGGACTAGGTTCATCTGGTTAATCTTAGCTATAGCAAAGGCCTGTAAATGAAAAAAACCTTCTGCTGAAATCTGAAATCTAATGCTAATGAAAAGCTACCGAACAGCTGGTTTTCTCTTGTTAGCATGAAGTCAACGTTACCCTGACATGGATAAACAGCGACACATTCTCGGAAGATACGCTGCATCTTCCCAGCAGCTTCATACAGTTCATCAGATGCTCCTGTCCGGCCGACAGCTCCTCTGTGTCGACATGGTTGACGCCCAGATAGTACTCCACAGCCCCGAGTTTAGCGGCCCGCAGCCCAGCTGGCGAGTCGCCGCTGAAGCCCTGACCGAACCCGTCCTCCCTCTGCCCGTCCACCGGCTGCTCTGACGGCCGCGGGTCGCCGCTCTCTCCGCCGCCGTCCTCCTCCCCTTCGCTAACTTCAAAACTCTTCAGCGAGCAGTATATCTCTCGGAGGAGCTCCCTTGCCTTGTATTTGGAGCGGAACGGATCATTTTCTGGGTCGTTTCGTGATTCAACCTCCGTGAGGTTTTGGGCGTTGGTGAATTTGTCGCAGATAGCTCTCCACTCATCACTGCTGAGAGACGCCATGTTGGTCTGTTGGTCTTCTTCTTTGTCGTTCAGTTGGAACTGGCTACCTTTTGTTGCTTTACTGCCGTCTGCTGGTGTTAATTGGTTATCTCTCAGTGTTTTCTACACTTTTCTTTTCATGGTTATTTTCGTCAGAAATAAAACAACCATTTACATTCTTGCCCAGTAACAGGGATGTGGAATGTACCAAATCACTTTACAAATTACCAGTACTGCACTTTTTACAATTTTGAGGCACTTGCATTTCATACCTCAGTTCATTACAGAGGAAAATATTATCTACCTTTTATTCCTCTTCCCCCTTAAAATGTGATTATTATCATGTATTACTATTAATTAAATTATCCAACAGCATATAAAAGTTAGAATTAGCTCCACATCAACACTACAATATTAAAATACTGGTTATCTAAGTTTATGCCTCAGTATAGTAGTACACTATGAAAAGTTAACTTTAGCAAAATGGATCATTTTAGATACTTCATTACATTCATTACTTATTTCCACCACTGCTTTTGACAAAGTCACTTGACTCCCATTTCTTGTCTTGCATAAAATGGTGATAAAATAAACAAATGTTTAATACATTTGTTAAGCTCTCAGCAATCTTCACATAAAAGTTTAAAAGCTGGGTGTACACATTCAATATAAAACATACAAAGTAACTCCCATTCATTTCCAGTTAGTTTCATTTGTTCTAACTTTGTTGAAAAGATGTGTTCAGTGTTAACATAATAAGGGATTAGGTTGCAGAATTAAGTGTTGAGTGTAAATACAGAGCCGCGGCCTCCATGACATCTCAGTGAAATAATTGACATTGGAAAGGTCACCTGATCCCTAAGTAACAATGACCATGGAGCAGGACTTAAAGACAACCAAGTATTAAATGAAAACTGCAGTTGCAAAGCTGAACTTCATATATATATACAGTAATAATAATACAATAAATCATTCACTCTGCAAATTGTGTTCAAGTTGGTTAGAGCCAGTTTATTTAGACAAACCCAGAATCGTCAATCAGGGAAAAATAATGTGAATTATACAACGGCAATAACTTAATGTGAATGACACCGAAGCCACTTGTCTCGCTCAGTCATGCAGGATTAAAACCTACCAGTCAGAGTCCCAGTCTAATTACACAGATTTACAGTGTGGGCAGCTTCACCACATGAAAAGACACATATATTTATTTTCAATTATTTAAACATTTGCTTAAACAATCATTATTTATTATACTATAACAAATGTATGTCAAATTAGACACTCTGTTTTCAATGTACAGCATATTTTGCCCCAAAGAACATCAAACAGAAGGCTTACGTCTCTGTGTTTTCTCTGTGTTTAAGTAAAGGTTAATGAATGAAAGTCCTTACTCTTGGCCAGTGATAATCTGCCATGGTGTGGAGATATTTGCACAGACTGACCTCAGGCTACGTTCTCTATGAAATATCATGACTATCTGAATTACTAAGGAGTTAAGGAAGAAATAAAACTGTTAGGAAATTAGGTAATTGGTGAATAATGATTGTTTTAGCCTAGACTGAAAATGTTTAACATGCCAGTGGATTCAGTGTGAAAAGCATCTGTCAGGCTGGTGAGCTGAGTGTACATTCACCTACAGCATATTTTTGTGTGTCATGTTGAATGTTGCAAAAACCTTAAAATAAATCACAACAGTTGACCTTAAATCTTGGAGGAAAGCATCTGCTTTCTTCTGTCTGTTTAGTAAAAAGTGACTAAAACTTCATGAGGATGATCAATCATGGTCTATGTGCCAGGATTTTAATGATTAGATAAAATGTTTTCATGTCCAGGTTTAGGTGGCTGTTGTAGCAGCATGGTGCCACTCTGCAGTGAACGTTTCCATCTGCTTCACTCTGTCACTAAGAGCCCATCTTCTTTTCCATGCTGAAATAACACAGAAACAAATTCACTCAAGTATATCTGAGAGTAATGCTTTTCCTTATAACTCAACAGTTGAGTCACTGATGAGATATTGAACAAAATCAAAAGTCATGGTGGCAAAATAAAGACCAGACTGAAAATAACTGGAGAAACATAATGTATTTAGGCATTTGTTAGTACAAATGACAGAGAACATGAAAGAAAGAAAGATGATGACATGACACAGACCTGTTTTGAATGCATGAGCTTCATGACAAACAGTATAAGGCACCTGTGTAACACCACTAACACTTCTTTAAGTGAGGCTTGATAGGATAGCTGGTGACTTTTATAACATCAGTGACTTGCAGAGAAGTCAGACAGGAAAATAACTGGAAACAGGATGTTTTATGCACGCAACTGATTGAGGCTGGAAAGATACAGGTTCACTAGCTGGTGCTGAGCATCACTTATGCTGGTTAAAATGATGTCATGGCACGTCATATTTGCTGTCACTAATTTATGTTAATTCTGTCAGTAATTTCATGACAGGCCTAAATTAAACATGTCTTTTGTCATTGTTTGTAAGGGAAGAATCTCCATTCTGTAACACCACTGCAAAACCGCAAATGAACTGAGTGTTTCTTTGAAGTGAAGAGTGAGACGTCTTCTGTCTAGTGGATCATGTCATGTCACTGTCAGGGATGGCATTCTCCCAAGTGAACTTTCATTCATATCATATCAAAAGTTTAAGCCTATAAACTTAACATTTTTGAACCATGACCTTCAGTATTTGGATCAGGACACTCATAAAAATAAGGTGTGTGAGATTTAACTAGTCTGCAGCTGTGTTATTTCAATGTGTCAGATACGCAGGCTATTAAATCAAAATTTAAGTCACATAAAATTAATGTCAGATCAAACTTGCTAATGGCAGATACCCAACTTTAATGGACTCGGATTGGGGCCACAAAAACTTGAACGTCCTGACGTCCCTAACATCTACTATCCACAATGACAAAGAAATAACAGGTTAAAATGTGACTTACTTGTATTTGATGAGACGACTAGCCTGGACTAGCTGTGCTGACTCATTGGTCAAATGGCAAGCAAACAGTAGCCAGTTGCGTGGCTGCACCTTGTAGGCAAACCTCATGAAGAGCAATGAATAGCAGCAAAGGGCTGAGAGGAGAGAGAAAACACAGACAGTAGTTATAACTTTGATATATATATACATGCCAATGAAGCACGTCTAAATTTGAATTTATTAATAAATAGCCATGACAAAAATGAAATTCTGCACTTCCTACCACTGCTCAAACATGTAAAATAAATAGTAGTAACTAACAGTACACGTATTTCATATATATATGAACATTAAGCTTTTAAGTCTTCAAGCAAATCCCAATTTGAACACAGTCCTACACATAGGCTGTCGGTAAAAACTCTTCTGTTAGGGTTTGTCTTCCATCAAAGCCTTTTTGAAGCCAAAGTGAAAGCACTTTCATTCAGAAGTCAACATACAAAGTGACTAAACTAGAATTGTCACTGTTGTTTACAGAATCTCTTATTTCTAAGTTACCTTGAGGCAAAGCACAACTTACAACCCAAACCCTAACAGTGTGAACTAGAAAAGGATGGGAGTATTGTGTGTGCTGTGCATTTATACATTTACAGTTATCAGTATATGTGTTTGTGTGTCTTACCGAAGGTCATCCTGCCACTGATAATCTCTGGGCTCTTCTTCATATCTGTGATGGCAGCTATAGGGAGACCCCAGTTTGCTACAGGACCCCAGAAATGCTGTACACACACATGCGCACACACACAAAGTGAGAAATTAAATGACTGGGCATTTATCTTAAGCAAACAGGATTATATGATAGATGTAAGTAATAAAATCTGTATTATGAATCCCGATATAAGAAGGTTTTAAAAATATTAAGAAAATGAAAATTATACACTTTAACACACATACACTCAAATTAACAGGTATGACTGCATTGTACAGCACATGTAGTCAAAATAGGAAGGTAGATAGATAAACTGGCAGGCAGTCAAAAACGAGGTGAGACACAGACACATATATACTGAAAGACAGATGGACAGACACAAACGATGAGTGCTTACCGTGCTTTTTTTTCAGGGCCACATAGAAGAGAAAAGAACAAATATACAGATAAGTCATACTGATATGAGTTAGGTCAAACAAGAGCTACTGCCATTTAAAACAGGTCTCAGATCTGTTTCAGGCAACTCACAAAATAAGGAGAGAACTGGTAGAATTTAAAGGCCCCAGGTGCTGCAGTAGCTAAAATCACACATCACTAAGTTTGGTTACAATTAGAAGAAAATGTTAAATTTCACAAATGTTGACAAAACACGCCACCACCAAAGAGCTTTGTTTTGTCAGGAAGCCAAAAAGACACCAGAGATAGTGTCAAAGGCCATACAAGCCATCACAATATGTGCCTCACCCACATCTAGTGCATTTGTTTGACTTTCAACCTGTATTTCTGAAACGTTACAAACAAAGCTCTTCAAAATAAATAAAAATAACCCAGAGATAGTCTCTTGTCTGTCTATGTGACAAATGTAAACACAGATTGCCTCTTGCATCACTGTGTCACAATTTAGTCTTCACCCTAATCTGTGGCAAGGACACACACCACCATGGCACATGTACACATTAACCAACATCTTGACAACATGTCAACATGTGATAAAAGCAGATCTATCTGCTAGTATTAGTCTATAAAGTCATATTTGACACTGGCTATAACTTCAAATCCAGTTCAATAACGTTGCTAGAGGCAAAGTATTTAAGTATTGTGTTTAAAAAAAAAAAAAACTATTAACCATTTTTGGATGCGACTGACAGCATAACCCTCCTTTGTAGATTAGTTAGACATAAAAACGAGTTTACCCACAGTTTGCTGTTCTGCATTCATAGTAAACATAAACTGGAGTAACAAGTTCACTTTGCGCTAAACACACAGAAACAAGCACAACCGTCCTTGAAAGCTAACCGGGAGTAAACATACCAATGCAGCAGAAGGCAACGCAGATGTTATTGAAATTGTTGAAAATGGTAACTGAATGTTATTAAATCGTAAATTCAGCTGGCTGTTAAACATTGTTTAACGTCACCGAGCTGTACAAACCGAATAAACAGCCAACCAGCTAATGTGCATTAGCATGCGAGCTAATAGGTAAATCTAGCAGCTCCCGCATACAAACCTCATCAAATAATCCCTGAATTCTTTGCTCTTCAGGTGGTCAATAGCTTTCCGTGCAATTGTCCCCGCCATGGTTTAACGCTGAGATGGCGTGTGTTTTAGCCGAGAGGAGCACTGTTTTTGCGCTGAAGGGCGACAGGAAACTCAGCTCAGAGGACGACCGGTCAAATTTCCAACCACAACACTGACGCTTTACGACACTGTCGTGGTGACGTAGCGCAACCTGAGGGGGCGGTGCCCACTCTCAAATCAGTGAAATCCTCGTTCTATTTGAGAAAAGGATCACAGCTTTTTCCACGGTCAGACCCCTGACTGCAAAGCTCATGTTCTTCCATGGTGAATTCATCTCTATAGTTTTCATCATTTTGTTTGATAGGTACAGGTTTGATAGGTGTTTGATAAATAGGTAGGTCACTTAATAATTTTAAACACCACAAAATATTGCGTTTAACATCATAGGAGACTAAGGAAAACTGGCAAATATTCACATTTGGGAGACTGGTGATTCTTTTGGCATTTTCTATAAAACCAACCAACAAACAAACAAAAAACAATTATTCAATTACCAAAACTGCTGCCAGTTATTTATTTATTTTTGACAATTTTCAACAGACAATCATTTCAGTTCAAGACCACTAGTTGATTTCTATGTGCCTGGCAAAACAATATAACTGCCATGTTTTAATAGGGCCCAAGAACAATCTGGCCATGATTACAACATAGCCCACATATTGATACCAATATAGTTAATGCCTTAGTTAACATAAATACACCCCTCATGCAATCATTTAACTGAAGTTGAAATTTGGAAATAGCTGGCACAGGAAATGTTTTGCACCCCTTGCACATTGTGAAAACAACTGTTCTGTGCTTTATATAATAGTATAACAATATCAAAGTACAGTGCACCATTTTCCTTCATATAACATTATTTGGTAAAACAAGAACCACAGAGACCAAACTGAGTTTCTTTCTTTCATCACTGTATTTCAAACACTTGTTTGCTAAAAATCTTTGCAGAAACATGGTTCACTTGAAGTTCATGAAGAGGCAGTTCAGGGTTTTCTTGGCTGCAAAGCAAAAATACAAGAGGTTAAAAAGTTATTACACGAATGCTTTGATAAAGGTAAAATTATCATATATATATATATATATATATATATATATATATATATATATATATATATATATATATATATATATATATATATATTTTTTTTTTTTACCTTTTACATGACAGCAGTCACTCCTCATATTGCCTTCCCACCTCCTCTCCTCTCCTCCTCTCCTCTCCTCTTGTCCTTTATCATCATTTCTTCATGTCTCTTTTCTTCTCTGCTTGTTTGTTTCTCCTCTGCAAAAATAAATGGCGGACAAAAGGGAGTGAGAGTTAAAACCTTCAAATACTAAACTAAATAAAGTTCATAAAATCTGGTAATAACATTAGATAAATGGATATGTACCTATTATATAAGGGAGTTCACATGGCGTATTGCCCTCCTGCCTCCTCTCCTCTCCTTTCCTCTCCCTAAAAGACAAACAGAAGACAGGATGTTGTTAAAAATTGAGAACTCAGTTAAACAGAGATATAATGTATAACTGCATTAAATCTGATAAGAACAAGAAATATTTACCTTTTAGATGAGAGGTCCTCCCACCTCCTCTCCTTCTCTGTTAGTTACCTGATACTTACCTTTCTCTTTTTTCTCTTCCCATCTCTGCTCTTCCTTGATAATTTCTTCCTGTGTTTTTTTTTTCTTTCACATACTTTAACTTCCCTAATGTAATCCTTTCTTCTCTGATGTAACTATACCTGCTACTACAGTTCTGTAGTAACACAGTGCACCAGGTTTTACCATAATGTCATTACTACTATTACAGCTCATTTATTCTCCCTTTTCTACCAGTTGTGGACCCCCGCGTTGAGGTCCTTGTCGCTGCAGACTCCTATTGGTCTAGGGTGGGTGTTGACAGACATATGAACCCCCTTGACATGCTGTCGCCATCTTTTTCTTTCTTTGTCACAGAGGAGTTTCACTGGAGATTGAAACACGTTGGAGGTTCACGCTATCCCTCCCAGATCACATTCGCTCTGTGCAGACACCCTGCCTGAGTCATGGTGCAGCAACAAGAACACAGTGCTCACCATTGCACAAATACATTCTCAAATTCAAAGCAAATCAAAGGAATAACAATAAATAAATAAAAAATCAACACAAAGAAATTCAATTAAAAGAAATTCAGTGGAAATAAAATTAATAATAAATGTAGGAAGTTTACCCTGTTCTCAGAGAGAAAACCAAGAGACACACTTACCTGGAAGCTCACCTTCAGGTTCACTTCATCGTACAGCTCTCTCCTCTCCATAATCTGCCTCATGTTCTTCGACCACTCTGGCTCAGGACGGTTCCCAAACAACCCAGAATCACTGGGTGTCTGAGGCTGGAAGGAAGAGGAAGAATCAGAAGAGGGATGAGAGGAGCGAGAGGAGGAGGTAGAAGGAAGGTGAGAGGGACGAGAGGAGGAGCTGGTAGAGGAATGAGAGGAGGAGGCAGAAGGACTGACAAACTCTGTGTGAAATGAAAAAAAAAATATATATATATGATTAAAAACTATTGTCACTACATGTGTTGTGGTGCAGATTAGAAAATATGGAAACCTCATTTTATCAGTGGGTTATTTCTTGATAGTTGAATAGTTTAATGTGACTTGGAGGGAACCTCCGTATAAAACAAGTCAAGAAAACCACTTTGATATCGTGTAGTTCTGCAAACTTAAGACAGCCAAACGTCAGTCCCAAATATTGATAATATTAGCCGTTGCATCAGTGAACATGTCAACGGCAAAATACATTGAAAACCACATGAATTTGAAAATAGTTTTTAAAAAATCTCACATTTTCCACGAACAAGTCCTCTCATCTGTGACAGTCGGTCTTAAGTGGATGTAAAATCTCCAAAGCTGGTGTCTCCTTTCCAAAGAAATGTTCCAGTGAAAGCAGGGAGCTGTGTTTTTCTGGCCACCAGAAGGTTGTTTGTGTCTGAATGATCAGGTCTGAATGATGCGCCTGAAATAAAACACGTGGCAACCATGGAATGTTCAGGTCTGATCCATCAGCACGTCTGTTCTGACAGTCCCATCTCACCTGGACAGGTGTCACACCATCAACATGGCAATGACGGAAAAATGCAGCTTCAGTAGAAACATGGAGGATGTGAGCATAATTTAAACAAAATAAAAAAGTGATTAAAACTAGAAACATGATCTAGACTCAAAATTAGGTTATAATTATATTGCTGTGCTCACGTGAAACGTTTAAAAAGTCCCTTGTATTGAATTTATTTGAGAAACATGAACATAACTGTGACCAGAAGTCAACAACAAATACATTATCCACTAACTGTGAACAGGGCAACATCACTGCATTAGTTGCACAAGTTACTGTAAAACTGTAGGAAAAAGGCACACACAGATAAATGCACATAGTTACATAGATGCAAATGCTTCCATATATACATACAGTATTTTATTCCCTGATCGTCACTTTATTGTTAATTTAAAAAACCCACAGAAAATCTGACAATTTGTCATTAATGTCAGCATTGATACATTTCTAGTCAGCAACATATTATACAATGCACACAATGCAATGGTTTAAAAAGAATAAAAAGAAAATGAATCCAATATCAAAACAACCCTAGGGGGCAATATAAGTATGTACTTTTACATCTCAGAAAAGAGAGAAAATGAAGTCAAGGAATTAACCTTTAAGTCCAGATTCTGTACTCAGTGTCTCACAAAAGACAAAAACACAGATGGTAGATGATACAAAGGAAGCTCTAAGGGATGTTTAGAGGCGTCCTGACTTCTGGTATAAATAACATTTCCTTAAGTACATTGCAGTGCCATAATGGAGTGTATTAATATGTGCATTCTTTACCATGGCAAGCAACCCATACCAGCTATCCCAGTTATTGCTTTTTACATTTTATTTTTTCCCTTAAGAAGTTTCCATGTCTTGACCATTGAATTGACTCAACATCAGTGTCCGCCATTGGGCCGCACCTCTGCATAGTTCTTAATCAGCTGGGAGATTCTGACCACTTTGATGTCTGCTGGTACCTGATCGTAGTCTGACCACAGGTATTCTGGAGACAGCACTTTGGTTGGTTTGTTGTACAACAGGTACCTGTGTGACAGAGAGACAGACAGATGTCCTAGATGTGTTCTGTTTGAGTGCTGGTGTTTCTGAAATACTGTAGAGAGGATGTAAATTGTCGTCTTCCAAAGGATAAGAAGCTTCATTCAGTCTTCAGTTATTAAAACAAAAACGTGACAAAAACCAGCAGGTATAGAAAAGACTGTAAATAAACAGAAGTTGTCAATGTGAATGGGAGCAGTATAATGAATCCTCTTCAGATTTTACATTAAAAATGGCTGAAACAATATGAAAAAAATGGCAAAACAAACTGGAAAACAACAACAGAGAAACAAAGAAATGTGTGCGCAGAGCTCTGAACATGAGGGAATGAATTGTGATACTGTACTTGTTGAGGTGACTCTCTTCCTGCCACACAGCTTCAATCTTATTCTTGGCATCCTCCTCTGACTGCATGTAACAGTACCTGACAAAAAAAAAAGAGGTGGAATGTTTCTAGAGTCAAGTTTTTAAATTTGTTTGAGGCGGTAGCATTAATCTCAAAAACCTGTAAGAGGATTGCATCACAGTTGCTTATGTGGCAAAGTGTCCCAAAAGTTACCCTTCCACTATCTACATGCCCACAATGTTGTCAGCTCTCAATCTGCCCTATTGTTACTATCACTTTCCACTGCACATTGTCTTTCAGTTAGAAATAGTTTGAAAATAACATAAGAAATAATTTGGTTCTGATTACTTGACTAGCTTGTACATTTCCTCCAGGTTTCCACCCCAGACAGCAGCAGTGTAATAGTAGTCTCCTTCACCAAGAGGAATGTATGCCTTGGACTGGGGCCGACGCTCATATGGAAATTGATCTCTTTTTGTATTCTGAGAGAAGAAAAATTGAATAAAGCATGGATGAAACATGGTGAGAGGCTACAGCTGATGAATTGTTGGGGGGGTTGATGCTGTTGCTAATCAGAAAACAAGGCAATATAATTTGAACACACACACACACACACACACACACACACACACACACACACCACCACCACATTACATTACTATGAACATAGTATAAGTAACAACTTCCATTAATTTAAGAGAAGGACTGAAACCTTGTAGTAGCCACGATGAAGCACAACAGACAGATGGCTGAGAGACTCAGCTCCGAAGCGGTCATGGAAGACACTGTCGATGTCCATCATAAAAAGATAATCTGCTTCATTACGGATCTGAAAACACAGATGAGATATGAGACTAAATGCATCATGGAAAGACTCAATTTGATAAAAGAAGATGCAACTAAACAATATAACCAATAAGTAATCTTTCAGATACAGTGAGTATTTTATTTCTATACACCTCAGTGAGTCCTTTTTTGTTGCAGTTTTTCTTTGTATGAACCTCAAAGATGACAAGACTGGGTGGTGCTGATTTGAAAGAATCAGTCACTGTAGTCTGATCAAAATGTCACCAGCCTTTATGTTGTGTTCTATTTTGCACATTTCATTTCCTACCTGTTTGTCAATGGCGATGGTGGCCCACTTCATCCTGCCAAATACTACATCCTGCCAGCGGGTGGCACTAGGGATAGGGAGTACTGTGATGTTTCGGCCCTTACCCAGTTTGATCTGAACCAAGTAAAAAAAAAACAACAACAACAAATGAACAAATGAATATGATTAAATAAGATATGATTCACAGTTCAGATAAATGTGATTTATGTAACCACTGTGTGTTGAAGAGTTTTTTGTCAATGACTTGTGTCCTTGCTGCTTTTTTATTTTTTATTTTGCTTCTAGTTTGGAATAAACTATGTTCATTGCATGTACATTCTTATTTATTTATAATGTTTTATAAAAAAAAATACAATTGATTTAAATCTAATGAACACAAAATCATAACACACAATCACCTCTTGTCTGTAGTGTATTGTGCTTGTGTTCATTTCAAATTATTCTGCTATTTTCTTTCTAAAACTTACAGCAATGCCAAACCCAAAACTACTTTTATACATAATAATAAGCAACAACTCACTTTGGGAACTTCTTTTTCATGGTCTGTGAAGATGTAGTAAGTGACCCTGAAGTCAACAAGAAAGTACTTTTCACCCGACACCAGGAAACCCTCCAGGAAACGGGTATATCTGTACAGAAGGAGAGAAAGAAGGCAGAAGCTTTATCATGCAGTATAACTTAAGAAAAAACAACACTAGATAAATGATATGGGGCAGATAATAAGTAGGATTTATGTGAGGTAGTTATACATCTCTAGGTTTGCGAGATTTCAGCTTCAAGCAGTGGGTCATATCCTGTGAGAATATCCTGTGTACCTACTTGCCCACAGCAAACACCACCACAGCAACTCTTGGGTCCATTTTCTTATAAATGGCATCGATAACCACTGGATCAAAGGTTCCCTCCCAAACCAGAGGGACATTCCAGTTTGTCACTGCATTCACATCAGTGCGTCTGGAGAGAACAAAGAAACTGTGGATTCAAACCAAGATCTTAAAACACTAAACAAATATGTATACTATATATAATTATGCAGTCAGTGCTTGAGATTTCCCTCCACATGAAGAAAAGCAGAGTGGGAGCAGTTCAGTGGTGGAATTTGTTCTTGTTAGCAAGCTCAAACAATTGCCTGCACTCAATCAATTAGAATTTAAAACAGACCTAATTATAGCTATTATGTGTTGATATGTGGCAGTCATTACATGAACATTCATATTACCATAGTTTGCATGTGGTCTTCCAGCTACCAAAAGTCTGTCAAATCAGTCACATTGCCTCCCTTATTTATATATGTATGTATATATAAAATGTTCCTAAAAAGAAATACGAGATCCTTGCCTCTCTGAACACACACAGGTAAGTAGACGTGACTATTTTAAAGAAACAGAGCAACATTTTTAGAAACATGCTTTGGCTTATTCGAGCATTAAATGAGAAGACAGATACCACTCCTGAGTTTGTCCGTTAAACTGAAGCTACAGTCAACAGCCAGTTAGCCTAGCTTTGCATGAAGACTAGAAAAAGGAAACCAGAAACAGAAGCCTTGCTATTTGTCCAAAGGTAATAAAAGCCATACACACACAGCAAACCCAGCACTTATAAAGCACACTAATTAGTACATTACATCTTATATGTATAATTGCACAAAATCTGAAGTGTACAGTTCCCCATTGTTCAGGGGGCTACGTATCAGGCTGATCAGTCATCACTCAAACTGAGATGATTATTTGAATTAGTTTGCATGCAACATCAGACCATCAAACCTTTACTGTTGTATAGGCAAAAACAGACAAGGATTTTGTGAAACTAGAGATGTGAGAACTGGTGAACAGACACAGCAGACTGCATCAGACAGATGTGGCCTTTCTCCCACAAAAGTCTTTGCTTTAAATGTGTGTTAAGAAATTTTACACAGCAGAATAATGCAATATCTGCTTTTAATAGCTTACCCTTTTTGTGTGCTTGGCTGAGCATATTTCAGTCTGGAAAACAGATGCAAAGAAACTAATTTAACAGTGGTAAATACAGCAAAACAAAACAAAACAGTACAAAAAATACATGAAGCAAAACAATAATGTAACAATAAAAACTGACAATAATGACGACAAGTCATAAGAAGAAACAGTACCAGATGACCTGATACCAGAGTAATGCAACCTCCTGATGGTGCTGCATTCTGTTTCTGAACTCCTGAAAAGTAATGTGCCTCATATCCATCACGTCAATCCATCTATGCATCTGTCACTTCCTATCCAGGGACTTCTGAGGCCTGTCTCAGGATGCATTAAGCAACAGACAGGCACACACAGGCAGGTAGCCGTCATGAAGAACAACATTTTTGTTGTGAGGGCTCAAATGCTAACCACTGAGCTCCCGCTGCTCTTGTAAAATAATACCCAGTAATATTATACCTGCTGTGTGCAGATATAACATGTATGTAACAGCAAAAACAAGCAAAGCTGGAAAATGTCTTTTATTCTATGGTTTTTATTCTTTTATGACTTCATGCAGATTCTTGCACCATTTATTATCTGTTTTAAGAGCAGCTGAAAGAGTGTAAATGTTGTATTACAGGGCAAGAATGGGAAGTAGAACCACACCAAGTGTAAATGGGCAGATGCATTTCAACCAACTGTTCCTGTGTTTGTCAAAAGGAAGGTGGATTCTCACCCAGCTTGCATTTTTAGGTCTCCAATCCTCCAGCCACCACTGCTGGGGCATTCATTCATCCATACATCTGTCAGTATGTCCTTCACCCCTGGCTCAGGGATATCATCACATTGCTGGCAAAGGCTTAAAAGAGAAACACATAATATATATTTAATAGTGTGACAGCATGGAGTCAATGAAATAGATGATAAAACTTCCACAGTGTGCAGTTTCATTTAGAAAGTTTTACAATAAGTTCAGCCAGTGGATATCCACTGTGACTGGGTTGCCTGACTTGCCAGTTCAATGGGTTTAACTCCTTCAGTGAAAGATTAGTTTCATGCTCGAATTAAGACTGTCTCTGTCTTAAAGAGACCTTACCTGTAGGATGGGATGGTATATCCTGAGTAGACATAGATGACTCTGTGAACACACACAGATACGAGTTAACCAGTTAAACAGTTATATGTTTGACTCTGCCTTTTGTCAGTTTTGGGGCTCCATAGTCTGACATACATTTTAGGACACAAGCATAGCATGAATAGTATTATGTGTAAACTGTCAGGTCTTGGTCAAGAGTGAATAGTTAGAGAACAGTTGAGAATAGAGAATCATCATAGTTGAGTCGGACATTTTGAACAACATGTGGGCCATGAGCAGCGCTGTCCTCAACAGCCTACACTGTTTGCTGATCTTAACATAAACCTTTCAAAGAACCTTGTAAATGAGCTACAAAAATAAACCCTTTTCTGGTTAAACATCAACAAGTTCCTCTTTTTGAACTGAGCAAAACATCCACATTTATGTCTGTGACAAAACTGCTTCAGTGGGTAAAACTGCAAACCACATATAAAGCAACTAAATAAATGCACAACTATAACAACAAAAAATAAGCACAGTAACACACATTGTAATCATTAACTACCCAATATCATCCAGCACAAGTTCTTTGTGCTTGATCTGAATTATTTTTTTAGTCAACTGTGTGTCTTGTCCACATCTGTCAAAATGTATTTTTTTTTCTGCCTAAAATACTTTTAATGACAACAAATTACTGATTGGATTTCATGATTCCTTTAGCAATAAACTGCAGGTTATTCTCCTCAAATTCAGACAGTTGTTAGTTAGGGTTAGGGTTGACTCTGATGAGCTGAAAGAAGTTGAAAGAACACTGCACAGAGCTGCAGTGTTGGAGGACAGTAGTCTGCCATTTCAGTCTGCCACTATAAGTATCACCTTTTATAGTGCACAACAACACTGATTCTTTGTTATTAGAAAGATATTGTTGATGCAGGTTTGGAAAAATATTATACTTTCATTATAGCTACACAACAATGATGAGATAAAAGTTTTTCATGTTAAAGTTCAGAGATGCTGCAAAGAATGTCTGCTAAACACTGCTAAAACTAATGATCAGGAAATGTTATTTCAAAATGAACAGCTGTAAAAAATAAAATAAAATACAAACCAAGTATATTTTCAACAAAATTCAGGGTGACATTGAAATTCCTCTGTAACATTGGATTTGAAGGTTGTCTTATCACAAAAGCATTTGATTTTGCTAAATACTACAATCAACAGTTTAATAAAATTCAGAAATTAAAATCAAGAATGAGTACTCTGTCTTCACTTTGTTTCCTTACAAAATATATAACAAATGGCTTTGAGGTCATTGTCAGTGCTCCCCAAGGATATTTCTACCACTGCCTTTGATGTTAGGCTATCACCTGTGACTTATGGATTCACAAATTCTGGTTTGTTCCCAAAGTAGGGAGTGTGTGTGATCAAGAAGGGGGTGGATTTGCCTGCACCAAACATTTAAGTAGAAAAACACAAAGTCTGACGAAGCTCAATGACACTGAGTTTTCTAAACTCAGTCGTTCTGTCTGAACCAGACAAACATAGTTAAAAACTACTTCAATAAATATACATGCAGTACGGCCCATGCTGTGTGATATGGCACCTTTCTTTCTCCCTAAAACAAAATGTGTGGTAAAAGCATAATAATTTATTTTGATATAATTTCAGGCAGGTTGTTGTGGAAACCCAGGCAGTTGTTCTTTTAGGCCTTTTTCATAGTAAAGAAAGCACAGGTGTTACTATTTACATTAACAATTGCTCTGTCCCAGTAAGTCATGACAGTGTGACAGTGAGTTAGCATCAGCAGTCATTCATTTTATGATTTACACCTGTGCTTTTCCCACTGCAACGGATCAAAATGTCTTGGTGTGCCCTTTCAGAATATTTTTTAACAAACAGTGAGTATGCAGTCAAAGCAGGACTACATGGCTGAAGAGTTACCTAAACTGTGATTTGATTGTATTGTTAGTATGGGGTAAACTTGATGGTTAGGTTCCATTTATTTGTTATTTGTTAAAAACGGCACTTTGCTATAATGAATTAATATATGGTATAATGAATGTAGACTATGTTATATTGTGAATGCTTATAGTTACCAAAGGTTGAGGTATGAAAGTTAAATGTTCATGTGTAAATATGGGTGAGTTGTGCCTGCGTGGCAGAGTGTGGGAAGCAGAGTGTGAGGGGACAGCCTATAAAGAAAAGTATGTGAGCTTGATAGGAAATAACTCAAACAACCAACTGGAGTCTTGGGGGAGATCCAAAGGGGTGCGGTCATAAAAAACAGGGTGGTAAAAATCTAACAGATACAATGATCTTTTAGTTTCTTTGCAAATAAATTCATTTGAATTCACAAGTGTGCTTTTGCAGCCTCTTCTGTCAAAATACTCCCCAGGAACTACAACAGTACTCATCTTGGTTGTTTCAGAACTATAATTAAAGAGAGAAAGAGAGGAGAGGACAGGAACTCAGTTTCGGACTGATGACACAATCATGAAGCTACATGAAATGCAACTAAATGAACTGAAGGACACAGTCGTGACAGTAACGTATGCATTTGTTCATCTCTGTCAAAAATAAAAAGCAGAAGATATATAGACCATGTGTAAAGTCAAAAGCAGGCAAGGAAGCATAACTATAATAATAATTAAAATGTAACAGTAACTGAGTACATCAGTTATGCCTGGTGACAGCTGTGGCTGAAGGCATTATGTTTTCAGGTAGTGAAACCATCTGTCCTGTTCGCACTAACGCAACATCTCACGCCTTCAAATTTTGCACAGTTCACTTGGACTCAAGGATGAACTTATTAGATTTTGGTGGTCAGTGGTCAAGGGTTAAGACCACTGTGATCTCACAAAACATGTTTTTGACCACAATTACTATAATGCCATAACTCCAGAGATGGGTGATCATTAGTGTGACTATAAACTGACTGTACATTCACTGGCAAAATTAAAAACAAGATCAGAGAGAGAATTATAGCTGCTATTCAATAGGAGTAGAAACTTATTTACCACTGCACCCGATGACACTTTTTAAGACTTGGATTACGATTGGACCAAAACCACATTTCCAAACTACTGCAGTTTTACATCAAACGATACCTTTTCCTTCTTTAAGCTTGTTATGGTAATTTAATTTGGTGTGGTTTTTTAAAGTTTCAGTTACATAAACCTTAGTAGGATATTTGAAAAATATCCTACTAAGTGCAGCTGTCTTAATCCTACTACAGAGGGAGGAGAGGAAAAGTAAAGCAAACCAAAGCATAGCATTAAATCCCCAAAATGTGGTGCAATATTGAACTTATTTGGATGATATATGTTAATTTCTATGAGTCATATTTACAAATTTAGAAATTACAAACTATAAGTACAATTCTTATTATTACAGGTAAAAGACTTACCCCAAAAGAATGAGAAGAAAGGCAAAACTGACCAAAATATGGGTTCTGGAAATGTAGCGCAGCATACTACCTATCTAGATAACTTATAGGCTATTGTCCAATCACACTGTAGATGTAGAATACTACTGAATAAAAAAAACGAACAAAGCATTTCCTTTGCCTACTACAACACAGGTTGAGGTTCTATGGTGCATGAAATAAAATCCAGAGGGAGGGAGGGGGGTGGGGGCGGGGGTGGGGAGGGGGTGGATGGAGCGTAGTGTTGGACTGACTCACTCCAGGAAGCCAATATTAATCATATTCAGTTGAACACAGCAAAGATGATCATTTCTGCTGTCCTCTGTTTGGTATTAATTTTCCTTTATTGGCAGAGACAATAGAGATAGACAGGAAGGGCAGAGGAGAGAAACTCAGATGCATTTACAGCAATGCTGTGCTGCACAATTAGAAATACATAGAAATACTTAACTTAAAGTAATTACAACACTTAAACAATCAAAAAGCAAAAGTAAACTCTATGGATAAATAATACTGATAAGTACAATAAAGTAACAATTCATTTATGGCGTATAAGGGTCACTGAGCAACAATAAATTAATCTATTCAGGCCTTTGGCATTAGATAACACTGAGGAATACAAAGGGGTCATTCCATCACTATGAAAGAAAGAAACAGAAAGTGTTATGTGTACATTTGTGTATATGAAAGCATGTGAGTGGTGCACGTAACAAGATCTCCAGAAGGGAAGGAGTGGTAGCCACTGTGCAATATCTCATTCATTCACACACAGACCTGGACACTCTTCTTTTGTGTGCAATAACCTCATCCACCGTCACAGTGCAATAATTGAATTTAACCACAGGCCATATACAGTTCTCTATATTTATCTTATTTCATCCTTATTTTATTTGATCTATATTTTGTATATTTATCTAAGAGTTTACTGTTTATTTTTTATGCTATTAAAAGTTTACTGTACATTGTTTATTTTTTTAATCCTATGTTTTATAACTGTTTGCAAGCAGTTGTTGTTGTGGTTTGCAAACTGTCCTGTGTGCTGTTTCTTTCTTTATAAACTGATGGAAATTTTAATTTCCCTGAGGGAGTCATCCCAAAGGGATCAATAAAGTCAAGTCTAAGTCTAAGTCTAAGTCCAAGGTCGCTTGTTCCTACCCTCAGCGCACTGGAGCTTTGTCATCATGATAACAATAATCATCATGCAGTTAATGTTGTGGAATGGCCTCAGTTTGGTCAGGTTTCCATATAAAAACTAGTTGGTTATGTTTAGGAAAAAAAATGTAGTATGGTTTAAAATTAAGAAACAGCAATGACTTTGCTTGATCCTGATCTAAAATCACTGTAAATTCATTACTAGGTGGTGCCACAATGTTACAGAGAATATTGTACTAAAAGCTTAGCACACATAAATTTCTTTGTACAGCACACTATAGTAAAAGCTTAAAGGACCCCCCGCGCAATCACCTGATTTACACCCATCTTTACACCTGCCTCTTTTCATCCCACCTATTAGTGACCCAGTATTTGTACTAGTGAGCTTTCTCCAGTCATATGAAAAATCCTCTATTTTACTCAGATTATTTTATTCAGCCATTGTTTAAGCCATTTGCTTTTCCATTCATGACTCCAGCCATGTTCTGATTTTTGCTTGCCTGCCTGCACCCTATTCGGTTTTGTTTGCTTCTACTGATTGCGTGCCCCTTTTCTAATCCAAGTAAATGCTTTTTTTCCCAACTTCACCTGCCTTGAGTTTGAGTCTTGCTTTTGAGTCCACACAATTAGGTACAGACTTCCTTGTCTTGAAGCCCATTGTTGTTAGGGAATTGACCATCAACACTGTGTACACGGTGGCTTCTGAGTGAGGCTTCTGGATTAAACTTTTATTGTCACATTTGTCCTTTAAGCTTTTACTATAGTGTACTGCACAAAGAAATGTATTGTATAGCCTTTACTACAATATTCACTGTAACATTGTGGTACCACCTAGTAATAAATTTAGAGTGAATTAAGATCAAGTATGATTTCTTTATACTCTGGTAGTGGTCTCTTGCATGAATTATGTGGTTGATATGTTGAGAAAAAACTGTCAGCTAATTCTAAATGAGCATAAACTGACTGTCATTCATTGTAGGGAGGCAAGATATATTTATATATGTTTAAGTTTACATTTAACACCTACACTCGTGGTACAGCCATGGCAGGTGATGCCCCAAGGCTTTTTTTGTTTATGAGTCTGATGTGCTTTCGACCATGGTACTGTAGAGGAAACACATGGATTTTGAAGCAGTTCAGTTACATCAAGTTAGTGTTTCTGTTCCATAAAAAGTTACGAGCTCAGCAGGTCAATGTATCAGTCCCATTCAGCCACAGGAGGTACACAGGTCAAATCTTATCTGAGCTCGTATCAACTGCAAAATTAGATCTGCTTATGTTTAATTACAAATGTACAATTTCTACAATCCTTCTGTGCAGGAAAACATTTCCTACAAAACTACAATTTGGTCTGATGACTAGCAAGTTATAGTGGTTAGGTATTTAGGGAGCTCAAGTTTAGGTAACTTTGACAGTGTCACACCACTGGTGTGTCATGTCCCTGTGCCTCAGAGTTGAGATAGTCAATTAAATAGGGAACTAAATGTTTATTGTGAAATTCATTTGTCCAGTTATGTGAGTCTATGGTGTGTATAGAGTAGGTGTAGTTAAACCTGATAACTGCAATGTACTGCTTTATATTGCCAGGTGCTTCTACTTTATGTACACCCTGAACACTATGAGGAAAACATGGTGTCATTAAGTTAAGAATTAAAACAAACAATGATCCTGCATGACGTTTGGGAGAGAAGGGCTCCTTTATTATAGGGATCCATAATGCTGGGGTTTAGCACGGAGTTCATTTTTACCTTTATTTAAATATTGTATGTACATGTTAAGTGGTGTCTGAAGGCCAAAATGCATTAGTTACATAACAAAGATTTTAAAACTACAAGTGTTGCTTGATCTTTGATCCACCTGACTGCCTGCCTTCACAACTTGCAAGCAGGTGATGTTTTTTCAGCACCCCTCCTTTATAGTTAGGTTTGTTAACATATTAAATGAGGACTCCCTCTATTTACCATTACAAATGGATGTACACTGATGCAGTAGAACCAGAAGTATCTTTCTTTGAGTCTCTAACATCATTACAGGTAGTGACTACATTATCACTGCCTATAATGCAAATGGATAGCATATTTTTTCTGTGTCCTCCCTGACTGGCAAGTACACTGTTGCTCATGTGCATATCCAGCTGATTAAAGGTTGCTCAAAGTGCTAAAATCAACTGGCAGTTGTCAGTTTCTAGAGACACTCACTTTTATAATTATTGTTTACATTTTTTTCTTGTGAGAAATGTGCAGAATTAAGAATAACACATTTTCATGGTGTTCTGACACCTTGGTATTTTCTTGACCTTGAAATTCATGTTAGTGGTCAGTCTGTGCTCAGTGCTGAAGTGCAAACAGGGAGGATACGATTCAAATTAGGCAGCATAAAATGACTTTTATTAACAACCTGCAATTAAATACTACTAGGGACACTTCAATCCCTGATCTCTTCTTTCCCACATGTTGAAATGTCCTCTAACCCAAAATTACTCCTGATGTGTGTGTCTGTTTTTAAAAATGAGTCATGCATTACAATGGACACAATCTGCAATGATGTGGGTGGGAGGCCAGTGAGTGATCTTCTCTGTGTCACTGAACTAGCGGCCCGTTTGTGGATTTGTGAGATATCTGCACAGTTGGTGGTGGAGGTGAGGGGATGGCTTACCGCTGGCATGCTGTAATACATAATATTGAACTTTAAATTGTTTGTAGGCCCAAGGCAGATCATAGATGTTAGGTGATACTTAACGGCCAAATGAGCTGTCTGCCTCTCCTGATAAAACAGTTAAGATTTTATGAGCTTCAAGCATGGCCATCTAAGTGCTGATAACCTAGTCATTACAACAGGACCTGGATCTTTGTGAGGGGGTGCATCTTTATTACTCTGTCCGGTTCCCTGTGTATATACATCTGTTTACAATTATTTCTATATAGAAACTCAGAAACCTGTGTTCCCATATCCACCTGTGCCATGTCATGTATTCTACACAAACTATATGAACATATTGTAATTAATTAAATTGGACATGTATAGTTTTCTTTTGCAATAGTTTTATTTAACAGTCCACCTTACTTCGGTTGGACTTCAATGTAAAGTCTATTATTCCAACCCTGTGGATGGACATTATGCAACTAATTGTACATCGGTACCGTACATACCAAAACACAAAGCCTGGGGACAGGACATGTGTGCCATCTGCTGGGCAGCTATTATCATTACCGTTTTAATGTTGGCTGCAGTGCGTTAAAAGGGCAGTGCGAATACCTCTGTCTTAAAATGAGCATCATCTGAGTTAATTAATTATTTGTACGCTTGTTTGGTTGAATTTCATTCATATTTCTGTCACACGTTATTATGTACTGCACATCAATAATTTTTACATTGTTTTTACTCATGAAAGGCGTAGCAGAATAAAAAAAATGACATTGTTAAAAAAATCACCTTTTGTTTTGATTCATCTATAGAGTAGAACTCACGGTGATGTACTGTGAGCAATGACATGCTAAGGTGTTTAGTGGTCTTGCTTGCTTTGCTCTGTAGTGTCTTGTCTATCGCTTCTATTTCTATGTCTACCTCGTGAACACGCTTCTTTGCGCCGCCCTGCGCGTTCCTTTCCATCCGCGTGCCTGAGGGTTTACCCGTGTGTCTACGCCGAGGGGTTTCATCAGGGAAGAGAAATGCCGTCAAAAATCATCTTTGACACCGAAGACCAAGCCATGGAGGAACATGTAGACACTGTCGCGGAGGCTAAAACCCTGAAGGTGAGCAGAGTGCGTCGTCTCACCCAGGACAGATTGAAATATCCGTGTGGCTCTCGTGCGACGTTGTGCCCCGGCTGTTCCATGTTTGACAACATGTGGTCGAACGTGCTAACCTTAAACCTCGGCTAACCGGCAGCTAACTGTCAGCAGACCAATGTAATATGGGTTTGTGTAGCCACACTAGGACTTAAACATTGTTAACATTATGTAAGAAACTGCAGTACGAATGAAATACAGTGAAAAATATCCACTGCTCTGGTACTGTTAGCATACATTGTAAACGTAGCTAGCTGTAAGGTCACGTGGCCTGTCCACGTTTTGCTGATCTGATCTGTAGAGTATACGGATGTACGCGCTGACTGCATGGAAGAAGTGAAGACGCTGTCAACGTGTGTATCAATCTGCGCTGCTGCGGGCGCGATCTAATGACGTCTTACACAGCTGGGCTTGTCAGCTGTTACACAAGTATACAAAACAAGTTCACTTAGTTACTGCCGCTACAACTGATTATCGATATATTTTTAAAAAATCAGTCCCAACTCCTCTTACAGTAAGTGTAACTTGAGTTGTATCATTGGTTGTGCAACGTAATTACAGCTATGTTCGTTTTTAATCAAAGAAAAATTGCAATGCTAAACATTTGACTCTTTTAAATAGAAACTAAGAGCCCCTCTAGTTTTTTTGAAACTTTGAGTGGATGCACAGTATTTGTTTTAACTGAAACCTAATTGCTTTTATTGTTTTTGTTGTAAAAAATAAATTAAGATCAAGACCAAGGAGGGCAAGAAGCTGAAGAAGAAGCAGTTGGAGGAGCAGGAGGACCCAGACTGTGAACCTCCAGCACCAAAGAAGAAAAAGAAAAAAGACAAGCTTGCAGCGGACCAAGTGAATGGCCACTTAGATGAGGCCACAGACATGAATGGCAACAGTAATGGTGTTGAAACACCAAAGCAGAAGACTAAGAAAAACAGTGAAGAAGGCACAGAGGTCAGTGCTGTGTTATTAGTACGAACACATTGTAATACATTTTCTAACTATTAAGGCCTAGTCTTGGTTATTTTGTGGGATATTGAGTGATCTGTTAAATGGTGAAAAGTTTGTAGAAGAGCTCTGGCTATGCCCTGGTAGATAAGGTCATACTCTCTCCACTTTTATCTTTGGGTTTAGAAAAAAAAGAAGAAACAAAAGAAAGCAATTGCAGAAGGAGAAACCAATGGACATTCCACCCCAAACAGCCCAGTTCAGACACCGTCACAGTCAAGTGAAGACTCAACCAGTGACAGCGAAAAAGAAACGGTACGACTTGCAGACTGTGTGTGTAGAGTTTTTCCTTTCGGGAGTGGTAAAAAGTTAGTTTTGGTACTTATTGTGTAATAACTCCACTTATTGGTAAACAAAATAAATAATATATACTCTATCAGTTTTTATTGGAGTTTTCTACTAGTATTTGTTTTAGCATCTTCAAAGTCTGAATGTTGTTTGATAGTTAAAAAGAAATCAAGGTACACACCATTGAAATTCTATTTTTGCATCACACTATAAAAGAAAATGGCTATTCTGTATCTTTTTTGTGCTTTTTTGACCTTAAGCCTAACTACTCTTGTTGCCTGTTGTGACAAGTAGAATAACTCTAGAGGCACAGCAACATGGTTAGAATAGTTAGACCTTTCAGTCTTTTCCTCAACACTTGTGGGTTTTCTTTAATGGATACTCTTTAGGGTCAGCTTTACAGTAAAAAGACTGACTCGGTTTATTTGTTTAGGAGGAGACACCAGAGCAGAGGGAGGGAGCCTTCTCCAACTTCAGGATCTCCCAGGTCACCATTGATAAACTAAAAGGTAATCGTCCTGTATACATCAGAATTATACCGTAGTTGTTTTGCTACATGTCCAAAATCAACATTTTTGCTGCTCTGCACTGCACAAAACTGAGTAGACTGTGTGCTCTAACTTGGTTGATGAACTTCTCTTTATCATGTTTGAACACTTTATTATTTTTGCTTTTTTATTGCATGCACATGCTTTTTAACAATGCCTGACATTTTATGTTAGCTTTTGAGAAGTGATCTGACACACGGTGTGATAACAGTGAGCCTTGGAGCTGTGCTAAATAACAAATTAGCATTGATTGTCTGTCTTTGTCCCTTTCCTGTCATTCCACTTTCTCCCCCACCTCACTTTTCATCATTTTCTTAGCTCGGGGAGTCTCTTACCTGTTTGACATTCAGGTGAAGACATTCAATCCTGTATATGATGGAGAAGATGTAATTGCCCAAGCCCGAACAGGAACGGGAAAGACTTTCTCCTTTGCCATCCCTTTGGTGGAGAAGCTCCAGAGGAATTCATCTGAGATGACCAGAGGCCGGGCTCCCAAGGTACACACACATTCACACAAACCACTGAAAACTCACATCAGTCAGAGTCCCAGCATCAGTTGCTCTTTCAGTATATTTATATATGACTGAGTCTCTTCTCTGTTTGTCTGTAGGTCCTGGTGTTAGCTCCAACCAGAGAGTTAGCTATCCAGGTTGCTAAGGACTTCAAAGATGTCTCCAAGAGGCTGGCTATTGCCTGTTTCTATGGAGGCAGCTCATACAACCCACAGAGTAAGTCTTATACAAAAATGCAGTTTTCTTTAATAGAAGTTGTCTTTGAAACAGTTCAAAGAATCTGTTTCTACATATTAAAAGATTTCTAATGTTTGAATATGTGGTTTCTGTCCACTGCTCTGACACATTAACATTCTCATTAATAGTGACTCTCTCCATCCCTTTTGTCCTGTCTAGTTGATGCTATCCGAAATGGTATCGATATTCTGGTTGGAACCCCTGGTCGCATCAAAGACCACATCCAGAACCATAAACTCGACCTCACAAAACTGAAACACGTTGTTCTGGATGAAGTAGACCAAATGTTAGACATGGGGTTTGCAGAACAAGTTGAAGAAATTTTGGCTTCATCATACGAGAAAGGTAAAGTAATTCTTTGTGTGCTGGTTTATGAAATGAAAGTTGTAATTGTTATTAAAGAAGTCTCATAATGGTTTCTGCATACTTTTTAGATTTAGCATTTATGTGTACTCTTGTTTTTGAGTGTGTGCTCATATTTGTGTGTCTAGCACAGTGTGTAACTGTCTTGGGGTGCGTTTCTTACATGATATCATAGATAAAATTGTGGGGGAGGAGGGGAGTGTTTGTGAAATCATATTATTTGAACTGATAAGAGTGATAGATGTAAGTCTGTTTTTTTTTTTTTTTCACACAATTACAACAGTGTGTGTGTGTTCCTCTTTAGACAGTGACTCCAACCCCCAGACTCTGCTGTTTTCTGCCACCTGCCCCCCCTGGGTATATGATGTGGCTAAGAAATACATGAGACCGGGATGCAAACATGTTGACCTGATCGGCAAGAAAACACAGAAGGCTGCAACAACTGTTGAAGTAAGTGTGTGTTTGTCTGTATAAGAAAGAGTTTGAAGAGGTCAAAGGTGCATTAGATGCGTGATGGATGTGGTTTAACAGTGTTCTCTTAGTTGTTATGCTTAGATTTCTCAAAGCATGAACAGTTACAGTAACTGTGTCTCTGTAAAATAAGCTCACATATATCTCCATCAGGAAAGCACAGCAAGTTCATTTGCAGTAAAAATTGCTCTATTTATCATCATCAACATCAGCAGAATTATGATGAAGTACAAGTTAAACTCTGCCAGCAGGATTAATGAAAATGTCTCTTCTCATCTCCTGGTGTGCCCACCCCCCCCCTCACTATTTATCTTTGTGTCTCTCTGTCTGTCCTTTCTTCTGTAGCATCTGGCCATAGCATGCCACTGGTCACAGCGTGCAGCTGTGATAGGTGATGTGATCCAGGTTTACAGCGGCAGCCATGGCAGGACCATCGTGTTCTGTGAGACAAAGAAAGAGGCCAATGAACTTTCCATGAATGCATTCATCAAACAGGTAGACACACACACCACACACACCCTTGGACATATCGGAGGCAATATGTTTTTGTGTTGTCTGTCTCTCTGTCCCTTTTTTCCCCATTCTTGTGAATGCAATACCTCAGTAACAGCTTGAGGGAATTTCTTTCAATTTGGATCAAATGTTCACTTGGAAATAAAAATGACCTGATCAGATTTGGGCGGTCAAATGTCAAAGTCACTGTCACCTTACAAAACACGTTTTTGGTCATTACTCAAGAATTCACGCACTAATTAAGTGCAGCTTGACCAGTTAGTGGAGGCATACTACAGAGGCAGTAATCTTAGTCTGCTTTTATTTTCTAATTTTGTTGCTCAGTGTGTGTGTGTGTGTGTGTGTGTGTGTCAGTTCCCCCTCAGCAGTACCATTGTCTATGACTATGGCCATTAAAAAGCAAACAAATTCTTAGATGTTCATCTCTCATTTTATTGTGTGTATGTTTCAGAGTGCCCAGTCCCTCCATGGTGATATTCCTCAGAAACAGAGAGAGCTGACGCTGAAGGGCTTCAGGAATGGAGCCTTTGAGGTTCTTGTTGCCACTAATGTTGCAGCCCGTGGATTAGATATCCCCGAAGTTGACCTGGTGGTCCAGTGCTCTCCACCCAAGGTGTAAATCGCTGCCAGTAATCAACAAGAGTTTTACATCTTGTGTATGCCTTTGCTTTTATTTATACCTTTACTTTCTCTGAACTTTTTGCCTTCCCTGTGGTTGTTGTCAGGATGTGGAGTCATACATCCATCGTTCGGGACGTACAGGCAGAGCAGGCAGGACAGGAGTCTGCATCTGTTTCTACCAGAGGAAAGAAGAGGACCAGCTGCGCTACGTAGAAAACAAAGCAGTATGTGACCTTTTTAAATACGGTCAAAAGATAAGATGACATAGGGAAAAAGCATTTTTAGTTGTTGGGGCAGCAATGCCAACATTTTAACAACAAAAAGACCCAATGCTTTCAGTCACATCTGTGCTACACATGGGATAGAAATGGACCAAAAGGTAGAGAGAGGGAAAGCATTAAAAATAGTGGATGACCCAGAGTACAGGAAGGAGTGTTTCATCAGAGAAACTAGAGTTGAAAGAGGTGGTGTGGCATATAGAAAACCATGCAAATTTAAATTAATGTGAAAACTGAACTTTTTATTGACCATGAAACTGCTACTTCAACTCTACTTCAGATGTAGTGACTATCAAACTGAACACATTTTATTTTGTGCCCATCCAGGGAATCACGTTCAGACGAGTTGGCGTTCCCACTGCCAATGATATCATCAAGTCATCAAGCAAAGATGCTGTCAGGTGGGTTATTCTGGAAAATGAGAGGACTGCTATTATTACTCAGGGAACTTGGCATAGTTTAAAGTGGATTTTGAACAGTGGCTCCACAAAGCTGCTGTCCTACTGAAATCTCCCTCATCACAATATTGTTCAGTGTGAAACCGATTTCTTGACAGCAAGCAATTAAGTGCCCAATTGTTAAGATTTAATTTGTTTATTGTGTCCAGGTTTCTGGACTCTGTTCCAGTTACAGCCATCGACTACTTCAGAGCATCAGCTGAGAAGCTGATCGAGGAGAGAGGAGCAGTTGATGCACTAGCTGCTGCGCTGGCCCATATTTCTGGAGCCACAAGTCTAGAGCAGAGGTCACTGCTCAACTCTGATGCTGTAAGTTATATGCACACATACAGTAAATCTAGACACAATAATGTATAACAGCAACCGCTGCTCACCCTCACACACAGCTTTTTTGTATACAAGATAGCTCTTTGTCTGTTTGTGGAGGGTAGTGTTAATCACAACACAGGGGCCATGCTATCTTGCTATCCATTGGGATAGGACAAACAAACTAATAACAGGATGATCAAAAAAGCAATAACCCTTGGATACAAATATCATATTATTCCTGTAATGCACTTGGAAATGTAGTGCTCGTCCTCCATTTAGATTTCTCCATGTTTTTGTTGTGCTTTTAGGTGATGTATAACCCGAATTCCACCCCATTTATTCTTTCTGTTTATATTTTCAGGGTTACACCACAATGCAGTTGGTGTGTTCTCAGGAGATGCATAATCTGGGTTACGCCTGGAGAACCATCAAAGAACAGCTTGGAGAACAGTTTGAGAACCACATTCACAGAATGACCTTCCTCAAAGGCAAAACAGTATGTACACACAAACATGTACGCATATGACGGGCTGCTGGTGTGTATGTGTATTATAAATTTGCCTGCAATGATAGGGTTTTGAGTGAGTAAAGGGTGTTATTTCATATTTTTCATATTAATTCATTGTGTGTGCATAAAGTTTGGTGAGAACAGGGATGTAGGCCACAAAGACTTTGGCCTAAATGGTAGCCAGGAAGCACTGTTGATAGTAATAATAGCGACTTGCCAAAAAATGCCCCCCACAAATGATAAGAGTTTTAGAAATGAAAAAATAAATGGGAAGCCCACTGGTAAATTAAAATGCAAATTGAGAAAGGGAGCCTATGAAATGTATTCTTATAAAACTGTATTTTTCAGTTTATATGTGAATTCAGCTGCTCCAGCCACTACAATAAACAGAGCTAATTATCCACAGCAAGTGAACCATCTGTTTGCAAGAAACTAAACGTTTCTGTAGGTGTGACCATACTTGTTGTGACACTGATCCTGAGAACGCAGCAGGTACATAGACTGACTCCTCTGAGAAGCAGAGTGGGACAGGAACACTCACTATCTCACCCTGTTTGTGTTTCTAACAGGGAGTTTGTTTTGATGTTCCAGCTGACAAAGTCAAGGAGATTCAGGTGAGATGAAAATTCCATCTGTTCAACATGTGTGGTTGACTGTCTCCAGTGTCTTTAAGAAGACGCATAAATATTTTATATATACAGTGTTTCTTGTTTTAGTTGACATCCTTTTCATCTCCCTTGATCCTTCAACAGGAGAACTGGAAGGATGGTCGTCGTTGGCAACTGACTGCAGCAACAGAGCTCCCAGAGCTGGAGGAGAAGCAGTTCAATAACCGTGGTGACAGAGGCTTTGGCAGCGGTAACCGCGGTGACAGAAGAGGAGGGTTCAGAGGTGGAAGGGGACGCAGCTTTGGGGGAAATGGCGGCCGCGGTAATGGGTTCCGGAGCGGTGGTGGTGGCTTTGGCAACAACAGAGGAGGACATAAACGCAGCTTCAGTCAAGCTTTTGATTACTGAAGTAACCAGCCGGTGGACTGATAAGACTGACTGTCACTCGTCTGGGCTGGCAGTGGTTTTTATTGGCTGTCAGTGAGCTGGCTTAATTATGGCTGGTGGAAATCGCCATAATTAATACACAGTACATTAAATTACAGATCTTCAAATATAAAGAAAACGTATTATCTGTAGTATCCAAGTTAAGATCAGATTTTCTGTGTACAGCACATTAACACAGTACCACTGGCAGCCATTTTTTAATGCCTGATGTTTCTTCTAGGTGACACATTTGACAAAACTCAAGAAATGACATGTTTTGACCAGTTCACTGCATAAATCAGTACATAATTCACTTGCCATGTCTTGAATAGTAAGGGGTCAAAAATCACCGGCTGTAGTAAAAGTTTTACCTTTGACAGCACAAAATGAAAGTTTGAACAAGTCATCCACTGAGTCTTGGAAAAGTGTTACTTTTTTTAATACTGGGTGTTTGGGGAACAGTGGCAGCAATCAGACTTGAGCCTTTGTCCAAAACTCTGTGTCATGTGGGAGGCATTGTGTTTCTGCTCTGCCCCCACAGAACACAGTGATTAAATGGGTTTTAAACTTAATAGCTGTGCTCAGTGACAGGTTGATGCTTTACCATCATCTGAAACCTCTCTCCCCAAAAATATATTGGATGATTGCTTTGCAATTGCCTCTATTTAATAACTGTGTCTACTGCTTCCATTCATTTGAATGAAATGACTTATTCATTAAAAAAAGGTCAACTCAGGCTGTCTTATTTCTTTTTAAGGGGGTGTGAAATTAGCATATACACGTATGGCATTTTGAAGTATAAATTTCAATGTTATTGCTTTAGGGAGCCTTATACAGTTAGCTAACCTTAAAGAACATACATGGATCACCAACAATATAGTTAAAATTTTATGATGTCAAGATGGGACTGCCAGTAGAGTACACTGTACTGAAGAGAAATTACAGCACAGAACATGATAAGTTTTTTGGAATAATAAGTCACACTACAATAAGCCCTCTTCCCTTATCTGCCTCACTAAATCCCACTTGACCCCCATACTATTTCGTACAGGGGTCAAAACCTGTTCACCTCCTACCACCCCATACACACACCAGAAAAAATACTGACTACATATATAAGGTCTGCATATCCCTTATAAATAAGGTAGTTCACTTCCTGTATTGATATATATTTTTTCAACATTCATCCATTATCAATATTCTTTATTTTTAAGTGTCACAGGGGGGCTGGAGCCAATCCCAACTGACACAAGTCAAGACAATTTTAGGGCACTTCAAGGCACTGTAAATATAGAGCAGGTCTAGACCGTACTCTTTATCTTATTAAAGTTACAAAGAGAGACCCAACAGATCCCACCATGAGCAAGCACTAGGCAACAGTGGCAAGGAAAAACTCCCTTTTAAGAGGCAGAAACCTCGAGCAGAACTGGACTCAGGTCGGGCGGCCATCTGCCTTGACTGGTTGGGTTTAGACAGAGAGAGGGGGGTGGGGGGTGGGGGGTGGGGGTGTAAGGGAAAAACAACATTGCAAAATACGCAGTCTATGTCCAGATGTAAGTAATTGTAATAATAATAATAGTAATGATAGCTATAGGAATAATAATGAGAGAACAGTGAAACATTAATAGCAATAACAGAGAGAGAGAGGGAGACAGAGAAGCACAGCCTGGGCACTAATGTGCTTGAGAGAAAAAACACAGAGTGATGACAGTTTACAGTAATCTTGTTGGCAGGACAACGTGGACAACATTTACTAACTACTAAACTGATGCATTGAAACTGGCCCAACCCGCTGCAGGTAAAGTGGTAACCTGAAATAAGAATCAGAATAAAGTGCTAACTGAGTGAGAGGCAGGGTACACCCCAGACAGATAATTAAAAAGAAATAAGAAAAATCT